>NC_067155.1:46582213-47193857 GCF_903995435.1 Acomys russatus | reverse complement strand
TCTTTAAAAGGCCATTCCACCATTTTGTCAAGTCAGCTGCATTCGGATGGCAAAACTAGTGACTTCCAAGAGCCCAGTGCCACACTTTGGGTATGAAATGAGTTCCTTGGCACTCAGCAGCAGATGTAGCTAGGTCAGCCTTGGTGAATGGGAGTCCATGATGTTGATCCCATGCCTCCGTTTTTGTCATTGTGACCACTTTGCTCATGGGCTCATAGCCAGAGTGTAGACTTCTCTCTATAGAACAGGCCATCTTACTTGTTTGTTGACATTTCTCTCTACTGCTGTCACCATTTGAAGAGCATTCACACAGGTCACAAGCATCTTCACTTCATTTGAAGAGATCTGTTTATATTTTTCTTCCCCAAATGGCTTTCTCCCAATTTTCCAGTCATGCTCCTTCTAAGTCCCCTGTTCATCCAAACCACTGGGTATGGCCTATAAGTCAGTATATAATTGCACATCTGTCAAATTAAATGTATATGGCCAGCAAGGTGGCTTATCAAGTTAAAGGTGCTTGCCACCAAGCCTGATAACCTCAGGTCAGTCCCCAAGACCCACATAGTAGAAGGAGAAAACTATCTTCTACAGGCTGTCCTCTGATCTCAATGCACATCAGTAGCATGCATGAATATACAGAAATAAATCAGTAAAAAAAACGAGTGAATAAAAAATATTAAGACATACAACTCTGTGTCCTCCCCAAAGTTGTACCTACCACAAGGATTTTCCTTCACTGTGTCCTTCAGGGTTATCCCAAAAAGGTGCTATAATACAACAGCCAGCTATCTACTTCTGGTGGATGGACTATTAATAATAAACAGGGCCTGACTCTGTTGGTTTTTCAAGACAGGGTTTCTCTGTGTAGCCCTGGCTGTCCTGGACTCACTTTGTAGACTAGGCTGGCCTCAAACTCACAGAGGTGCTCCTCCCTTTGCCTCCTCGATTGCTGGGATTACAGGCCTGTACCACCACCCCTACTCAGGGCCTTACTTTTACCCGCCTCCATCATCCAGTCACAGAACACACCTCATGAGGCAGTGCTTGGGCACAGGAGGCATTGTTGGAAGAGCAGGAACTATAGGCATTTGTGTAACTTCTTCATGTAACTCTAGGGCTTGCTTGGGCTCAATCACATAAATACCACTTCCTGTTGATGGAGTTTGCTGCTTTGCATGTGCAACTTGGTGGGTAATGCCTAGCCTATGATGGATGACAGTTCAAGTCACTTAGTATCCCATTGTCAAATACTCACTCTCCAGTAAGGCCTAGTAGCAGGCCAAGAGCTGACTCAAAGAAAATCATTGGTCTATAGGTAACAATAAGGCATGGCTCCAAAATCCCAGAGACATGCCAAAGGCTCCAAACAGTGTCCCTGTCTACCACTGACACCTCAGATACCATCAGGTTTGCTGGATCTCCTGGCCTGACTTACTACAGGGATCTTTGTTGTTGTTTTGGACCTATTTCTGGCACCACAGTCTGTACTAGGCATGGTTCTCTTGACAGAATACAATGTGTATGTTACAAAAGAGGATTTGATAGACCACAGATAGGTCTGGGAAGTCTCTGAATAGCCGTCTGCCCCCTGAAGAGGCCGAGAAGTAACCAGGTGCACAGCCCACATGCTGCTGGGTGTCCTTGCGGTCCCAGCTGAGAGCCTGGAAGAGTACTTGGTCTCCTGCCCGTGTGGCAAGGCTGAAGAAGCAGGAGTAGGGTGATGGCGGCAGTCCCAGGACGCACTCACTAGCAGGCAGTCGTGCTTCTTCCTTTTGACCACCTCTCCTTGTTTGATCTGCTGCAAGAAGGTGCCACCGACTCGGAGAGAGGGTCCTCTCCCCTCATGGAATCCTTGCTAGAAATATTCTTCCAGGCCCTGAAGTCAAGATTAGTCGTCTTAGGTTCTGATAGTGCCATCTTTCCAAGCCCTGGTGACTGCTGCTGAAGCCAAGGACAGTGGGCTGGCCCATCAGTCTGGGCACCTGTATGTTGGCCATTGGCAGTGGTTGCCTAGTTGCCACTCTAGTCTGGGGCTATGACTCAGCCTACCCTAGGCTTTCCTGTGGCTTCTCCATCACTTAGCTGTACTAACTCCTGTGTTTGTCTCTTTGGGGGTTCTTGTTAGCCGAGGCACATCCTCCAGTAACTTGCTACAGGAGAGACTGCACAGGAAGCATATTTCTTATTTCAGTCCTTGAATATCTGAGAATGCCTAGATTTATCCTTTCTGCACTGATAGTGGGGTGGACCTAGAATTATGGTAGAGATGTTTTTTCCCCTCCAGTTTTAGAGTGCTCTGGGCTACCACTTCCCATCCCTTGGCCTAGGCTGAGACTCCCTGTTTTCTCTTGTGCAACTGGTACATTTACTGAACAATGTGTCCGTGCCAGTGCTATGTCAGGAATGCCTGGACAGTCTTTCCATTTGGCCCTGGCATTCTAGAGAACAAACAGATGGTAAACAGGGAAGAGACAGCAGGCCCTGCATCTGCAGGTTTGCTTTCCGTGGGATCCACAGTCTGAGGATATTCAATGGAAAATTCCAGAAACAAGCAATTCAGAACTTTTAATTTGTGTGTGCTGTTATGAGTTGCATGATAAGATCTCACACTGTCCAAGTCCTTCCCACTGAGGATTGGAATTGTCTCTTTGCCCAACTGATCAGCTGTGCATGCTACCCTCCCACTAGTCACTTAAGAATTGCCATCATCTGTTGTATTGTATTCCAGTTCAGATGATCCTTTTAAAGTTGTCTGGTGATGCTACATGCCTCTACCTAGGCCGCCTAACGCCCAGCCTATCACATATATACTGTTTCATCCTAAGAAGGTGTGCACAGCACAGTGGGATGTATGGAGAATGGTCCTGTTCACTTAACTTCCATTATGTATATTACTGTAGTAGTAGTTCCATCTTAGGTTAACTTCTGCTGTCACTCTTACTGTGACTGACTTGTAAGTTAGACCTCTATAGGTATATGTATGAGTAGTAATAACAGCCATGCAGGGCTCAGCGCTGTTTGCGGTGGCAGCAGTGTAGGAAGAAGCTTCTGTCTGGGAGGCATTCCCACGAGCTTCCTCTTCCTCTTCTTCTGGGGCCTCTGTGAGAATCACCCCAGCTCATGCCAGATTTCTCTAAGTCTTTGGTCAATCCCTGATTGGTCGGAACCATCTGTATGCGCACTGTACTGTAGGAACATCTGCCACACAAACAGCGCTGAGCCCTGCATGGCTGTTATTACTACTCACATACACCCATAAAGGTTAAACTTACCAAGAGGTCTGGGAAATCCGATGGGAGGCATGGCATTCCCCAGACCAGTACTGCAGGATAGAAGGGTGTAGATGAAAGTCCAAAATGGTTCTGGACACAGTTGGTTTAGAACATGTGTGAACTTTCCACATAAAAGTGCTGAGTGAACAGTTCTTAGACAGATGCAGCCTAGGGCTGGAGACAGGAATTCTGCAACCATCAAAGGAATAGAATGCAGAGACTTTGTCCTCAGAAAAGGCTGAGGAATGCCTGTCAGGCAGCTAGAGGTAGGAGGGAGGTTGAAAGGCATGGCTTGAGTGGTACATAGCCTCAGGGCAGAGTCAGTGTGGCCCTGCACCTGACCTCACAGTGCACCACCAGAGACAGCCGGAAGGTGGGTCTCTGTGCTTCTCAGCTCTCAGCTGGTGACCTGTGGGAAGGTCTCAGGATCCTAGGCACACACCTGTGCTCATGCTGTCAACAAGAGCTGAAGGGCTCTGGACGGGGCTTAGACAGGGCTGGTGGAGTGACTGTTGGTAGAGTGGCCGCCTAGCAAGCATAAAGCTCTTGCTTCACTCTCCAGCACTGTATAAACTGAGTGGTGACACACACCTTTAATTTCAGCACTGTGGAGGTAAAGACGGGAAGATCAGGAGTTCAAGGCCATCCTCCACAGTGCAGCAAATTGAAAGAAAGAGTAAAAGACCATTAGGCAGACTCTACTAGCCTTGCCTTGGGTTGTTGCACATGTAAGCTTGTGCATAGCTGGAGAAATGCTTCTGAGTGTGCCTCCGTGTTAGCAGCTCCTTTTCCATGTTGCTGTCTAGATGGCCTGGGCACCTGGTGGAGTCCTCTCTTGGCTCATTTGCTGTGGGCCTGTAGTTCTCATGAAGTACATACATTAGTATATTGTCACATCCTATTTTCACTCACTTAAAAACCCAGTCCTGGTCAGGCATCGTGGTGTATCCCCATAGTCCTGTTGCCTTGGTAAACTGAGGAAGAGTGCTCACTTGAGCCCAAGGATTAGAGGCCAGCCTGGGAACAGAGCAAGAGCCCATATTAAGATGAAAATATAAGCAGAACTCTTGGAAAGGAGAGCAGAGGCCTCCTGAGCCATGTCCTGGGGACAGCAGCCTAGCATTAGAGAGCACGGGTAGCTCCCTGGGCCAGGCGCCTGCCTCGCATGACCCCATATCTTCTGTTGTAGGTGCCACGTTTGGTGTTGTCGTCTGGGGCTGTTCTTTTATGTGCATGAGTGTTTTTCTGCATATATTTGTTTGGTGCCTGTGGAGGCCAGAAGAGTGAGTTGGATCCCCTGGAACTGGAGTTGTAAGTGGTTATGAGCTGGCCAGTGTAGGTGCTAGGAAATGCATTTGGATCTTCTGCAAGAGCAATATGTGCAGCTGGGTGTGGTGGCGCATGCCTTTAATCCCAGCACTCGGGAGGCAGAGGCAGGCAGATCACTGTGAGTTTGGGGACAGCCTGGTCTACAAAGTAAGTCCAGGACAGCCAAGGCTACACAGAAAAACACTGTCTCGGGAGGGGGGGGGGGGAAGAGCAGTATGTGTTCTTATCCACTGAGCCATCTCTGTGACACCCTCTCTTTTTCTTGTAATAATATCTCATTTAGCTTGCTATATTCTGTATGTGATTTTCTATATAATGTTGTGAGTTGTGTTTGAGTAGACAGTCCAGCAGTAGCAGGTACATTTACATTGTTACTTGACTGGTTTCTGGCACCTTTTTCATCTTGCAAAATATGAAACCTTGAATCTTTAGGTGCCTTTTATTGTAAACTAGGGTTTTTGCAAAGGTATTACAAACACAATACTTGAGCTACTTAATTAAGTTTTATAAAAGATTCTACCAGAAAGCTTTAAAGTAAGATTATAAAATGTCAAATAATGTGTTTGTAATTTACATTATAAAATCAGAACGCCTCTAAGTATGTTTGTGAGGCATTTTCATATATGTGTGTATGTAGAGGACAGATGGACTTTTGTTCTTGGTGTATGGTATTGGTATTAATAGCTGCTTGGGAACCTGTGTCTAGGGGTCAGCTGGTGACAAGGCTATAGGATGCTCGGGCTATAGACTCCACTGCTACAAAGTGTGTAGCCAAGGAGACTGAGCCAGGCCTAGGCTGTGGTTACTATGCATATTTCAGCACTGGGTTATTTGAGAACAGCACAGCTAAGCTCTACTCTCTGAGTGCATCAGGAGCTTCTAATAACGTGTCGCTGTTTTTGAGATGTGCCGCCCTTGGGGCAATAGCAGGCCCACAGTCTTAGCATTGCAGGGAATTACCAGAGCTGTGTGTACTCCCACCTCTGCCTGAGCTAAGGAGGGACTTCCAAAAACAGGAATTAGTGGGATAAACCTAAGGGAGCCTCAGGACAAGCCGAGACTGCACATACGAGAGGCAGAAGCAACAGCGTGAGGGTTCAAGTGTGCAGGATGAGCTAATAGACTCAGGACCATTGAGAAACTTGGCTCTCAGGCCATTGTTGGGGCCTGTGCATTGCTCTGGTGCCCCTGACAGGAAAGAGCAGATCCAGCTTCCTTCCTCGCCCCTCCCATCCCTGACGCTGCTCATGGTACTCCGAGAATAGCAGTGTGGAGAGGGGTGTGCGTGAGTACAGTGTGAGTCTTCTGGGTCTTTGTCGCACCAGGACGTGTGGTGCTTTGTACTGGTACACCACCACCTCGGGAGTCCTTTTGGCGTCACAGAAGTGATCCCATGAATTGAAGTCTTGAGCAGTGTCACATGGAGTAAGAGGGCAGAGGGAGGCAGGTAATGGTCTAGCCTCGGTTAACTTTGCTGTGCCCCAGATCTATTCACCAAACAGTTTGGTTTTGTAGTTTCACTGCTGATTAAGCTGTGAGGGATATTCTGTCCAGTACTATCTGTACTGTCTGTAGGCCTTGGGTCGCCAAGTTCCTGGGTTGGACATCTTGTTGCCACAGTATCATGCTTCTTGATCAAATACTGCATGCTGAGAAACAGAGGTCCCAGTGAGAAGATCTGTCTTCTACCATGAGCCCCTCCGTGCCAGCCCTGCCCTCTGAAGGGATGTATTAGGTGTCTGTGAACAGAAGCAGGAAAGCCGCAGTCACATACCCCAACTAAACACTTAGTTATTGCTGTGCCTATACACCAGAGTCTGCTGCATAACACTGAGCTGGGATGGCACTGGGGACTTCATGTGTGTGGCATCCCTGATTAAAAATGAGTCACACCACAGCTGCGACAGCATGTGGGGCTTGCATGCATGCCAGTCAGAGCCAGGAAGACCATCTTCTCCTCTCTGGGACATTAATACTCACTGTGGGGTTTACCCCAATAGTGTCAGGTATTGCAGAATCCACATCATTTCACTTTGCCCTGTGTCCCCATCAGTAAGATTCCTTCGTTCCTATCCCCTAATGAAGAGGAAATGAATTGACTCTCTAGCCAGCACTGCTGTTTATCTGCAAGAGGATTAGAAATGAAAACCCTGTTCCTTCATTGAGCCTTCTGTGCTCAGTGCTGGTTTTGAACATTTTTCAAAAAGATGAGTAGGTCTAAAGAGTTGGCTCAGTAGTTAGGAGCACTGGCTGTTCTTGAAGAGGACCTAGATTCGATTCCCAACACCCACGTGTCAGCTCACAACTTCTGTATCTTCAGTACCAGGGGATCTGACACCCTCTAGGCACACACATACATGCAAGCAAGACACTTATGCATCTAATAATACAATAAGTAAATCTGTAAAAACTTTTTTTTCCCCAAGACAGGGTTTATCTGTGTTAGCCTTGGCTGTCCTGGACTCACTTTGTTGACCAGGCTGGCCTCGAACTCACAGCGATTCGCCTGCCTCTGCCTCCCGAGTGCTGGGATTAAAGGTGTGCACCCCTATGCCTGGCTTCTATAAAAACTTTTAAAAGAAGATGGGCACAGTCCTTTGTACAGAAAGTGAGCAGGGAATTGCTGCTGCTCACTGTTAGCTGTAGGAAAGCCAGCCATAGCTGCAGAGGCATTAGGCTTCTGAGCTGAGTGCAGTGGCTCCATGCCGGGCGTGTGGACAGAAGCGTGAAAACCAGATGCCAGAAAATGTAGTCAGGGTCTGTGCGAGGGAGTTAGGGAGTTTACTCACTGCGTGAGCCCAGGCTACCTGACCAGCTCCATGGGAAAAGGGCATCATCAGTTATTCCTGCAGAAAGGGGGCTTTTCACTCTATGTTTAGGGAGAGCTTTCACTTCCCGAACAAAGGAAGAAGGCAGCTTTACTTAGGGGAAAATCTACACTTGTTGACATTGAGTGTTCTTGTGCCTGTCCACTGTCCACTCGTGTCAAAGATACAGAAGAAGCAGTGTGGTTGGAAGGAGCAGAAATGATGCTGCCCTTGGTCAGGGTCTCTTGCCTAACCATTTGCTCTCCTGTTGTATTAGTGATTGTCACATTGCTGTGATCAAATATCTGACAGAAACCTTAAGTGTTTCAGAGGGTCTCAGTCCATTATGGGATGTGGAGTCTGAGGCAGTGTCTCCTCATACTGTGGTGGAACAGGAAGCAGAGAACCATGAGCCTGGGAGGGACATTGAAGATTCAAGCTGTGACACCTGCTACTGGCCTCTAGCTCACAAAACCTGTTTCTTACAGCAACTGTGGCAGCCATGTACTACAGCTACTATATGTTGCCAGATGGCACCTACTGCCTGGCACCACCCCCACCTGGGATTGATGTAGCCACTTACTACAGCACTCTTCCTGCTGGAGTGACTGTGTCCAGCTCACCTGGTGTGACAACCACTGTACCACCACCTCCTGGGACCACACCTCCTCCACCCCCAACCACAGCTGAAACAAGCAGTGGGGTTACCTCCACCACCACCACCACAAGGTAAGTGTGCCGCCGGCTTGGCATTATGGTCGCTGCAATGCGCCAGTGTCCTTGATCTGGGGGCTTATCTGGGACATGGTTTCCTTCTTATATTATTACCCCAGCCCTGTACTCACAGCTTTTGGAAGGCTGAAACAGACGCATTAAAAGTTCAAGGCCATGCCGGGCGTGGTGGCACACACCTTTAATCCCAGCACTCGGGAGGCAGAGGCAGGCAGATCGTTGTGAGTTCAAGGCCAGCCTGGTTGACAAAGTGAGTTCAGGACGGCCAAAGCTACACAGAGAAACCCTGTCTCTTAAAAAAAAAAAAAAAAGTTCAAGGCCATGGCCAGTCAGGGCCAGGCAGTTTCTAAGATAAGGGCCATCCTGGTCTACATCGTGAGCCAGCCAGAGATACACAGTGAGTCCTTGTTTGGGGGTGGGGATGGGGACAAGGAGCTAGGTGTTCTGTGCACTGGAGGGGTGGAAGCAGGAGGATCAGGAGGTCAAGGTCATCTTTACCTATACAATTGGCAGAGCAAGATCCCACTTCAATATGAAAAATAGTTCTTAGGCAGTGAAATCTAGCCAGCTATGAATGTGGCTCTCAGACAGCATCCTGCATCTGCTCCTTAATTCTGGTTGCTCTTGTCCAGTGTGTTGGCATCTTGGCTGGGCAGTGTGAGGTGGACTGAACTTGTCAGAGATCAAACAGTTTCATACAGTTTGCTGAAGGAAGGGCTCTGCTGGCCACTCCTTGAGATCTCACATTACACGGTTGGCAAGGAGTAAAATCAACAGTGGCAGAAGGTCAGAAGTGCTCAGGAGGGTCCACTGTGTGGATCTCAGGTCTATTAGAGGCTGCTGAAAAGCTTGACTAAGTCCCTCTTTCTAATCATGCTGAAAAGTCAAATGTGGTCTGGGGGCACCACTCAGAAGTAGGTCACTAGCATAGCATATGGGAGGAATGACGTATGGAGCCACATTGCTGAGAAGTGAACACAGAGGATGGTGAGCCATGCTCACCAGCTGTCTTTAATATATTTTCTCTTGTTCCTAGTAGTAGTTTATACTTAAAGTGAATGCTAATTAGAGAAAGAATTAAGCCTGTCTATGGGACTTTGGCCCTCATTCTTTTAAAAAAAAATCCCTACTGGTCAGGTTTTGTTTTGTCTTTTTTTCTTTCTTTCTTTCTTTCTTTCTTTTTCTTTCTTTCTTTTTTTTTTTTTTTTTTTTTTTTTGACATGGGGTCTCACTGTGTAACCGGTACTCCATTATTGGGCTTACAGGTGGCACACATAGGCTCCTGCACTGTCACTTTGTCAGTAGTACTCTGGATCCTGTTAGTGTCCAGGAGCTGCCTTCATTAGGTTAAGGGGCTTCTTGTCTTTAGACTAAGAGTCTTGCTCTCACATGGCTGAGCCCTAAAGGACCATCCAGCCTCAAGCCATGCTGAGTTCAGGGTTGCTCACCAGCTCTTCTCCACAGTGCGCTTGCTCCCGTGGCCATCATACCCCCGCCCCCTGACATCCAGCCTGTGATTGACAAGCTGGCAGAATACGTCGCCAGAAACGGCCTTAAATTTGAGACCAGTGTTCGAGCCAAGAACGATCAGAGGTGAGGTGAAGGGGCTTAAGGGTTGGGCTGGGGTGTGTTGGCCTGGCATTCATGAACTTTAGGAGCAGGGTTTGCACTTACGAACTTCTGAGATCAAGACCCATATTGCAAAAAACTCAAAAAACTTTAAACATGTCATGTATATGAGATTTGAGATTTTCATTTAGCATTGTGTCATGATTCCTTTGTGCTTTCATCTTCCCTGGATTATCTTTAAATAGACATATATTTGTTCATTTTGTTAAATTACTTTGAGTTGGAGAAGGTTCTTGTTTTTATTGTGCAATAAAAATGTAGATGCTTGAAAAGCTGGAATTCACACATCAAGGGTCCTCGTCCCCTACACCTGGCAGTGTGCATAGAACATGGACTGCATTTCACCTATGATATGACCCTGGAGCGGGGTTAGCTCTCCACCCGATTCACAGTCTATGACGTTGTTTGATTAGTGTCTGAGCTGTCCAGGACGATGTGGAAACACTGACGCCTGCGTGTGGGCCGTGTTGAAGCACCAGCTCCTTCTCTCCACAGATTTGAGTTCCTTCAGCCCTGGCACCAGTACAACGCCTACTATGAGTTTAAGAAGCAGTTCTTCCTGCAGAAGGAAGGAGGCGCTAGCACACAGGTATGCGCTGAAGGTGGGGAAGGCGTGGAGCTCTGGTGACATGTGCAGAAATGACTTCCTATTTATTCTCCAGTCTACGCTGTGTCCAACCAACTGTGTCTTAGATCGGTTGAAGCACACACTCACTTATGCCTTGGTGACCGTTTGTCCAGCGTGTTCCAAACAAAACACACAGTGGCTTCAAGCAGCAGAGGCTACTTTTGACAATACTGGGGAGCAGAGTTGAGACATGGTCTTATGTAGTCCAGGCTAGCCTCCAGTTCATGATCCTTCTGCCTTTACCTCCCGTGTGCAGGCATGGCAGGTGCTGCTGTGCCCGCTCCTTCTGACTACTCTGTAGTGCACCTCGTGGTACCTTTGCTGGACATTGGCTACCACAGCACACGGTCCCTTGCATAGTTCTTTTGCATCGGGAATACTTTGTCCTGCCCCTGTCACTCTCTCTCTTAAGCTTATTCCACCAGAAATTATTGCTGAGCCTGAAGCAGCTTGTTCATCTGTAGTCAGTGGGGGATTGTGTCTGGAGGTAGTCTCAGCAACCTGGCTGCAAGGAAAAGGTCCTCCTTCAGCCTGTTAGTCTGTCACACAAGAAAAACACAGGTACGACTGAGGATATAGCTTAGTGCCAGGGTACTTGTCTAGCATACCAGGCCCAGGAAAGCATACATGCGCGCGCGCACACATGCACACACGCACCCACCCACCCAAGAAAACCGTAAGTCGGAATTTGAAATGTGGAAATGCTATTGCAAGTAGGCTGGAGGAGTGAGTGTTTTGGTGTGGATTTTAGAGTGACTCGTGTAGCATAGACTGGCCTCACACTCTATTTGCCCAAGGATGCTCTTGAACTCCTGGTCTTCTTGCCTTTACCTCCTGAGCGCTGGGATTATAGGTGTGTACTGTGGAATATAATGACAGATCCTCATAAGTGTCATGTAACAATGCTCAGTGCTGTCTCTTTTCAGGCAGCATCAACAGCTGAAGAGGCTTCCACAGAAACTGCTGCTGAAGAGTCGAGTGAAGCTGGGGAGGACGGCACTCCTGAGGGTATGGCAGAGACTGGGGGAAGAGGCAGCGGGAAGAAGGAGGCTGGGTCCAGCAAGAGCACCGTGGACGGGAAGCTTGTAAAAGGTGCGCTGCCCAGATGAAGCCCAGGTCTCATGGGCTTCCCTCCTGAGGGGCAGGACTAGGTGTTTCAACCACAGGGCCTCATTGGACTTGGCTTCTTGAGCTGCTGTTCAGACATGCTCATGTTGTCCTGCTTCTCCAACATGGTGTTTGGAACCCCGTGGATATAAGCTAGTTCAAGGATCGATCCATCAGCTTTTAGCCTGGGCCATTTAGTGGATGTGTTTATACATTTTCAAATACTGTTTTATCCTCCCCCTGAAATTGTCTGTGTTCAGTTACTTGTGTGGTCCTGGGGACAGCTCCCAGGGCTCACTTGTGTGGTCCTGGGGACAGCTCCCAGGGCTCACTTGAGCTAGGCAAGTGCTCTCCTCTAGGTTCCAGCTCCAAGCCCCTGCGCAAACTATTGTGATGAAGTTTGTTTTCTTTGCCCAAGTGGCTCCTTTGAGCATCCTTCTCAGGCACTGCTGCACTCGATCACATTTGCTCTCCTTGCCCTGCCCCTGACTAAATGTTGTAGTGTAGCAGGACAGATGTTATTTAAGTGGCAGGTGCACTAGAAGACAGAAGAAAGGCTGCTTCAGGCTGTTTAGCAGAGCCCTGTGGTAGAATGTATAGAAGACGTCAGTTCCACCTGCTGGAAGAGAGAGTGCAGAAAAGATGTGGTATTGAGTGTTCAGAGATAAGTGAAGTTCCCCACTGTGGTTTAGTCACAAGTGGCTTTAGCAGTTCAGTCTGGAGAGGTGTAGTGCCCAGCATCTGGGACTTTGCTTCCCCTGGGTCCAATGGTTACTACCATGCTTTATCTAGCATTGACTTTTTGAGGTTAAGACCAAAGGGACAGTTGGGGGCCTTGGAGACCCAGTGCCAAGTGCAGACGTGGCAGCAATAGAGTACATACCTGGGAAGAAGCCTGGCGCTGGACGCAGGCAGCAATCTCCTGCCTGACCTGGAGTGCCCTTCCAAATGCGGTAGGGTAATGATGCGGAGTCACAATAATCTGGCTGTCACTAGAAAGGCACTGTTTAGAAAGTCAGGTGACTGGTTACCTCAGCCCTGGCTGAAATAAGCAGAGACATGAGCCAAGCAGAGCATAGCTTTTGCTCTAGATGCCATTCAAGATGCTGTCCCATGCTAGAAGGACTTACTTCTAAGGGAAGGAAAGCCATGTCAGGACAGTGATCCCCTGATAGCCACTGCCAACAAGGAGAAGGTGGGAAGCTGAGACTAAGCACAGGACATCCATGAGGTGGTTATTATCCAGGAAGCACCCTCCAGGAAGGCTAGCATGGCTGCAGAGCCACCGAGAAAGGAGCTCCAGGCCAGCTGCTGCACCAGGATGCATAGTGTTTGACAGCACTCCTGCACAGTGAGACCTGGAAGAGCCCAGTCCTCCTAAGATTCTGAAGCCAGCAGCTGAGCCTCTAGTCCTAAGAATCGAGACAGATCCTTAGGTCTTTATGTTTAAAAGAGCTGAGATAGGATAAAACCCAGGCCGCTGATAAACTGACAGCTCCAGGAGACTGCTCAGAAATACTGCTGGGTTAAACATGATGAGATCACCAGGGTCGATTGACTAGAAGACAGCCTGGGAAGTTCTCAGGAATCTCAAGGGAAGGGACAGATGTCGAAGATGTTCACCCAGGTAGAAACAGGCAGGCTTCTCTATTGAAGAGGAGAGAGAGCAGGTCAGTAGGCATATCAGCACCCTGAAGTCCTGAGTCTACAGCAGTAAGGGCATTGAGAACATCAAAGTGTTATTATGGGATAGGGCATAGCTCGGTGGTAGCACTTCCCCTGGATTCTATCACCTACACTGCTGGTGGCAAAAAATACTATTCGAAAAAAATAAAACAACTACAACAACCAATACCATTACCTATTTATGTTGGTGGGAAAAAAAAGCTTGAACGAATCTTGAACCCTGGAGCCTAGGAAGTGAGCTGGGGTTCAGTACAACATTGGCCCAGGCATGTTCAGACCTTGGCATTGGAGGCAGAGGAAAAAGAACAGACCATGAGATGGAAGCCCAGCCAGTGACACTGGCCTAGAGCTCAGCACTGCAGGAACGGAGGCAGGATTTTAAATACAAGCTTCCTGATAGTGAGAACCTCTCAAAACCCTACAAGATGCTTTTAAGGAAAGCAGAAACAAGGGACTAAAAGTTAAAGAAGAAATTGCTGAGAAAGTAATTTTCTTAAAAGATCAGTACAATATGTTGTGTGTTCAAGAGAAAAAGAGGGCAGATATGAACACAAAGTTATAAATCTTTTTAAAATACACAAGGATAGCATACTCATCACCTTAAATGGAAATGGACTCGAGTCACGGAAAAATGCCATTTCGAAGAAAACATAAATTGAAAAAATTATTTGAAGAAAAGGAAGAAAATGTGACAGATTTTTAGTCTCACAGATTTTTTTTTTTTTTTTTTAAATGCCGGTTAGTGAACAGCCTCTAGAACCAGGCAAGAGGCCAAAACAGATTAAAGGCTGGCTTAATTCACCCTGGAGAACCAGACCGTCTCTGTCGGGAAGGCTTCCTCCAGAGCTTATGAGAAACAGGGAGTTAAGAAGCTCTCCACGCAGCTGTCTGTAGACCTCAGCACTTAGAAGCATGATGTTAAAGCAGGAACTGGAACCCGGCTGTATACTGAAGTGGTGACAGGAGTGGGCAGTGGGTCGTGTTCCAGGGCCCTGGTGTAGCCACTCCATCACCTGTCTGCAAGCAGACTTGGAGCGCTGAGAAGCGCTGGTGCTTTTGAAACTTCGGTAGTTAATAACTGAAGCTGGACAGACAGGCTCCACTGTGACTCTTCACCATGTGTGTCCCAGGGATCGAGCTCAAGGAGTCAAACGTGGCTGCAAACGCCCTACCCACTGAGCCATCTCTCCAGCCCCCTTCACTTTTGGAGAGTTAATAAGACTCAGGGATCTAACAGCAGGGATTTCTGAAGTTCAGTGTCCAAGTGCATCCACTGTGGGCAGTGCATGGCCTTGACCCCGCACTGGAGGAGCAGAAGCCCAAAATGAGACCCCATAGAGTGAGGATGAGAAAAGAAGTGGGAGAAAGGAAAAGTAATTGTTAAAACTCATGATCTTAGAATCAGAAAATTGACACCAGAAATCAGAGACTCACAGATCTGAGAAAGCATAGCCAGAATCAAGTTAAAAGGCAAATGTCAAAATAGCAGTAAGTTGGAAGATGAGGGGTTAATGCCCTTACTTGAGAAAGAGCTTCTCAAAAAGAAAAGAAAATAAAGAGCTTATCTGGGTCAGAAAATGGACTGAGGGCATTCTTCAGAAGAGAAAAATATAAGGAGGCTATTGTGCCAGGGTTTGTTTAAAGACACCGGCCTTTGTTCTCAGATTGGTAGTTGGAGCTGGAGAGAGACAGTTTAGCAGGTAAGAACACCCCTGCACTTGCAGAGGACCTGGGTTCATTTCCCAGAGCCCACATAATGGCTCACAGCCCTCCAGAACTCCAGTCCTAGGGGATCCAGCACCCCCTCTGACCTCCAGGAACAGCAGCCGTGCACATGGTGCACGTTCATACACGAAGGGAGAGCGTTCATGCGCATACAGTAAGTGCATCCAGAGAAAACTGTAAAAATAGAGAACTCTGTTTGGTTTGGTTTTTCGAGACAGGGTTTCTCTGTTGTAGCCTTCGCTGTCCTGGACTTGCTTTGTAGACCAGGCTGGCCTCGAACTCACAGCGATCCATCTGCCTCTACCTCCCCAGTGCTAGGATTAAAGGCGTGAAAAATAGAATTTTTTAAAAATTAGTATTGGGACTGAGGAGATGGCTATGTGAGTAAAGAGCTCAGTCTGCAGAGATAAGGGCCTGAGTTCCCATCCCTAGCACCTACTTAAAAAGTCAAGGGTGGTGTAACTCTAGCGTTTGGGGTGAAGAGGAGCAGGAGCAGGGCTCTCTGAGCTCACTGGCCACTAGTAAACTCCAGCTTCAGTGAGAAGGCTTGTCTCAGAAAATAAGATGGAGAGTGGCAGAGGAAGACACCAGCCTTGACCTCCACTCATATGTGCTCACCTGCACAGGGGTCCACATATGAATGCAACACAAGAACAACATATAATTAATACTAATGTCACACAGGCAACATGCCATGCATATGCATTCCCACCTACTCAGGAGGTGCAGCAGGGGAATCCTTTGAGCTCAGAAGTTTGAGGCCAACCTCTGCAATATAGCTAAGACCTCATCTCCAAACACATATGTATGTCTATACCCACGTGCAGCTGCTACCCAGAGTTGGAGAAGAAGGCAGTGAGGTCATGGTTGTACACCTCAGGGAGGCACTGCTGGACCCAGCCTTGAAGGTCAGGTGGGACGGAAGGAAGGGATCCTGCAGGCAGCAGGCAAGGATGACCGTCTCAGCTTGAGCACAGTGCAGAAGGACAGACGTAGCTGGATCACACAAGGTCTTTGCCACCTCGAGAAAGAACTTAGGATCAGTGGTAATGCAGGCTATGGTTGCAAATTGTGTAATTGGAATATTCCAGAAGGATTCCCAAGGCCTTTGGCTGGGCTCGCTTATCTGGAGCAGCTGCCTAAATCTTGGCCTCTTGGTTCTTGTCAGTGCTGTGGGGTCTTGGGGTACCTGCTAATCTTGTCAGCACTGAATGAGGCAGGGCACCTAGACACACAAGTTAGGTGGTTCTTTTATTAGGTTTTGGGGCTTGGGGGAATAGTGGTGTTTCAGCTCTGTGTTCTGCCTGTCAGCCTCTCCAGACTGAGTATGGCAGAGTGCTCTAGGAACCTTTGTTGACATGATCTGCACGTCTGTTCCCTTTCATGAAAACACTACAGGTGTTTTTAAATCATCTTGTATTTTAGTCTCACTTGATAAGTGAGTCCGTTTACATTTTATGTCTTTTTTCTCTTTTTAAAATGACCATGACCCTCTACTTGTTAAACAGACCATATTCCTACAGGCAACAAAGGATTTGTTTTGTTAAACTTAGTTGTCTAAAGGACCCTTAAGACATATATAAAAATAGCAAGTCACAGTAACCCACATCACCCCACTGAGTACTCACCACCGCCTTCAGCAGCCAGCCCTTGGGCTGCATGGTTCTGCAGCTCCATCCCTGTTGTAGGTTTCCCTCAGAACCTGCTGCGGCAGAGCCTCATCATTAGCGTACATGGCTGGGTTGTGCTGTGAAAACTGAGGACTTTGGTTGGTATTTGATCAGCCTAAAGTGTTCTGTGCTGTTTACCAGGTGTGGCATGGAGGTCAGCTCTCCTCGCTCTTGGACATTAAATGGGGTGTTTGTCACAGGCATGTGTTCTGTTTAACCCATACAGGGCTGTGGAACGTAAAACAGTAAGGTAGGAGAGTCTCCCTCAGCCCAGCACATGGTCAAGTGGCCTGCCCCTGGGAAGCTAAGAACCAAGGGGGAGGGCACTCCAGCAAGTCACAGCCTTGCTAGAACCTCTCTGTGTCCCATAACCCACTTTACTCAGAGGCAGCAGTTTTTCAGAGTGCTGGAGATGTCCCTTCATTGTAGCTTCTTTTTTTGTTTGTTTGTTTTTTTGGTTTTTTTTTTTTTTTTTTTTTTTTTTTTTTTTTTTGAGACATGTGTCTCTGTGTAATAGCCCCCAGCTGTCCTGGACTCTCTTTGTAGACCAGACTGGCATCAAACTCACCAAGATCTGCCTCTCAAGTGCTGGGATTACAGGCCCATGCCCAGATCTCATTGTCACTTCTTGATGCCTATCATGAGTGAAAGCTGCAGCATCCCACTGCATTCAGGTGGCTGTTAGGAGTCACTCAGCATAGTGATTGACAGAGACTCAGTGTTGCACGGAAAGTAACACAGGAAGACTTTGTCCTTTAAGGCCTTTGTGTTTCTCTTAATTTAAGTGTTCCAATGTTTAGGGGCTGGGGGTGTATCACCTAAATTTTTGTTACACTAACTTAAAATGTTTGTAATAGGTATAAAACAAGGTCTGACATGGTGCTTGTCATGTTAGCTGAATAAAGGAATGAATTCCATGTTTGTTTTGGCTTTTGTTGTTGTTTTGGTTTAGATTTTGCTTGAAGAATAGCCTCCCCCACCCCCCTGTTTTTTTTAATGTAGCTGGAGGTTTTCAAGGTTATAGTAACTGTTTAATAAAAGTTCACAAGCTGAAGGTGGCCACTCCATGCTCAGCAGGTCTGTGTCTCCTATGGCAGTACCGCTATGCTGCCCATGCCAAGCGAGGTCCAGACACACACCCCAGTCTGATGCCTTGCCTCAAGCATTGAAACAGGGCTCCTTAGACATAGCTCGGCCCTACCTTAGAACATGCACAGGCAGACATACATGCACACAGTGCCTTCACTGCAGAGGCCGTCTCACTGTCCGCCATCACTCTTGTAAGTGGTAGTACCTGTGACAGTGTCTGCGCATTCTGCCTCTGGTGCCTGAAAATGTGTCACACTTCTCACCTTTTCTCAACAGCTTCATTTGCTCCAATAAGTTTTGCCATCAAGGCCAAAGAAAACGACCTACTTCCCCTGGAAAAAAACCGGGTCAAGCTGGACGATGACAGTGAAGAAGATGAAGAGAACAGGGAATGCCAGGAAAGCACAAGCAGTGTTGCCAACCCCAGCCCAGCTGCAGCCCCACCCTGTGTGGTTGTGGAAGAGAAGAAACCCCAGCTTACGCAGGAGGAGCTAGAAGCAAAGCAAGGTTTGTTATAGCTTTTAAAGTTCTTGAAAGAAAGAAGACAAATACAAGATTTATGTGCTAAGCCAGAAATTCTAAGACTGCGAACTAAAGCCTGGAGCCATGCAAGAACGTTCTGAAAGCCCCGTGTTCAGTGCTGTGTGGCACTGTGCACGCCTTAGCCGGATGCAGTGCCCTTGGCGATCTGTACTCAGCAGCCTAATGCGCTAAGCGGGCAGCTCTAATGGAGGCTCACTTTGTACTTGGATGACAGCCCCGGGGTGAGACACCAGGCTTGGACGCCCCACTCTGGTTAATGCACCAAACTGGGAGAGGTCCTTTTGTGAGAACATCTTTGATCAGAACCATGGCCCTTGAAGATGATGCCTGCCAGAGCTCATCTTCATGGGTCACAGCATGGCCAATAACATGTGGGGGACAAGGGTTGGGGCTGGAACTCTGCTACAGTGCTTGCCTAGGCTTGTTCTAACTGCCTTTCTTGGATTATATTTCGGGATATGCATGAACAGACCATACAACACTGATTAAAGGAGGCTCTAGCATGCTGTGGGCCCACAGGTGCTCACCCTCTGTGCACTCACACTTGTGTTTGTGCCAGCATTCCTTGTGTGTGAGCTCAGCAGTTTGTCATGCCCTCTGGACTAAGACACTTCCCACAGGGCATCATTCACTGTCGACTTGGGGTATTTAGGGATCCTGTATATGGAGTCATTCTTTAGTTCCCAATACTCAGCCCCAGCGTCTGCCATTATGGAACCCCCTTCAGCCTTGAGAGTAAAGTGTACCGCCCCTAAAAAGGCATAATAAGTTTATTTCCTCTAAATTTTGGTCTGTCCCAGTGTCTACCTGCTCTGAGGTAAGTATTGAAGTGGCAGTGTTTGTATAGCCAGAAGGTGCCTGTGAAAATTAGAAATAATATACTGCTTGCTGTAGACTCTGCCTTTCATGTTTTCTTTAGCAAAACAAAAGCTAGAGGACCGTCTTGCTGCTGCTGCCCGGGAAAAGCTGGCCCAGGCGTCCAAGGAATCAAAGGAGAAGCAGCTTCAGGCTGAACGTAAAAGGAAAGCAGCTTTGTTTTTACAAACCCTAAAAAATCCTCTTCCAGAATCAGAAGTTGGAAAGCTTGAGGAGAGCACTTTTGGTGTGGAGGTACGTAGAAGGCAGTCCCGATGACATGCTTGGGTTTGCGGTAGATGAAAGCTGGTTCTGGGCTCCCATGGCCTTGGAGCCCCAGCCTGAGGCAGATGTCAGCACCTGCCTCTGGTATAGTCGTCACAGGCTTTGCTCATAGCTTTGAGTCTGTCAAAGAGATCCTGTGACAATCACCCTATAAACACATCAAATGCAGGCTGCAGTCTCAGAACAGAGGCATAGATCCTGATCAGGAAGCTCAGCTCATGGCCACCCATTAAGGCCTCTAGCCATATATGGTCCGACATACACGGCTAAAGCAGGGCCTCAGTGGTGCAGCCACATTGTTGACCTTACACCTGGGCAGAGATTTCAGTGCCAGCACCTGTATCTGTATTGTGCTATAATTTTTTAAAAAGGTGAATGGCAGCTACTCATGTCTTTTCTGCGTGTCAGAGCACTAATGTATGGGGGACCCTGAGCTCATCCTGAACACCAGGAGGTCATGGAGAGCTCAGGCAGCTCTTTAAGTGGTGGCCTTGAACAGGACCTTCACGCGGTACCTTGGGGGGCTCTTGTGTGGGGGGATGTGAAGCAGTGCCTAGCTCCAGGAACCCTCAGCAAACACTGTTGGCGGCAGCAGTGTGTCCTTTGGTGAAAATTCTGGTCATGTCTGTCTGTCTCCAGGTGTCTTTACATATCTTTTATGTTTGGTGTCTTAATTAGGGTTTTATTGCTGTGACGAGGCACCACGCCCACAACAACTCTTATAAAGGACAACGTTTAATTGGGGCTGGCTTGCAGGTCAGGTTTAGTCCGTTAATATCATGGCAGGAAGCATGGTGGCACACGGGGCAGACCTGGTGCTAGAGAAGAGCCCACCCACAGTGACACACATCCCAATAGCGCCACTCCCTATAAGCCTTATGGAGGCCATTTTCATTCAGATACCACACTTGGCTTTCCTTACAATGGAGAAGAAGCAAGCCCCTTGCTCTTGTTTGCTATTGTTGGAAAGGGGAAAGGGGGCTGGAACTCACGTCAGTTCTCTTGCCTCAGCCTCACAAGTTCCAGGGTTATAGGCATGTGCCACCATGCCCAGCTCCTTCACCCGTTTTAACTTTACTTGCGTTGACACTTGTAAGTCCCTTTGGAGTGTGCATTGTCTATGGTTAAAGTCCGTCCCACGCCTCCCACCCCAGACCCAGCACTTCAGTGCCCACCATGCATATTTGTAATGGTCCTGTCTTTAGGGTGACCTCGGCACTGCCCTCCCCAGAATGAGCTTTTCATGGAGGTGGCACAACATAACAGCCCCACTAGGGCACTATCACCCCATTTCCCAGAGCCCCACAGAGACAGTCTGTCTTCTGGTCCTGCAGAGATGGAGGAACAGAGTACACACAATTGAGGCAGCCATTATGCACTGTGCTGTGCGGCACGCAGGAGGGAGTGCAGGAACATGAGCTCTGCAGCCATGGAAAGATACGGGCAGCAAGGAAAGAAGCTTTAAACAAGAGCCTGTCTGGGTGGGGATATGTGGAGCTTGACTGAGTCTCTTACTGTTTCACTATCATTTATAGTGAATAGAGAGAGTAAGACATGTCTGTAAGCCTGTAGTGTAGCTCAGATGGTGGAGTGCTTGCCTGGCATGCACAGGGCCCTAGGTTTGTCTTTGACACATTAGCACACCCTATCATCCCAGCACTGGGGGGATAGAGTCAGGAAGTTCAGAAGTTCTGGGCATGGCAAGTTAAGTCAGCCTGTGCTACATGAGACCTTGTCTCCAAGTTGGGATGAAGGTTAGACAGGACAGTATGAGAAGGCTCCGTAAATAGAGGTAGGTGCTTGCTGCCAACCCTAGTAAGATTGAGTTTGATCCCTGGAACCCACATGGAGGAAAGAGAAAAACTGACTCAGTAAGGTGTCCTCTGACCTCCACACACATATAAATAAAAATGTATAATTTTTTAAAAAGTATGTAAAGCCACATCTGCAGGCAGATAGAACAAGTTATGGTTACAAGGTTGCCTCTGTTCTCATCGGGCTGTTGTAGTAGAAACTCGGTCTATCAAAGTCACTTGTCATCAGCCTGCTGGTGGCACCACAGTGCTGACCCAGCTTGTGCCTTCTCTCCAAGTGGCTCCATTCCTGTCTGCCAGCCTTGGCCCTGTCTCTAACCCATGGATGTTTGACTCTGGAATGGCCTCCCTAGCTGAGTGCACTTGAAGATTATTTCATCAGGGCTGCTTCAACAGAAAGGGAACATGAGGAGCAGGCGGTGAGAAGTGTCTGGCTGCTTTCAGACTAAAGGACTCAGAATAAATCGACAGTTTATAAATGAGTCAAATGGCCAGGTTCATTGGCAGACGCCGGTAATCCCTGCACACAGGGAGGCAGAGGCAGGCGGATTGCTGTGAGTTCAAGGCCATCATAGCCTACAAATCAAATCTAGGATACACAGAGAAACCTTGTCTGGGGCCTGGGGCAGGGGGAATAGTCAAACCCAAAACATTAACTAATCTCATGAAACTTCATGGAAAACACTGCCCTTGACTTTGCCAAGTACATTGATGTGCACTTGGCCTACAAATGATGGCATATTCACCCAGTGAGCCACATAGATGTGGACAGGAATTCTTACAGGCTCCACAAGAATGTGAGATAAGGTCCCAGGTGGTACTACTAGACTTGTCAGAGCTGCCTAGCTCAGCCAGCTCCTCAGGATGGGCAGGCGCCCACAGGGCAGCATTCCACCATGCATGTAGATCATGGTCCTTTTCTGCATGCTGCTCTGCCCAGTCCCATTGGTCATTAGAGGTGATTTGACATGTCCGGGTTGAATGTACGTGATGTCCTAAAATGTCCTCATTTACACAGAGTAACATTACTGCATGGATATGGTGGCCTACACCTTTAATCCCAGCCCTCAAGTAGATCTCTGTGAGTTCCAGGCCAGCCAGGGCTATGTAGGTGAGACCTATCTAAAGAAGAAAGAGAGGTTAGTGGCACACTAAATTGTTTACACAGTCCATGCTGTATAGCTAAGAATATTGCATCAATGGTGATAAGCCTATCTGTGGCTAAGCATGGTGGCCTAAGCAGCAGGGAGCCCAGGGAAGAGCTGAGAGATCTCCCTCCTATCTTGACAGCTGTAGGTAGCCTTGTGGCCTCAGGCCAACCCACTGGGCAGCTCCTCACTGTGAGCTAGCAGTTGTGTAACAGTCCTGTGCAGGGATATTCACAGCCGCCTGCCAGAGCGGGCCCGGGTGCAGAGGGAGACAGGGCCCTCCTACCCACAGTTGCAGGGTTACAAATACACACACTCAACCGCTTCTGTTCTCATTCTGTTCCAGGGCTCCCAGATATCTGGGGCAGTATGGGAGGTTGGTTACACAGAGCACCTGCTTTAATTTTTTTTCCATAAGCCTTGACTACTAAATCCTCTAGGGACAAAGTGAGAACTTTTCCATAAGTACCATTCGATGACTAGTTAAAGCTACATTTCTCCAGATAATGTAGTTTTGTCCAGTGAGGTTGGCTTGTTTTTTGAGGCAGGCTCTCACTGTAACCCAGGCTAGTCTAGAATTACCTCTGTAGCCCAAGCAGGCCTCAGACTCAAAGCAGTTGTCCTATCTCTGCCTCCAACATGGTTGCATCGCAGGTTTGATCCACCACACTCAGCCGGGAGATTTGTGTAGCTAACCCCTGAAAGGTCTTTCCTCAGAGACAGCATGATCTACCCTTTCAGTGTTATAGTCCTTGTTGATGTCCACACATTCACTTATATTTTTAGGAAACTGGTGTCATGCCCTGTCCTCTGCTGGTTGGAGGCAGAACTCTGCCCATGTTGGAAGTGAAGCCTCCAGAAAGGCCTTCAAGCAGATGTAGAGACCCACCGAGAGAAGAAGAAAGAGAAAAGAAGAAGAAGAAGCACAAAAAACGGTCTCGAACGAGGTCGCGCTCCCCCAAGTACCACTCATCTTCCAAGCCCAGGTCTAGATCCCACTCAAAAGCAAAGCACTCCCTGCCCAGTGCCTACCGGACAGTGCGGCGGTCGAGGTGGGTGCACTGCGCTCATGCCCTCCTGCTCTGCTCTGCTCTGCTCTGCTCTGCTCTGCTCTGCTCAACACTATGAGCCTTCTCCTGGCACCTTAGAGCCAGCAGAAACTTAAATGAGCACAGGCTGGGTTGTCTGTGTCCTGCAAATCTAAAGGAGATCTTTCCAAAAACCATATGTACGCGTTTCAAAGCTTATCAGCCACAAAGGTTAAATGATTCATTTATGCTTCTTATCTCTACATAGCGTATTATACTTCACTCTTCACTCAGGAGGTGGAAGCAAGAAGATCTCCAGTTCAAGGCCAGGCTCAGCTACACCAGGGTGCTAGCTCAGGCAGTACATCTTGCTGCGCAGCCTGAGGACTTGAGTGAAGAGGCCAGGCATAACGATACATGCCCGGTTCTAGCATATGGGAGCTGGGTACAGGCTGAGGCTCACTTTCTATCTAGCCAGCTTGGTCTAATCAGCAAAGTCCAAGCCAGTGAGAGAACTTGTCTTGTAAAATAAGGTGAATGGGCTGGGGGAAGAGAGGAGGTGGATCAGAAGCCTTTACTCCCAGCACTCAAGAGCCAGAGGCAGGTGGATCTCTGAGTTCAAGCCAGTCTGCTCTGGATAGCAGGTTCTAGGCTAACTAGGGAAACATGCTAAGACCAGTCTCACAAATCAAGACAAACAAAACAACTCACAGTGAATGGCTGCTCAGCAAGAACACCCAAGGTGGCCCTCTGCCCTCCACAGACACAAGTAAAACAAGTTACCCTCTCCCTCCCACCGAAATGTATAGAAAAGGGAATTGGGTGAGCATAGTGACACATGCGTATGATCCTAGTCCTTGGAAAATGGAGGCAGGAGAATCAAGGCGTGCAAGATTATTTTCAACTGTATAGCAGCAAATTTGAAGAGACTGCCTCCTAGGGAGTGGGTGGGGGATGAGTGTTCACAGGCTACAAAGTGAGCCTGGCATGAGTTGAGTTATAGAAAGCCATAGGCTGGCATGCTGGTGTTAGTTTGTGTGAATGAGCTTCCCAGTGCTGATTACTTCTGAGTGTAAGTGGTCCCACAGCCATCTCCGCTCAGTCTGTGGTGTCTGCAAGTGAGTGTAAGCAAGGCAGCATTGTGGATCCATTTCCTCCTCAGCCTGCTGCCTCTCAACATCCTATCAAAAAGCTCTCAAAAGGAGCCAGGGGTCCAGAAAGCAGTTTGCCATTCCTGGCAACAATTATTAAACTTGTCCTTCAGGGTCCCAGAGCATACATACCCTTGGTGTTAGAAGGTTGAAAAGTGAAGCTCCGCTGTCGCTGGTGTGAGGGAGATATACGGCACCTGTCCAGTCTTTAGCTCTCACCTGCCCTGGACGGCCATGGTGACCCCTGGACTCTGATCAAGTGACCTCACGCCCAGCATTCATTCATTCCCGACACTCCTTTCTTCTGGGATGGTGTCCTGTGTTCTTGCACGTGCTGTACACATTGGCCTCTGAATATATCCTGAAAGCAGTGTGCTTTCTCCTTCCTAACACACACCAAGCCTAAGCTTGACAAGTGTCTGCCCTCTGGTCTTCATCGGGGGTGGCTTTGTCTTCATGGTGAGCCTTTGGCTCTAGTTCTTACAAGTTCAACAATTTGCACCATTATTATGCACACTCAGAAGCCTTACGATTGTAATTAAATGAGCATTTTGCTGCCATGTTTTAGTTTTTTGGGGTTTTTGCTTTAACACTCATAGAATTTGTTACAGATCTAAAGAGCACAGGGTTATCAGTCCTTCAGCCTTCTTCTGGCCAGTCAATTCTCCCTGATCTCTACCTCAGGACTCAGACAAAGGAAAGAACAGTCCCCTCGTGGCTCCCAGGCCTTGAGCCAATGGAGAGGGCTCCCAGGCTCTTCCTCACTGCAGGCACCCACGCTAGTCTCAGCGTGTGGCAGGGCACACTGCCTGCCCAGCTTGTCCCCAGGTGGTGCTCTTGACTGGAAGCACTCTCCCAGCCTCTGCATTGTAAGTTCCTGGCTATATTTAACTGTAGTCCTTCACTATAATGGACTAACTCATTTTACATATTATTTTGCCTTTTAAAATGTTTTTTAAGTTTGTAATAAACTTAGATTTGCATATTTTATACCTTATTTATAACACTATATCTTCAGTGCCTACAGGTCCAAGGAGCAAAACCCTACTCCTTAGTGTAATTCTCAGTTAAAAGACAAAATGAAGCTGAAAATTTCCTGACCATTATCTCTCCTCTGATGGTAGGCCACCAGTTTAATCCTAATTTGACCTTCAGTGAAAATGTTCTACAGTGTCAGCAGAGCTAGTTAATTTCAAACCCCCACACACACCCCCAACTTCCATCTCAGTGGCTGAGGTGGGATCAAAAAGACACTTGCTTCATCTGGTCAAATAGCACACGTACCTTACGGCAGGAGATAAGTCTGTCTTTGGTGTTTGGTTTTACAGTTTAGATAGAACACTAAGACAAGGTCTAGCCTTGCTGTGGAGTAAGAATTGGTACTGTCTGTGAGCACAACGCACAGAGCTGGAGCGTGCTCCCTGGAAGGAGCCGTCCTGCACTGCATGCAGACCTCACCCTTTATCCTTTTGCTCCAGCTCCTGGAAATAAGAGGCTCGTGCTTTATGGGGTAGGATCATATTTTTCCAAGCTGAAAGCAGAGCTGCTTCCTAGTCCAGGCCCCACCAGCCCTCTAGAAGCTGTTTGAAAACTCTGGTTATGGCAGGTGCGGTAGCTGTGTCTATGATTCCAGCACTCAGGAGAAGAGAGGGTGTCCAGGGCTAAGAGAAAAACACCAAACAAAATGGTGCAGTTGTGACTGAAACAGGATGGTAGGCTCCATACTATGAGCTGTTGACACTCTCCACAGTGCAGGAAGTGCTGATGATACTCGCATTATTTTGTCTTTAACTGTCCTTTCAGGTAGAGTAGCCCATTACCATGGTAACAGCTACACTAGGACATACATACTAGACTTATTTTTCAGGCCTGACACAGCCTAAGTGGTCATTTTTAAATGATGACTGCTAGCTCAAAATGAAATGCTGCAGTTGTTGGCAGCATTCTCCTGTGGTAGCATACTGCGACTGAAATGCATTGTCTTCTCTATACTAAGTGGCTCCCACCCCATATCAAATGCAGAATGGTATGTGTTTGTTTACTGTGTGATCTGCTCGTAGGACTGAAGCGTTGCTCACTCCATATGTCTAAACTGTAGGTGGCTTTGGATCTGCACAGGCAAGTCCTTCATCATAAAAATGTTCAGTTTCATAATGCTCACTACCTCAGAAAGCATAGTGGTTATGAGGAATTGAGTCATTCCTGACCAGCGTGTAAATCTTGTCCCTGGTGCTGGCCCTGCACTCACTTGGCTGTGTCTAGCTTTCAGTCCTACTGAGGTGAAGCCCCAGGCACCCAGTTAAGTCAGGTGTAGCAATTTGGGTATTACAATGAGTCAGATTCCCTGGGTATTCAGGTGTTCAGCTGAGTGTCCGAACAGCTCTCAGGGCAGCCCAGCCGTTGGAGAGGATCTGTGTGATAGGCATTCTTCAGGGTAACTCCGTAGATCCCTTCAGATGGGGGGCAGGTGCAGTCTAATGAGAACTTTGTTTGTTTTTGCTAGTTTTATTTACCACTCAGTAAGAAACTTAGTGTGGTGGCGCGCACACCTTTAATCCCAGCACTCAGGGAGGCAGAAGTAGGCTGATCTTTGTGCATTCAAGGCCAACCTGGTCTACAGAGTAAGTTCCAGGACAGCCAAGGCTACACAGGGAAACACTGTCTCCAAAAACAAAGAACAACAACAACAAAAAGCCAAAAAGAACTTGTTTAGGCGAAATTGAGGCTCTATTTTAGTTTGAAATTGGTGAGTCTTAACCGTCCATTTTACTATCCACTTCCTAGTAGTAAACTATGGGGAAAAAAATGAGAAAAGGAAATTTAATCCCCAAACCTATTTTTTTAAAGGGGTGATGGTTGGAATTTCTGTGGTGACACTGCTCTTATGGATGTGGGGCAGTAGTTTTATCTTGGGGTGACCTGTGACCAAGCCTTCACAGCATTGTAAGGCTTCACAATGCCAAGCCTGTGGGAGAAATAAGCAGAGGTGGTGACTTGACCCCAGTGCAGCTCACCTTAACACCAGTAGCCAGTTCCCACTAGGTTAGATCCACACCCTGGCTGCCAATCCACCTGTTGCTGTCCCATGGCTATGAAAAGCCCAGGTGCAGTAGCAGAACAGACCAGGTAGTTCATGTGGACCCTGACACTGGCTTTCAGAGGATAGTTGGGAGTTTTATCATTAAAAGTATTCTGCCTCCCAGAGCAAAGCACTGCAGTCATTCAGAAAGGGATGTCTTTGTTGCATTATGCCATGAAAGTTTTGAATTGCAACCGCTTGTCTTCTTTAAGAAGGCCTGTGGTGACATTGCACTACTGATTTACTCTTAAGCTGGAATGCCGGGCTCTTGCCCTGTCCTGGCCATCAGTATTAAGAGCTTGGTTAACAAAATTAAACACATTAAGGCTGTGATTTGCTGCCCTGTTCTGAGCAGGGCTTCCTTCCCGGAAGATTTGAATTCTACTGGGAACAGCCACTGTGTTCTGAAGAATTCATAATACTAATAAGCCACTGCAAAACAGTATTGTACTTCAACGTTCTGAATCCGCAGGCATTACAAACTAACTTATTTTTCCTAATTGTTGAGTTTATTGTAGAATTCTATGCTAAGCATCCATAGGTGCTAAAGCTTTGAGTGAGCGGAGCTTTCTCATGGCTCTGGTTGCACCCAGCCCGGCACATTTCATTCTGAATATGAAGTATGTGCCTCCAACCGCAGGCCCTCAGCCTCCCCAGGGATCTTGAGTGTGGAGCCTTGTCCCAGCAGCTCGGCAGTGGCGGCAGCACAGCAGGAGAGTTATCAGGCAGCCTCGGCCTCGAGCAGCTTTGACTCCTGGAGCTCTTTTGAGGGGAAACCTGGTAAACCGTCAAGGTGTCTGACTGCCCCCACCTCTGTAGTCTGTGTAGCCTAGGGAAGGTCTGGGGAGACAGGCCACCTAGACCAGCCCTGCTGGAGAGGCCAGCATGGGCCCACGGGGGCCAGGGTGTGACCAGAACTTGATTCCTGAACAACTGTGTTGTTTTTAGTGGGAGGGAGGAATTCATTGTGCGTAGAATAATTCAATGAAGAACTTTTTCAAATGGTGGAATCAAACTGCTCTCTTTATATTGCTTTTGAATGAGTTGTCATGGAAACAGAACAAAGGGAGGAGTTTGGGTTTGGTAGGGCTTTCCCCGCCCCCCAAATTTCTGCTTATTGCAGATTTTCCTGAAATAGCAGATGGACAAAGAACTAAAAGTCTCAAGCCGTCACTGAGGAACCCTCTACTAAGGGCCTCTACCCCCACAAAGGGTGAGACAGTCTTAAGGGTCATTCCTGCCGTTTGTGTCGTCTATCCCGGCATGAATCAAACAAAGAATAAGTGTTAGTAAATGGTTTTGTGTCCATGAAGCCGCCCGTAAACTTAAAGTAGTCAGTCCATCATGAGAGCATCATATTCTGAGCAGGGTTTGGGGCTTCATGCCAGTGGGCCTGCAGTGTGGTCCTGGTGCCTCCTGCACATGGCCTGAGATGAGTGACAGGAAGAATGGCAAGGGGCAGCCTGCAGTCCTCGGCTTCTCAACCGTTAGTTTCTCCCTACTGCCAGTGTCAGCGCCTTTCCCTGCCTGAGGGTAGATGCAGCTTCAGTGAGCTGAAAGCTTCAGGCCGTGAGTGAACACTAGGTAAGAGTAGGGGAGTGCAAGTGCAGCCTCCTAGAGACCTGCGCCTTGCTGTAGTGCAGGTAGGGGAGGGGAGAGGTGCTGGGCCTCCAAGCTGGTGTCAGTATGCAGGGCCTATCTGAGCAGCCTGCATCTCAGACAGGACCTCTCAGCTCACGCTAGGGATGTGCACACAGACCAGGCCTCAGACAGAGCTAAACTCCACCTTGTTGTCTATCTAGATCACGCTCTCGATCTCCAAGAAGGAGAGCTCATTCTCCTGAGAGACGACGGGAAGACAGGAGTGTCCCCACTGCCTACCGGATGAGCAGCAGCCCTGGAGCCAGCAGGAAACGGACGCGTTCCAGGTGGGCCACCGTGTCCCACAGGGAAAAATGGTCTGTAGCCTTGATGTAACCTGTGTGAAACAGTTACAGATAATGGGAGAGTGCGGTCTAGATCGTCAGTAGCCATGTGTCCTCTGGGAGACCAGCCTTGCCTAGTAGTGGGGTGCTGTCTCTTGGGCATGTGGGGGGTCCAGGGCACAGTTGTATCCATGCTTATGGAGCCCTCACATGGCTTTTCTGTGGACCTTGTTTCTCTTTAACACTAGTCCAGAGACCTTGCTGTCTCTCCTAGATCCACCCCAGTCCCTCTTACTTGTCTGCAAGGACGAGACGGTTCAGCTAGAAAAATAGGAACTCCTCGTCTCGGTGTCCTGCCTTGTCGCCAGTGATGGCACTGGAACCTGGGTGGTGTGTGGTGATGAGCAGGGTGGAGAATAGGTCCACGCTCTGGGTCTGAACCACTCATGGGAATCTGTCTCCATTGTGAGGATAACAGCGACGTCAGCCAACATGGTTATAGAGCAGAAGTCCCGGCAGCGAGGTCTGTTCCTGGCACTTCTGCCTGCTGAGAACCTCAAGCTACCCTGGCCTCACCTGTCACTCGGGGCCCTAGCACTCTCTGACTCTTCTCTAACTTGGGGAAGCCATCTCTGTGGTACCTCTGTCTGCTGCTGTGCTGATCACCTTTCCATCTCTAGAGTGCAGTGCCTGAGATAATCAGCTTATAGAGAGCGAGGGGTGATTGTGAGCAGCTCCGAAGGTCTCAGTCTGTTAGCCTTATACTGGGGCAGCAGCACATGTTAGGGCCAAACCCTTTGTCTAATGACTAGGAAGCAAAAAGGAAGGGCTGGACCCTGTTATCCTTTTCAGGGGCATCCCCAGTGACCTACTAGCCTTCCACTAGGTCCCTCTTGATGGAACCAGTCCCTCCCTGCAGCACCTATAATAACTTTTGGGGTGCCAATTGTAGCCAGGCTGTCTCAAACTACAAGCTCCCAATAATGACAGAGATTTTTTAATTATTATAAAAGCTTGGCCTTAGCTTAGGCCTGTTCTCCATGGCCCATTACCTCTCAGAGTCTGAGCACCTTCTTTCCTCCTCCTTGTTGGCTGGCCAATCCCTGCACCTCTGATTCCTTCTTAGAGCTCCTATCTCTGCCCGGAAGTCCCACCTTTCTTTCCTGCCTTTGCTATTGGCCATTCAGCTCTTTATTAAACCAGTCAGACGGTAAGGGAAGGTAGGATGCAGCCAAAGAACAACAGTACGAAAGTCCGGCTTGTACTCAGGTCTTGGCTGGTACAGAAACCAGCATTTAAATACTGTAAGACAACCTTCATACCGTACATAAAAGATCACCCCACCAGAACCACTCTAGGAACCAAGTGTTTTATATATAGGCTTTTGAGAGACATTGGAAATGTAGACTATGGCTGCAGTGGGTGCAGCCACTCTATGGCAGCCACGTTCCCAGCATGGGTGCTGCCCTGGAACACCCTCCTCAGGGTCTAACAGCTACTGTCACCTAATGGATTGCTTGCTTGCTTGCTTGCTTGCTTGCTTGCTTGCTTTTCTTTTGAGACAGGGTTTCCCTGTGTAGCCTTGGCTGTCCTGGATTTGTTTTGTATACCAGGCTGTCCTCATACACACAGAGACCCACCACCTGCCTCTGCCTCTCCAAGTGCTGGGATTATAGGCGTGCGCCATTGCGCCCAGCCCTAAAGGATTTCTTTAGTTCCTAACTACACACAAGTCATCAGACCTCTACATGTCATGGGACAAAACAGCCAGAAAGAGTTAGACCTTTTAGGGGACAGACCCTAGATTCCAGGTGAACGGTACACATCCAGGCCCCTAGCTGTTGCCCACACAGGACGTGAGTGGTTGCTGTAGAATCACCACTTCTGGAGCTAGCCTAAGGTGAAGCAGCACAAAACAGCCTGTTAGCTGGTCACAGGACGGGCTGTGGATTGAGAAAAGGAGATCTCGTTCCCTAACCTAAGAAGCCAGGAGAGGAGCTGCGGGGCTGATGGGTGTCAGCAAAGATTTCCAATACAAGTTCACATTTATAAATTATATTCCAGCCTCCTTAATCCTACCAGCTACTGCAGTACATAGAATTCATTCCTCAAGCAAGTGGTTTAACATTTGAAGTTCATCATCACCTTTGGTATATGTAAAGGGCATGGTCTAAAATTAATTCTTACAGCAAAAGATCTCTCTCAACAGAAGAATTCTTGCATTGCCCTCAAATTAACCTTTGCATTCAGAGAGACAATGGGAGAAGGTGTGGAGGGGCTGGTGTCCAAGTGCCAGCGTGGCTGTCCTTCGTCTTAGCATTAGGACTTAGGAGGCCACTGGCCCTTCTGCTGGAGCACTGTCTTCCCAAAAAGACATGAAGAGGCAGATCAGCTGCCTTGGGGCCTCTTCGCTGAGCACTGCTGGTTCCCCAGGAGCAGCCACCGAGAACGTGCAGCTGCCCGCCCTGTGTTCTCTACCACAGGCCTGGAGCTGGACCACTTGCCATCGAGCTCACCCTCCCTCCACCCTTCCACCTCAGCGGACAGTGGGGTCTGCTTTGATCTTGTAGCCTGTAGCTAATTCACTGTTACTCTGACACTTTACCTCACCCAGGTGGAGGGGCGTGCTGCTACTCTGATACGGCACAATCTGAGCAGTTTGCTGAAGAAGGTTTGGGGATTTTGTTTTGTATTTTGCTTTTCAAGACAGGGTTTCCATGTGTGGCCCTGGTTGTCCTTGAACTCAATCAGTAGACCAGGCTGGCCTAGAACTCAGAGATCTGCCTGCCTCTGTCTCCCTAGTGCTGGGACCAAAGGTGTGTACCACCACTTCCCTGCCTGCTAACTAGGGGTTTTAATGTGGTACTGAGAGCACACACCCACATTTGGTCAACAGCTCACTTGGCTGTGTGTCCTCTCCTTCCCTCTGGCTCCACCCACTGCCCTTCCTTCCTGCACGTGCTGCAGAGTCCAGGTCAGCAGTGCTGCAGAAGGCCACAGGCAGGCTCATGGTATTGGTCAGTGGGAGGAGCACCAAGTACTCTGAAGAATGCATCCTTAGTGCTGCTGCACCTGGTCCCTCTGTCTCGACCTTTCTGAACAAGCAGGTCACCTTCTAGGAGACACTGAGAAAGCACAGAGCCCTCTTCCCAGCAGTTTTCTGCCACATTAGTGAGTGACAGCAAGAATAGCTGCCTCTGGTCCTATCTCTCGTCATCAGCTGGCCCCTCCCTTGTTTAGCACTGCTCTGGACATTGTTGATGGTACAGTTTCCTGTTGCTTTATTCCGTCTGACTGTGACAGGCACAGCAGCCTCCAAGCCAGTTGTATCTTGTTCTGCCTCTGTTCTTGGTGCTATTCAAACACCAGCTTCCCTGTACAAATGTCCAGCCTCCCCTGCTACCTCTTCTGCCCCAGCTCTGAGGTCTATCCTTTTTTAGTTCCTTTTCATTCTTTTAATTTTTTTTATTATGTATGTGTATGGGTGTTTGCATGCATGTATGTCTGTGCGTCACATGCATGCTTGGTGCCTATGGCGGCCAGGAGAGAACTAGAGTTACAGATGGTTGTGAGCTGCCGTGTGGGTGCCGAGAATTAAACCCAGGTCGTCTGGAAGAGCAGTCAGTGAGTGCTCTTAACCACTGGCTCATCTCTCCAGCCCTCTCTGCTTCCTTTTAGTGAAGGTCTGGAAATCAGGATCTAAGCCTGATGCATATGTTTAGAGTGAAATCTGATAGACAGGTCATAGCAGTGCACACCTGTGGCCCAGGCGTTCACTCATTCGGTGGAGAAAGAAGGAGCGAGACTTCAAGGTTATCCACAGCTATGTAAGTTCATGAGACCCTGTCTCGAAGCAACACAACAAAACAGCAGCATCCATACACAGCATGTGCGTGATGGTGACTCATGTTTCACTAGAGTGCACAGAATTCCCACTGTAGCCAACAGGAGATCCTGGTTACTGCAGTAAGGAAGAAACTGTCGGAGTGGCTTCTTGTCGTTGTATTCCTAGTGTGAAGCGCTCCCTCTAGCATAGCATTAATAACTGGAGGGTTCTCACTCTGTATGAAGCGTTACTCGTTCAGGGTGAACTTTGAAAATGAGTACGTTACCGTCCCTGCGACAACTGGGGAAACCAAAAGCGTAGAGGGTGGAGCTGGCAAGATAGCTCAGTGTGTAAAGATGGCCAACCCTGACAGTCTGGGTTTTATCTCTGTTTGGTTTTTTTGTTGTTGTTTTTTCGAGACAGGGTTGTAGCCTTGGCTGTCCTGGACTAACTTTGTAGACTAGGCTGGCCTCGAACTCACAGTGATCCGCCTGCCTCTGCCTCCTGAGTGCTGGGATTAAAGGCATACGCCACCACGCCTGGTGCACACCTGCTTTTAAAGTAGGTGCACAACACTGACCAAGACTGTGGTGCTCTGAGTTCCCTTACCACAGAGCAGTGTGCCAAAGACCTGTGACAGTATGAAAGCCATGGGTGGGTTTACAGCACACTCCATGTCCGTTTGCTGAGAGAAATCATCACTGGAAAAGAGTCAGTCATGCTTGGAAGTGGGTACTGGAGGGATGGCCCTTCTCCTTTGTTGGGTAGGTACCAGCTAGGAAAGAAGTCGTTTTCTGTAATGTTTGCATTGTACTACAAGGAACAGAAAGAAGTGTGGGAACATGGCCAGTCTATCTTAAGAATCTGGGGAAAGCACAAAGCAGAAGCAAAGGAATTATAAAAGTGAGATGTGACATTAGCAAAATAAAAAGCAGCGTAAGAAAGGAGCAGAACCAAAGAATATTATGGAAAAATAGTCAAAGAATTCACCAGTCTACGGTTACATTGATGAAGCAGGAAAGGCCTGCAGACTAGTAACGGGTAATAAGGAAATTCTGTCTCTCTGAGAGATGGACAGAGTCCCAAACTGACACAGGAGAAGGTCATCATTTGATCAGTTCCTTGTCTGTTTAAGAAAGTCCAGTTTAGAAATTAGAATTTATAGTCTTAGAACCTTGCTCCCAGCTCCAACCCCATTTTCCCTGTGAGTTCGGTGTACAAGAATAATGTGGCAACCACTCAGGGGCCTTCTCAGCCCAGGGAGGAGTATGCCTCACTCACCTCCAAGACCCTAGGCCAGCAAGGACTCTGCGTGTTCATGTTCGCAGACAAGCAGAGAAGCATTGAGCCTCTCCTCCACTCTCACAAACTGCACTGCTCACACCTCCTCTCTTTGTGATCTATGGATCCAACCCAAACCCAGCGAAAATTCTAGGCCTTTTGAGGAACTGGCAGACAAACTCTGAAACCATGGCAGTTCAAGAACAAAGGTGGTGAACTTTGGCCTGGGGATACCCAGATCCCTGTGGAAGCCACAGTCAGGCTGTAAGGGAAAGCCCTGAGCGACTGCAGCATCCTCGAAGCCCACACAGTCAGGCTGTAAGGGAAAGCCCTGAGCGACTGCAGCATTCTCGAAGCCCACACAGTCAGGCTGTATGGGAAAGCCCTGAGCGACTGCAGCATCCTCGAAGCCCACACTGGCCTCGCCTGAGCTTAGACCACAGCACTGACACAGTTCAGGGACAGGAGAGTTCTCTAGCAGAACTTGCTCAACCCGCTGGACACTGGGATAAGAAAGAGCAAACTACAGGCGTTAGTTCAGTTTAGATCAGCAATCTGAATACACAAGGCAGAGCCAGAAAACAGTGTGCACTGGAGAACTCCTCAGGATGCAGAAAACCCCGCTGGGCTACGGAGACAGCTCTGCCAGTAAAGCGCCTGCCACACAAGCAGGAGAACCTGAGTTCTGTCCACAGGAGCCACATAAAAAGCCAGACAGGTGGCACGTGCTTGTAATACCAGTACCAGGGAGACAGGCAGCAGGCTGGCCCCTGCAACTCAGCAGGCAGAGTTCTGAGTTTGAGACCAGCCAGGGCTATGCAGCGAGACCCTGTCTCCAAAAAGCAAAGTGGATAACAACTGAACAAAGTCTGAGGTCCTTCCACAAGCATGTGCATACACACTCACAAGAATACAAAAGAAGACCCTAGCAATCAGAGGAAAGTGTATAAAGTCAGTGTCATTAAAGTAAAAAACCTGCTTCCAGGGACAGTGAAGAGACCAAGTGTTTATTCCCCTAGTAAAAAAGACCCACAGTGCCTGTGTCTGACTGAAGTCCATGTCAACATCAGAGGCCACTGACATCACAGAGAAACACATTAGGGTACACCGAGAGGATGCTGAGCATCAGCAGTAAGAACCTTGGCAAGTTTCTGCTTTTGCTCAGTGACCTCGCTTAGAGTGGGTGAACAAGGGTGCTCCCCAGCCTGTGTTCATAGCCACAGGCCTGAGGCGCCTCTTAGTAACAGCTTACACTCTTTTACAAAGTCACAGGCACGCCTGCAGGACTTTTTGGCTGCTCTTCTTCCCACGGTGCACTGGGGCCATTTAGCCACAGAAGCAAAGTTACCAAAACTGCACACTGAACACTGCTACTGTACTTATGAGATCAAGTAGGGACGCACCCAGGTTTACAGGTGACCTGGAGACACTGTTGAGGTGTGCGGACTGGTTCCTGCAGAGTGGAGGTCACCAATGAGTAGAGGGAAACACAGGCTGAAGGACACTGAGGGAATGTTCCAGAACAATAGGCCACAGTGTTGCTTTGGCCTCTCAGCAACAGCCAGAGGGCTAAATTGCAAAGTGTCCCTCAGTGACTTCAGAAGTGAGCAAACTGCTTCCCTACAGCAAAAGCTTGACTTCTTCCTGTGTGAGGTCAGACTGTTAAGATTAAACCGGTGCTGGCGAGATGGCTCAGCAAGTAAAGGTGCTTTGCTGTGCAAGCCTGGCAGCCTGGGTTTGATCCGCAGGACTCAGGAAAGGATGAAAGAGCGGAAAAACCATCTACAGTCATCCTGTGACCGCCATACTTGCAGACCCCACAGCCCCTCATTAGGCAGGAGCATTCCTAATCTTGGCACCAAAAAAAATACAGGGGATTCCACAGCCTGGTAAGAAACAGGGCAACAGTTGATTGAGCTTTGTCCACCACTGGCTATGTAGACAGGCTTTGGCGGCCTCTGCCTGGAGAATAGAGGTCTAGGCTGGCTTAGGAAGGGCCTTTGTGCCTCTCTGATCCTTTTGAAAACCCAAATACCTTAGAGCTGTGTCCATGGCGACCACAGGAGAGCAATGGTCGACAGTGACTTACCAGTGTTCATTAAAGTGGACACAACTTGAAAGCAACATCTGAGCAGAGAGGCTTCTTGGTGGTGCCCTGCAGCCCAGGAGGGAGGGGAAAGTCCTAGGAGTGATAGATCTGCAACGCATGTCAGAACAGACTTGGTGGGAAGTGGAGTGCAGGCTGGCAGTGGCTGTCCTGTGTGCTGGGGCTGGATCTGAGAGAAAGCACACAGCATGTACCAAGTATGCATCCTCCCATTCTCCCTGCTATGTGTCTGGGTGTGTGTGTACATCCATACACAGTAGAAACAGCTAGGCAATGCCAGAGCCTTCAGTAGGAGTGGAACAGAGCCTGAAGGGCTTGGGAGCCCTGACCTACAATGGGAGCAGGGTAGTGGTCAGAGCTGAGCAGGCACTGCGTGCAGCAGACACTCCCAGTGCAGGCCCAGGCTGCCTCCTCCTGAGTTTTCATCAGATGAAGCAGGTGTATGCAGGATTTGGCTGATAATTTCCTATCTTTTGGCATGAGTGAGAAAGCAATACAGACTTTCCTAGAGACTGCCCTTGGTGGTTATCTTGGTATTTTCAATACAAATAGATTGTTCGTCGTATATTAAATGCCAGACATTTCCCCAGGACTAAGCTTCCTTATGGAGAGGCTGTCTTCTGGGTGGTTCTTTTAATACCCAGTACCCTGTGGATACATAGGCTCAATTGACTGAAGGATTACAGCTATCTGAGGCATGCGTATGAGGCTAAGGATGTGCTCAGCTGGTAAAGTGCTTACCTAGCATGCATGATACCCTGGATGTGATTTGCCAGTGCCACACATGTCAGGCATGGTTGTGCATCCTTGGGAGGTAGAAGGTGGAGGATCAGGAGTTTAAGGTCACCCTCAGCTATATAGTTGAGTTTCAAAACCAGCCCAGAATATATGTCTTTAAAAAAAAAAAAAAGCTCACATGTGTGGAGGGGTCCTTTGACACAAATAAGTTCAGACTGCCCTCTTATCCTGCTGCATATACCCTGACAAGAGCATTTCCCTTTCAGGAGTCCCCATGAGAAGAAGAAAAAGCGACGTTCACGGTCTCGCACCAAGGCCAAGGCCCGGTCACAGTCACCTTCCCCGAATAAGCAGGCAGCACAGCGTCCCTCAGCCCACTCAGCCCACTCGGCCAGCATCTCTCCTGTGGAGAGCCGAGGTTCCTCCCAGGAACGCTCCAGGTAACCATGGCCTCTGGGTGGCTCTCAGCAGGAAAGAGCAAGCGGAGGCCAGTGAGGCCTCAGCAAGGCCCCACCATTGCTTCTCAGAGAATAGTGGGTACCAAATGACCTGAAGTGGGTGTCCTGACCTCAGGCAGGAGCATGGAAGGGGCACCCCCTCTGAATCCATCCCCTATCAGGCATTCAGATTCCTTCAGTGGGGAAAAGAACCCCTGAGGTGTGGGTCTCAGTGACAAGCAGGGTCTCAGGAAGCTGTCGGGATTGTGTCTACCAGACAGTCAGGCCTTGAACACTAGAGAATCTTGAGTCCAGGGCAGTTTGTGAGGAGAAACCCTGCATTCTTGGTGGGAACTTTGATAAGCGTGAACAGGGCGTGCTCAGTTCAGAAATGTCCATGGCCGCTCCATGAGGAACACAGTTTAGTTTACCTAAGGGCTCGGCATCTGAAAGGTGCCATCCTAGGCTTGGGGGTGGGGTGTAGGAAGCCCTGAGTCCGTGTCCACAGAAGCCTCACATGGGAACCAGGTCGTCAGCCTAGAGTTCTGCGTCTAGGGGCCTTTCTGTGGGTGCCTCTTTCATTAGCCTCTTCTTCCCAAGCATTTATGTAATGTTGGTATTAAAATGTGAGTTACGTTCATTTTATGAGGTACTTGACATGGACGTAAAATGCATGTTCCTGGGATGGGAAGGCGCCTTGCTGGGTAAAGGGCTTCTAGCATAAGCATGAGGGCCTGGAGGTGATGCCTAGGCACGGCAGCGTGGACCTGGGACCCCAGCAGGCTGAGGTGGAGATGGGCGGACCTGGAGCTGCCCAGTGCCTGAGCAGTAGACTCAGTGAGAGCCCACATAGTTTTACAAGTATAAAGTGTGGGAACCAATCTTCAGATTCATGAGTGTGTCTGAGCCTCTGCTCTTGTCTCTGCATTAGGGGGGTTTCTCAGGAAAAAGATGGCCAGATCTCCTCAGCAATTGTCTCCTCTGTGCAGAGCAAAATAACTCAGGTAAGATGGGAGTGCTCCTTTTCTTTTTCATCTTCTATAATGCCCCTACCCCCTTTTCCCCCCTCATCTGCTAATTTTCCTTCCTGCCCCCTGTTTGACCAGTACTGACCCAGGTCAAAATCTTGGGCTGGCCACCTGTTGACTCAGTGGTTCTGGCCCTGCCACTACCAAGCTTTAGGTCAGAGCCCATAATGCAGGAACAGGAGGAAGTGATCCTCATCTTCCCAGGAAGCTCATGTCCTCCTTGTGGAGTTGCCATGCTGTGGAGCCTGACTCTCCACAGGTGACAGACACATCCTGGACCTTGCTTATATCCCAAGGCCACATGATGTCACAGCTGTGGGAGACTTGTAACAAGACAAAGAGGGTAACTTTGGGCCCTATGTAGCCTGGAGCAGGTTCACAGCTCTACACATTATGTGAAGGCAGGAGGCTCAGAGATTTCCCTCCTGTCTCCCCCACACAGGACCTCATGGCCAAAGTAAGAGCAATGCTCGCAGCTTCCAAAAACCTGCAAACCAGCGCATCTTGAGATGACAACCATGGAGCCGGCCCCAGGCAAGCAACATGCGGCTGCAGCCACAGGTGCTGGGCTTCAGCTTAGAGCGGCCCCGGTCCAGAAGTTGGGAGCTGAGCTGCAAGCTCTGCTGACCTACACTTGACTACCCAGGCTCTGCTGCCTGACTTCCTGGGTCAGTCAGTGGCTTTTGTAAATTTTTGGTGATATTTTCAGTTTCAATTTTTGACCAGCAGTCTCTTACCTGTATATTTGTAAATATATCATGTTTCTGTGAAAATGTATTATCAAATAAAACGAGAGGAAACACCTTTTCTAGCTAGCAGCCTGGGACAGCACCTTCCTTCCATGTGTCTGTCACTTAACATGTGTCAGCATGTGGAGAAAGCGGGGTCTTCCCTCCAGTGACGGTTTCTCCCTGGCTGTGGAGGGGAATGCTCCCTCTGGAATGTTCTACCTGTGTCCCCTATAGGGCTCTGCCCAGGCCGTCAGTCAGAGGTGATCCTGATACTCTGGCTCTTGACTGCCCCATGAAGATGCAGGTTTGCGTGTCGATTCCTCCCAGGAGGCCTTTGTTCTGAGTACTCAGTGGAAAGCACACAGGGTCCTGACTCCAGAAATAAAGACCTGCTGGCCTAGGCTGAGGCCAGAGCCCTGTTTCCATCCTCAGGCTTGCTCAGGACTATTCTGTGCTGCTTAGATGTCCCTTGCAGGCCACCTGTTGGCCATGTGCCCAACCAGAGATGGGCTCCTTCCCTCCTTATAGTGGTTCCCACTGTGGTCCTGGCGCATCCAGCAAGACACTCATAGCCCCCAGAAACTGGTATGGGCAGGACATGTGACAGTTGATGGTCCTGGAAAATGGATGTCCATGAGAGAGGGCCCCCAAGGTGGCCAGCAAGCACAGAGCAGTGCAGGGATGCCCCCAACAATGCTGGGCAGACAGGACCACCACTTGCCTTCAGGGCACCTGCTAGGCTTCTGGTTCTTCCAGGCCATACCTGTGCCAGGTGTGCCTTGTCAGCCTCCCTAGGCTGGTGGCCTCAGGTATGTCAGGTTTTTATCAGTGCCCAGGCCTCTGCCTCCCCATCCCCAGGGGCTTCAGCTACTAATGGTAACTTTTATAGACTTCCATACTGAAGATGCCCTCAGAGAACTTCCTGTGACAGAGTGTGCCAAACCTGAGACTCTGGCTCCCAGCAGGCCACTGTCCCTGCTCACACACAAACCTCAGGAAACAATACACATGTCCCTGCCGGGACACAGAATACCACTAAATCTGGAGAGAAAATGCTGACCAAGGGAGACAAACTCTGCCACCCTCATGATTCTAGACTCTTTACAGGGTATCAGATAAGTAAAAGGGGCTTGTTGAACCCACAGAGATCTACTGCCTCTGCCTCCCAAGTGCTAGGATTAAAGGTGTGTGTTAGCATACCTGGTTGTTTTGTTGCTTTTTTAACTTTTTAAATGGTTTTATATGTGTGGTTTTTTATTTGTTTTTAGCATTTACTTACTGTGTGTGTGGTCTTAAGCTCACTATGTAGTCTAGGATGACTTTGAACTCTTGATCTTCCTGCCTCCTCAAGTTGCCAGATGTGCACCACCTTGCCAGACTAAAAGGGCTCCTTTTTATTTATTTATTTATTTGTTTGTTTGTTTGTTTATTTATTTGGTTTTTTGAGACAGGGTTTCTCTGTGTAGCCTTGGCTGTCCTGGACTCACTTTGTAGACCAGGCTGGCCTCGAACTCACAGCGATCCGCCTGCCTCTGCCTCCCAAGTGCTGGGATTAAAGGCGTGCTCCTTTTTAATTTTTAAATTTTAGTGATCAATAAAATGAAGTGGCCAGCCAGGGCTGCATACTGAGAACCTGTCTCAAAAAAAGAGGAGCCATGGGGGGCTAGCGAGATGGCTCAGTGGTTAAGAACACTGGCTGCTCTTCCAGAGGACCCAGGTTTGATTTCCAGCACCCATATGGCAGCTCCCAACTGTCTGTAATTTCCAGTCTTAGGGAATTCAATGCCGTCTCCTGACTTCCATGGGCACCAGGCACACACATATAAATACACATATATGTAGACAAAATACTTGTGCACAAAAAAGTAAAATAATTTTTGGAGGGGTTGTATTTTGGGGGGTTTTGTTTGTTTGTTTGTTTGTTTGTTTTGAGACAGGGTTTCCCTGTGCAGCCTTGGCTGTCCTGGAACTCTCTGTAGACCAGGCTGGCGTGAAATTCAGAGATCAACCTGCCTCTGCCTCCCGAGTGCTGGGGTTAAAGGGTGCGCCACCATACCTGGCAATAATTTATATATATTTTAAAATCCTGATAGTATTTATTTTGCTCTTACCTGATCTTACTGGCTGTTTATTACTGAACCATGCTCTGTGATACTGTGATAGCGTCGGGGTGGTGTCTCAGTAAGGCAGGGCTACAACTCCGTGGCAGGCTGTGTCTTGTTCCTTGGTGTTTGTGTGCAGTCCCCTTATACTGCTGTGTCATTTTCCACTGTGAAAGTCATGGGCTTTCACAGTATCAGTGGGGAAGGTGTCATTTGGGAGCCCACGTTAAGGAGAGTCCTAGTCTCTTCATCTCTGGTGCGGATGTACATGTTCTGTCATGGGTGGGCACCGATGGGTGGTAATAAGTAGTGCTCTTCTTTTGGAATTCTGTGTGGGATTCTGTCAGCTCCTGACTGAATGAGGAACCTCACAGTATCTTTGTTTTGAGATGTCCACGAACCCTAAAGTGATGCCACGCAGAGGCAGGCTCAAGAGCTCAGCACTAGAGAGCGGAGCGTGTGGGTTGTGTTTGAAGTACTTACTTGAGCAGGACGCCAAGTGGCCTCCTGTCCAGACAAACCTCAAGCTAGTCCACGCTGTCTTCAGGACAGAGCTGTCCCCTGTGCACACCCCTCCTTTCTGACCTCCTTGTCTGTAGGGAGCTGATCCAGGTTCTCATGGCTGCCAGCTGCTGGCTGTCCCTATGATGAGGTCACCTCCCACTCCTCCAGAGAGACATACACATCGGTGTGTCCTGCGGCCCTGACAGTCAGCTATTCCCGTCCTCTTCACTTGTTGAGGTTCAGAGAACAGTTTTCTGTGGGTGCAGCCAGCACCTCCACGTGGGGACATTCAACCTCAGATAAAATTGAGGTGCTGTTATCCGAGAAAGTGCAAGGAGGCTAGGCACAGACACTCCGGGCTCACTGCATCCCCATAATATAGGGCTGGTGATCACATGTGTGCCCAGGCCCTAGGCAGGTTCAAAGGGCCTGTGTCTCTGGGTCCTTCATGTCCACCGAGGTTTCAGTTACCTGAGGCTGTGCAAAGGTCCCCTGAAGGACAGCTAATGCCTTCTCACTTCCGCAGTATGAAAAGTTGCTCTAATTACAGGCTCATAAGCTGTTTAGCAGGCACAGTTTAGGGAAACATGAATATCTGAAGCAGAAGATTCTAGAAGGCATTTGGAGGCCTCCCCACTCACCCACATCTCACGGCAGAACGGAAGGAAGCCTCTGTGTCCTGCCTAGGACAGATCACATGGTGATGAAGCCAAGATGATCCCCTCACTGAACTGGAAATGACCCAGGCTCCCTTTTGGATACAGTCATCCTTCCATTTCAAAATTATATGCAAAAGCAGAAACAAGTGGGCTAGCTACACTGTAGTCCAGAGCCCCTGGAGCAGGCATCAGCTTCTGAGGATGCCTCTGCTGTCTGCATGCAAACCTCCAGCTCCTAGGAGAATGTTCCACCTGGCAGCAAGGGCTCAGTGCCGTCCACGTGCACTGGCCACGGTCTCTGCTCGCTTTTAATGGCACCAGCCGGGCACATCCTTCCCACAGAGATGCCTCAAGGGAGATCCGTGCCTGCCTCACAGTGCCCCCCAGAGGGCAACGGGAGGCCAGAGAACAGTAAAAGCCATTGACCATTGAAGCTTCCAAGAGAGGTGCAGAGCAGTAGACAGCTCTCAGGACTGAAGGGACAGGAGAGAGGGCCACAAATGACACAGGGGCAGAGGTGAGTAAGGGAGACAAGAAAACTGTGGTGGGGGATAGGAGTTGGGTGTCTGTAAGAGCTAGCATTCTGCTGAATGATGGACAATGGCGTGAGAGAAAACCAGCTCTGAGCCCCCACCCCAAGTAGCGTTAGCACCCAGTGCCCAGACTGGCCCCTGAGATCATGTCCCAGTGATGGGACTCCTTGGAGAACTGGCTAGCACCAGGGCTGGGCAGGATGGGCATGGAAGTCAGGCTCAAAAGTGCCCAAAGAGACTGACATCCCCGAGTAGGTGGGGCTTACCGGAGGAGCCCTCGCCAGAGCAACATAGTTAAGGTCTTCGCAATATCCATGAATCCATGCTGATGCCCGTAGAAGACAGCAAAGTAAGTGGGGAAGAGACAAATGGGGAGCACTCATCCGTCAAGGGACACCTGCTGTCCTCAGGTCAGCTCCCAGACAAAGGGCAGATGGCCTTCAAACCCAGTCACATAGCGCTTAGCAGGCTTCTGAGCGGTGTGATCATTCGTCATCATGTGAACATCACTGAGCATGTTCAAGACAGCTACGACATCACTGTGCAGCAGACTGACTCACGTGGGACCAGTTGGGAACTGCTCCCGACCCCACCCCCACGGTGGGGCTTCTCTCACAGAGAGTGTGCGGCAACTCATTCCTGAGGGATGGACCCAGGTGAATAACGTCACACAGCTTCAAATACGCTGACCCTGATCAAAGCCACCACCCTCCAAGGTAAGTCACATACATACACATACACACACCCCGTCCCCTTCCTGAGTCAGGGTTTCTCTGTGTAGCCCTGGCTATCCTGGAACTCTAAACTGTATCGCTATAAACCAGGCTGGCCTCAACTCTCACTACAAACCAGGCTGCTTCTGCCTCCCTAGTGCTGGGATTGAAGGTGTGTGCCACCACTGCCTGGGTAAGTCGCAGAGTCTTGACTAATAGAATATTAATTCTGCTATGAAATTTTTTCCTGCAAACTAATGGTGAGAAAAACAGCCTCCCAGTCCCAGCTTGCTGCCTGGGACCTGGAACATTGCACCAGATAGCCCCTGGTCCCAAAGTAAGTCCTGAGCTGTTAGAAGGAGACCATTTGTTAAATTTCTTTTTTCTTTTTTTTTTTTTTTTTTTTTTTTTTTTTTTTTTTGAGACAGGGTCTCACACAGTTTAGACTGGTCTAAAACTTTTTGCTATGTGGCTGAGGCTGGCCTTGAGCTCCCGACCCACCTGCCTCTATCCCCCAAGTGCTGGGATTACAGGCATATGCCACCATACCCACTGTTGGCTAAACCTGATGTAAGGGTCCTTAACTGCCCATGAATGATGGCAGCGTAAGTGGTTATGGTAGAAGTTGGTGACGAAGCTTGGAACATACTATTCCGTCTCCACAATATTTCTATGACTCGAAATGGTCTAAATTTAGAATCTTAACTGAAAACAAAAAACAAACAAACAAACAAAAAACCAAAAAACACATGAAGACAGACTGCATACTCCAAGATGTCAGCCAGGAAGGCCAGTGCTCCAACCACGTGAGGCAGGAGCGCAAGCCCCACACCTGTCACCCACGCCATGGTGTTCCTGGGTCACCTGACCTACTTGAAATGTAGGCTCCTTGAGTACAGTGGGAAGGATGGGGTCATGACTTCACTGAGACACGTGAGGGAGACAGGTGTGGCACTGCTGGCAGTGTGCCGGTAGACATCCTTCTGCATCAGAGCTCCCATGATTGGGCTTCAGAGCAGACTTCTAGAACCTCTTGTGATAGCTATTTGGTTATTTCCTCCACAATAGTAGTAATGGGGGGGGGGGAGGACACTTACAAAGGCAGCATTATACGTTGCCTTTAATAAAGGCGAGAGGACCAGACGTTTCTTTTCTCGTTATTGTTCGGAATGAATAGTTTTAGAATAATGTGTGAAGAGACATGTGAATGTAGAGGCCACAGTTCTGGGACGAGAGCACTGTCAACCAGCTACTTGGGTGGTGGGGGTGGGGAGGCAAGGCACCTGGCTTGGCCAATGGGTTGGAAGGCCTGCAGTCTGCTTGCCAGGGGTGTCCAGGAAGCCTGTGAGAGATGAAGCTGAGACAATGGGGAGCACACAGAAGCCATCTGGAGTAGGCAGAATGGGTCCCCAGGACCAGAAACGAGGAAACTTTGAGGGGGCCTGAGGGCAGGAGATACCAAGAAAGTGAAAGGGTGTGGTGTCAACGCAAAGGGTAGACACAACCCACGTGCATCCATAGCCACATGGGTCAGCGGGATACGGTCTCTGTAGACAGTGGAATTTTACTCAGCCTTTTTTTTTTTTTTTTTTTTTTTTTTAAAGGAAGCTCTGACACAGGCCACAATGTGGCTGGACCTTGGCATATTCAGTGAAGAAAAGCTAGCCACAGAATGACAAGTCCTACAGGGTCTCAGTAACATAAGGACCCTGGGCCAGCAAGTCCATAGAGACAGGATGGCCAGTCCCAGAGGCTCGGGAGGCCATTTTAAATCCCTCAGTGGGCTGTTAAAACCCTTGGGTGTGGGGCTGGAGAGATGGCTCAGTGGGTAAGAGCAAGTGTTGCCATTTCAGAGAACGCCAGTGGGTTGACAGTATGATGCAAGGTTAGCTACCAGCACCCACATGGTAGCTCACAAGCACATACAACTCCAGTTCCAGGGGACCACAAGGTCTCTGTGGCCTCCTCAGACTCTTGTATGTACATGGATCACATAAATACAAACAACTTTTTTTTTTTTTAAGTTCGGCCAGTGTTGTGCCTTTTTTAAAATCTGTTTTATTTGAGTCCTTATATCTCTTTCTCCCTTCTCCACCCCAATGCCTTCCAACACCAGGTAGGAGAGAAAGAAGGTTAGTGATGGGAAGGGGGGCGGGGCATAGTCCTCTTTAGCTGCTTCCTGATGGTTAGGTCATTGGGTCCCTTGGGGCAAGTCTAATCCATTTCGGGGTATTTCCAATTTCTCATCAAACTGCATCAACAGTAACCAAGAGCAGCAGCCACCTTCTTTCTAGGGGCCACCAGGCTCCCTCAGGGCTCTGATATTTATTCCCTCTCCAGAGTCCTCAGAATTAAACTATTTGCAGCAAGCTGGGCAAAGACAACCCCCCCACCTGCCTCCCCAACCCCCAACCCCCGCCTCAGAGCCTGCATAAGGCAAACAGTTTGCTGCTATGGACAGTCTGAATCAGGCCCATATCCCACACCTGTAAGTAAAACGAAAACATGTTTATGTAACATAACTGAGTTTTTAAAGAAACCAAAACTTCCACTACAGGCCAGTGAGATGGCACAGCTAGTACAGGCACTTCCACTTGCAGCTGACAGCCTGATTATTTTATTATTTTATTTATTTATTTATTTTTAATTAATTAATTATTTATTTTTGGTTTTCCAAGACAGGGTATCTCTGTGTAGCCTTGGCTGTCCTGGACTCACTCTGTAGACTAGGCTGGCCTCGAACTCACAGCGATCCACCTGCCTCTGCCTCCCGAGTGCTGGGATTAAAGGCGTGCACCACCATCACAGGCTTGACAACCTGATTTTAATCCCCCCAGAATCCACACTTTGGAAGGAGTGAACCGACTTGTCCTCTTATCTACAGGGAGTAGCCCGGCAGAGCACTGGGCAGCAGAGGCAAATGTGGACATCAGAAGCCGTTTTGGAGAGCCGAGGCTGCCAGAAAGGCCCAGCTGGGAGAATTCTGGGGTTCTCTAAAGCCGTTGGTGCCAAGGATCCCAACTCAAAAGGCCTGAGCTCTGCAACTTCAGGTGCCAGGAAGCTGAAGTCCCAACACCTTACAAACTACAGCACTCAGAGACGGTGCCCAGTGCTTATTGCCTGTCGCTGAAGCTGGTCATATCAGCTGCCAAGTGTCAAGATGGCTAGTGGTAAAAGCTCAGAGCAATAAGCCACCCGGCTAGCAGGAGCCATAAGCCTCTGGGTCTACCAGTCAAACCTCTAAGCTTTGGGAATGCCAAGGATTAGATCTGCCAACCCTGGGTTGGAATATCATGATTCCTGTTAAAGTAGAGGAGCCCAGTTGGGTGCTGACCATGACACCACCAGGCTCCCACCCATGTGTGCCTGAGATGGGGAAAAGGGGACAGTGGCTTGAGTGGAGTTCACTGCTCCCAGGGCCTAGGCCTGGCACTATCAAGCTGCGGGACCTGATAGCAGGTATCTCTGCCCTCTGGGGCCAACATCTTCGGGAGCCAGGCAGTGAACACAGGAGGCCCGAACAGATGGCAGATGGGGGGAGAGCGGCTGGAAGTGTGAGTGAGGTGGTGATGAGTGAGCGGGCGCCAGAGGCAAGGGATGCTTTTTTAGAGATGAAACAAGAAGCATTTGCAGAGAGATCAGAGGCACAGGCCGTCAGCAACTGAGAAGGCAAGACCCATCCCACACAGAGATGCAAGGGTCCTGTGGCAGGAGGCCACTGGAAGAGGTGGGGGTGGGGGCTCTACCGGATGAGGGGGCGGGAACATGTGGCAATAAGCTGAGTGAAGTCAGAACAGAGCAAGACACTGTACACTAGGAGGGAGGAAGAGCTTGGGTTTGTCTTCCAAGCACACAAAGGACCCTTTGCGGGGCGTGATGTGGGCGGTGACGTCTCACTCATCTTTGGAAAGGACGGCTTGGCTCTGATTCAACAGTCTGCCTGTTGGAGGCCAGAGTGGAAGCAGAGACTGGGTAGAAGGTAGCTCAGGGTCTAGAGCAGTGGTCCTCACCCTTCCTAATGCTGCCACGGGTTAATACAGTTCCTTGTGGTGTGATGAAGAAAGTTGTTTCCTCGCTATTTCAGGAGCTGTAATTGTGCTACTGTTGTAAATTGTAACGCAGATACCCTATATGCAGGATATCGGATGTACCATCCCCACAGGGGTCTTGACCCACAGGTTGAGAACCACTCGCTGGTCTAGGGCAAAGGGCCACAGACTCTCTGGCTATAAACAGCCATGGGCAGGCAGCTCCTCTCCCCCCCCCACCCACCCCCACCCCAGCGGTGCCACAACCCTAGTGTTGCTGATTAGGCCACATCACACCCTCTGCCTCCCTGATCATGTGGCCAACTCTCCTGTGCCTTCTCCCCGGTCTCTTGGTTGCTTGCTTGGTGCTTTGTTTAAAAAAAGCACTTTTAAAGTTCTGTGGCCATGTTAGCCTAGCTTCCCCACCCTCCTGCTGGGTTTCAAACCCCTGCTACCAGGCACGCTTCCTCTAGTTTCATCGGAACACTTGACCATGGATTGAGGGTCACCTGGGCAATCCCCTGTGAGTTCATCTCAGGATGTTTAATTCAATGGTCCCTTACAAGGACCCCAATCAAAGCAGGCATGGGAACGCATGCCTGAAATCCCAGCACTGGAGATGCTGAGGCAGACCGAGTTCTAAACAAACACAAAAAGAATATTCCTGTCCAACTAAGAGCATCTCTGTGATGCCAAGTGGACATTCGCCATACTGTAGGTGTCCTGGGAGAATCTCGCAGAGAGACAGACCTAGGGAGAAGGTACCAGATGGAGCTGACATAGTCCCAAGGACATGAGTCCAGGGATATTTCATGCAGGGGAGACCCAGAGACCTCATTACAGACAAAGACGAGCCGCCCCCCCCCACCTGCCCCCAGCTTGGAAGCTTATGTCACAGAGTGTTTACATATGCTATGTTGTCGCTCTCTTAGCCTAACAGGCGAGCACATAAATCCTGCCGATGGGGACTGAGCTCTTTTCTAATGGGGTGCGAGGCTGATGTTAACACTGAGTGTTAATGTTGTAAACCTGGCAGGATCCAGAATCGCCTAAGAAACCAGCCTCCCAGCAACACCTGCGAGGGATTAGGCTAGCCTCTGGGCACCCTTGCTGGGATTATCCAGAGTACGTTAATTGAGATAGGGAGACCTTTTTACAACTGTGATCAGCAGGGTTCCGTGGACTGATACGGAGTCTGCCCCACTCCAGGGCTTTCTCACCTCAAGGTCCTAAACCCCAAAACACCACACACACACACACACACACACACACACACACACACACACACACACACACTGTGTCTGTGCTGGGAAAGGTAACTTATCTCCAATTGTCACTACACTACAAAGTGCTGAAGTATGTGCAGAATCTAGCCGTCACCCCAAACCACCAAGACCCTGAGATCAAGAAGGACTGCTTAAGCCACAGCTGGGACGTGATGGGGGGTGGGGCTTTGCCTGTACCGCAGGGAGCCACCTCCCCTTCAGGGGCATCACCTGAGCATCAGTTTCTCTCTGCAAGCAACAGATTGTAATGTGACTAGAGAGACCGGTGGGGAAGGGCCTGGGGAACCCAGAAGCTAAACTGGGAGCCGGGGAGGGAGTGTGAGGGTGGAGGGGGGTGATGGGGGTACTGGCCTTTGAACTCTGCTCCCTGACCCAGCCTGTTTCCAATCCATTGCTCCGCATTGTCAGATGCTTAGGGATTATTTATTTCTCCAGTCCTCAGTTTCTTTGCGTACAAATTAAGAACTAAGGTTTCCACCTCTTAAGGGTTGTGGGAAAGAAATTTTTCATCTGTAAAGTGCTGAGCGAGTGCCAGATCCCAGCTAATGTGAGCTATTCATAGCCCTCCCTTTCCGTAGCTACTCAGGGAGAGAGAGCCGGTCCAGCTCGCCGGAAGCCTGAGGGTCCACTCCCCGCACCTCAAAAACACAATTCCCCTTTCTCACACCTGCCGAAGACCCTCAGCAGCACAAGCCAGGTGCTTCCTGGCGGACCAGGGCGGGGAAAGGCGCTCTGTGCCCACCGCTCTGTACAAAGACTCAGGTGTGCTCTCGGCTCACCTTCCCATCCCACTCCCTACTCCCGCCCCTACTGCCTCCTATGCACATCCGTATCACACTAACCCTCTCCTCCCACCTCTGTTCCCTCACCATCGGGGTGCTTACTCCCACTCGCCCCAAGACTCTGTGGCCCGCGGGCTCCCCCGTGCGCCCATCAAGCGCGCTGCGGCGGTCTCCTGGTCCAGTGTGACCCGAAACTAGACCGAGAGCTCTAGCAGGCGACTAGGAGGCCCTTCCAGAGGACGCCTGTGGACTCTAAACATTTGCACCCGAATCAGTCCGCTCCTCCCCTGGAGGAGGGCTCCAGCACTAAGGGTAGGCAAACCTTCCATGCAAATTATCCGGTCCCTCCCGCATCGTAGGCCCCTTTAAGAAAGTGGGCGGGGTGATGTCTTATTAGCATACATTAGCATGGCCCTGCCCCGGAGGCGGGCGGGCGCGCGGCTCAGTCCCGCGGAGCGGACCGGAGCGGGCGCGGAGCCGAGTGAGGCGCAGAGGTAGCTGCTGGCGGGCGCGGGGACCCTCGACACCTCGTCTTGGAGAGCGGGATGGGACGCCGCCCGCGGGGACCTGGATCCCCCCGGGGTCCTGGCCCTCCACGCCCCGGGCCCGGGCTGCCGCCGTTGCTGCTTCTGCTGGCACTGGCGGCCCACGGGGGCTGCGCAGCGCCCGCGCCCCGCGCGGAGGACCTCAGCCTCGGGGTGGTGAGTGTGCGGCACGGGCACGGGACCTCGGGAGCCGAGTCCCTGGGCGCTCACGAGGCGCAAGGGAGAAGGGAGACTCTCCTTTGGTTCTCTCTGAGAGAACCAATCCCAGGAGCGGGGCGACCCATTCCCAAGGTAGAGAAACTGAGGCCGGGGCTCCGGCTGAGTGGGGCGCAGGCTTGCGAATCTAGGAGGACGCCGGTCCCTTTCCCGCTCCGTGAGACCTTGCGCCGCAGCCGCGGGCGCCTCGAGAAGGTGGTCGGTCGCCCAGCTGGAGCCGAGTCCCTGGCTGGTTAAAAGCAGCTCCACAGAGACCTCTGGCGGGGTGACCGGCGTCACAGACGCCCGGAGCGGTGCGCCCCGCGAGCTTCACGGCCGGAGTGGGAGGTCAGGGGCGCGCACCTCAGGCCGGGGACGCGCATGTGGGCGCCCGGAAAACCTGGGGTTCCCGAGTTTGCTCCGCTGACAATGTTGGGAGAGCCTCCTTACAAGGAGTGCATGGCGCGACCCCCTTTCCTTCCTTCCTCCACGGGAGCTGTTGGCCTTGTCCCGCCCGTGCGGGTGCCAAGCTCGCTGCCTTCCCCATCCCGCCAACTCCCACTGTCGAGCTTAGCTGGGCACCCCTGCTTGGGGGCCGCGGTACCATCTTCTTCCCACCTCTCGTCTACCCTCCTGACCCAAGTCAGGTGGAAACCTGCAGGAGACCCGGAAGGTTTCGATCAGACTTTATGGCTCCGCAGGCCCGCGAAGCCCTCTGCAAAGGCGCGCGCGGTGTGTAGAGCCCGCTTTCGAGGAGGAGGCCCCGGCCTGGGCGCCCTTGATCCTCTGAGATCCCGAGAGCCGGCCAGGGGCGGCTTCCTGACTGGCACAAGCCAGCCAATAACCTAATAGGGTCCTGGCAGAGTCCTCTCTCCACGGGCGGCTGGCAATAGGGACTCCTAAACCCTCAGGTCTAGGCAAGGTGTCATGGAGATTTTATGCTGGAGGAGACACTGGGCCGGGAGCAACCCCCACCCCCCCCCCCCGCCTCGTTTAGCAAGACTTGCCTCTAGATCTAAGTGAGAGGCTGTCTCCGCCACCCCCAGGCATCTGAGGTGGCAGCGGGCCCCATGCTTTCTCTACCCACTTGAAGACATCTGAGGGTCCCCTGAGGTAGCTTCCTCCCACCCCCGTGGCCTCTAAAATAGGGGTTCCTCACACTACTGCTCCTTGCCTTTCATAGCCGCCTGCCTCATGCCATGAGCTCTGGGACATCTGGTCACAGTTCTGGGTGGGTGGCGGTAGAGCCCAGATCCCCTTTCTTCCAACACTCAGGGTATCTCAAAAGGGACTGGTTGGGGGAGAGGAGACACTGACGTGAAATTGGGGCAAAGGAGCCCCTGCCCATCTTGATCAGGCCCAGTGCACTTAGGAAGTTTTGCAGCAGCCTGACCTTGGAGGGTGGGGTGGGGCTGGCTCCTCCCCCTGGCACCTGTGGGCCCCATCCTACTTTTCCCCTACCCTACTGAGTTCCCGAGCACACCAGGGTCACCAGCCCAACCCGCACCCTGAAGATCTCACTGAGCAGGGTGCATGACTCTAGCCTTGCCAGAGGCAGCAGAACCCTGTCGTCCAATCCTGGTTAAAAGCGGGAGGGTGCAGCAGGCAGCCCCCTGCCCAGTACAAAACCCTCTCGGGTGTGGGAACCCGGTCCTGCCTGCCTCTCTTGTGGTGGTGGTAGTGGTGGTGGTGGGGCGCCCTCTGGTGGCTCTCTAGGGGATGGCAACTAAGAGCGTAGGGTGCAGGGGCACTGAGCTGCAAAAGATGGGCGGGCTTTGGGTGTGAGCTTTCTGATGCCCCCTCAGACCGCCCTCTGCGGGCTGTTGAGCGTATTCATGTCTGGATGCCTCTGAGGAGAAGGGCGCCTTTGTGTTTGTGATCAGCCTCTGCCAGACAGCACTGCACCCACGGCTGGGCCGGGAGGGGCCAACGCCTGTGAATAAAGCCTAGAAGAGGCCCCAGGCCTCCTGGAAGGATACCCAGGATGTGGTTCCTCACAGCCTAGTGGGCCTTGTTTTGTTGTTTATTCCGTTTCTTGAGTGGCTAATGCCCCACAGCAAAGTGTGTAACCCCAGGGAAGGTTCTGGAGAGTGGTGTCCTGGCGGCCCTTTCAGTGTCCAGCTGGGTAGCCATGGGGAAGTGGACAGTTTTCACACAGCCAAATCAGGCCGCCGCCACTCTCGCAGCCTGCGGTTTTTGCTCACAGCCTGCCTTGGAGAATGTTTCATCCACTGCCTGGCTCTGCAGGTTCTGGCTGTCACTGGACCCCCCCCCCCCCCATATTTCATTCACAAACGTCATATCACTTAGCCAGGCCTCCTACCTCCAAAGTGGATGCTGTGTCTTGGCAGCACCAAGCAGTGGAGGTGTCTGGTGGCCTATGGCTGCTAGGGGTCTGCTTGAGAGCCCCCTTCATGCTGGGCAGCTAAGCAAGCAATCTCAGAAAGTTGTTACTCAGATGTCACCTCCCGCAAAGAAGTCTCTCCCACTGCGAGCACCACACAGCAGGGCAGGTTCAGATCTTCATCGCAAATGTGCCCACAACAGAGCTCTAGTTGCTGGGACCAAGGATTGCGATGGTTAAGCAAAGACCTTGGGGGACAGGGCCCATGGTGACAGGTGGAAGCAGGGACAGAGAGTGCAGGCTTTGCCTGTGTGTCCCCCTTCTTAAAGACTAACCTACCTTCCTGTGCCAACATCAGCTCTCGAAGCTACCTGCGTCCCTTCTGGGCCCACGCAGGAATCCCCCATATGCCTTTAGCTGTGTTCTGGGAACTACAGTTGTTCAATGTGGGTCCAAATGAAGGTGGCCAGGTGGTTACACAGGGATGGAGCCACACCTGCTGATACGGGCACTCATTGCAGCTGCAGAGAGACGGAGGCAGCATGGGATAGAGAGTGAGACTCTTGTCTTACAAGGGAAAAACGGGGTTAGATATGTTGTTCGGTTGCTTGCCTAGCGTGCGTGGAGCAATGGCTGCCTGCCCCGGTAAGGCACACGCACATACACACACACACACACGCGCACACACACACACACACTCATGGTGGCACGCACCTGTGATCCCAGCAGTGGGAAGCAGAGGGAAGTGGATACAGTATTTAAAGTCATCTTTGGCTACAGAGCAAGTTCGAGGCCAGCCTGAGCAACATGAGACATCTTTTCTTTTTTTTTTTTTTTAAAGGACCAATGCAAGGCATGGTGGTCTATGCACCTTTAATTCTGTAATCCCAGCACTCAGAAGGCAGAGGCAGACAGATCTTGGAGTTCAAAGCCAGCCTGCTCTACCTAGAGAGTTCCAGGCCAGCCAGGGCTACCTAATGAGATACTGTCTCAAGAAAATAGAAAGAAGATGAGGCTGTGTGTCAGTCTTAGGTGGCTGTAGTTCAGCAGTTCTCAACCTGTGGGTCGTGACCCCTTGGGGAGATCAACTGACGCTTTCACCTGGGTCGCATGTCAGATATTTGTTATTAGTCATAACGGTAGCAAAATTGCAGCTGTGACATAGCAACAAAAATAGTTGTATGGTTGGGGTCACCACAGCATGAGGAACAGTAGCAAAGGGCCGCAGCATTAGGAAGGCCGAGAACCACTGGCTTAGTTGTCTATTACTGTGACCCAGGCAACTTAGAAGTGAAAGTGTTTAATTGGGGTTCGAGACGGGAGGGGTGAGGCAGTGGCTGCAAGAACAACCACAAAGCTCGCATCTCAGGTGGCAAAGAGCACACTGGCAATGAAAAATCTTTTGATACCTCAAGCCGGGAGCCCCAGCGGCACACCTCCTAATCCTCCCCAGACAGTACTGTCGACTGGAAACTAAGTGTTCAAGCATGTCAGCGTGGTGCGCACGTGTGTGTGTGTGTGTGTGTGTGTGTGTGTGTGTGTGTGTGTATGACCAAACCTCTGTATAGGTCATTTGCCTATCATGTGAAGGGCCCTGGGTTCTGTCCTAGCTCACGCATGTGCATACACACACACACACACACACACAGGCACATATGCACATACACAAGTGCACACTCACTGCCTTGAACACACCAAAAAAGTAGGAAACAGGTCTTGGTGCCCACTGCTTTGCGCTTTGCTTTGGCATGAGACAGGGTGTCACTGTGTAGCCATTGCTGTCTGGGAACTCATAGAGCTCTGCCTGCCTCTGCCCCGCTGAGTGCCGGGAGTAAAGGCTATGCCACCACAGCTGGCCACTCTGTGGATATCTAATGTGGGGCCTTTTTACCTAGACCTGGGCTGAGTCCCAAGCAGCTGCCTGTGTACTCTGTGACCTAACGCGTCATAGGACCTCAGTGTTTGTATCTGTCAAATGGGTCTATAGGGACAGGCTGTACTTAAGGAGGAGATGCTGGGGGAAGCTCAGGAGGTTTACGGGGCATTCTCCAGGGCACGTTAGACATCCGAGGCCCTAACCATAAACTCGAAGCTTTTAGTAACACTTGGTCTTTGATCTGGCACACAAAGCGTAAGACATTTCATATATGCTGGTCACCAGGCTCACAGTAAAGATGGGATGGTTATGTGGTGGGCACACAGCCTGGCATCCCCTCATAGCTCCAAGTCTCACTCCGTCCCTGTCCCCAGACCCTCCACCTCTCTCCCGGATTCTAGTTCCTAGCTATTTCCTGCATCAAAACCTTCTCGCCACGACTACCCTTCCCAGGGTTCCTTACCTGGACAGTCCTGTGTCTACGCTGAATGTCTATCTAAGTGTCCCCTCTGTCACACTCCTCCCTTCTTGCAGCAGTTACAAGCTAAGCCCAGAAGGCAGGCAGTGCTAGCCCCAGTTCTGCACTCGTGTGCTGTGTGACGGAGGCTTGTGCCGCGACCTCTCTGTGCTTCCCTTCATCAGGTCGACTTGCAGCTATGTACAGAGTGCCCACTGTTCACAAAAGACAGGAACAATCAAACACTGGGGCAGCTGTCATCAGGACCTGAGTAGCCTGCCCCACCATGTGCACTGTCTTCCTTCCTCCTCCCCTCCATACTGCCCACTTCTGGACAGACCCGCCCTGGTCTGTCTAGCACCCTACCTGGCCTTGGAATCTTTCAGCTACCTGCTAGGACCTATCTTTATAAAAAGGGCCATTTGTGGCCTGGAGAGAAGTCCGCTTGGTAAAGTGCTTGCTATGCAAGCACAAGGACCCAAGTTCAAGCCCCAGAACATATGTTTACAAAGCCGGTCATGGAGCTAATGAACATGCATGCAAGACCCAAGTTCAATCCCCAATTGAGTCTCAACATCTACACCAGGTAGCTCACAACTGCCTGTAACTCTAGCTCCAGGGGATCAGATGCCTCTGGCCTCCTTGGGCACCTGCCACCCACATACAGATACCCCCCCACACACAAACACATTAAGAAAGACATTTTTTTTTAAAGCTCTATTTATTGTGTATGCAGTGCTCTACCTGCATGTACACCTGTAGGCCAGCAGAGGGCACCAGATCTGATGATAGATGGTTGTGAGCTACCATGTGGTTGCTGGGAATTGAACTCAGGACCTTTGGAAGAGCAGCCCGTGCTCTTAACCTCTGAGCCATCTCTCCAGCCCAAGAAAGACATGTTTTGTCTTTTCGAGACAGGGTTTCTCTGTGTAGCCTTGGCTGCCCTGGGCTTGCTTGGTAGACCAGGCTGGCCTAGAACTCATAGACATCTTCCTTTGCCTCCCTGAGTGCTAGGATTACAGGCGTGTGCCACTGCACCTGGCAAGAAATATATATTTTTTAAAGCTTGGGGTGGGGGAACATACGTGTAATTCCGGCATTGGGGAAGCAGAAGTGAGAGATCCTGGGGGCTTGCTGGCCAGATGATCTTGCCTCTTTGGTGAATTCCAGGCCAGTGAGAGACCCAATCTCAAAGGATCTGGATGGTGTTCCTGAGTCAGCACCCAAAATTGTCCTCTGGCGTCCACACACATACACACTCATTAATAAGTACATGGGTCATATATCCCATGTGCCGTGTAAACTGTGGACAGGTTACCCAGTTCATCTGGGCCTCAGTTTCCTCCCCTGTGACTGGGGGTCCCACTGGTGATGGAAAGAAGATGGCAGGTGTGAGCAGTGTGTGGCCAAAGGTGGCACTACCCATGGACTGTAGCACCTACAGTTATCACACACACACACACACACACACACACACACACACACACACACACGAGATCAGGGAGCTGGCCCTGCTGCTGACACTGATACACACACACACACACACACACACACACACACACACACACATATGAGATCAGGGAGCTGGCCCTGCTGCTGACACTGATACACACACACACACACACACACACACACACACACACACACACACACACGATCAGGGAGCTGGCCCTGCTGCTGACACTGGTAGGAAGGACAAGAGTCTGAATTCAACTTCTGGGCCTCAGTTTCCCTACCTATGAAGTGGGGCTGCTGACATCTGTTTGCCTCCAGCTGGTGGAGAGGGATGGGGGGTGGCGTTGACGCGCTCTGCAGGCTCCTGGGGCCACGGATGGTACCTAACCAAGGCTGCGGGCAGGGCTGCCGAGGTTCCAAGAGACAGTTTGGCAAGTCTGCACAGGGGCTTGGGCGGCGGCTGCACTCTATAAATTTGCTAAAATCATCTGAAGGATTTTTAACGCTGTATATATTATGCCTCGTTAGAGCTGTAAAAAGATACACATTGTGTCAAATGGTGATAAACGCCACAGCAAGATGGGAAAGAGGAGGGGGCCAACGCTGAGTGCCTGTTTACATCTGTGCAGAAATCCCTGACAGCCCCGCCAGCCTCAGTACTGATCTGCAGTAGTGGTCCAGTTCTCTGACTGGGCTGGAAGGGGTGCCCGCCCTTGGGGGTGGGACTCCTCTCCAGGCCCCACCCCTTCCCCAAGTGGCCTTCTGGAAGGTTCACCCTGAGCCTCACAGTACCCGCCTCCGTTGCCCTGGAGACAGCGGTCTGTCTCCGTGGCGACCGTGGAAGGAGGACCAGGCAGGCAAGCAGGAAGCCTGCGACCCAGGACAGGGTGTGTGGTCTTAGCTCTATAGGTGTTAGGGGACAGGGGAGAGAAAGCTACTGCAGACAACGAGGTGGGGAGGGCCTTATAGACCCGCAGGAGTCAGAGCAGGTCAGGTGGGGTGATAAAAGGACTGGCTGGTTGCTTGCTGTAAGGTGCCGGTCAAGGCTGCCTCTTCTGCAGAAATCTTGTGCTTGTGCTTTCTGTCAGCCTAGGCAGCCCCAAGTCCCCTAGGCTAACTGTCACCTCAGTGGCCCGTTATCCTCACTTGATATTTATTAGCCACTGGTCCCAGATGCTAATGCAAAGCTCTGAGTGTTTGGGGTTCACCTGCCTGGAGATAGATGAGCTGGCCGCCCAGGGTTTCCTACACCCTCAGCCTCTGCTGACGTATGAATGTTTTCAGGTGGCTGCCTCTTGCGTGTCCACCTGAGGCCAGCTCTGGCAGTCACCCACCCCACCCCCAAGCCAAAGTCCACGTAGTCAACCCCTACCAGGCCTCGGGGCTGTGAGATAGGCCTTGGTTGGATACAGGGAGGGGGGCTACGGGCATGCAAAAAGGATTGAGCTCCCTCGGTGGAGGCAGGGCATCTGAGATTGCAGGTGCAGAGCTGCCAGTCCTCAATTGTATTCATCTCTAGGTGGCACCAACTGCCATCCCAGCTTAGGGGGAAGGGGGTGACCCTCCCCTCAACCCCCTCTGTTACCTATTCATGTGCTCTTGGGAGATGGACACATTTTCTCTAAGATGTTCTACATATGGGCTGAGGAAGTTCCGGGATGGGGGGTATTCCTGCAGGGGGAGTAGCAGCCATGAGGCCCTGTGTCCCTGGCTTGCACCTGCAAGGAGTTTTGAAAACCTGTGTGTGTGTGTGTGTGTGTGTGTGTGTGTATGTGTGTGTGTGTGTGTGTGTGTCCGTCTGTGTGTTCTGGCACTTGAAAAACAAAACGTTAAAAATAGTTTTTGAGAGATGTCAAAACAGGGTCTCAAACAGAATCTAAAATGGGGCAGTGGACAGATCTGGGCCTGTGCCCAGGGGCGTGGCTCTCACTTCCAGGCTGCCTAGGGAAATGTCCCGCCCTGCAGGCTTAGAAGCAGGTGGCTGGCCTTCCCATACACACTGGAAGCTTCCTACCAGACTGCAGGGAGGGGTAGGGAGGGGTGAATTCCGAAACACAGAAACCCCAGCAAAGATATGTTGTTATCCAGAGGGGGGACTGGAAGGTATACTGCAAGTGGGTGTAAATTACGTCATCCAGGCTGGACCTCCTAGCCAGGAGCCCCTGACTGAGGCCCTGAGGGGTCCTGTGAAGATGAAGGGCAGTTCTTCCAAGCAGCAGCAGTAGTAACCAGCCCAGGAGATCCACCCTGGGAAGCATCCTCAGGATGGGCCGGGGAGGACTCGAAATGGGTTGATACATTTTTTTAAGTGTTCATTAAAAAACAACTAGGTTACTAGGTGTAATGCCTTATAACTTTAATGCCAGCACTGGGGAGGCAGAGATAGGAGGTTCTCTGAGAGTTCAGGGCCAGCTTGGTCTATATAATAAGTTCCAGGCCAACCAGGGCTACATGGTGAGACACTGTCTCAGAAAGGGAATGGGTGAGCTGCTGGATCGATGGCCCAGTGGTTAGGAGCCCTTGCTCCTATTGCAGGGGACCTGGACTCAATTCCCAGTACCCACATGGCGGTGCACAGCCACCCATAGCTCCAGTTCTGGGGATCCGATGCCATCTTCTGACCTCCGTGGGCAACAAGCAGGCATGTGGCTACATATATACATGCAGGCAAGACACTCCCCACACAAAATAAAGCACACGATTCTAATTTAGAATAATTTAAAAATAAAAGAGTACTTATTGCTCTTGCAAGACGACCTTAGTTGGGTTCCCAGCACCCACATTGGGCAGCTCACAGCCACCTGTTACCTTCAGCTCCAAGGTGCTTCTAGTCTCTGAGGCCTCCTGCACACAACCACATAATTAAGCTTTTGTGTTGTCTTTTTTTAGTCAGGGTCTCTCTGTGTAGACCGGGGTGAGCTCAAACTTTCAGAGAATTATCTGCTTCTGCCTCCCAAAGGTATGCACTACTGCAGCTGGGTAGTTAAACATTAAAAAGGGAAAAAAAAAAGAAGGTAAGGAGAGTGCTTGTCTAGCATACACAAAGCCCTGGGTTCGATTCCTAGCACTAGACAAACCAGGCACGGAATGCAACCAGGAGGATCAGAAGTTTGGGGTCATTTTTGGCTACAAGATGAGTTTGAAGCCTAACAGGACTACTTTAGAGCCTGTCTCAAAAGAGACGGGTAGCTGGGTGTGGTGGCAGACGCATTTAACCCCAGCACTCAGAAGGCAGAAGCAGGCCTCTGGGATTTTTTTGTTGATTTTATTTATTTATTTATTTATTTATTTATTTATTTATTTATTTTTGAGACAAGGTTTCTCTGAACAGCCTTGGCTATCCTGGACTTGCTTTGTAGACCAGGCTGGTCTCAAACTCACAGCAATCCACCTGCCTCTGTCTCCCTGAGTGCTGGGATACCAGGTGTGCACCATCATACCTGGCTTTTATACATAGCCAGCCAAGACTATACAGTAACACCCTGTTTCAAAATGTGTGTGTGCCCCTTGGGTGAGGTGGCGCACACCTTTGATCTCAGCACTCAGGAGGCAGAGGCAGGCAGATTTCTTCGAGCTGGAGGCCAGCCTGGTCTACAAAATGAGTTCCAAGACAGCCATGGCCACACAGAGAAACTTTGTCTGGAAAAACCAAAAACAAAATGGGGTGTGTGTGTGTGTGTGTGTGTGTGTGTGTGTGTGTGTGTGTAATGGAGGGGAATTAGTCTGCGTGGTTGGTCCCCTTGTTTGTTGACTCTTGAAGAGGAGAGTAGTTTTGACTCAGGGCACCCTGCCTTACCCAACCTCTGGGTGAGCTGGAGCCAGCCAGATGCCTGTTCAGCAGCAGGGTGGTTGTCACAGTCATGTGGTGCATGTGGACTCTAGCACCACCTGGTGGTTGCTGGCAAGCATTGGTCCTGCGCGGCCCTCGCGTCTCAGGCATCCAATTTAACTGCTTATAACTCGATGTAGAGGTAGGGGCAGCCAGGGTTTAGGAGACAGTTCCCCTGCAACAGTCTTTCATGAGCTCGGGCAGCCCCTCCTCAAGTGGCCTCTACCCTAATAACTTGTCATTCTGTTCTGTGTCCCCAGGAGTGGCTGAGCAGGTTTGGCTACCTGCCACCTGCAGACCCAGCAACAGGGCAGCTACAGACACAGGAGGAACTGTCCAAGGCTATTACCGCAATGCAACAGTTTGGTGGCCTGGAGACCACCGGCGTCCTGGGTCAGTTCTCCCAGAGGCCCTGGTCCCATCAAGGCTGCACTAGCCTGGCCATACCGGCCCTGGCTGTTCAGGGCCCCACAATTAGCCACCGAGGACTCAAGACTGGGCAGAGCCATGAACTTGAATGTTGCTGTAACCTGGTGGGGATAGGTGGAGTTTGAGCATGCCTGGCCTTGAAGCCATTGGCCTTGAGGGAACCCCGGGGTCTTCAGTGGGGGAGGTAGAGTCGGGCCTACCTGCTGACCTGTGTCCACTGTACAGATGAGGCCACTCTGGCCTTGATGAAGACCCCTCGCTGCTCCCTCCCAGACCTGCCCCCTGGGGCCCAATCAAGAAAGAAGCGACAGATTCCACCACCAACCAAATGGAGCAAGAGGAATCTCTCTTGGAGGTATGTGGCCTGGGTTGGAGGGGGGCGTTCCCCGAGTACTGTCTCTCTGTCCTTCTGCCATTCCTCGGGCCAGACATGCTCAGAGAGGATCCTATCAGTGTGTAGACTGTGGATAGAAGGCGGAGCAGGTACTGAGGTACAGCCTGCTGGGGCCATGTGGAAAGCTGGCATTTGCTTACTACCCCTGGACTCATCTGCAGTCATTTCCTGCGGAGTAGAAAAAGGCAGGAGAAGGGGCACAAAATTCATGCCAAGGAGGGGTAACACTTCACCCCAGTGGGAGGTCCAGAAAGGCCTCAGGCACAGCTGGCCTCCACTCTGACCCTGACCCTAGGGTCCGGACATTTCCACGGGACTCACCCCTGGGCCGGGATACTGTGCGTGCACTCATGTACTACGCCCTCAAAGTCTGGAGTGACATCACACCCTTGAACTTCCACGAGGTAGCGGGCAACTCTGCTGACATCCAGATCGACTTCTCCAAGGCTGACCACAATGACGGCTACCCCTTCGATGGCCCCGGTGGCACAGTGGCCCATGCATTCTTCCCTGGCGATCACCATACGGCAGGGGACACCCACTTTGATGATGACGAGGCATGGACCTTCCGTTCTTCAGGTGTGGAGGGGGCTGGTCCCGAGGATGGGGAACCTTGGGCCTGGACAGCCCCTGTGGGCCCCACAGACCCCACAGTGATCCCCTGAACCTATAAAGGATAGACATAGCTGTGGTCCCCAGAACACTCATTGCTCAACCCTACTCCACTCCTAAATTAGCCCCTGGCGGAGACTTGTTGGGCCATTCCACTGAGTGTCTGCAGTGAGCTTTGCAAACCCACCTGGTCCCCTGTCTGGTGCACAGGAGTTCAGACCTTAAACGTGGGGTCTAGTGGTTGACAATCACCGCATTTGAGCCTAGAAAATCCTGCCAATCCCGGGGTGTCTCCACTATGTCCTGGCATAGAAGAGCTAGCTTCCATACCATGATAGTGTAAGAGACTTCTGGGAAACCCCTTTCAGCCTCATAGGGCCTCCACCGGAGCCCCCAGCACACCCAGGACACCCCAGCACACACCCTAAACACCAGCTCTACCTTCCAGCCTCATCCCTGGTGAGGGCGGTCCCGCCTTCCCTTCCTTATGCAGCTTCTGTGTCTTCAGATGCCCATGGGATGGACCTGTTTGCGGTGGCTGTCCATGAGTTTGGTCATGCCATTGGTCTGAGCCACGTTGCTGCCCCAAGCTCCATCATGCGGCCGTACTACCAGGGCCCCGTGGGCGACCCCCTACGCTATGGCCTTCCCTACGAAGACAGGGTGCGTGTCTGGCAGCTGTATGGTGAGTGTCCCTAAAGCCCAGTATGGACCACATGGAAGGTGGGGCTAGGAACAAAAGCCCCAGGTACCCGTGGCTATTACTGCTTAGATTAGAACTCTGTGGCCTCTAGAGCCGGGCGTGGTGGCGCACGCCTTTAATCCCAGCACTCGGGAGGCAGAGGCAGGCGGATCGCTGTGAGTTCGAGGCCATCCTGGTCTACAAAGTGAGTCCAGGATGGCCAAGGCTACACAGAGAAACCCTGTCTTGAAAAAAACAAAAAAAAAAAAAAACCCAAAAAAACAAAACAAAAAAAACTCTGTGGCCTCACAGAGAAGAGAGGAGAGGGGCCCAGGGCGTGGGGCACAGGCTTCTGCCTTATAGTACAGATCCCCTGGTGCTTAGATTCCTGGGGGATTTCACACCTGTCCCTCAAAGGCTTGAAGGGTCTTCTTGGCAGCAGCAAAGGCCTACGATGCACTGGGCATGTAAATTAGCCATCTAATCAGCATCTGAGGGAATAGCAGTAGCCATGGGTGACCCCGGGCCAGGGAGCTTGTCCTGGATAGCTCATAAGAATGAAAGAATAGGGGCTAGAGAGATGGCTCAGAGGTTAAGAGCACCGGCTGCTCTTCCAGAAGTCCTAAGTTCAATTACCAACAACAAAGTGGTGGCTCACAACCATCTATGATGTGATCTAGTGCCCTCTACTGGCCTGCAAGTGTACATGCAGGCAGAGCACTGTATACATAATAATAATTTTTAAAATCTTTAAAAAAAAGAAAAAGAAAGAATATCCCTATAGGATCAAGAAGAAGCGTTTTTGCCCAGGATAGCCCATAAGAGTGTAAAGCTATCCCTATAGGATCAAAGTCAGGCACTTTGCCCAGAGTAGCCCACGGGACCAAGAGGCAGGCAGCTTGCCAGAGTAGATCCATGACAGTCAGAGGCAGGCAGCTTGCCTAGAATAGGCCCACAGAAGTAAGTCAAAGTGTCTCTGTCCCCATGCCCATCTGGAAGATGATGCCCTGGGAGGAAGTGATGTCTGGTGTACAGAAACACCATTCCGCTTCAGTAGAGCCAGCCTGCCCCCAGCCCCCAGCCTCCCCCCCCCCGCACTTCTCCCACCCTGCCATTGCATGACGTCCCCTCCACTCCCCCACCCCATTAGAGTAAGATTTTTGTTGTTGTTGGTTTGCCTTTTATGGTGATGGTGTTTTTACAAATTTATTTTTTAATTTAATGTGAATGTATGTGTGCCTGAATACAGGTGCATACAGAGGTAGGAAGAGGGCATCAGGCCCTCTAGAACTAGAGATACAGGCAGTTTGTGAGCCCCCGTGTCAGTGCTGGGAACCTAAGCCAGGTCCTTTGCGAGAGTAGCAAGTGTCCTTATCCATTAGGCTACCTCTCCAGCCTTGTGTGTTATTATTTTTTTTTTTTAAAGATTTGTTTATTTATTATGTATACAGTGCTCTGCCTGCTTGTACCTCTGCAGGCCAGAAGAGGGCACCAGATCACATTATAAATGGTTGTGAGCCACCATGTGGTTGCTGGGAACTGAACTCAGGACCTCTGGAGGAGCAGCCAGTGCTCTTAACTGCTGAGCCATCTCTCCAGCCCCTTATTATTATTTTTTTAATGTGTATGAATTTCCTGCCTGCATGTATGTACGTGTACCACATGCATGCTTGGTACCCAAGGATGTCAGAAGAGGGCATTGGATCCCCTGGAAGGGGAGTTAACAGACAGTTATGAGATGCCGTGTGAGTGATGGGTACTGAAACCCAGTCCTCTGCCAAGAGCATAGTTCACAGGCATGCTGTGGTGTTCTGCCCCACCTCAGCACCCATCCAGCTGAACCGGGGAGGGGGGGAAGCTGGGCACCTGCCAGTCTCACAGCCCAGCTTCCATCCCCAGGGCCCTCAGAAAGGCTGGTAAGACCAGGGCCCTGGGTCGAATGCAGGCTTTCTGTCTCCACAGGTGTGCGGGAATCCGTGTCCCCTACAGCCCAGCTAGATACCCCAGAGCCTGAGGAACCACCCTTCCTGCCAGAGCCTCCCAACAATCGGTCTAACACCCCGTAAGTCATGTCTTTTATCGCTGTACCTTGGCCATCTTGCCCTTCTCAATGCTGCCCCTCCTGGGCGCAGAGTACCTACTGTAGCCCAGGATCCTAAGGAAGGCACTGCTGTGTGTGACGACCCGGGCCTAGGGAACACTGTCATCTCTTAAACTTCCCTATGGGAGATGGGGGGAGGGGAAAGGGACTGTTACCCCCAGGGAGCTACAGTGAATCCCCAAATAGTTCCTCTCCTATAACCTGGCTCACTAAGCCCGAGCCCTTGCAGACGGGTACAGACGGGTCTGCCACCCCATGGTATTTGTTTGGGGTGTGGAGGACTCAGCATTTTCATGTTAGTGTCAGTCCCTCTGTAGTGCTGACTGAGGGCTGAGTTCATCCAGGCAGTTGCCCTGCCCTGGCACACATCGTCCCCTGTCCCTGTGGCTTGGGCTTTCAGTAGAGCAGCCTTCCTAAGTAGAAGGACTGTGTTGAGAGTTACTACAGCACCCAGCCTCTTGTTACACGCCCTGGCCCGCTTGCTGCGCCCACACACATTCGGGCGTTTTGGTTTTGCTTTCTGGGATGAACGGCACTACTCTTAGAGCCTTAGCTGTCCACCAGGAACTGCTGTTGCCATCAAAGTACTGCTCTGTTTGTTCTGGGTTTTTCGTTCGTGTGTTTTGTTTAGGAGGGGTACAGAGTCATTGCCTAGACCCCAGGCTGACTTGAACTCCTGCGGTTTTTCCAACTCAGTCTCCAAGGGCTGGGATTGTAGGTGTGAGCCAATATGCTCAGCCCACTATTCTTTCCTCTCTGTGCGTGCGTGCGTGCATGCGTGCACACGCACATGAGTGCATTTGTATTGAGGATACTTGTGCATGTAAGGGAAGTGTACTGAGCTGTACCCCAAACCCTGTGTTGTTTTGTTTTGTTGGTACTTTTTGTTTGGCTTGTTTTTTAGACACGGTCTCATGTATCCCCAGATGGCTTCAAACTCTCAAACTCATTGTAGTTAAGGATGAAGATGACTTTGGACTGCTTCATCCTCCTGCCTCTGTCTTCCAAGTCTTGGGGTTATTGGCATGTACCACTAACCCGGTTTATGCAGTGCTGGGAGTCAAATCCTGGACCTCGTGCATGCTAGGAAAATGCTCTACCACATGAGCTACATACCTAGCGCATGCATGCACACGCGCGCGCGTGCGCGCACGTACACACACACACTCACACACACATACACACACACACACTTGGTATAGATATGGGCACACACATACCACATGTGTGGAGGTCAAAGGACAGCTTTGGAAATTGGTTCTCTCCTTCTGCCTTTTACTGATTCTAGAGATTGAACTCTTGGCAACAAGTCCTTTTAATGAACTGAGCCATCTTGCTGACATCCCCACCCCACCTCACCCCTGCCCCAGGTGGATTCTTTTCAGATAGGGTCTTGCAGTGTAACCCAGGCTGGCCTGGTGCTTTCTGAGTAACATAGGCCAGCCTGAAACTCATGAACTTCCTGCTGAACCCATCTCTCCAGCCCCTGTATGGTTTTGGTTGTTTATTTTTTTAAATGTTGAGGCAAGATCTTACTGACCGTCGTCGTCTGGGCAACCTCAGCTGCCTGAGTACTGGGATGACAGGCCTGCACTGCACCATACCGAGCTCTTTTGCTGTTCAAAATCCTATTTTTTTTTCTTTTGTCTTGTTTTGCTTTGTTTTGGAGACAGGGTTTCTCTGTGTAGCCCTGGCTGTCCTGGAACTCTTTCTGTAGACCAGGCTGGTCTGGAACTCAGCTGTTCACCTCCCTCTGCCTCCCCAGTACCAGACTTAAATGCGTACACCACCACCGTCCAACAAAATCCCACTTATTTAAAGACTAGGTGACACCAGTGACGGGCCCTCAGAGGTACATGCCCTGCAAGAGTCATTTTTCTCCTACCGACCCTTCCCACCCAGCTCTCTAGATGGGTACATGTGTGTGACCCCTGCCAGAGGGTTCTGCACTCTGACCAAGTGTAAGTGTCCTTACGCATGCTTCCTGTCTATTGCTTTAAAGATTTTTAAGAAATTATGACTCTCTGTGGATATTTGTACTACAGAGGCCAGAGGCATTGGATCCCCTGGAGGTGCAGTTACAGGCTGTTCTGAGCCACCTGATGTGGGTGCTAGGAACTGACCTGGGTCTTCTGCCAGAGCAGAAAACATTTTTTTGTTTGTTTGTTTGTTTCAAGACAGAGCCATACTATGTAGCCCTGGCTGTCCTGCAGCTCACTATGTAGAGCAGTCTGGCCTCAAACTCAGAGAGATCTGCCTGCCTCTGCCTCCCTGGTGCTGGGATTCAACGTGTGCACCATTATGACCCTTCAGCACTGAGCCTTTTCTCCAGCTCCTTTCCCTCTATTTCAGACGAAGTCTTACTGTGGAGCCCAGTGTTGTACGACTTCCTAGGGAGTCATAGAAACATCTCTTCCCAGGACCCCCCCCCCCCCCACAGAAAAACAAAGAGAGGATTCAGGTCTCACCTAGTGAACCAGTGAGTTTTCTAGGGCTGCTCAGAGGAATATGAGTGACACAAAAGTAGCTGTATTACCGAAAAGCCCACCCCAGCCTGGATAAGGTCTCAAAAGCTGCAGCCTTAGAACTTCTGTGTGACTGGCAGGTAGCTAAGCCAATTGGAGAGTCTCCTCCCTCACCTGGCCCCCACCCCCCAACAGTCTTATATAACTTTAGGAAGGGGCCCTGTGAATCTTAAAAGTTTCAGGAACTTCCTGAGACTTAGGAGTTTTTGTCTCCCTTGTAAATAATAAGGACCATCCTTCCTGGGGATGTTCTGAGTGTGTTTCATTCCCAGGAAATTGCAGCCCAGCACCCAAGCTGACCAGGAAATGGGGATATTCCTGCCTCAACCTCTAGAATATAGGATTATAGGCATGGTGTGGCCACAGCCTGAGTTAAGCGCATATTCTTTGCTTATATTTTTTAGTCATCATTATTGGTTTGTTTGGGAATATTGTAGTTGTTTTCTGGTGTTTTAGGTTTGGAGGAGTTGGCTTTGGTCTTTTGAGCCAGTCTCATATAGCCTAGGTTAGCCCCAGATACACCATGTAGCTTATAGTTTCGTTGGGCCCTCATTCTAATTCACCCTGCTTGTCTGGTGGACACTGCCTACCATGTGGACTCAGGATGTTGTGGGTCGTTCCAGGATGCCCACCCCCTTGATTCTGGCAGGAGTAGCTCAACCAGCTGCTTGGGTTGGGTGCTTTGCCTCTCAACCCATCTCATATCTGCCCTGCAGGCCCCGGAAGGACATGCCTCACAGGTGCACTGCCCACTTTGATGCTGTGGCCCAGATCCGTGGCGAAGCGTTCTTCTTCAAAGGTAACCCTGGGTCCTGTGGAATGGAAGGACAGCTCCCATAGCCGCAGTAGGCTCCTGCAGCCACCTTCCCTTTCCTCCCCCAGGCAAGTACTTCTGGCGGTTGACCCGAGACCGGCACTTGGTGTCCCTGCAGCCAGCTCAAATGCATCGCTTCTGGCGGGGCCTGCCGCTGCACCTGGACAGCGTGGACGCCGTGTATGAGCGTACCAGCGACCACAAGATTGTCTTCTTCAAAGGTGAGTGGACCCCCCTCCAGGCGCCACAAGCTTGTCTTGTGGCCTACTTTCAGCTCATCCTGTAGGGGGCGCCACGGACACACAGTAAGCAAAAAGGAACCTCTGCCAGGACAGGTGGACATCTCCGGGATAAAAGACGAACACACAGAGGATGGAGTTTATTCGAAGAAGCATTAGAGGTGATGGGGAAGGCAAACTTGGCTGGCAGAGCTCATCTAGGGACCTGCCATTGAGCAGAAACTCCAGGGACAGAGTCCAGGCCAGCTTTACAGCCAGTATAATGACCCGAGGCAGAAACAGCCCTTTTTTTGTTTTATTTTGAGATTTATTTATTATTACATATACAGTGCTGTCTGCATGTACACCTTCATGCCAGAAGAGGGCATCAGATCACATTACAGATGGTTGTGAGCAACCATGTGGTTGCTGGGAATTGAACTCATGACCCCTGGAAAAGCAGTCAGTGCTCTTAACCTCTGAGCCATCTCTCCAGCCCAGAAACAGCCCTTCTGAGTATAGAGAACTAAAAGCAGCCAGAGGCCATGAAGTGCCAGGTGGATATGAGGCCACAGCCCCTGGCAGCAGCCTCTGCCTAGGCCACCCCATCCTGTCCCTAACTCTGAAGGAAGGCTCTTAGCCTCCATTGTTGGACTTTGTATCTCTTATTTCCACATCCATTCCATAGGAAAGGGACAGGGCTAGGAAGATAGCACACTCCTTATAATCCCAGCACTCAGGAAGCTGAGGCAGGAGGATTGTTACAAATCCCCAGCCAGCCTGGGTTACATACTAAGACAGTCTCCCCGAAATCAGGGGCCAGGGGACTATGGATATCATTTAATTGACTGAAATACTTGCTCAGTGTGCACAGAGCTCCCTAGCACTGCATGTATCGGGTGTGCTAATCCCAGCACTCGGGAGTCAGGGGCAGGAGGATCATAAATTCAAGGCACATGTCGCCCGAGGCCTGCCTAAGTTATGAAGGAGGAAGCTGGGGAGGGGAGCAGGTATGACATGTGAGCCTGCAGGGCCCCCTGCACAGCTAGAAATGGAATTCTTCCTATCCTAGCTGTGGGACAGAAACCTGGGATTGCTGTAGGCAAGTGGCTTTCCCCTGGCTCGAAGTCGCCAGCGCCTCTCCATCTGAAGAGGTTAGGTCATCCTCCTAGCTCAGTTCGGGTCTCCCTGAGGACACCAGGCTGCTGAGCGAGCCAGCATGGCCTCACGTAGAGAGTTACTTGCACAGTCCGAGGGCCCTCAGTCCGTCGTGTTAGGGAAGGTATGGTGGTAAGAGAGTGAGACGGCCGGTCACATTGTACCCTCAGTCAGAGAAGATGGACGCTGGTGTTCAGCTCGCTTTCTCATTTTTATTCAGTCTGGGGCCCCAGCCCATGAGACAAATCTGCCCACATTTTAGGTGGGTCTTCCCCTCAACCCAATCTAAAATATCCCTCCCAGACCCGACCAGAGGCTTGATTCTATCATACCATCAAGGAACCATCAAGTTGACATCGTTAACTATTTGTGTCACCTTTATTTTTTTCCCCAGACAGGGTCTCACCTGTGTAGCTGTGGCTAGCCTCTAGGACTGTCTCTCAGTTGAGACTGAGCTATGAACCCCAAGACCAGTTGTTCCTAATCACTGCCCCGCCCCCCAACCCCCGCGAGCCAATGAGGCCACAGCACAGTGACCGTACCTTCATCTCGTCCATAGATACCCACTCCCACATCACCAGAGTCACCAGAGTCCCAGCCTCTTGGGCCTTCAGTATCTACCGCCCGAGGCTTCGTCCCTCACGTGCCCTGTGGTTTCTCTGGATCAAGAATATCACCCACGGGTGTCCTGACCCATCCTGTTTGGTGGTGGTCACTGGTGGCCTGGACATGGTATAAACGCAGGTTTCTTCATTATGTTACCAGGATGCCCTGGAAATAGCCAAGAACCAGCATCTTGCCCTGGGTCCATCCCACACACTGGTACCCAGGGATGGAGCCTGTCTGGTCCCCCGATGCTGCCTGGTTTCAGCTAACATATCTGTTCCCACTGAGCCCAAGCGTTCTTCAATGGCTTAGTTCTGTGTCTCGCAGATGACTCCCGCATCTCGGACTGAATGTTGTCTGCCATAAGATCAGTCAGACTGTCCTTGGGGGCTGCGGCTCAGTTGGTAGAGCGTCCGCTTAGCATGTATGAAGGTGGCTTGGGTTCAATCCCTAGGGCCTCATGAACCAGGCGTGGTGGTACATGCCTTTCACCCTAGAGTTCAGGTCATGGAAACTGGAGGCCCAGAAGTTCAAGGTCATCCTTGGAGTTTTGAGACCAGCCCGGGCCACATGAGACCCTGTCTCAAAAAGCGGGGAGGGACGTTCCTCCTCCACTCCCCCCCCCAATTCTCCGGCATTCGTTACCCAAATGACCCACACCAAGCATATAGTAGGTGATAGGGAGTCACTCCCTTGTCCTGCCACCTGGGTGAAGACCGGGGGGGGGGCGGGGGGGGGGGACATTGGGAAAAGCCAAGCCTGGAGCCTTTGCCGCAGCCCCACGGCTCTTTCTCTCACCACCAGGAGACAGATACTGGGTGTTTAAAGACAACAACGTAGAGGAAGGGTACCCGCGGCCTGTCTCCGACTTCAGCCTCCCGCCCGGTGGCATCGATGCGGTCTTCTCCTGGGCCCACAATGATAGGACTTATTTCTTTAAGGACCAGCTGTACTGGCGCTATGATGACCACACACGGCGCATGGACCCTGGCTACCCTGCCCAGGGCCCCCTGTGGAGAGGTGTCCCCAGCATGCTGGATGACGCCATGCGCTGGTCTGATGGTGAGCACCAGGCAGGGGACAAAATGCTGTCCCCGCACGCACGTTCCCTGTATGTAGATGAGGATTACAATGGGGTTGGGGAACGGGCTTTCCTGAACCGCACTTACCTGTCTGTGAGCCCTGAGGAGTTCAGGACCGCGCCCCTCTGGCTTTGCACACTGGTCTCCTACTTTTCATTTTCCAAACACTTTCCTCAGAGCCACCATACCCTCCACCCAATACTAAAAGATGCACACATAACAAATGCCGGGCGAGCTCCGGCAAGGATGAGTGGAGGTTGACAGTCCATTCCTGTGTCCCACAGTTGTCTCCAGCAGCCCAAGTCGGGCCCATGCTTCTGACAGGCATGGCCCAGACAGGCTAAATGCCCCTTCCACTCCCCCTACCACCACCCCCCTTGCTCTGCGCTCAGCCACACTGTCCCATGGGCAGCCTCCCTGTGATCGAGACACCAACTCAGCCCTTCCCCCTACACAGGTGCATCCTACTTTTTCCGCGGCCAAGAGTACTGGAAAGTGCTGGATGGTGAGCTGGAGGCAGCACCAGGGTACCCACAGTCTACAGCCCGGGACTGGCTAGTATGTGGTGAGCCGCTGGCGGATGCAGAGGACGTAGGACTGGGACCCCAGGGCCGCAGCGGGGCACAGGACGGCTTGGCAGTATGCTCCTGCACCTCAGGCGCCCACAAGACTGCATCTCCATCTCTGTTGCTGCTGTTGCTGCCACTGCTGTGGGGCCTGTGGACCTCAGTCCCCGCCAAGGCATCCTGAGGGGCAGTGCTGGCCTTATGGATCAAGGAGCCGAGGGCGGGCGGGGACACACTGGCCAGTAGTCAGCAGGACTTGAGCTCCAAGCACCCGGTCCTTCCCTCCTTCCTTCCTTTCACTGAACCCAGCGGTGCTGTGCTCTCTGCTGGAGTGGCCTCTAGCTGGGACAGGGCATCCCACCTGTGCCGTCCGTCCATGCACCCTTCCCACCCGGAGCAGCCATGGGCAGTGCTCCTTCCTTTTGCGTGCCACATGCTGCTTCATCGCACCTTACTGGGCTGCGCAAGCCCGACTGTCACAACCCCGGGATGCCTTGTCTGCACCTGAGCAGCTCTGACGCTGACAAGACGTCTGCATGTAGGCTGGTGTTGGGGGGGGGGGGCAGCGGGAGGTCCTCATGGGATCCATAGGGCCACTGTGCCTGTTTCACAAGTGAGAGTTGCTGCCCCAATGGGGAAATGTGGCCGGGAAAAGGGTGCCTACTCGAGGTCTGAGCCAGCGCCATATTTGCTGGTACAGAGGACCAATTACACTCTGGATCTGCCCACAGGTACACAGATGCTGGCTAGGGGCCTTGCTCCAACCATCAGGAGCACACCCATCCTAGACAGGCTAGAAGTGTTACCTCCCTCTCTGTGGCCATACAGTTTTGGACTTAGACCCTGCAGCTTAGACTCACGGCTGTCCCCTCCCCAGCTGTGGAGGGGCTTCTAACATCTGGAATAAAAGTGTGGGGGGGTTCAGTTAGGGAAGAAGGGTGGTTGTGTGAGCACAGGGTGACAGTAAAGGGGCAAGGATAGTAATAGCGGTCCTCCAGGGCCATGACAATGTTACCCCCTGACCTGCCCCTGGACTTGTAGGAGATGTGGAAGGCTTGTTGCTCTGAGGTAGAACCCAAGGTGGTGTGTGATCAGCTCCAGGGATGAACCACCAAGTCCGAAGCTTTTGGGATAAAATGGGCCTGAGGGACCGCGCCACCCATGTAGGCTTGGATGGAGAGTAAGCAGTGTCTGTCAGTTAATAATCTCACACTTACCCACCCCTCCCCCACTGGCCCGGTCCCATCTCAGGTAAGAAAGGCTCCTACCCACCCCAGGCCACACATCACATACATGGCACCGGTGCCGCTCTCTCCCTGGCCTGGCTTCCAGGCCCATACTTCTACCCTTCCCCAAGCCTGGCCACATCCCACAGCCACCTGTCACACCAGACAGGCCAGAGTGTGTCGGGGTCCGAGGTTTCCCTGTCATGGAAGCCAACCCCACTCTGCCCCTATATCAAAGCACGTACCTACGATGTCCCACATTGTCCACCAGCCTGCAGGACACAGCTGTCCTGTATGGTGTCAGGGAGGGTCCTAAGAGTCTTTTGTCACACAGCACCGCAAGCCAGGCCTGCAAGCTCCAGCTGTCCAGATGCTGGTGTCTCACTCATTTTAAAGCCCAAACTCTTAATAAAAATTTTTTTCTACACTGGACAGGTGACAGCTCAGTGGTGAAGCACTTGGCTAGTGTGTACGAGGCTTTGGATTTGATCTCCAGTACAACTCCCCCTGCCCCTTAAAAAAAAACAAAACAAACAAACAAAAAAACCCAAAAACCTCTGTACCTTCTCACTCCAATCTTGAGCGAGCAGGTCAACGGGCACAAGTTCTCTGACCTGCCCTCCTGGGCCCTCCCTGCCTCCCTTCATTGCTGGAGCCAGGGGTCTCCCAGGGAAAGCGGGGTAGGTAGGTGCCAATGCACTGGATCCCACCAGACTGTGCTCTGCTGGGTGAGGCCCCTGTACAGAGGCTGGGGAAAGAAAATAAGCATGTCTTCCCCGCCCCCCAGGGGGTTGGACAGGATGCAGACCCTGGGCACACACTAGCCCATGCTTCCTATAAGACACGGTGTGTTTGCCAGAAAACCTGGGGACGACCAGGCCACCAAATTGTGAGGCTTCTTCATTGCCTCCGTGTCCCCAGTCACAACCTTCCCGGCAAGGTGGCAACCCACCGCCGTTTCCACTCAGCTGACTCCTGGTCTCGCCTGACCCCTGTCTGTCCTGATCAACCTACCTGCAGCTTTCCTGAGGCCGCATCGAACTCCTGTCCTGCAGCAGCATCCGGCATGATATACCACACGGCGTCCTTTCCTAGACAAACTGAAGTTAAACACAAATTTCGTTCCGATCCGGGCTGGCCCTCTGCACTCAGGTGGGTGACCCGTCTGTGACCATGGCAAAATCCTAGGAAAGGGGGTCTGAGGACTCGCTCCACCCAGGGATGGCCTAACACCCAACAAGGGTAGTCATAGGCTCTTACGCCTTCTTTGGCCTTATAAGCGAACATGTGCTCTGTATCTGGGAAGAAGTTCAAGGAAGCCCCAGGTGGCTTCAAGGGCCAGGTCATGGTCAGTCTAACTCCTTGTCACTGCTGGCTAACAGCCTAGTCAGGGCCTGTATTAAAGCTCCATGAGGCCACCTCCTTGCTGTGTCCACTCATGGCCAGGATGGTTCAGTGGATAAAGGCACCTGCCACTAAGCCTGAAGACTTGAGTTCAGGGCCCACACGGTGGAAGGCGAGAACAAACTCCTCCATGCTGACCTAGGACCTTCATACATGCCATATGGTGCTCATTGCCTGCCTCACAAACACACAAAATAAATGATGTGATTCTGTTGTTCAAAGGTACCATCTTGAGAGGCATAATGGTGCATGCCCAGCGCCTCTTGGAAGCAGAGGCAGGTGGCTTACTGTGTGCTCTCGGCCAGCATTGGCTACATAGTGAGTTCAGTTTAGCCAAAGCTACATAGTAAGACCCTGTCTTTAAAAAACGAAGGCAAAACAATAACAAACAGACAATAACAAAAAGAACATTGCCAGCACTGTTACCTTTACTTTGGGGTCAGTATGCCAACTTGAATTGGGGGCAGCACACAATTTAGTCCTTAATCTACAGGAAGATAAGCTTTGGTGACAAGCTAAGCAAATATATCAGGGATGAGACCAGAGCCACACTTTCTGGGTCACCCCAAGAATAGCCACAGTTATGGCTTATGTACAGAGGTTCTGCCCAGCCACACTCACCTGAACCCTGGAACAATTGTGAATGGAATAAAGACAGCTACTTCCTGCCAGGTGGTGGTAGTGGCGCATGCTTTCAATTCCAGCACTCAGGAGGCAGAGGCAGGCGGATCACTGTGAGTTCAAAGCCACCCTAGTCTACAAAGTTAGTCCAGGACAGCCAAGGCTACACAGAGAAACTTTGTCTCACTAAAAAAAAGAAAGAAAGAAAAGAAAAATAAAGGAAGAAAAAAGAAAAAACAGCTACTTCCTATTTCTGACAAGGGGCTGTGAGCTTGTAAGACCAGGTACAGAGTGAAGAAGAGGAAGTCTGACCCGCAGGCTCAGGACCACACTGCCGCTCTCTTCCTGATACCCAGGCCCCTGTCCGGTGAGATCTTGAGTGAGAAGCCACGCACCATGCTGGGCTCCCAGGGCACTGGCAGCATCTTCCAGAACTATCCCAGCAAGAGCCTCCTCCCAACCCCAGGGTCTCAGGTCTCAGCTGTGGCTAGAAAGATCGCTATGGTTCTGTGTCTCCAGTTGTCTCAGCCTCTCCTCCCTGTTGCTCTCTTCATCTGGTCCAGTCCATATGTCCTTTGCCTGTCTCATGCTATCTTAGGAACTCCTACGTAGTTGTGTCTATACCAGTGGTTCTCAACCTCCCTAATGCTGTGCCCCTTTAATACAGTTCCTCATGGTGTGGTGACCCCAACCATAACCATATTTTCATTGCTACTTCTGTTTGGTTTTATTGGTTTGGTTTGGGTGTTTCAAGACATGGTTTCCCTGTGTAGCCTTGGCTGTCCAGGACTCACTTTGTAGACCAGGCTGGCCTTGAACTCGCAGAGGTCGCCTGCCTCTGCCTCCCTGAGCGCTGGGATTACAGGCATGCGGTTGTTGCTACTTCATAATGGTAATTTTGCTACTGTTATCAAGCAACGTAAATATCTGATATGCCAGCCCCACAGGTTGAGAACTGCTGGTCTACACAGTTGCAGGCCTGGCACCTCTGGTTACTGTCTCCATTGGTTTCTCTGCACTGGAATCCCATTTGGCCTGGGCATTCCAAAGCTTTCCCAGGATTCAGTTTTTCACTCAACAAACATTACTGAAACCAGGCAGAATAAAAGAACATATTATGCCGGGCGTGGTGGTGCACGCCTTTAATCCCAGCACTCGGGAGGCAGAGACAGGCGGATCACTGTGAGTTCGAGGCCAGCCTGGTCTACAGAGTGAGTCTAGGACAGCCAAGGCTATACAGAGAAACCCTGTCTCGAAAAAACAAGACAAAAAAAAAAAAAAAAAAACATATCATTTCTGAGCTTTGTGCTTGCTACCAGTCAGCTGACTGAGCTAGGCCCCGTAAAAGTAGGTGAGATTATCTTCTACCTTCAACCCTTGAGTGCCCAGAGCCTGGGAGCTAGACTGACGGGCCTAGAAGCTTCTAGCTGTAGGCTCTGAGAGGCCTGTAGCTCCTGTTGTCAAGGCGAGAAACTCACAGCTCCCTGTCAGCTTGGAGACTATTGCTCTCTGCCTTTTAACCCAGTGGCCCCAGCAGACGGCAGCTAAGAGTTCCTGAATGGGACACAGGTACCAGGAGGTTCAGCTACTGTGACAGCTGGTGTCACAGCTCTTAGCAGCTAGTGCGGTTACAAGTCTTTGGCCTAGGATGTCATCCTTTGAGCTCGGCAGCTCCCCGGGACTGCAGTTTCTCCTCTCTGGATTTCCCAAAGTCTTCAGCCTCAACTCTGCACCCTCTCTCACCCCAGCTCAGGGTAACCTACTATTGCTTTAAGGGGGAGCGGGGAAAGCCCCATTAGGCCTGATAATGCAATGCTAAAGAGTGGCACAGGGGGTGCATCCCCGCTGACTAAAGTGAACCTCGGTCTGCTTATATATAGAGAAAAGGGGGTATGGCAAGGCTCTTCACACCAACCTCAGCATCCCTTCAGGCAGACCACATTTGTGCCTAATCATATGGGCTTTCTGAGGGACCATCAGGGAAGTGCGCCCCCTCTGGCCTAAGTGGAATTGTTCCAAGGCCATCAGACTCCACCAAGTTTGTCTTTCCAAGGCTGGTGGAGGGGATGCCTGAAGTGGGTGTGACTGGAGAGTGCCTTCTTCAGCTTAGGCTGTGACAGTCCACTATGGCTGCTCGTGTGTTTGCACAGTGGGCCCCGTGTCTAGAAACATCCGGCTGCTGTGAAGAAGGCAGTGTGCCTGAGTTGCCCATAAGGGACCCCTGCTGGGTACCAGGACTAGCCAGGAGAACTTTCTCCCTGGGAGATGGATGCTAAGCCCACTGTCCTTTTAAGAGCCCAATGACAAGCCAAAGTTTGTTTCGTCTCTAGCCTATGTACTTCAGCCCCTCCCTAGATGTGATGGTCTTTTTTAAAAAAGATTTACTATGTATGCAATGTTCTGCCTGCATATACATCTGCTCGCCAGAAGAGGGCACCAGATTTCATTATAGATGGTTGTGAGCCACCATGTAGTTGCTGGGATTTGAACTCAGGACCTCTGGAGGAGCAGTCTGTGCTCTTAACCTCTGAGCCATGTCTCCAGCCCCTAGGCTATTTTTAAAAGCCCTCACTAGCCAGATGGCAGTGACACATGCTTTTAACCTTTTCACTTTGGAGACAGAGGCAGTCAGATCTCTGAGTTCAAGGCCAGCCTGGACTACAGAGTGAGTTTCAGGACAGCTAGGGCTACACAGAGAAACACTGTCTTGGAAAGGAGAAAAAGAAAAGGCCAACTAAACAAAATTGGAGTTGGAGAGACAAGTCATTGGTGAAGAATATACACTGCAGTACACATAAACTCACATAGGGGCACGGTGGCACATGCCTTTAATCCCAGAACTAGGGAGGCAGAGGCAGGCGGATCGCTGTGAGTTCGGGGCCAGCCTGGTCTACAAAGCGAGTCCAGGACAGGCAAGGATACACAGAGAGACCCTGTCTCAAAAAAAAAAAAAAAAAAAAAAAAAAACCTCACACAGAGACACCCATATATACATAAATAGTAAATCTTGAGGAGGAGGAGGGGGAGGAGGAGGGAAAGAGAGGAGGGAGAGGAAGAGGAAGGAGAGGAGGAGGGAGATGGAGGAAGGTTCGCATAAGAGAGGGGCTGCTTGGGTGGAACAGAGACTCAGAAGCCACTGATTGGTTCTACCCCAGGGACCTGAAGCAGTCCAAGGCCACTGAGTGCCGCCTGCATATCTAAGCATTCAGAAGGTGCTCATTGTCTGCACTGTTGATAGAGCAAGTATGTACACGCGCACAGACACACACACACACACACACACACACACACACACACACACACACACACACACGTAAGTGCAGGGACAAGTAGCTCCTGTTCTACCTTAGCCTCCTGGATGGAAGGAAGAGAGGAAAGGGTTCAGTGGCAAAAAGAGGTACTCAGTCCTGAGTCCTAAGGAGATGTATAAAAGACACTCTCTAGGCCATCAGGCCCTGTGGAGGGGCGGGGGATGGGAGCAGTCTCAGTGGTAAGTGCTTAGCATCACAAGGCCAAAGGTTTGGTCTCCTGCACGGAGGATTGCAGCAAATGATCAAGTGTTCTGATTGGCTCAGGAGCATGCTTATGGAGATCAGAGGACAACTTCCGGAGTCTGTTAGTTCTCCCTCCACCCTGTGGGCCCCCAGAACTGAACCCAAGTTACTAAGTTTGATGGCAGGTACCTTTCACCAACAAAGCCATCGCACCCTCCAAAGACCCTGCTTTTAAGTGTTTTTTTTTTTTTTTTTTTTAATTAAAAATAAAAAGCAAAGGTGATGAGATGGCTAAATGGAAAAAGACACTTCCTGCCCAAGCCTGACAGCCTGAGTTCTGTCCCTGATCGAGAAAATTCCATAAAGCTATCCTCAGGCCCACACACACACACACACACACACACACACACACACACACACACACACCACCACCACCACCACCACCAGCACCACCACCACCACCACCACCGCCACCTCCACCATGAAATACAGCAATAATTAAAAAAAATAGTTATGCTGGGCATGGTGGCGCACGCCTTTAATCCCAGCACTCGGGAGGCAGAGGCAGGTGGATCGCTGTGAGTTCAAGGCCAGCTGGTCTACAAAGTGAGTTCAGGATTGCCAAGGCTACACAGAGAAACCCTGTCTCGAAAAACCAAAAAAAAAAAGAAAAAAAAAGAAAAAAAAAAGTTATTTTAAGTGAAATAAAACTTTAAGTAGTGCCTAATGGTGAAAATAAATAAAAACAGAATATTGAAGAAAATATAAACGTGAGGAACTTGGAAGGCTGAGGTGGGAAGATTGTTAACCTCGGGCCAATTTAAAGGAGCCTGGGTGAGTGTGGTAGCTCACACCCTTAACTACGACTTCATAGCCTGAGGCCAGAGTGTCAGTCTTGAGTGCAGGGCCATCCTGGGCTACATAGACAGCGCCAATTTTGAAGGCAAACAGATGTAATCATTGTTAGTAATTTTCTATGCAGATTCTGTCACTTTCCTTGCCGTAGTTTTAGAGCAAGATGTAGACTTTCATCAACACCCTGCAATCTCCGTGAGAGCAAGAGCTCTCACGCCCCTCTGTGACTCCCTAATACCCACCTCTACCCAGATTCAAAGCAGCACACTGTAACAGGACCCTAGACCTTAGCACAACAGACTCCATGATGGAAGTACCATTCAGGCCATAAATCTCCGCACACAGACAGCACCACCCACCACAATGAAAACAAAGGCTTATTCCATCCAAGTCCATAGTTCCGGGAAGGTCTCTACATGACCCACCTTGCTTTTTGGCTTCTTCTGTTAATTCCAATTCTGGATAACTGTTCTTGTTAACTGAAGTACATCAGCCCAGGATATGGTTTTTGTGCTTAAAAGCTCACCCTGAGAGAGGCTCTGGGCTACACTGGGATCCCAGACCCCCAATGTAGTCACCGGATGGCTAATAAAGCCATTCTGTTGGCTTAAGCCCACGTCTGAGCAGACTTCTCTAAAGGATACCCCACATTTCTGGTGGTCCCACCAAGACTCCCATCTGGGTTGGTCCCTGTGTGGAGGCATGGAGGGGTACACAGGGCCGGGGGTTGGGAATAGTCCCTGTATTTCCTGAGCTCTCCCACTTGCTCTAATCCGTCCCAGGGAAGGGGAAGAGGAAGTTTCAACCTTTCCTCTTTCATAATTTATTACTCCTTTTCCATCAATGATCTGAACAATTGGAAAACTCAAAACCCACTATTCTCTGGGGGGGAAAAAAAATAGAAAACCTGTCCCGGAGACCAGGCGAGGGGTTTGCTGCAGGTCAGTGCAGCCTGGACATAACAGATTGCCCCTCTGTTCGACACTGACCGAGGAGACTTTAAACATCTTTCGTTAAGTCCTTTTAGCTACTAAGAAGATTCCTTTGTCACACAGTCAGCCCCAGAGACTAGAAAATAGCTATAAACGTTAAGGTTTTTAATGGTGTAAGCAGCTCCCAGTTGCTGGAGGTAGCTCAAAGGTGTTTACGACAGAGAACTGCTCAGGAGAAAAGAGCTTTTGCGAGAGAGAACGGAAGGGGCGGCCTCACCATCTCTCATCATGAGACGCAGCTAGACTTACAGAGACCCAGCAAAAATGTTGGTGTCTTGCCCTCTGTCAGAAGACGACCTCCTAGCTGAAAGTGCTGTCCCCAATCGAAAGACGCAGTTGGACTGTCTGAGATTTACACCAAAGATTCCTGGGGTACGGGCCGAAACCAAGCCTCCGAGACTGGCCCAACACCAAGTTCCTATCACTGTTCAGCTACCCACATCCGAGCTAAAGAATGCCCAGTGACCCTGGAAACAAAAAGGGAAATTGCAGTCCACATTGTCTGGCTTAGAGTGACAGGTATCCTGGTGCCCTGCCACTCATGCCGGAACCTCTCTCTCTCCCTGTCTCTGAAGAAGCCTGGGACGTCTGATTCTCAGGAGTCTGATTTCCTCCAGACCAGTGGTTCTCAACCTCTGGGTCACGACCCCTTTGCCAAATCTCTAGATCCAGTAAATATTTATAATTCATAACAATATGAATTACTGTTATTTATTTATTTGTTTATTATTTATGCAGCCTTTGCCTGAATGTGTGCCTGTGCACCAGAAGAGGGCACGAGATCTCACTATTGATGCCTGTGAGCCACCATGTCGTTGCTGGGAATTGAACTCACGACCTTTGGAAGAACAGCCAGTGCTCTTAACCTCTGAGCCATCTCTCCAGCCCCCTGAATTACTGTCATAAAGTAGCAACCACTTCTATTTGGGGTGGTCGGGGGTGCGGTCACCACACCACGAGGAACTGTACTAAAGTGTCACAGCACTAGGAAGATGCGTGCTGCAGCCACACCCTGGCGGAGGCGAGTCAACCCTTCTTTGCTTTGAAGTGGACAGACCCAGAGGGAGGTTACAGCAGGCAACTTACCTGGACCAGAATGCCCCAAGGATGTAAACATTCTCAACCCTGTTTGAAGAGATGCGCTAAGTGCTGACCTCCTGCCTTGCCATCAGAGCACTGGTTCTCAATCTGTTGGTCGCGACCCCCTCTGAGGTTAGGCCGAACCTTCCACAGGGTGACATATCAGATATCCTGCATGTCAGATAGTTACATTATGACTCATGAGAGTAGCAACATCACAGTATTAAGTGGCAATGAAATAATTTTTTTAAAAAATATTTATTTATTTATTTATTTATTTATTTATTATGTATACAGTGCTCTGCCTGCATGTACACTCAAAGGCCAGAAGAGGATGTCTCATCACATTATAGACGTTTGTGAGCCACCGCGTGGTTGCTTGTGATTGAACTCAGGACCTCTGGAATAGCAGTCAGTGCTCTTAACCTCTGAGCCATCTCAGAGGTTAAGAGCACTGGTTGCTCTTCCAGAGGTCCTGAGTTCAATTCCCAGCAACCACATGGTGGCTCACAACCATCTATGATGAGATCTGGTGTCCTCTTCTGGCAGACAGGCCTACATGCAGACAGAATATTGTATACACAATAAATAAATCTTTTAAAAAATAATAATAATAATTTTATGGTGTGGGGGCGGGTCACCACAACATGAGGGGCTGTATTAAAGGGTCCTGCATCAGAGCTTTCCTGGGACTATATTCCTATAATACGTAAATGCGTTCCTCCTTGCCACTATAAACCTAAAATAAATTACAAAGTGGCCACTGAGAGAGTGCTGCAAGAGTTACAGGCCTTGGGCTACACGTTGGGTAAGAAAGCCCAACCTTGTCCATCACAGGCTACCTATTTTGGCTCTTAGACAGGTGGGCTAGCTATGGTGACAGGGTCCAGTGGTTTGGATAGCTATGTCGCAGGGCATTTCCATGGCCCAAAGTGCGGGTTAAAAACCCCCTTTTTGATGTCTTATGTTTCCTAGACAAACAGATGAAATGGTTTTGAGGCATCTGGAGGTACTAGGGCCAGAGCTGAAATCAAAGCTGTTTTTAAGACATCAGTGCCTTTTGTTTTATCCCGGACATGGTGCTGACTGAGACCCCGTGGTGAAACCAAGAAGAAATAGGGATGCAAAGTGGAAGAGCCCACGGATTGATGGAGGACACCCCAAGGAGATTATTCTCCCAGAAATAACGGGCAGGGCTCTGGTACCTGACACTTCTCCAAGCTCCTCCTTTGGGCTCCACAAAGCCCTCTGAGTTGCTGAGACCCAGTTATGTTGTACCTGGAACAGACAGATACAGAATGTCTCGGCTAAATGCTAGGTTTGTGCTCAAATAAACAAACAAACAAACAAAAAAACCAGAGAGCCCTTTCCCAGGAAGGGGTTCGAATGAGAGACTGACACCCTGGCAAACTCCAGGAAACTGACTTGACCTCCATCTGGCCTGCCATGGGGAGGAGAAAGCACCTGCTCGCTTTTCCATGCACCTTTTTCAGGTGGTTAGAAACGCTCCTCACTCTGCCTAAAACTGCTCAAATCAGTTTAAAAGCTCTTCGAAGACTGGCCCAATTTGACCTCCCCCTAGCAATGGAGTCTGACAATGGCCTGGCTTTCATAGCCAAAACCTCCCAGTTAATAGTAAAATCTTTCGGGATAGATTGGAAACTTCATTGTGCATATAGACTTCAGAGTTCTGGGCAGGTAGGAAAAAAAAACCAGAACATTAAAAGAAACCCCAACACCCTCTCAATAGAGTCCAGCGAAGGGTGGCTACACCTCCTTTGCTTTATTTGAGCCCACTGCAGCCCACATAGGGAGGTATTTACCGCCCCCCCCCATGAGATTATGTTTGGAAGACACCCACACACACACTGCTTCCCCAGCTCAGAGACCAGCAGCTGGAAAAACTCTCTAACCAGTCCTTTCTCAAGTCACTACAGGCCCCCCAGTTCTCCATAAAGGCCTTTTATTGGACTATCTGAGAGACGCAGCCGACCTCTGAGTGGTCAAGTCCGGTGTCACTTTCTGAGTCAAGTAGGTAGCCAAAGGGTACTGACACCACCTTTAAAAAGAACCCTACATGGTGACTTTCACTGTGAAGGAAGCTGGCTTTACACCATGGATCCACCACACCCACGTCAAGAAAGCGCAAGGCATGGATGACAACAAGAAATGACTGCAGACTGTGGGCCCAACCAAATGGTTTCGTCAGGCCCCAGGCCCATCCACTCTCTGCCCTTCTACCTCCTAAGTCTTATGCTTGGTATGAATCTAGGATCATTGCCCAACCCTCACTGTCTTCAGGCCTGGACCTGGGAACTGAAGACGTCAGATACAGGGAAGGTATTAGCTAGTGCGACTGCAGACCAGCAACCCATATTCCTCTTGACCTCTGCTCACTGATGCCCACTTTAAATGTTTAGTTGTATTGGAGAAAGGAAAGATGTGGAAGTTTATCTTTTTAGGTAAGAATACAGCATTTACAGTCCTAGGCATGTCCTATAGCTGGGCCCCACAGTGGCCATGAACAAAGAGTTTCCATAAAAAAAAAAAAAATTGTTTTTTGGATTGTAAAACAGAGGCTTCCTGAAAGCACACAGATAAATATATAGAAGGAAAGGCCTCTCCCAAGAAATACGCAATAGAAAAAAATGCAATCTAATGGTCATAAAATTAAAAATCTGAAAATTCAGTAAGGAAGATTTTGGCCTTTAGAAAATAGGAGAAACCTGGGGAGTCAAATACCTGAGATCCCACGCACTCACCACAGTCAGCGGCCAGCTAATAAAGACTTTCTATTGGCTTACACCCGTGTCCAAGCAGTTCTCCTCTGGTGGACACCCCCACAGCATGTCCTAGTGTCTTCTCAGCACTTCCTGATACGGAACCGTAGGCCGCATTTACAGAGTACCCACCTGTGCCCGCATCGGCCGCACACTCCCGCTCTCTCCCAGGCCTTTCATTTCATGAACTGCCAAAGCCAGTCCGTCTCACGATGAGTACTTTAAACCAACTAGAACAAGGTAAAAAGACAGATGCTGCTGAGCAACGTGGCTGGGGGTGCGGGGGGTGCGGGGTGGGTGGTTCTTGCACACAAACATCTAGACTAAATCCCAACAGACAACACAAGAAGTCACCCATGCATAACTCTAGGCAAAGTATGCCCAGCAGATGTGAGGCACACGCCTGGTGGCTGTGGATGGAGATGCTGGAGGCCAGTGTGGGTGGGGCCGGGAGCAAGTGAGGGTGCTTAAGAAGTTAAGTCACAGCCCAGACAGGATAATGAATTGGATGAGTGAAAGAACAAAACTCACCCAGACAGGGTGAGCGATGGCCGGATCCCCAAGTCCCTGGTTGGCCGTGTGCTACATGCTGGCCACTTCCCTAGGTACTTTAACTTGGCAGCTCCACCTATCTACAGGACAAACCCAGGATGTCCTAGGTGTATCAGTCTGCATGGGCAGAGCTATGCAGCAGTAACAAACATCTCCAAAATATCCCAGCAAGCCAACATCATGCAGGCTTAGTCCTCCTACGCAGGCCAGGTCCCTGCAGGGCTGGCTGAGGATCTGCTGTGTCTTTGTCACTGTATTCAAAGGACATGTGAACAGCTGAACCCTATCCCACTAGGAAAGAACAGAGCTTGAGAGGGGATCCTAGGAGCCAGAGCCTGGGAGCCATGTATATTATTGCTTCCCACGACACATAGGTCCAGCCACTGAGCAACAGACAGTGTAAGCCACTAACACTGAGGTCGGAAAGCTGGGAAAGGCTTACAGCTGTAGCTGTTCTCTACGGATGAGGAAAACAAGGAGAAAATTTAAGTTGCCATTGCTGGACAGGTGGTGGGGCTGCTCTGGATGACTTCCATTGAGAACAAAGGTCACAAGGATGATGTGTCCTGATGCACACTGATACGGCTAATGCAACTGCGCTGAGTGGTCCAAGCCCGACACAGGACACAGGACTTTTTGCTCCTGTCTCCAGAGGCAAGAATCAGGCCCCAGACTCCTGTTCTCCAGCTCAAAGCTTCTATCCCAGGCACAGCGCATGCCCAGGAGGCATCAGAGTAGGCAGGTGAGACTTGAGTTCCATTCTGTGCTATGACTGCTAATCCTTTCCCCTTGTGTGTCCACTCTGTGTCTTACTATCTTGGCTGTGGCTGAATTCGGTCCCGTGGAACGCTTCCTCCAGGGCCGGAAGCCCTGTCCTTTCCCAGACCCCAGGAGCCCCTTTCCCCATGACAGACCCTGGCCTCTTCTTAGGAGACTTGTATTTATGTCTTGTTATTTTGGGCTGCACTGTTTCAGAAGGGTCTCTAGAAGGGTTTTGTAGCTCAGGCTAGCCAGATGACCTTGATCTCCTCATCCTCTGGCCTCTCCCCACCAGGTCAGCAGTTCCCACCACGTGGGTCACAAGCCCTATGGGGGTCAAATGACCCTTTCACAGGGGTCACCTAAGACCATCAGAAAGAACAGATATTTATATTATGACTCATAACAGTAGCAAAACTGCAGTTAGGATGTAGCAACAAAGGTAATTTTGTGGTTGAGGGTCACCAGGACATGAGGAACCATCTTAAAGGGCCACAGCACTAGGAGGGTTAAGAACCGCTGTCAAGACTCAGTGTTGGGTTTCTGATGTACCCTAACATGCCCATTTTATGCTGTGCTGGGAGTAGGGCCCAGAGATTCACAGATATCAGACAGGCACCATTCCAACTGAATTACACCTACAGCCAGCCTTTCAAAGTTATCTCCTACGGAAGGCAGGGAGAGAATGGTACAGATCGCTGATTGACCACAGCTGGTAAAGACAAGCGACAGTAAAGATGAAGGCCAGGAGAGCCTCACTGTTAGGCCAGGTGAAACTGGCGACTCCTGAGGTTAGCACCCTGGCCTGATCCAGACTTCTGGGGAAGGTCAAGTCATCAGCTGTCTCAGCCTGGTGACACCTCTTTGATTTTTAACGCATTCTGTTCAGGGGCCTGGAACAAGGCAGCGGTCCATGTCTTTGTCCTGGGATAGTTTGGGAACACGAAAGGAGTCTGTGATTGTAGGGCGGTGGACGGGCTTGCTCCCACGGGACAGTGGCACACACCCGCAATCCCAAGACTCGAGAGATAGAGGCAGGAGGATCAAGTGTTCAAGGCTGGGGACCTAGAGGGAGCGCTCAGCAGTGGAATAGCGTGTATTGCTCTTGCAGCGGACCAGAGTTCAGTTCCTTAGCAGGCAGGAGTCAACGCTCCATCCCCACCAGCATCCGTTAATGTGACATTCTATGCTTTTGTTGCTGTTTGGTTTTGTGGTGCTGGGGACTAAACACAGAACCCTGCCTGTTAGATCAGGACTGATGTGGGGATAAAAGAGGAGACCAGCCTCTCCAAGACCAGATTGCCCTGTAGTCAGAACAATCAGGGAGTACCAGTCTCTCTGCTGGACCGGAGGCTGCACGCCTAGACACAGGGAGCCGAGGGGGAGAGTTTCTATAGGGTGAAAGAGGAAACTTTTGGAGAAGAAGGGTTTTGCTTTTAATTAACTAATTATTAATTAATGTTACAGCCGGACTGCAGTTTCCCCTCCTTCCTCTCCTTCCAGTCCTTCCCCACCATCCACCCCTCCTCCCTTTCTCTCAGGAAAGAGCAGGCCTCCCATGGATACACCATCCAGCTTTGGCATATCAAGTTGCAGTAAGACTGGATGCATCATCTCCTGTTGAGGCAGCCCAGTAGGGGAAAAGGGTCCCAGAGGCAGGCAGCAGAGTCAGAGAGAGCTCCTGCTCCCGCTGTCACAAGTCCCACATGAAGACCAAGCTACACAACTGTTACATATGTGCCTGCATGTGTATGTGCATGTGGGTGGGGGGCTATGTTGGTCCCCTGGTTGGCCGTTCAGTCTCTATGGGCCCCTGTAGGATGGGGAGGAAGATTATCAGCACATGTATTGTCTATAGTGCCAAGGCCGAGTGTGTTCTGCGGATGCTCTCACTGCCATGTTGGCTTTCTTGAAAGGCAGGTGTTCTTATTATTTTGCTGAGTCAGGAGTTTCTCAGCATTACATTTTATTTTATTAAAAACAAAAAACAAACAAACAAACAAACAAAAAACACCAAAGTCCCATTAAGTGGCCCCACTTGTCCTGAAACTCTCTATGTAGACCAGGCTAGCCCAAGGACTGCTGAGATCTTCCTCCTGCTCTGCTTCCTGAGTGCTAGGATTACAGAGTTAAATAACCACTATGTCTGGTTACATACAACCTGATTTAATTTTCTCCTCTTATTATTTTTTGTTTTGTTTTGTTGTTTTTCAAGAGGGTCTCTCTCATCTTGGCTGTCTGGGACTCGCTTGGTAGACCAGGCTGGCCTCTAACTCACAGTGATCCACCTGTCTCTGCCTCCTGAGTGCTGGGATTAAAGGCGTGCACCACCACTGCCCAGCTCCTCTTATTATTTTATTACACATTGTGTGTCTGTGCTTATAAGTCTGTGCACCATATATGTGCTTAGTGCCCATGGAAGCCAGAAAAGTGAATGTATCCCCTGGAAGTGAGTTACAGACCCTGGTGAGCCACCACGTGGGTGCTGGAGATTTGAACCTAGGTCCTCTGGGAAGAGCAGCCAGTACACCTAACCACTGAGGCAACTCTCCACCAGCACCACCACCCTCTTTAATGTGTTTTTTTTCTTCTTATGAAATCTGCATTCTGACAAAGACCACGTTAGTGCAAAGATCCTGCGGCTGCTAGGTAGAGGCTGCGAAGATGGAAGGTGGTCCTGTCTTAGTTACGAGACTCTGAACTGTTTCCAGAAACAAACAACAGTGGGTAGAGGTGCACTAGCGAGGCCTGTGCAGATAAATGGCAAAATTAGGGAGGGACTCAGATGGCTGGCTGGGTAGGGCCTGGGGAGCAGAGTGGCTCATGAGAAGTGCCTGGGTGGGGTGCAGGCCATGGCAGTATGCTAGGTGAGAAGGAAGGACTTGTGTGGTTTGCACCATGGAACCAGGGACCTGAAGGGCTATGGTGTGCTCTACCTTGCTCTGCCCCAGACTCTAAGCCAAGGGCGCTGGCTGTGCACTTCAGCCTGCCATTGGCTGCTCTGCACACCTTCAGGCCACAACCTTCCTTCCCATCAACTGGAGATGGCTACTGCTTATGTTGAACTGAGCCCATCAGAAAGAAGCCGAGGACTGTGGCATCTGTGACAGCTATGATACCTATGACACCTGTGACAGCTGTGATACCTGTGACGGCTGTGATACCTGTGACAGCTTGTGATGCTGTGATGGCTGTGACAGCTGTGATACCTGTGATGGTTGTGATCCTTATAACAGCTGTGACACCTGTGGCAGCTTGTGATGGCTGTGACAACTATGACACCTCTGACATCTGTGACAGCTATGATACTTGTGACAGCTGTGACACCTGGGACAGCTGCAGGCTCATGGGCCAGCTTAGAGCCCACAAAGGAGCTGCTGATCCCCATAGATGGCAGTCCTTTGGGGCCAGAAGATTCAGGTAATTCTAGGGCCCCTGCAACCCTCCCTCAGTCTCCCTTCAGGCCTCGATATGCAGCACACTTGGGTGGGGAGGTGCTCACAGAGCACCATCCTCCACTTAGCTGGTGGGGACTTCCGCCCTGCTGGAGTGCTGCTCAGTATAAGTAACTTCACCAGAAGTTTCCTAAGTCCCTTCTCTTTCTGGTATTTAAGCTTTGTTTCTTTTCTCCCAAGACAGGGTAGCCCTAGGTGTCCTGGAATTCACTCTATAGATCAGGCTGGCCTCGAACTCACAGAGCTCTATCTGCCAATGTCTCCTGAGTGCTGGGATTAAAGGCGTGCACTGCCACCACCTGCCTGCCAGAGCCCCATGGCATTTGATGACAATGAATTTAGCTGGAGTCAGAACATGGCACAACACTGTGCCGACCACTCTCTCCAGTTCCCAAGCACCCTGTTAACCCCAGCAATTTTCTGTCTCCAACTAGGATTAAAGGGGCACCAAGAAGTGAGCTAAAGCTAGATGCTATGTTCAAGAAGATAACCAGATTAAAGATATTAAATAAAATTAAGGGAGTGACCCCAGAGCAAGATCCCACCCCACTAAGCTTCCATCTTGTGGAAAAAGAATGAAAGAAAAGCTTAGGTCCAGGTGTGATGGTATGTGCCTTTAATTCCAGCACTTGGGAGACAGAGGCATCCAGATCTCTGAGTTCAAGGTCAGTCTACAGAGCAAGTTCCAGAACAGCCAAGCTGAAGCAGTACAGAAAATCACTGAAGACCAAAAATTGGTGCAGATGTAATAGCCCACAGCAAGCAGGAGAACTTGGCAGCTTCGGCCATGCAGTTCTGGCTTTAGAGTCAAGAATAGAGGAGGTTACTGGGGCAATTGATGCTGGTTATCTGGAGCTAAGAAATTAGCAGTACTTAAGAAGAGGTGAAAGAAGTGGTGTTTTCTGAGAATACAACGAAGCTGTGTTCCAGATATAGACGCTGTGCAGGCAGCTGGACTTGGTAGGCATAAAGGAATCATGCAAAGATGCTGAGGACTGGCACTGTGAAGAGAGCCTATGAGTGGCTATTGGTGAGAGTGCAGCCTAGTCCCAGCAGCAGACCGCAGCATATTAGAGATCCCAGGACCTTGGGATGACACCAAAAACAGCAGCAGCAGTGGAGCAGAGGTGGCGAGAGCCTGGGGAGCTACAGAGGGCAGAGCTGGAGAAGTGACCCAAGCCCTTTGGAGGAGCCCCGAAGATCATGTGTGGATCCCAGACAATGGAACAAGAAGCTGTGAGGTTGAAGTTGCCTTGGAAACCCCAAGTTGTTAGAGATGCCAGATCCATGGGATACCGGCTAAGGAAAGCTGCTAACAGGGAGTGGAACCAGCCCAGGAGAAAGAATGTGTTGCAGCCAACAAAGCTGAAAAGAGTTGGACATGAGACACGGAGATACAGAGTTTGGAGTTTTCCTAGCTGGTTTTTGGTATTGCTTTGGTATTGGTATTCTCACTATGATGTTTTGGAATTGTAATGTATATCCTGTATGTGATCTGCTCTGTATGTATGTATGTATGTATACATACAGTGCCCTGCCTGCAAGTTAGCCTGCACACAAGAAGAGGGCACCAGGTCTCATTACAGATGGTTGTGAGCCACCATGTCAGTTGTGGGAATTGAACCTTTAGAAGAGCAGCCAGTGCTCTTAACCTCTGAGCCATCTCTCCAGCCCGTGATCTGCTTTTTTATTTTGACTTTATAGGGGATTACAGCTAAGGGATTGCATGAATCTCAGAAGAGAGTTTGAACTTTGGACTTTTAAACATTGTTGAGACTGTGATAGACTATGGGGACTTTTCAAGTTGGGCTAAATGCATCTTGCATTATGTTACGGCTACAGACCTATGGGGGACAGGGAGTGAAATGTGGTTATTTGAATAGGCGTGGCCCCCATAGATTCATGGGTTTGAATGCTTGGCCATAGAGAGTGGCACTATTAGGAGGTGTGGCCTTGCTGGAGGAGGTGTGGCCTTGTTAGAGGAAGTGTGTCACTGTGTAGGTGGGCTTTGAGGACAGCTATGCTCAGACTCCACCCAGTGCAGAAGAGAGCCTCCTCCTTGTAGCCTGTAGAAGCCTGGCTGCCTACCGATCAAGGTGTAGAACCCTTAGCTCCGCCAGCATCAGGTCTCCCATGCTTCCCACCATGAAGATAACGGAGTAAACCTCTGAAACTGTAAGCCAGCCCAATTAAATGTTTGCTTTCATAAGAGTGGCCTTATACGTGGTCATGATGACTCTTCAATAAAGCCCTAACTAAGACAGCACTGTCACCTATCTGTTCCTGCTGACATGCCTGACATTTGTTGCCATGACCCCGCTCCGTCATCACAGATTCCAACCAGCTGTAAATGTAAGCTGATATAAACTGTTCCATCAGCTGTCTTGGTCATGGTATTTTATATCACAGCTACGGAGGAATACTTAACACGATATGGCAGTGTGACATCGTGATGCTCAAGTTTTACATCACCGTGTAGCTTTCTGCCATCACTGTTGTATGTCCTCATAAAGATCTACTGTGCCATCAGAGTGCAGCCTTCTGCCACCATGATAAAATATTGTCCCACCACAATGATCCAATGTACCATTCCAGTACTCCATTGTACCATCAGAGTATTGTATTGTGATGTCACGGTGCACAGTTGGATCACAACAACTTGAATTATGACATTATAAGGTTCAATTCTGACATCATAATGCCCCATTCTGACATCACAGTTCTCCATTGTGCCACTACAGACTCCTAAGATGACGTCAAAGTGCCCCCATTGTGTCACGACAGTCCTCCATTGTGAATAGCCATGCTTCGCTGTGTGTGACATCACAAAGGACAATTTTTATCAAATTCCACGCTCTGTTGTTGAATCACAATGTTCCAGTGTGCCATCATATTGATTTGTGACATCACATCACCCACTTGTGCCATTAGAACATAAATTATGCCATTACAATGCTCCATTGTTAGATCACAGTGCTCCACTGGGTCACCACAATGTGCCATTGTGACATCATAACGCCCGTTTTTACATCACAATACTTCATTATGTCAACATAATGTGGTATAATGAGGGACATTGTTCTTTTGCGACATAATCCAATTATGACATTACAGTCCTCTGTGGTGACACCACAATATCTCAGTGTGACATCACAAGCCCCACTATGTCCTCACAATACCTCATTGTGATAGCACAACGCTCAACCCTGACTCCCAATTACCATGGTGATATCACAGTTCTCTACTGTGGCATCCCAGTTTCCACTGTGACATCACAATGATTGGTTCTGACATTAAAAAAAAGGTGAATGGTTGTCTTAGTTGGGGTCACTATTGCAGTAATGAAACACCAGGACCAAAATCAAGTTGGGGAGGAAAGGGTTTATTTGGCTTACACTTCTGCATCACTGTTCAGCACCACAGGAAGTCAGGGCAGGAACCTGGAGACAGAAGCCTATGCAGAGGCCATGGAGGGGTGCTGCTTACTGGCTTGCACCACTGGTTTGCTCAGCCTGCTTTCTTATAGCACCCAGGACCACCAGCTCATAGATGACACCACCCACAATGGGCTGGGCCCTCCCGCATCAGTCACTAATTAAAATACCCATAGCCAGATCTTATGGAGGTGTTTTCTCAACCGAGGCTCCCTCCTTCCTCTCCAGTGACTCTAGCTTGTGTTAATTGACATAAAACTGGCCAGCACAATTGATCCCTTGTCAGCTTGAGACACAAACATCCCTATTAAGCCACAATCTTTCCTTTGTCATTGATTCCCAGGATCCCCAGGATCTCACATCAATAGGAACATCACAGTATAAAACATTCCAAATTATGGGGGGATGGAAGGACCCAGAGGGTTCAGGAGCTCCACAAGGAGACCACCAAGGCTGGCAGATCTGGACTCAGAGGAACCTGCATAAACTGCTGTACCAACAAAGGACAATGTATGCAATAAACTAAGACCCGCAGTTCAGATCTAGCCAATGGGCGGCTCATTCTCCATGTTTGTGGGGAGAGCAGGGACTGCCTCTGACATGAACTGTGGTGCCCCCAATTTGATCACTTCCTCTTGGTGGGGAGGCCCATTGGGCACACAGAGGAAAGAGAAGCAGGCTACCCAGATGAGACTTGATAGGCTGTGGTCATATGGTGGGGGAGGAGGTCCCCCTTCTGTCAGAGGTCTAGGAGAGGAGACTGGGGCAGAAAAGGGAGAGAGGGGGGGAACGGGAAGATACAAGTGAGGGGATAACAATTGGGAGACAATCTAAATAAAGTATAATAACAAAAAAATTCAAACACCTAAAATTTTAGTCTCTTAAAAAAACACACACACATGGGGGCTGGAGAGATGGCTCAGAGGTTAAGAGCACCGGATGCTCTTCCAAAGGTCCTGAGTTCAATTCCCAGCAACCACATGGTGGCTCACAACCATCTATAATGAGATCTTCTGGTGTGGAGGTGTACATGCAGGCAAAACACTACATACATAACAAATAAATAAATCTTACACACACACACACACACACACCAGTCTCAGCTAGGCATGATGGCACATTCCTTTAAATCTTACTGAGTTTAAGGCCAGCCTGATCTACAGAGCCACATGGGATCACAACCCACAGTTTAAACAAGATGAATTGTCACTTATGCAATCAGCAATTTCACCTGAATGACCAGAAAAAAGCCCTCAAAATGATCTTTCTCTAATCACAGTTGCTTGAAAAGTTAAACTAACAGGATCTCGGACCAGGGTCAGCATGAGAAACTTAGTAACTTGTCTTAACATTTTTGTTTGTTTTTCGAGACAGGGTTTCTCTGTGTAGTCCCGGTTGTCCAGAAACTCTGTGGACCAGGCCGTCCTCAAACTCACAGATCCTCCTGCCCCTGCCTCCTGAGCACTGGGATTAAAGGCTTGTGCCACCACTCTCTTCGAGACCTTTTCTAAAATAATAAAAACAAACAAACAAAAAAATGTTTCCAGCTCGTTTTGATTCCCTACACTGCTGTCTGAAGATTTTTCTCAAAGGGAGAGTTATTTATAATACTCAATACTATTTCTGGCTTCAAAGGCACAAGCTTCTAGCTGTTTTTACAATACATCTCGTGCAGGTTTCTCTAGTAGCCTCATCAAGAGCCCCTGCCCCCTCCCCCACCAGCCCCCGCCCCTCCCCCACCAGACCCCCTCTCCCCCACCAGACCCCTCTCTCCCACCAGCCCCCGGCCCCTCCCCGACCAGCCCCTCCTCTCCCCCACTAGCCCCTGCCCCCCCCCGCCCTTTCTAGAACTAAATCTTCAGATTTCCTCAGTTACTAATTAATCCAAGTTCTTCTCTTTCTGGGGTCTGCTCTGCCTTCCTACTTCCTGTATATCTTTTAGGTCTGAGTTCCAAAACAGCGAAACCAAATTCCAAAACTGTAACTAACTTAATGTCCCGTTATCTGGGCTTCACTCACCATCTTCTGGGCTCCTCCAAGGGCCTTGAGTCACTTCTCCATCTCTGCCCTCTGCAGCGTACACAGCTTGTCTTCTCGGCTCAGACAGGCCCCCCTCCCTGCGGCTGCTGTTTTCAGCGGCCCAAAACAAGATGCTGGCATCTCCAAAAACGCTGGGGTCTTCTGCTGCAACCGGGCGGCACTTTCACCAATAACTTCTCCTGCGCTCTCTTCCTGGTGCCAGGCCTCAAGGCGCCTTCAATCCTGGGCCTTTATCCGCCACTGAGGCTGCTTCACCTGTGGCCTCTCCTGGCCTCTCACGGAGCTAAGCCTCAGCTGTGCTCTCCGTGGACCCCTCCGTGCCTTCAAAACCAGCACCACCTGGGTGACTCTTAAGCTACCAAGTTCACCAAGTTGTGCTGCCATTGTGAGGACCAACACTGGCCGCCTCAGGGACACAGCTTCTGTGTGCTGACTCTCAGGAAACACTTGCCAGAAGATTTCACCTCAACAGTGCTGGTTTCTCCTTAATTCATTGCTAATGTCTCAGCTGCAGCCGACCAGCATCACTGATCCCAGTAAAACAAAGGGTTCACTTTAGTGGTTCTGGTCTTTTGTTAATCACAGCTGATTCTTCGCCTCCAGCTGACCAGACACCAAAGTTTGTTTGTTTGTTTGTTTGTTTGTTTACACAAAAAGCCTGGTAGAGCCTGAAACCTCACAAGCCAGGCCTCCATTGTCTGCACTGGTTTCAACATTATCTTCCAAGCTCCCAGGGAGCATCTCACTGGGCTCTCGACACTCAATGACTTTTCTAGCCCAAAGTTCCACAGTCCTTTCACCATCCTCCCAAAACAACACGGGCAGGTCTGCGATAGCAATACCTCACTATCCTGGCACCATCTTGTCCTAGTTAGGGTTTCTATCCACCGTGACCAAAAGCAAGTTGGGGAGGAGAGGGTTTACTTGGCTCACAGCTCCATATCAGGGTTCATCAGTGAAGGATGTTGGGACAGGAACTCAAACAGGGCAGGAACATGGAGGCAGGAGCTGATGCAGAGGCCACAGAGGAGTGCCGCTTACTGGTTTGCCCAGCTTGCTTCTTATAGAGCCCAGGGTCGCCAGCCCAGGGTGGCCCCACCCACAATGGGCTAGGCCCTCCTACATCCATCACTAATTAAGAAAAAGCCCTACCAGCTTGCCTAAAGCCCAATTTTTGTTGCTATTCTGTTGTTTTGTTTTCGAGACAGGGTTTCTCTGTGTAGCCCTGGCTGTCCTGGAACTCACTTTGCAGCCGAGGCTGGCCTCGAACTCACAGAGATCCACCTGCCTCTGCCTCCTGAGTGCTGAGATTAAAGACCTTTGCCGCCGCTGCCACCTGGTTCCTATAGGCTGACCTTAGTAAGGCATTTTTCTCAGTTGAGGCTCCCTCCTCTCCAGTGACTCTAGCTCATGTCAAATGGACATAAAGCCAACAGCACCACGCGTGCGCGTGTGTATGTGTGTGTGTGTGTGTGTGTGTGTGTGTGTATGTATGTATGTATATATATATATATATATATATATATATATATATATATATAAAATGCTGCATTACCCCACTACAATATTCCATCATTGTGTCCCATTATGTCAGTTTGCACTGTGACACCAGAAGGCACCATGGTGATATTACACTATTGCACTAACATGCTGGCTGGTTTTTATGTCAACTCAAACAAGCTAGTCATCACAGAGGAGGGAGCCCTAACTGAGAAACAGCCTCCTGCCTCAGCTCCTACCTCCAGGTTCCTGGCTTGTTTGAGTGCCTGTCCCAACTTCCTTGGATGATGTACAGTGGATATGGAACTGCAAGGAAAATAAACCCTTTCCTCCAGGTTGCTTTGGTCACGGTGTTCCATCACAGCAAAGGTCGCCTTAATGAAGCCACGCTGGGGCTCTGCAGTATCCAGTTGTGCTATCACAATGCACTATTTTGCCACCACAATGTTGTTTATGATGCTACGGTGATGGCTTTTGGCATCACTTAGCTGCAGTGTCCTTCCCAATGCTCTATGCCACACCAACTCCAGTAGATTCTGTGTGACAAGTTCCACAGACTGAGGCGTTAGCTTCAAAGAAAGGAGTTCTCCTGGAAATGGTTTTGGAATTCTTGGCTAGAGAAAAAAAACATTGAGCCATTATTCTCACAGCCAATTAATCTATTCTATTCTGCTTATCTACAAGATGTTCCTGAGATTTTTAGCGAGAAATTGGATAAGAGACCGTCCCTTGAGATGGAGTCACTAGCCATGACCTTATCTCTGGGAAAAGCAGTGCTTCACTTTATAAATCATTTATAAAATTACAAAATAGTATTATGATTGATTTAAAAAAAAAACTTTCCCAACAACAAAATATGTGTGTTGTCAGAAGTGGGCTTTGGTATATGGTTAAGAGAGCCTTAAATAAAAAATTAAAATAGTTTAAAATCACACCTTGAAGATTCACAGAAATAGAGATTAGATACTACTGCCCATAAGAATTTTTAACGTGCTCTTGGAATTATGCCATTCACCTTGGATAAATTTGTACTTTCCTGTGCCAAATAACAATGATGCTCTCTGTCCTATCCGAGACTGCTCCACTGAACACATCTTCTGTGTTCTATTCGTGATTGCTCCACTGAACACATCTTCCAAGAGTTGTAATACTTGTTTCATCGTGTATAAAAATCCTTGCTCGGGAGCTGCAAAATACACTCAGATTCAAACTGCTTCTGTGTTTGTTTCTGTTTGTTACTGCCAAATCCTTACCCACCTACTCTTCGAGGACCCTCGTCCCAGGGACCCCACATCCTGCTGGGGTGGTCCATGGCAGTTCTCTTATGCCATGATAATATTCTTTGGCCATCACAACACTAACTTACGCCATAATAATGCTAAATTGTGACCCCCATAATGCTTTATTATGTCATCTCAATGCGAAATTATTCCGTATCAATGGACCTTTGTGCTAGCACCGAATAGTGACATAATACTGTTACACTGCTCCGTCACAATGCTGAATTTTGACATTATAATCCTACGTTATGTCTTCACAAACATGAACTTTGGCATCTTCGCTTTAATCTATTACAATTCTGCAGCGAAGCATCACAGTGCTCTACTGTGCCACCAGTAGGTCACATGAGTCTCGAACAATGCTGCATTTCGCTATCACAGTGGTGACTTGTGACATCCAAACGTTTCACTTGTGACATCACTATAATCCGTAGCACCATCACACTGCTACATCGTGATGTCACGTTGCTGGATGGCAGCACCCAGGTGGTTTGTAACGCTGAACTGGGTGGTGGCAATTCCCACTTGTGATGTGACAACACTATGTGAAATGTCACAGTCCTTCAGTGCAATGTTAAATTGCTCAAAGCCCCATTGTGACGTCGCAACGCTGCATCTTGACACTGCAGTTACCAGTAGTGTTAACATAATGCTGAGTTGTGGCTTCACGATGCTATATTGTGACATCATGGGATGCTATATTGTGACGTCATGGTGCTGCTGTACCAGTAACCATGTGGAACTGTAAATGTCACGATGCTGTATTTGGTCATAATGCCTCACTATGCCGTGAAACTGTCCTTTGTGCCATGCCGTCCCAGAGCGCACTTGAGAGAGAACAAGAACACAACTTCAAGGCCCCCCCCACCCCAGCTAGAATGGCACCCCCACCCCCTGTGAACTCCATGCAGCTGGGACATCACCCCTCCCCGGGACTAGCAGTTTTTACCTTCTCAGAGTCAACTTCCTAAAGTCAACAGCGTTAATCCCATTCCTGCACGTCCTACTCAGTATTAACACTACCTGGCTGCGCTGGGCCTCAACCCTTTTGAACAGCTTTCCCTCCCCCCCACCCCCAGAGCTGAGGACTGAACCCAGGGCCTTGTGCTTGCTAGGCAAGCGCCCTACCACTGGGCTAAATCCCCAAAGCCCCCAGCCCTGACTTTTAAAACAGAGCCTGAAGGAGACGTTTGTGGTCTCACATCTGATGAGAACCTTTCTCAGGTTTATTCCAAAGTAAAGCTGTCTTCACAGCCGAGGGGTCGCTTTGCCTTTCTTTTCTTCTTCTACCTGGTGCTATGGCAATGCTGTTTTGTGATGTGATGGCAAAGTCCTCCACCGTGACATAAGTGCTGCCTCATGACAACAATGCTGCACTATAGCTGGCAGTGGTGGCGCACGCCTTTAATCCCAGCCCTCAGGAGGCAGAGGCAGATGGATCTCTGAGTTCAAGGCCAGCCTGGTCTACAGAATGTTACAGCGTGGTCTGGTGCTTTGTATTTAATTACTTGTTTGTCACCCCAAAGATTTTTGCTGTTCTTTGTGCAAACCCTCAGACATACCAAGTCATGTTGTGTAACCTTACCTCCAAAATTATCCCTGATTGGCCAATAAAATACCTGGGCAGGGGAGAAGAGGTTGGAGGTAAGGTCTGAGGGCTGGGAGCACAGAAGGATCACAGGAAGGGGAGACAGGAGAGAGGGCAGGAGAGGAGGAAACAGGGTCACTGTGGGTTAGCATGAAAAAGAACCACGTGGCCGGAAGGACTTTGCTCTGAGGACCGGTGTTGGAGAGAAGCAGTGCAGATGAAAAGCATAAGCAAGTGCTTATGAGGATTATAGGCAGGAAGCAGCCCAAACAAGGATAACTAAAGCAAATGGCGTGGGATGCGGGGCCGGGAGGGAACAAGGTAGCCTAGTGGGTCTGTATCTGCCCAGCCCCAGAGTCTAAGGCATATTCAACATCTAACAGGTGTCTGTGTCTTCTATTGATATGATAATGGGTTAAATATTAACTGCCATAATAATTATATGCACTTAATAACCAATATTCATACGACAGCAGAATGAGTTCCAGGACAGCCAGGGCTGTTACGCAGAGAAGCCCTGTCTCGAAAAACTAAAAACCAAAACCAAAACAAACAAACAAACAAAAGAAAACAAAACACAGTTCCGTATTGTGATGCCATCATTCTGGTGGCTTCATGTTGCTCCATTTAACCATAAACAATGTTGAAATTTGATGTTACAGTGTTGCTAGGCTGTGACGTCACAAGATTCCACTGTGCTGTCACTAGAGCTTATATTTCCATAATAAAGCTGCATTGTGTCATCACAATGCTGAGCTATAATATCAAAATTCTGAACTGCGCCATCACAATGCTGCGTTGTGCCATCATAAAAAGTCATTGTGCCATTACAGTGTTCCCCTGTGTCATCACAATGTTGAATTGTAACGTCACAGTGCTGCGATGTCTAATTCTCCACAGTTACAATGACCCATATGCTGAGTTTTGCCATCACAATGTTCCACTAGTGATGTGACATCTTAATGCCAAATTGTAACAACACGATGTTCCTCTTTTGAATGACAATTCTCTCCGTGTAGTCACAGAACTGAAGTGAGGAATCGCAATACTCTGTTGTGCGTGGTAAAGTTCCATTGTGCACCCCATGTCACCCATGCACAGTGCACCCCATGTCACTCATGCACAGTGTACCCCATGCTGCCCATGCACAGTGTACTCCATGTCACCCATGCACAGTACACCCATGTCACCCATGCACAGTGCACCCATGTCACCCATGCACAGTGCACCCCATGTCACCCATGCACAGTGCACCCTATGTCACCCATGCACAGTGCACCCCATGTCACTCATGCACAGTGTACCCTATGTCACCCATGCACAGTGCACCCCATGTCACTCATGCACAGTGTACCCCATGCTGCCCATGCACAGTGTACTCCATGTCACCCATGCACAGTACACCCCATGTCACCCATGCACAGTGCATACCATGTCACCCATGCACAGTGCACCCCATGTCGCACATGCACAGTGCACCCCATGTCGCACATGCACAGTGCACCCCATGTCGCCCATGCACAGTGCACCCCATGTTGCTCATGTACAGTGCACCCCATGTCGCACATGCACAGTGCACCCCATGTCAGATTACCACACCCAGTTGACACCACCTTGTTGCTATGAGTAGAATGTTTCTTTGTGTGATTTTTTTTTTTTTTTTGAGTTGTTGTTTTGTTTGAAGGAATGTGGAAGACTTCAGAACTTTGAATTAGAACAGCAGTCCAATCCTGGAAGACAGAAGTGCTGAGAATAATAAGACCATGGAGAGCCAGCTCACGGTATTGCAGGGGGAGGAATGAGGACTGTGTTTATTGGGCTGGTGGCCATTTGTATTTGTATGACGTCTTGGCAAAGAACGGGACTATGCTGCCCATGCCCCGATAATCTGTATGAGGCTAAACTCAAGAGGAACAGCCTAAGATCTATTGCAGAGGAAATTTCAAGACAACATGACATCGAGTCTGTGGTATGGTCATTCCTGCTTATGCTTAGGCAAGTCTACAGTGAAAAAGAGCAACAAGTGAGGCCGAAATGAATACCAAATGTGGAGCTTGGAGAGGAGAGGACCACAGGGAAGGATGCTTGAGAGCCCAGTGAGACCACGTGCTAAACATGAGGCAGTAGTTAAGGAGATTAGGATCATTAGAATGAATGACCTGCTCAGCATCAGAGAGACATGAAGACTTTCAGGGATACCACCTACCTCAAATCTGTGCAAGGAATAAGCCTAAGGAGTTTTCTCCTCTTAGAAAACAGAGAAACAGCTTCGGTTGTAGTCCAAGTGGCGAAGGGTCCATCCCAAGATGGTAGCTGAACTTTGCAATGTCAGCCATGTGCTGCTTTAGGAGACCGTGGCGATGCAATAGTCTGAAAATATCTCTTACATCCTTAGAGGCTGGGACTTTTTTGCTGGCCCCTCGCAGCCAGAGTTAATATGTATCTTGAAGTCACTTAAGACTTCGAGCCTACTGTGTACTCAAACTGCTTGTTTGACCTGCCTTTAAGGGAAAAGAATGTAACAGTCAACCTCACTTGCCTTGGATTGCCCATATAATCAACCTTTATAATGCAAGCTAAACGCACAGCTGTAAATTTAAGTTGCATACTCTCTGAAGCCCCTGGCCCAGAAGATGCATGGGTATCATTTGCTGAAAGCACTAAATACAGAAGTTGAAAGCAACTTCCTAAACTCTACCAGAAAGGTTGAGAGCAAGCATTTATAGATATTGATGCAGAGGCCGTGGAGGAGGGGGTGCAGCTTACAGGCTTGCATCCTCCAGGGCTTGCTCGGCCTGCTGTCTTACAGAACCTAGGACCACCAGCCCAGGGGTGGCACTGCCTAACTCCTCCTACACCAATCCTCCATCAAGAAGGCACATCGCAGGCCAACCCAGTGTGGGGCAGAGTCCCAGCTGAGGTCCTTCTTCCCAACTGACTCTAGCTTGTGTCAAATTAACACCAAACCAGCCAGCACAGCTCTAATCCTTCAATACCATCAGGGAGGCTCCCCCACTCAGGTGTGCCACTCCATACCAACCTACAAGAAGACTGCCACCCTGGAACATCCCCCAACTGACAGCTCCTGCCCAGGTGGCCCTCCCCTTAGTTACATGGCTCAATACTTCTGCACTGTCTGTGTCCTGCCACTAGATCCCAAGCCCTGTAGAGTCAAGCCACCATGTTAATTTTCTCTGCAAACTCTCTCTCTCTCTCTCTCTCTCTCTCTCTCTCTCTCTCTCTGTCTCTCTCTCTCTCTCTCTCTCTCTCTCTCTCTCTCTCTCACACACACACACACACACACACACACACTCATATTTGCATGCATGAACCCACAACTTCACTCTTGTTTCAAGCACACCATTGCACTTTCCCCAGAGCATGGTTGGTTTTGTTTACTCTGCAGCTACACCAAATGTTGCTAAAACCTTTCTGGGGGAGGATGTAAACATCTACCCCTTCTCACTAAAGTCCCAACAACAGAGGCACAATGCCACCAAAGTACACTCTGGAGCACAGAGGAATTTATTGGGGTTACTTATGACGTGCTGTTTCCCCCTACAAAAGGCTGCACCAGAAAGTCTTGACTTAGAAATCTTACGATGGCTTTCCTATAGCAACAAAGATGAAGTTCCTCCTCCCAGTCTTCCCTGATCTGCCATGTCCTAGCCTCCCTGGAGACCACATGCAATTAGGGCAAAAAAGCATACAACAGATGGTATGGAGTGCTGCAATCTCAGATGAAGGTTCCATGACCTTCCCCACGCTCCTCCTATGAGGGGTCAGTCAACAAAGCCAGCTGGGATGACGCTTTGCAAGCAGGCGCAGCTGAATTCCTGAGGTTAGCGACTGGCTCAGAAAATAGTCATGACCAACAAATGGTCACATAAACACAGTCATAAACTTTAACTCATACATACATCCTTCATGCCTAACAGAATCAGGAAGTAACTATTCTGAACAAAAAAAAAAAAACCTATGACGTTGTTTAAAGGCATTTCATTTAGACAAAAAAAGACTTTATTCCCCCAAAACACAAGATTTCTATCTTGCCATAAATTATCAACTCCCTTAAAATTATTTTTGGTTCCTATAATTTCTTTTTATTCTTAATCATTACCCATGGACGTACAGAACTTCTGTAGTTCTAGTCCTAGTTTGCCATTAGGTTGCGATGTGCATGCCACAGTCAACAGAAATGACATCAACATTTCTGTGTTCTTTGTGCCACTGACGAGGTAATGTGTGGATAAAAACCATATGGTAAAAAAGTTTATAAATAACTTAAGATCCAGAGATCTACAACACTTTATTACACTTTTACATCCCTCAAAATTTCTGGGTAAGTGCAAAAGGGATGGATTAAAATATCACATACAAGAAAACCTCCAAGTCTGGACATGTATGTGAGGATAAGGGCAGTGGGAACAAGAATTCTCAGTCATTCCCTATTCCTCAACAATAGTTACCATGATGTTATGGACAGGCTTCAATAAAGTCATTTAATCTGTGACAAAATAACATGTCAAGCAGTACATACCAAAGACAAGAACCATGCTCTCCACGTATGTACTTAAGTTCATACATAAAATAGTTTTTCAACATACATTTTATGCTCTCTGGAGAAACATTTAAAACTTCTCCAAAAACAGGCTGGTTCTTCTGCTAAGATGGCGGGAGGGCTATGCTTTGTATAGGTTTTATGAGGTTGTTTAGTAAATTCGGATGTGTAATACATTGCATCCTTTCAAAGTTGAGTTCAAGTGACTCTGACACCTGGGTTGACTTTTTCTTTCCCACTGATAAAGCTAAGGAGAAGTTCAAAATGCTGCCACATTCTACATAATCCTAAGATGTCTCTCCTATGCGTATATCAAGATGTGAGGTATGGGCAGGGCACGGTGGTGCACACCTTTAGTCCCAGCATTCCAGAGGCAGAAGCAAGCAGATCTCTGTGAGTCTGAAGGCAGACTGGTCTACATAGTGAGTTCCAGAACATCCAGGGCTACACAGCCCTGTCTTAAACAATTGTTTGAGGTATCAGTGAAAGCTATGCTATTTTTTTTTTTTAATTTAAGAGGGGATTTCAGTACAGTATTACTCTTCTGGGGGCTACATGTAGGACAGTGCTCTTTCCAATTTAATCCTAGCACTTGGAAGGCAGAGGCAGGTGGATCGCTGTGAGTTCAAGGCCAGCCTGGTCTACAAAATGAGTCCATGACAGCCAAGGCTACACAGAGAAACCCTGTCTCAAAAAACAAAAACAAAAAATGGATTTGCTAGTGTCCAATAAAGAAGAGCTTTGATCAAAGGCCAGGCCATGTTAGCCCATCTGTGATTGCTCTCAACTGTGGATTGATTAGTATGGAGTGACTGCTACCCGCTGCTGAATGGTGCACCATATTCCTCGGACTTGTAGTGTCTCCCTCATGTATGACCTTCTTGTGCAAACTGAAGATTCCACAGCTGTTAAAGACATTAACTGCACAAATAGGTTTTTCTCCTCTATGAAATATCCAGCGACAACTATCTTACTATTAAGGTTCTGTCAAATTCAATACACTGCTGGGTTCCACCAGAGTATGAGTTTCCTGGTGCCGCTTAAGGCTGGAAGAAGTAATAAAGGCCTCGCCACAGTCTTTGCATCTATAGGGTTTCTCCCTGGTATGGATTCTCTGATGCCGATTAAGCTGTGAGGAAAAGTAATACGCTTTGCCACACTCGTCACACTTGTGAAGCCTATCTCCAGTATGGATTCGCTGGTGTTTGGCAAGGTATGAAGAGCAGCTAAATGCTTTGCCACACTCTTTACACACGTAGGGTTTTTCTACAATATGGGTTCTCTGATGCTTATTAAGGTATGACGAACAGTTGAAGGCCTTGCCACAGTCTTTACATATGTAGGGTTTCTCTCCAGTATGAATTCTCTGATGCCGATTAAGCTGTGAGGAAAAGTAGTAAGATTTACCACACTCCTTACACTTGTAGAGTCTGTCTCCGATGTGAATTCTCTGATGTTTAGAAAGATAGGAAGAACAGTTAAACGCCTTGCCACACTCTTTACACACATAGGGCTTCTCTCCAGTATGGGTTCTCTGATGCTTAGTAAGGTAGGACGTGCAGTTGAAGGCCTTGCCACAGTCCTTACAGATGTAGGGTTTCTCTCCACTATGGATTCTCTGGTGTCGAATAAGCTGTGAAGAGCACTTAAAGGGCTTACCACAGTCTTTACACCTATAGGGGATCTCCTCAAAATGAACTTTCATATGCTGGATCAGATACGAGGAACAGTAGAAGGCCTTGCCACACTCCTGACACTTGTAGGATTTCTCTCCTGTGTGGATTATCTGGTGTCGCGTAAGGGTTGAGCTGTTATTGAAGGCTTTGCCACATTCTTCACATTTGTAGGGCTTCGCTCCGGTGTGAAGTATTTGGTGTCGAGTAAGGTTTGAGTGGTACTTGAAGGTCTTGCCACACTCTTTACATATGTAAGGTTCCTCCCCAGTGTGGATTCGCTGGTGTCGGATAAGCTGTGAGGAAAGCCTGAAGGGCTTACCGCAGTCTTTGCATCGATAGGGCGTCTCCTCGAAATGAACTTTCATATGCTGGATCAAGAACGAGGAACAGTAGAAGGCCTTGCCACACTCCTGACACTTGTAGGGTTTCTCTCCTGTGTGGATTATCTGATGCCGACTAAGAGTTGAGCTGTTATTGAAGGCTTTGCCACACTCCTGACACTTGTAGGGCTTCGCTCCGGTGTGAACAATCTGGTGTCGGGTAAGGGTTGACTGATACCTGAAGGCTTTCCCACACTCTTTACACTTGTAGGGTTTCTCTCCAGTGTGGATGACCTGGTGTTGTGTAAGAGATGAGTGTTTACTGAAGGCCTTGCCACATTCCTTACACGTGTATGGCTTCTCGCCTTTATGGATTATCTGATGTTGACTAAGCGTGTGGCTTCTCTTGAAGGCTTTCCCACATTCTTGACATTTGTAGGGTTTCACTTCAGTGTGAATGACTTCGTGTTGAGTAAGGGTTGAGTTATATTTAAAGGTTCTGCCACACTCTTTACATGTGTAGGGTTTCTCTCCAGTGTGAATTATTTGGTGTTGGGTAAGGACAGAAAGTGTATTAAAGGCTCGGCCACACTCTTTACACTTGTGTGGTTTCTCGCTCTTATGAGTTATCTGGTGTTGGGTAAGGTTTCTGCTTCTCTTGAAGGCTTTGCCGCACTCTTCACATGTATAAGGTCTTGCCGCAGTGTGGATTATGTGGTGTTGGTAGAGGATGGAGCGGTACTTGAAGGCTTTCCCACAGTCTTCACATGTGTAGGGCCTATCTCCTTCGTGCGCCCTGAGATGCTGATCAGAAGCTGAGTTGTCAGTAAAAGCTCCGCCCTGTTCCTCATGTTTGCATGGCTTCTCTTCGCTCTGCGCACACTGGGGGATGCTAAGTGCTGCCTGTTGATCACAGTCTTTGATAGAGTTGTTGCAGTCGCAAAGGTTCTCTGGGGAGAAAAGAGGGCACACAATTTCAACCATGGCTAAAGCTCTGAGTTTCATCATACCAACAGCATTTTCTCTCCAATACGTTACTCCCCGGTCTCATTAATGACCTTCCTGGTTTCACTGCACATGTAGCAGATTCTCTTAAGTGTCTAGATCTGGATATGGATGAAGAAAAGAGTTGGATGGTGGCTAACTGAGGACAGAGTGAGCTCACACTTGCCTGGAAGCTCAGCACTTAGGAGAGTGAAACAGAAACATCACGCTTCAAGGTGGGCATGGGCTCCATACCAAGTGCCGGGATAGCCTGGGCTACACAATGAGACCTTGTCTCAAAGCAAAGAAGCAACAACACTTCCTGCTTTTATTAAACTGTGTATTTTGGTACATAGGAAATGGATTTGCTGGAGACTGAATAATGAGCTCTTCAAAAAGATTAGCACACTGCAAAATGCGCCCTCCATGCTCACACCTCTCTCTCTCTCTCGGTTTGTTTTTTTTTTTTTTTCAAGACAGGGTTTCTCTATGTTATCTTGCCGGTCCTGGACTCCCTTTGTAGACCAGGCTGGCCTTGAACTCATAGCGATCCACCTGCCTCTGCCTCCTGAGTTCTGGGATTAAAAGCGTGCACCACCACGCCCGGCTCACACCTCTTGTCTAAAGGGATATTTGGTTCAGTTCAGCCCAGCTGCATTTCAACTGTTCAAGCTCTTCATTCAAGCATGGAATGGGTGCTTTTTAAGAATTACCCAAATTTCATTTAAGAGGAAAGTCATGGGCCCAAACCTGATGTGGACATTTGACCAACCATACAGTTTCTTAACAGTGATTTTCTGGGATGCTGTGTGCTCTTGATTTCAGTTGGCAATAGTTTTTTGTTTGTTTGTTTGTTTGTTGTTGGACACAGTTGTCACAGAGTGACTGTAAAATGCTTTCTGGTCTTCACGCTCAGTGACATTTGTAGGTCTTCTCTCCTATATGAACTCTGGTGTCAATTAAGAGTTGACCCGTTACTGAAGCTCTTCCTAGACTTTTGACATTTGTAGGGTTTTGCTCCAGTGTGAACAGTTGGTGTCGAGTAAGGGCCAGTTGATAGATGAAGGCTTTGCTATATGCCTACCTTTCTTTCCTGAAAATTGTCATGGTCACAATTTCCAATCTTCTCCCTATCATATTTTGGAATAAATGTTTTCTCTCTTGCTCTAAAGAAAAGCCTAGGGCACAATGAGAAGAAACACCCGCAGGGAGTCCCAGCAAGCCACCGTCTCAGTTGCCTCACTAAGGTGAGTTATTTCCAAATCTAGAGTCAATGCCACGAGGACATGTCCTCCGGATAGCAGAGCAGCAAACAGAAAAGCCTCTTCATTTCCCCACAGGAATGTGAAACTAACCAAAAGATAACAACCAACTGTCTTGGTGACAAATCCCCAAGGTGGCTAACCCATTGATGCGCCCCAAGTGACCACAAAAACTACGGGCACTGGATGGAAAGTCTGTTACTTCCATCATCGCCCACAGCTCTTCTTTTCTGAAAACAGCACTCACCCCAAAACAGACGAACAAACAGAAACCTTCGAACACCATTCTGCTCTCTTGAGAGAGAAAAAGAGAAAGCAGACGTGTACACTTGAGAAGTGGCTGAAGGCTGTCTGATAGGCAGCTTCAGTACAGCCTGCTCTGCAGGGGGTTAACAGGCATACTTTGGACGGCAGGATCAGGACAGGAAGATGCCATTACTTCAGACAGTCAGCCACAGAAGGTAGAATTTTTTTTTTTTTTTAAGATTTTTTTCCTGCCGGGCGGTGGTGGCATATGCCTAATCCCAGCACTAGGGAGGCAGAGGCAGGCAGATCTGTGAGTTCAAGGCCAGCCAGGTCTATAAAGCAAGTCCAGGACAGCCAAGGCTACACAGAGAAATCTTGCCTTGAAAAACCAAGATAAAAAATAAATAAATAAATAAATAAATAAATAAAAGAAAAACCAAGATAAATTTTTTTTGTTTTTCTTTTGATGTATGCATGTGTTTGTGTACAGTATGTGCATGTTGCGGGCAGTGACTCCAGAGGGGGCAATGGAGGCCCTGGATTACAGGAGTTGTCAGCCTCTCCTCCCTAACCTGAGTGTTGAGAACAAAATCTGAGCAGGAGCAGGACTTGTTCTCAACCACAGAGACTTCTCTCTAGCCCAAGCCCAGGGAGTCCTAGGCAGAAATATGAAGAACCATTTCTAATAGAAAAGATAAAACTAAACCACACAGAAAACAACCATATTTGAAGGGCTCTAATGAGCTCTACGCAGTTCCTGTATGTTATCTGGATGGTACTGGTCCACAGACATGAGAAAAGATGGTAGGTTTTATAGTTCTATTGTTTTAATTTGCTATTTGTACATGTAAAGGGTACTGCATCTAGGGCCGGAGAGATGGCTCACCAGTCCAGAGAACCCGGGCTCAGGCCCCCGCACCCACAGGGCAGCTCACAACTGCCTGAAACTCCAGCTCCTGAAAAATCATCTCCATTGAGCCAGAGCTTCCCAATCCACATCTGACAGCAAGGCTTCTTCCTCCTCTGTCGTCTGCCTCCCTCCCACCTACCTGGGTACATGGTTCCTGCCTCTCGGCTCTTCACATCCCAAGGCTCTTATCTCTGCTCCAGCAGTGTGACCAGGGAGGGCTTACACACAGCAAGACCTGTCCAGAGAGAGCGATGTTCAGTTAAGAGTCCCCTGATACATTCAGTTAAGAGTCCCCTGATATGTAATAGCATGTCTCTGACCACACTGTGCTGGGAGAAAAGAAGAGGTAAAAGAGGAGAGTTGAGGAAATGATTTCTCCAGTTACTCCCTGGCACAGCCATTAGAATATGTGTGAGGGATTTTCACCTTGGAGATGCTAAGCTTCACTTGCACACGTGACCAAACTCCAGAGCAAAAGGGGAGATGGGGTGTAAGATCCAGCCACAGCACTTCAGGCCAGCAAGTGTCAGGAGTTACCACGGATCTAGACCAGTGGCTCTCAACCTTCTCAATGCTGAGACCCTTTAATATAGTTGTCATATTGTGCTGAGCCGCGACTATACAGGATATGCAGGATGTCTGACATGTGACCTCTGTGGGGGTCGAGACCCACAGGTTGAGAAACACTGACCTACAGCGAAGACGACACACTTCCTCAAGAAAGGCAATTTCAAGATAAATACAATTGAAATGATTTCCTCTAGACCTTCAAACCCCTACATAATTCCCTTATACAAAGGAATGTGAACGGCCTTCATACAAAATGGAACCCCCCTAGATAGAGTCTACAGAGAGAGAGCAGATGGCGAGAGGGAATGAAGAATTCTGTAGATGAGAAATCCTCACCCAGGGAGACAAGGTTTCTGTAATTCTCCAACATCACATTTCTATATAAACTCCACTGAGCAGGGTCTAGGCATTCCCGCTCCTCTGGAGAGAAATCAACCGACACATCCTTGAGCGACAACAGCTCCTGAAATAAAAGTTGATAGCACAAAGAACTAAACAAAGAAAAAACAAACGACCTAATCAAATCAATAGGCTAAGGAACGGAACGGGGAATTCTCGGATGAAGCAATTCAAATGGCCAATAAATACTTTAAAAATGATTCACCATCCTTAGACACCAAGGATATGCAAATGTAAAGCAGTCTGAGAGTCCAACTCCCGGCCATCCGAATGGGCACAATCAAGAGAACAAATGACAGCAAACAACAACAGGATCGGGAACGCAGACCACCTACCTATTCACTGCTGGTGGGTGTGTAACCTGGTACAGCCACTATGGAAATCAGTGTGGTAGTTTCTCAAAAAACCTAAGCACAGACCATCATATGCCCCAGCATAAAGCCAGAGAGCTCCATCTACTGCAGATCATGGCTGTTCTGGTCCTAATAGCTGGGAAATCAATCAACCTAGATGACCATCAACTGAAGAGTGGGCAATGAAAATGTGACACACACACACACAACAGAATTGTATTCATCCACAAAGAAAAATGAAATTTGTAAGATGGATAGAATTGGAGGGGAAAATTACACCAAGTTAGGTAACCAAGGCCCAGAAAGGCAAATGGCACGCGTTCTCCCTAGTATACTATGCTAGCTTTGAATGTTCGGGTCTGTACATTTCAGATGTTTGTGGAGGTCAGGAAGCTAGACAGGGGCCACTGAATGGGGTGAGGCCTTACCAGAGGAGGGGCAGCACAACGTGTGTGACATGGAGGTAGCAGGGGGATCACCGGGGACGCACCTCCCACAGTGGATGGGGTCCTTTCACATCAACCATGATGAAGAAGATGCCCCACAGGCTTGCCAAAGGCCACTCTGGTGGGGCACTTGCTCAACTGAGCTTCCCTCTTCTCAGATGACTCTCACTTGGGCCAAGTTGACAAGAACAAAGACACAAGTGTCCTGGTTAGCAAGTAATGCTGTTGAAGCTGGGGACACAGCCCAGTGGTTAACTTCTGGCCAAGCCTGACAGCTTGAGTTCCATGCTTAGGGCTCCCTGGTGGAAGGACAGCACCAACTCCTCCCACAAGCTGTCCTCTGACCTCCACAAGCATGCTGTAGCACAGACATGTACAGCCCCATTTGTGGACACACATACACACAAATACATGCATGTGCACACACACACAAACAGATACAAATTAAATGTAATGAAAAAGTTTAAATTTCAAGACAAAATAAGAAGTCTATGGTTATATGGGAAGACAAAAGACACAGACTAAATCACTATAATACTAGAAAATAAGTTCGTCTGATGGACACTAGCTAACTTTAGTGGGTTCGACTGAAAGCACTCTTTCAGTTCTGAGGTCTCTGCATCCAGAAAGTTCTCCAAAGAAGTGACAGGGGTTTGAGATTGTATTTTTTTTTAAAAATTAAGTATATACACCCTAGGGTTGTCTCTGCCAAGAGCTGGGACCTGAGACAGGTGTGGGGGAGAACAAATTTGAGTGTCTGGATTATCAGTGTTCTTTCTTGAGAGACATTCACATACCCCACACCTACCCTAGAGAAACTTGGGGAAGGCCCATGAGATGCTGGCAGAAGTCGTTTGTGTCACATCTTACTAGCACTAGAAGCCAGCTCTTCTTTGTTCTAGGCATGGTGACCAGCCCCAGCCTCACAGACGGACACCATAGGTGTCTAAACTCACCAGAAGTTGGGGCTATGACAGAGCACAACTCATTACAGAGCTGACCCATTACACCTAATGAGAATACCTTTACCCTGGGAAAGTGGGTAAAAAGTGAATCAATTAAAGGGCATTTTTAATACATAGATGTCACCATAAATCCTTGTTATAGAACCATTTACTTCTTGGTAAGTAGCACTGAGTAACCAAGTCAACAGAATGCACTAAACGTGAGTTCCTAGGTCGCACCAAGTGCACAGAAACCACAGAACTACATGACAAACCACAGTGTTTACAGTTCAGAGCCTTGAGGACAGAAACTAAGTGCCAGGAAGTCATACAAGTTAAAATGGGGATCTTAGGGAAAGGAGATGGCTTGGTGGGTAATTACCTGCTGCACAGGACTCGTGGGAATGTCAGGCGGGCCTCCTTGGGATCCCAACTCTCAGGCCACGTGGCTAGCTAGGCTCCACAAGTCAGCACAGTCTGGCTTCAAGAGAGCCTCTGTCTTAACATGTAAGATGGAAAACAATTGAGGAAGCCACCTGACACCTGCACTTGGCCTCCACACACGTGCACTCCTTTGTGCATGCACACCTATACCCACACACAAATGTGAACCCACAAATGTGAGTGTGCATACACAGTGCACACACACAAAAAATAAACAAAAGTCAAAGAAGAAATGGAGACTTCTCCGGGTATCTAGTTCAAAACTTAAAACACAAGAATCTTTACGAAATAAAAGAATCACATCACAAACAGGTAACCTCACTAACAAGTTACAATTGTATTTATAAGACAAAGCAGAGGCAAGGTTACCAGAATGGAAAAATGCCACCATACATTCTATGGGACTTTTTGTTGTTGTTGTTGTTGTTGTTATTGTTTGGTTTGGGTTTTTGTTGTTTATTTTCAAGACTTGATCTGTAGACCAGGCTGTCCTCAAACTCACAAAGAGAGATCCATCTCCCCCTGCCTTCTGAGGGCGGGATTAAAGGCTGCACCACCGCTGCCCGGCTCACATTCTGTGTTTTTAAGGATATGAAGATATTCAAACTCTATCAGAGGATGACACAGCAGGTGCCTGGGCTCCCAGCCCGAGAGGGTCAAGTAAGAGGGCTGTGACATCGGGGCCAGCCTATGCTGTGCAATGCATTCTCACACAGGCAGGGCAGAATAGTAAAACCCTACCTCAACACATCAGAGATGAATAAAGCAGGAGTTAGGTCTGCACGCCAATAATATTTCCACTTTACAGAATAACTTTGGGTCTCGGGAGGTAGCTCAGTGAAAAGGCAGCCACCTCATAAACATGCTGCCCAACGTCCAACCTCCCGCTACTACCAAAAAGAGTCCTAAGTTTACGAGATGACAGTTTAAGAAACAGTGGACAGTCACCACCACTGTAGTGTCTTTGCAATCAGAATATAGGTGGCTCGGGGTTGGGGATTTAGCTCAGTGGTAGAGCGCTTGCCTAGCAAGCGCAAGGCCCTGGGTTCGGTCCTCAGTTCTGGGAAAAAAAAAAAAAAAAAGAATATAGGTGGCTCTTCTTGTGTTTCACATCTGCAGATTCACCCAGTACAAGGTGATGGAAAGTACCGTGGGAAGACACCTGAGCTAAGCACACACACCTCTCCTGCCATCGTTCTGCTACAGTGCAGAGAATCTACTAGCGATGCCGTACTTCTATTACAGCAAGTGTTCTGAGAAATCTAAAATAAAGTGTACTAGAGGATGTCTGTAGATTATTTGTGAATGCTGTCACGACACATAGACTCCTGGAGTATTTACAGACTGTGGGTACCAAGGGACTGCATGAATCTCTACCATTTCTACTTCAGCTATAATTTGGTAACCAGTGCAAACTACACTGGTAGAGGTGGTCCTCAAACCTCCTAAGGCTGCGACCCTTTAACACAGCTCCTCCTGTTGTGGTAACCCCAGCCATAAAATCATTTTCGTTGCCACTTCATCACCATAATTTTGCTACTGTCCTAAATCATAATATATATATTGAGACAGGTTTGCCAAAGGTGTCTCGCAACAGGTTGAGAACCACTGGTTTAGTGGCTTCCCTGATTCTGAGCTGTCTTTGAGACTTTGTTTTTGGAAACAGGAAAGGCCAAAGACATATTGCTACCTTAAAGGACCCTAACATGTTGTGTTAGTTAGGGTTCCTTAGAAGAACAGAACGAACAGAATGAATATATATTGAGAGAGAATTTACAGGGAAGTCCAAGAGACTCCCCAAAACTGATAGGCTGCAGCCGTTGCCCTTGGTTCCCTACTGCTGAACACACTATGCACTTCAGACACAGGACGAAGAGGAGCTGATCCAAAAGACCCCTCGGAGGACTAGCTTTCACAGTACCAGAAGCTGCCGTGCAGGTTTCCAAAGGAGAGACACCGCCGACAGTGCTACCCAGCTATGATGCCTACGACCCGCACCAATGACCAACGTGGCATGACAGCCCGTGCAAGAACAGCTGGGGCGGGGGGTAACTCACAACTCTCTAGCTGGACTTAATGCTAACCAAGCGGGAAACCATGCCTGGTACTGGAAACCTAGCCAACTACCCAGAGTTATGAGACCACAGATCGTGGAGGAGAAGCTACAACTGCCACTTTTCTAGGCCAGCATAGTTTCCAGCTACATTCTAAACAGTCATCTCTGTATTTGCAGACAAGTGTAGCTCTCACTCCTCCTCAAAGAATATTCTCTTTGAAACACATGGAGACCATTAAAAAAAAAAAAAAAAACCACACATACACAGACTGATCAAAATGCAGAAATAGTTGACTGTTTCAGCCACAATACATCGGCTCAGGGAATGTCACAGGGGTGGTGGGGTAGGGACCAGAGGAGCCAGATGCCGGCTAGATGTCTCCCAGGAGTGTCAGGGAAGTCCACCCAGGAAGCCTCCACAGGACAGTTTCTAAACAAGACCGATGAAGAACCACACTAACAGACATGCCCTAGACAAAGACACAGGCTAGTAAGGATTGCTAAGGCGTGGAGAAACAGCCCTCCCTTAGGAAGAGGCCTCTAACTCATGAGTCAATACCGGTGTCAGCCCTGAAGTCATGTATACACAAGTGGCATTATACAGACTTAGGGTGTGTGTGTTTGAGTGTGAGTGTGTGTGTGTGTACAAAGAAAAAGCTATCAATTGAGAAGGGGGGGTACACAAGAGGGATTAGAGAGGGAAAATATGTAATCATATTAATTCCAGATATTAATTTTAAAAAACAAGAATAAAAAAAATTGCCAGGCATAGTGGTACATGACTTTAATCTCAGCACTAAGGAGGCAGAGGCAGATGGTTATTTGTGAGTTCCAGGCTAGCTTGATCTAAATAGGGTTCCAGGATAGCCAGGCTACACTACAGAGACTCTCTCTAAAGTAATGGCAGGCACTCAAACAGGGCAGGCACGTGGGGGCAGGAGCTGATGCAGAGGCCATGGAGAGGTGCTGCTTACTGGCTTGCTTCTCGTAGTTTGCTCAGCCTGTTTTCTTATATCATCTAGGACCCACCAGCCCAGGGGTGCCCCCCCAACAATGGCCTGGCTCCTTCCATATCAATCACTAATTAAGAAAATGCCACACAGGCCTGCCTGCAGCTAGATCTTAAGGAGGCATCTTCTCAATGCAGGCTCCCTCTTCTCAGATGACTTGAGCTTGTGTCAAGTTGACACAAAACTAGCTAGCACACCCTGGGCAGTGGTGGTGCAAGCCTTTAATCCCAGCACTAAGGAGGCAGAAGCAGGTGGATCACTGTGAGTTTGAGGCCAGCCTGGCCTACAAAAGCGAGTCTAGGACAGCCAAAGCTATACAGAGAAACCCTGTCCCAAAAAAACCACCCAAACAGGCTGGAGAGATGGCTCAGAGGTTAAGAGCCCTGGCTGCTCTTCCAAAGGTCCTGAGTTCAATTCCCAAGAACCATATGGTGGCTCACAACCACCTACAGTGAGGTCTGGCGCCCTCTTCTGGTGGGCAGGCATACATGAAGGTAAAACACTGTATACTTAAATAAATCTTTAAAAAAAAAAAAAGAAAAGAAAACCACCCAAACAAACAAACAAACAAAACTAGCTAGTACATACATTATACTCTGGGTTAGTACAGCAATGATTGTCTTCACACCAGAGAGACTGAGAAGCCCACAGTGGCTCAATTCACATGGCTGGATACCTCTGTAATCCTAACCTCATGCTGAAGGCCTAGAGGATCCCTGGAGACCAACTACACTTCCATCCATGTTGGAAGCCCAAAGATGTTGGGTTTTTATATCAGAAAAGGAATGTAGAAGCAGCAGTAACAGTAGCAAAGGAAGCAACAGCATAGGTGAATTTACCAACAAGACTGTAAGAGCAAAAAGGCAAAGCTTTCCTCTAGGACTTCCTTTTAAGTGAGCTGCCAATCGAAGATACCACCCACATTTAGAAAGAGTTTGGTCACCGCAAATAGTGACCAAGAAAATCTCTCACAACTGTGCCCAGAAGCTTATGTCTTGATTCCAGGTCCAAATTGACAACCAAGGCTAACAGTCACACACAGGACAATGTTCACTTTGTGACAGCTGGTGTTTCCTGGATATCTATAGTATGAGAAGTTAAATTAAGAGAAAAGAAAAACCGGTAAAGAGTGACATACATTTCCCTTCAGTGTCATCCTGCCAAATGGAAAGAGTGCCCAAAACAGAACCTGGCGTACTATGATCTCAGCTTCACACTGCGCACAGATAACTGACTGACTTGTTGGGGGAAACAGGGTCTTTCAATGTAACCTAGGTGCCCTGGTACCCCCTGTGCAGCCCAAGCTGCCCTTAACTCAATCCCTCAGGCAGCATCCCAACCGCTAGGAATACAGGCATGTACAACTGCACGCACATGCGACCAACCACATCAAAGAACACAGGGTAACAGAGCTGACCAGGGGATAAATTATTACAAAAAGAGGAAATTTCAGATCTTCTGGTTTTGTGTTTTTGTTGTTGTTTTGTTTTTGTTTGTTTGTAAGAAACGGCATTCTTAAACTTCATGGAGTTTACTCAAGTAGGCACTTGAATGGGTGCTAGCCTCACCCTCAGATGACAGGATGTCCAACCTGTACAAAAGCACATTACACTTTTGCTGAAGCAATCACGGCTCGCAATAGAAACCTAGCATGTAAATGGGCTCGGAGAAGGCAGGATACATTTTAGCAAAAAAGAAGACCATGTTGAAACTCAGAATATGCATGATACATATACAATGGGCGCCTACTGCCCTGATGTCAGACCTGGAAAAACCAAAACAAAAACCAAACAAACAAACAAAAAACCAGTATGACCCAAACCTTCCATCACTCATTGAAGGGACTATGTATGAACTGCCAAGCTTTGGGAACAGAGGAGGTGAAAACTCTCCCTAGACCTCAGGCAGTGAGCAGCTATAAATACATGTGTGAGCACAGACATGGGGTAGTCATAAGGTAGAAATGGTAAAAATCACAGTTCTAGGAAGTGTTTATTATATATATTTCCAGGAGCAATAGCAATTTAACCCAGGATTGGGCACAGCCTTTAGGAGGCCTGTTACCAAAAAGACAGCCCAACTCTCAGGAAGCATCAGCAAAAATCAAGGAAACTTCTAGGCCAATATGGGCTACCTGAAGAGCTGTCATTAGGAGAAGAAAGAAAAAACCAGAGGGGGTGTTTCAGGGAACATAAAGGGGGGACTTAGGTAGTACTGGCAAGATGACAAACTGACTGTCAGAATTTTTTTTGTTTATTTGTTTTTGTTTTTGTTTTTGGAGACAGGTTTTCTCTGTGTAGCCTTGGCTGTTCTGGATTCACTTTGTAGACCAGACTGGGCTCGAACTCACAGTGATCTGCTGGCCTCTGCCTCCCAAGTGCTGGGATTAAAGGCGTGTGCCACCACACTCAGCTATCAGAATTTTTAAAGAATAATGCAAAATCTCTTCAGAAGAAAAGTTAAAACTGACTTACTGTACGACCCACAAGTTACAAAAGGGTGAGGACACAGTTAGAATATTAAAGTAGTCAAGATCTGTAAACAAATGCAGACATATACCAAAGGGTCCCCTATCTCTTTGGAATCCCCCTTAAAGGCTGCATGCTCAAAGGAACCTCCCTAGGACAGAATCCAGAAACCTTTACAACTCCTATCCTGATACGTGGCGGCCAGAAACAGAGAGGATCAGCACCTGATGTCAGGAAGTATTGAAATACAATACAATACAATAAATAAATAAATAAAATTTTAAAAATGGAGGATGAAGACACATCACCTCTAAAGTCAGTCAGCGGAAAGCTCAACCCAAATAAAGCTTGATAAAGTGCCTGTGCCTAGGGAAGATGAGGGAAGTGGGATGTGAAAATGTTTTTTGTTTTTTTGTTGTTGTTTTTTTACCAGGAGTCTACCTACCCTGTGCTTTCTGCTCTGGGGCAAAGTCCACGAAAACAAAACAAGTCCTTTCAAATTGCCACCTGATGTGCAGGGGTAAAAGGCGGCGGGGGCGGGGTAATAAAAGGCACCGAGTCCGTTTGAAATCTACGCGGGGCGGTTTGATGTGAAGAAACGAAGCTGGCGTGGGAAATTCTTAGGAATTTACTATCCTGATTGGATGCTGCCCAACAATTCAGGATGCTCAGGAGAAATGGGGAGCGAGGGCCCCAGCTCAGAGCTCCTCTCAGGAAGGACCAGCACTCGGGGACTCCGGGTATCCCCAAGATCCCGCCATTGGGCTGCCAGGCCTGTGCCCTCGCTGAGAGCCGTCAGGGCCGCCCCAGAAGGACTCGACCCGGGACTCGCCGCCGACCCTGCACTGGCTGCAGCTGCCGCACAGCCCTTGCTACGCTACTCCGAGACCAGGACCCCGACTCACCATGGCCGGATTCCAGAACGGTTGTTTCCGCGGTGTCTCGTTCCGGGGAGTCCGGGTTCCCGGGTCTCTGGGTTCCGCAGTGTCTCGTTCCGGGGTGTCCGGGTTCCGCGGTGACCTGTGTTCTGGGAGTGTCTTGGACTCCAAGACGCCTGGAGTCCTTCTTGTGAGTCCAAGTGATGAGGTCACAGGCTGAGCAGCGAGGAGGGTCCCGGAAGTGCTGATAGGAAACAGACTCCACCTTGGCAGCGCCCCACACAAAGCCCTCCAAGGCTGAAGCTTGTCACCAGGGCCTTTTCTCAATATAGAGGGCCTACATGGAGAAGACTTCCCGGCTACCCGCAGCCTTGACTGACAGTGCAAGTTACCACTTCAAGACAGGGTTTTGCTGCACAGATATTTAAAAAAAAAAAAATATATATATATATATGCAATCCTTTGAGAATTTCATACAATGTATTTTGACCAACGTATATTTTGTATGTCTTTATAGTTGCTTCAAATCCCTATGAAATATCTGGTATTTGCAAAATTCAATTTTTATTTCTGGCCTTGTGATAAGCAACTGGCATGTCTACATGACTTCCACTTTGTTCTGAAAAGAATACTCTGATGAATACAGAATCCTATATTGACATTCTTTTTCTCTAACTTTTAAAGTTGTAACTTCGTGCTTTTGCTTTGTATTGGTTGGTTGTTTTTCGAGACAGGGTTTCTCTGTGTAGCCCTGGCTGTCCTGGAACTCTCCTTGCAGACCAGGCTGGCCTTGACGTCACAAATATCTGCCTGGCTCTGCCTCCTGAGTGCTGGGATCAAAGGCATGAACCACCACAACCAGCTTCATGTTTGTTCATTTGCTTTCTTTCTTTCTTAAGATTTATTTATTTATTTAAAGATTTATGCCATTCATTTTATGTAATTTCTCAGTCCTTGTTAAGATGAAAGAATTTGGGAAAATAAATGCTGCCTTTGGAAAGAAAGAAAGGAAGGAAGGAAGGAAGGAAGGAAGAATGAAAGAAAGAAAGAAAGAAAAAAAGAGTTGCTATGGTCATGGTGTCTCTTCACAGCAATAGAAACCCTAAGTGCAAGGATTCATTTCTCTACTTCTGACTCTGGGTTTAGTGTAGCCAGTGTAAGCACTACTTTTTTAAAAAAATAATTTGTTTAATTTTACTTTAGTGTGAGGGTGTCAGAGCCATTGGAACTGGAATTACAGACAGTTGTGAGCTGCTATGTGGTGGCTGGGAATTGAACCCAGGTCCTTTGGAAGAGCAGACAGTGCTCTTAACCACTGGGCCATCTCTTCAGCCCCAGCACTAATTTTTTAAAAATTCTATTTATTTTAATTTAGGTTTCTTATACTTCTACTTCCCTTCCACCCCCACTCCAGCACTAGGTAGGAGAGAAAGCTTAGTGGGGAGAGAGGGCTGCGTTCTCTTTACTAATTCCAGCTTGTTAGGGTCGTCTGGTTCTTTGGGGGCAATGCCAGTCTCAGTCATCAAGATGTCTAGCAGTCCAGCAACGGCAAACAAAGCAGCGGCTTTCTTCCCCAATTATCTCCTTGAAGCGCCCCCCCCCCCTTGAAGCATCCCTTTCTCTCTCTGGGCCCTGGTATTTATATCCTCTCAATGTCCTCAGAATTAAACCAAGTGCAGTTGGTGAAAACCATGGCCCCTCTCTGAGCCGCACAAGGCTGTGGACAAACTAGAGGCAGCCCTATACCCCACACTTGGGGTTAAAACAAAAACATGTTTACACACAACATAACTGAGTTTTTAAAGGTACCAAAGCTTCCACTTACAGGCCAGCCTCCCCATGTTTCTCTAGCCAGTTCCAGCATTGATGGACGAGACCACCAAACTGTGAGCCAAAATGAACCCATCCTTCTGGATATTGCTTTTTCTCTGGTATTTTCTGACAGGAATGAGAACAGTAACTAACACGGGGCCTTTCACAAATCATTGGAAATTCTGCCCTAATGCTAATCAAAAATTCATTTAACAAATTTTTATAAAACTCAAGTCAGCAGCCCAAACAGCAATTTTATTAGTTTTTTGTTTTTGTTTTTGTTTTTGTTTTGTTTTTTTCAAAACAGGGTTTCTCTGTGTAGCCTTGGCTGTCCAGGACTCACTGTGTATACCAGGCTGGCCTTTAATTCACAATGTTCCACATGCCTCTGCCTACCAAGTGCTGGAATTAAAGGCATGTACCACTATACCCAGCCCAAACAGCAGTTTTTAATATTTTATCTTATTTTTGTTTTATCTGAGACAGGGTCTCACTGTGTAGCACTGGTCTACTCACTATGTAGACCAGGCTGCCCTCAGACTCACACAAACCCACCTTCTTCTCCCTCAGCCTCTTGAGTGCTGAGATTAAAGGTGTGCACCGCCATATCTAGCAAGATGGGTTAGACTTTGGGGAGGGGGGTTAGACTTTGGGGGGGTTAGGCTTTGGGGGGGGTTAGACTTTGGGGGGGTTAGACTTTGGGGGGGCTAGACTTTGGGGGGGTTAGGCTTTGGGGGGGTTAGACTTTGGGGGGGTTAGACTTTGGGGGGTTAGACTTTGGGGGGGGTTCGAGACAAGGTTTCTCTGTGTAGCCTTGGCTGTCCTAGACTTGCTTTGTAGACCAGGCTGGCCTCAAACTCACAGTGATCCACCTGCCTCTGCCTCCCGAGTGCTGGGATTAAAGACGTGTGCCACCACGCCCAGCTAAGATGAGACTTTTTAAAATGGAATACTTTAACACAACACAACTCAAAGAGGTACTGCTCTGATACTTACATATTGAAAACATTTTTAAAAATTTGTTTCCATAATAATTAAGCCATTGTTTTTCTCTCCCATCTATCTTTTTTTGGGGGGTTGGGTTTGGGTCTTGGGTTTTTTTTTTTTTTTTTTTTTTGAGATGGGGTTTCTCTGTGTAGCCTTTGGCTGTCCTGGGTTTGCTTTGAAGACCACGCTGGCCTCGAACACACAGCAATCCACCTGCCTGTCCCTCCTAAGTGCTGGGATTATAGCCATGCACCACCATGCCCAGAAAACCATTATTTTTCCTAAGAGCAAAAAATGCTGTGTGCAGTAAAAAATCCATACTTTATAACGTACAATATTTGTGTGTGTGTGTGTGTGTGTGTGTGTGTGTGTGTGTGTGTGTGTTATGCATGTATAGGTGCACTGTGAGAGTATGGAGGTCAGAGGACAACCTCAGATGTCTCTATTCAGGGACATTATACCTTGCCCTTCCCCGATGGAGACAAAGTCCTTTGTTGGCCTGGAACGTCAGCCCATAGGCTGGACTAGCTGGCCCATGAGCTGCAAGGGCTCTGCCTGCCTTGGCATCACACCCTCAGATAACCATCCCACATCACTGCACGGGAATTTGAGTTCGTTAGCTTTTCTCAACTTCACGTAAGATAAAACCATCTGGGGAGAGGGAACTTTCATTGAGAAAAGGCCTCTGTCAGATTGTCTGTAGGCAAGTCTGTGGGACATGTTCTTGATTAATCTTTGACTTGGGAGGGCCCAGACAACTGGAGGCAGTGCCACCCCTGGGTAGCACAAAAAAAGGAAGATGAATAAGGCACAGAGAGCAAGCCAGTAAGCAGCACCCCTCCCTGGCCTCTGATTCAGTTCCTGAATCTGGGTTTCTGCCTGAGTTCCTGACCCAGCTTCCCTCAGTGCGGAGTGTGACCTGAGAGTTGGCTGTTGGTTTTTTGTTTTTGTTTTTAAGATTTATCTATTTATTACATATACAGTGTTCTGCCCGCATGTGTGCCTGCAGGCCAGAAGAGGGCACCACTGGATCTCATTGTAGATGGTTGTGAACCACCATGTGGTTTCTGGGAATTGAACTCAGGAGCTCCAGAAGAGCAGATGGTACTCTTAACCACGGAGCCATCTCTCCAGCCCAACCTGAGAGTTTTAAGGTGAAATAAACTGTTTCCTCCCCAAGATGCTTTTCGTCATGGAATCCCATCACATCACCAGAAACCTAAGCAGAACAGTTTTGGACCTGGGACCTGGGAGTCTGAGCTTAGGTCCTCATCCGTGTAAACCCAGACCCTCTCCCCACTGGGTCATCTTCACAGCCCATATGTGCAAACTCAAACCCTCTCCCCACTGGGTCATCTTCACAGCCCCGTGTTTCCATCCTGAATAGCAGCCAAGGCGCTTCAGGTAGTTTCACTGGTGATGCTGGCATGACAGCAGGTGCAGTGAAAATGGTCCTGCTGTAATCCAGGACTGACGCTGACGCCAGGCCACACAAGGAAATGTGAGCTGGCACTGGAAGAAACACCTCACGTTCATTCTGAGTTTGGCTCTTTTCTTAGTATATTGAAAGTGCACAGTGTGTGTGTGCACGCGCTTGCATGCGCATGCATGAGTGTGTAGGCCAGATGACAGCATCCAGTTGATTCTCCCCTCACACTCACACTTTTACATGGGTTCTGGGACTCGCACTCAGGTTGTCCTTCTGTCTCCTGACCAATCATACTGCTCCTTGAACTTTTTTTTTTTAAGGCAAAAGTTACTTTTTATCCCTACGGTGAAAAAAGGAAGGTGCTACACAAAGAGATGAAATTCCACAACAGTATAAAAGCAAAGCCTGCTGGAACCAGTAACTGCAAGTAAAGTTGACAATGTGACAATGACACTTTACCCACTCCAGATGAGGGACAAAGCCCCCAGGTAAGGACAAGGCTGCCCTCTCCTGGCGCTTGTGCTCAAGTGCCACCTTCAACAAGGCAGTTACACAGCAGAGCTCTGGCTTCGAAAGCGCTGTCTGTTCATAATTTTATGAAGCATCTAAATTTCGTTTACTAGTTAAAAAAAAAAAAAGGATAGAAAATCTGGACCAAGTAAATTGTGAACTCAAAAAGTTAGAGAAGGGATACCAATTACATTAACAACACTTTCTTTAAAAAATAGAATCACTTTCTTTTGAAATCAACCAGTGGTGAGATGTGTTTTTTTCAGGTGTCCTATGATGGCACCCAGCTTTCCCTGGCAAATCCTGCCAGCCCATGTCCCCGCACATTGACCTGCACGAGCAAACAGGCAGTGTTACTTCCCGAGAGTGGAGAAGAGCACATGTTGCCACTGGGCAATGGGCGTAGACAGAGATGCGTGGCTTCTCAATGCCAGATATGGTTGGAGAGCTTTCCTTGTTCTATTAGAAAAGTCCATGAGGAAGCTGTGAATAGGATCAGTCCAGAAGTAAAACTCTTTATTTTCACTGTCCAGACATCAGTCAATATACTGGGAAAGCCAGCGGAGAGCCTCGCCGTAGCCTTGCCTCTTGAGCACACTGCACATGAATACTTCCATTGGGCGGGCGTTCAGCTCCTTCAGAGTCACACTCCCCTTTCATGTTGTCTGCCCATAGAGCCCAAATATTTCCCAGAGTTTTTCCTCATTGATTGCATCTTGTTTCCCAAGATAAGAACTGGCACATTGGAGATTGTTTCATCAGTCACTAAAGCATTAAGCTCAACTTTGGACTCCATGAGGTGGGAAGGATCCGCACAGCCCACCAGAGAAACCGTCCCATTAACTGCTGGGAGGTAGTTGTTCCAAACCCGACGCGCTTGCTCATGTCCACCAAGATCAAAAGTGGTGAAAGTCATTCCAGCAAGTGTCGGTTCTTCTGAAGTGGGATGCAGTGTGGGTACGTGCTGGCCTAGTCTGTCATCTTTCAGTATGTGAAGAGGAGTGGTTTTGCCCGCATTGTCCAAACCTAAGAATACGACCTTTGCCAATTTCTTGTAGAGTCCTAGGAACTGGAGCACACTGCTGAAGCCATTGTAGGTCCACTCAAAGATGAAAGACATTATTGATGCTCCTCTGGTGGTGGCTGGCGGTGCAAGCCTCCCTCAGGACACACAGACCAGCAGTACCCAGGACCGCCAGCCTCCTTGAACTTATTCTTGGGTCTCATGTCTTTACCACAGCCGGATTTTCCACAGCCTCCACATTCTTCTATACAACTAGTGGATATGATTTAAGTTCAAAGAAGCCCCAGTGTGTATGTCTTGAGTCTTTCAGTTCAGTGTCCCAGAGTTCATAAGGAAGAAATATATAGAGGGCTAAAGTGCTTTGCTCATGTATTTCTAAAAGGTCTTACTTCCTGAGCCACGGGTCACAAAAGCATAAATTATAGCTTTAAGGTTTTTTTTTTTTTTTTTTTTTTTTTTTGGTTAAAGATGCAGGCATTATTCCCTCAGTATGTTATGCAAATTTTTCACCGGCAAAAAAAAAAAAAAAAAAAAAAAAAAAAAAAAAGACATACTAAGTATGGAGGTTATTCACTCAACCCAGAGCCCTTTCCAGATGTAGTCAATAAAAATAAAAATAAAAAAGAGCTATGGTGTTAGCTTAGCACCTGTCAGGATGCAAGAGCCAGCTCTAGCAGCATGCGTGACAGATAGAGTACAGCCCTGCACCCTCTGAGCTTGAGCCAGGCTTACAGCAAGAGCTGCATGTGGAGGGACAGGCAGGTGGGAAGGTGGGCAGTGGCCCCGTAGCAGGAGCACGCTCTGGGATGAGGCTGAACCGCGTGTGGAGTACGGCTGGACTGTGCAGGGCTAGACGAGGTGGTGCCTCTGACACAGTCTACTGTACCTAACGCCCAGAGGCAGCAAAGGAGAACCCTCCATGTGCAACAGAGGAAGACAGAGTCAGCCTCTGGCTCACACACACACACACACACACACACCCATACATACAACCACAGACACACCTCATAGAGAGACATACCATACAACACACCTCATAGACACACAACAAACAGGCACACACACACACACACACATACACACACACACACATACATACAACCACAGACACACCTCTTAGAGAGACATACCATACAACACACCTCATAGACACACAACAAACAGGCACACACACACACACATACACACACACATACACACACACACATACACACACACACACACACCCATACATACAACCACAGACACACCTCATAGAGAGACATACCATACAACACACCTCATAGACACACAACAAACAGGCACACACACACACATACACACACACACACACATACATACAACCACAGACACACCTCTTAGAGAGACATACCATACAACACACCTCATAGACACACAACAAACAGGCACACACACACACACATACACACACACACATACACACACACACACACACCCATACATACAACCACAGACACACCTCATAGAGAGACATACCATACAACACACCTCATAGACACACAACAAACAGGCACACACACACACACACACACATACACACACACACACACATACATACAACCACAGACACACCTCTTAGAGAGACATACCATACAACACACCTCATAGACACACAACAAACAGGCACACACACACACACACATACACATACACACACATACACACACACACACCCATACATACAACCACAGACACACCTCTTAGAGAGACATACCATACAACACACCTCATAGACACACAACAAACAGGCACACACACACACACACAACATAGACACACCACACATACACTACACACATCATGCACAAATACAAATTGATAAGGACCTACTATCAAAAAATATACATGAAGAAAATGGTCAACATCACCAATTACGAGGAAATCACAAGAAAATGTCACCTTACTACAGATGGAATGTCTAATATAAAAATGCAAACATGTAGCCAGGCAGCAGTGGTGCACGCCTTTAACCCCAACACTTCGGAGGCAGAAGCAGGCGGCTCTTGAGGCCAGCCTTGTCTGCAGAGTGAATTCCAGTATAGCCAGGCTACATGGAGAAACCCTGTCTTGAAAACAATAACAACAACAAATGCAAGCATGCACTGATAAGGATGTGGAGAAAGGGGATCATTTATACAATGTTGGTGGAGCTGTAAATTAGGACAGCCAGTAGAGAGGATACTATACATGTTCTTGAACAAACATGAAAACACCACAGGATCCAGAAGGCGCACTCCTAAGTATCAACTGAAAAGGAGTGCAAGCATCATGCTGAGTACAGATGTGCCACTCCCACATTCACTGCAGAGCAAGCCCAGGACAACCAAGGCTAGCCAGAGAAACCCTGTCTCAAAAAACAAAAACAAAACAACGGGGAGGGGGGCTGGAGAGATGGCTCAGTGGATAAGAGCACCACCTGCTCTTCCAAAGGGCCTGAGTTTAAGTCCCAGCAACCACATGGTGGCTCACAACTGTCTATAATGAGATCTGATGCCCTCTACTGGCTTGCGGACAGAACATTGTATTCATAATAATAAATAAATAAATATTTTAAAAAAGAAATCCTGTCTCAACAAACAAACAGAAACAAGATTTAAAAAAAAAAAAGTGTTGAAATAATTAAACTTGCCAGAGAATTTCAAGACAGCATAACATTTAAATGTGGCATGGTAATTGCAGACTACTTTTAATCAGGTGGGCAGTAAGAATTTTATGAGGACGGGGGGGGGGGGGGGGGGGGGGGGGAAGCACATAATGATTTGAAAACCATGGTGCCTGGCCAGAAAAGCTTCAAATTAAAAGTCACAGACATGAAAAGTTTATTGCTGAAGAGATTTGTGTCCATTGAAGAGAATCCAAGCACTTTGTGTGGGACACTAGGGAATTGGTCAAATGCCACCTTACCTTAGGTTCCATATCAGGTTGTCAACTCATTTGAAAGGCTTCTCTTTGAGAAGAGGGCACCACTGAGGCCACCCCACTACCACAAGACCACCCAAGGGAGTGAAGTGTTTTTCTGGATTCAGATTCCCAAGGACTTAGAAGTTGCTGTGGTATTGCTCCAAGAGGGACTCTCTACCACTCCAGCTGCTAGCTGATCACGATGTCATGCACGGGGTGCTGGTTTTGTAGGCACGCAGAGTCACTATGACTCCCACTGGGATTTTTAAGGAAGGGCTTAGAAGGCAGCCGATGTGCATCAGGGTCAAATTCACTACAGAAGAGGGCAGTGACGGAAGCAGCAGGGGTGAAGCTAAACACCGGGGCATGATGACGCATGTATGCCTTTAATCCCAGTGCTTGGGAGGCAAAGCCAGGTAGATCCCTGCGCTTTTAGGCCAACCTGGTCTAGACCAGTTTCACACCATGTAGGGGATACGTTGCAGGATCACGTCACAAACAAAAGGGGGCGCTCTAAAGCTTTAAAACATCCATGACGCAGAGGCAGAGAACAAAGGGTGTTTTCGAAGCTGGGTGTGAAGGAGGCCTCGCTGCAAAGGCCACAGGGATGAGGCTGACCACACCCACTGGAGTTCAGATGAGTCCAACAGGTGCCACAAATGCTGAGCATGGCGCTTGCCCCGCTGGGTTTCAGTCTTGGTTTCGCCAGATTCCTCCTTTCCGTGCTCCCAACTCCTCTCTCTAGAGAGATTTGATCTTTGATATTTTACCTTTGGATATATAATATTGTTTTTTATTTATCTTATTTTACAGGGGATCACAGAAAGGAGTTTGTTTTTTTAGACACAGGAGAGACTATGGACTTAGACTTTGGGGAAATAAGAGACTTGATATGGCTTAGGGGACTTTTGTAAATAGAGTGAATCCATCTTGTATTATGGGATGACTGTGCTGTGTTGGTCCACTGGGGGAATGCTGCGGCTTGGATCTGGAATTTCCCCTATATGTTCACGTTTTCCATGTTTGGGACACGCTTGGTGATGTTATCTTGGGAGGTTAAGAAAGCTTTAGGAAATGCGAAGCAATTAAAAGAATTTGGTCAGTGGGAGTGTGTCTTAGCCCGGTTCTGTCTTGGTCTCTGTCTCCTAACCCGCCATGCTGGAAGCTGAGCTGCCCTGCATTCCTTCCCAACCATAACAAGCTTGAACCCGTGTCCATGAGTTAAAATAGGATTTCTCCTTTAAGTTACCTTCGTAAAGTAATTTGGTAAGAGGGGTGAAAAAAAAAATATCAAAGACACAACATGAATTTTATTGATTCGATCTACTGAATGTTGGAGGTTCCAATTTTAAAAACACTGCATTAGAGAACGGTAATATAAAAGTATTTCAGCAAAATAAAACTCACAGCCATGTTGAAAATCAGTAATATACTATAATATGTTTAAAAGTCAATTATCTAAATTAAACTATCTATACATAGAATACAGATAGCACATTATAACTGGAGTTATTTTTTTTTTCCTACTAACAGTATCCACTGTGTGCCAAAAGTTGTTCTCGGCCTAGGAGTGGACCTATAAATGATCAGAACAAAGATTGTTTTCTTATACAGTTTCCACTACGATATCCATGCATTACATCTCTTTCTTTTGCCATCTTAAGATGACTTACCAACATATGCGAGACTAATTGTGGATTTGTTTCGTTTTCTCATTACTTTTCACATAAAAATCTTCTGTGAAGGTATTATATGCATAAGTTATAAAGCACTTTGAGTCTATATAGTGAAAGCCTAAAATGCTGCATTTGAAATGGATGCAATGTTAACATTTCATTAGAACGGTACTTTACTCGGGACTGTAAGAACTTATTGATCTAAATGCAGCTGAAGTGCACAGAGACAAAGGCCCTCAGAGGCTGCACTGAAACAGAACGAGCCATGGTGAGGGTCAACCACATTCAGATGAGTAAATGGGGCTAAAGAGATCGTTCGGTCTTTAAAGGCTAGGCTCACAATCAAAACGTTAAATAAGTAACTGACTAAAAACATTTTAAGCCCTAAAAATCCCTTGGGATATAAAAGGTATTTTTTTAAACAGAAAAAAAAAATCCCATACTGCATACTTTGATAACTATGTATTTTACATATAGCCAAAATCTTTAATGTATAATATTATCACTATATTCTGCTCCTATCTAGGTTTTGAATCTTTCACTTTATACTTCTACAAGTCTGACGCCTGTGCATAGGAATTCTAATCAAAGCATAATCTCTATTGCAATTAAAGTTATCAAGAATTGTTATCAGTAGAATTTGGGAAGGGAATAATAATTACCTTTTATAAATTTGCTTTATGCCAAGGCATCCTGAAGAAAATTCAACAGAGCAGGAATGATGGTTTATGCTTATAATCCCATCACTCAGGTGGCAGAGGCAGGGGAGGATCACTGGTCAAGGCCAGCCTGATCTATATAAAAGAGTTTCAGGCTAGCTAGGGCTACAAAGTGAAAGCCTGTCTCAAAAACAAACAAACAAACAAACAACAAAACACACACACACAAAGGAAAAACTCTGAGGAGGCAGGAATTGTAAGAATTACCACGGGAGTCAAAGGACATCTATGACAAAGGGCTGCCCTCTGTGTGACCACATCTTTTGGCTATCTTGACTAATACACTTTTTACTGGGTGCTGCTAAGTGCTGGTCCATGCTGCATCACCTAATGAGATATACAAACTATCTTCCTTCCAAGTATTTGACACTTTTGTGGAGAATGACATGTGTTACATAATTCTTGAAAAAATTAGAATTAGAATCTGCAATGAAGACAAGCTGGTGGGCATATGGACAGAGGATTATGGGGCTCTAAATCAAGCGGGATAGCAAGAGAAAGTTACTTCTTACGCTCTTTGTCCTTCTTAACGCTGGTACACACCTGAGCCTGTGTTGTCTCAGAGGCGGCCTTCATCTTATAGAACTCGATGATTTGCTCCTCTAACTTTCTTCTCTCTTCTTCCAGTCTCAGGATCTCCTCTTGCTGGATTCTCTTCAGGTGTTCGAACTTGTCCTGCAGCTATAGGATGGGAAGTAAATCCCGGAGTCACAGAGAGTCACACAAGGCAGAGTATGACCTAAGACACACTCATTTACAATCAGTCCTTGGGCCTCCGCTGGGGTTACGGAAGCCCTTAAAAGGGGTCAAGGGTACCACTCCTCTACTCCTCAATGTTTGGAAGTCATTAGCAGTCACCTAAGCCTCACAGTATAAATGGCTTCAGTTTCTGTTTTTACAGTTGGGCAATGGGCCTATTATATTAATATTTATATCACACAAACTATAATGAGGGTATCAAGGGGATGAACAAAGTGGGAGTTTAAAGGCAGAAGAGGGGTACAGAAAGCAGAAACCAAGAGCAAAATCCAGGTAGGTGTTTGAAAGCTGCTTTTCATACAGGTTTAAAAGCGAAGTTTTATTGTACTAACACTTGTTAACTAGGGGCTGGAGAGGTGGCTCAGAGCTTAAGAGCCCCACCGGCTATCCCAAAGGTCCTGAGTTCAATTCTCAGCAATGGCATGGTGGCTCACAACCACCTATAAGCCCTCTCTTGGCCTGCAGATGTAATACATAATAATAACAAGCAAACAAACACTAGTTAACTATATTTTTGTTCTGTCCTTCTACTGTGGAAGTTCCAGGATCTAACTCAGGTCCCAGGCTCAGCATCAAGCACCCTTACTTGCTGAGCCTGCCTGCTGGAACAAAACCAGTCCACTTTGAAGCTTAATTGGATTAGACATCATTTAGTGTGGGCAATTCCATTCTGGCTTGGTCTCATACATTAAAACCTAATGCAGAAAGTTGGTATCAAACTAACCTCCCCTAATGTGTAAAAAAAAATTTTTTTTTATTAAGTTATCTCAGGTGGGGTGGGGTAAGCAGACGCTACAGTGTGAGTGTGGAGGTCAGAGAACCACTCGCAAGAGTCAGGTCTCTCTTTCCTGATCATGTGCATTACAAGGTTTCAACTCAGGTCCTGAGGCTTGCTGGTACATACAAATGAGCTATTTAACTAGTAAAGCACACGAGGTGTTTGTTGTATGGCTTTTATGAAACTGCGTGTAGTAAAATGAGAAAGCAGGGTTTTTCCAAGCAACCCTTTGCTAAAAAGACTAATATAGTTAGAAACAACTTTAATTCTTCAACACAATGGAGAATAGCCTTGAGGGAGGACTGGAGGCAAGCTCTCTGGACAAGTGTCCCCGTGACCTCAGGATTCACTGCTGTGTACTGCCACAGTATTCATAGGTGATCCCAGCCAGTATCAAGTGAGACCAGGTACGGCTCCGTCGGATGCTCTTGAACATACATATTATAAATCATAGGTTCTACCAGGTGATACTAATTCTATGGGCATACATGAGACAACAGCTGAGACCAAGAAGTCTTCACATAGATTTCAAAGAATGTCATGGGTAGCCTGGGAGCCTGTCACAGGATCAGAGCTACTACAGAGGGGCTCCACTTAGGACAATGCCTAATGGAGCTATGAAGATGGGGCAGCCTCCAAGATTCCTTTGGTGGTTTGAATAAGATTAGCCCCCATAGGTCCATAGGAAGTGGCACTAGTAGGAGGCGTGGCCTTGTTGGGGGTGGGCTTTGAAGTCTCCGATGCTCAAGCCACACTCAGTGTGGCACTCTCTTCCTGTTGCCTGTGGATCCCAATGTAGAACTCGCCGCTATCTCTCCAGCACCACACCCGCCTGCACACTGCCATGCTTCCCACCATGACGGTAATAGACTAAGCCTCTGACCTGTAAGCCAGCACCAGTTAGATGGCTTCCTTTATAAAAGTTGCTGTGGCCATGGTGTCCCCCCACAACAATAAAACCTTAACTAGTAAAGACAATCTCCAAACTGTAGGGTTCCCAGCATGCAACCCCATGCTGGAAGAGCTATAAGCAAAAGAGGATGTTGGTGAAAGGAGAGCATGCAGGCCTGCCCGATCATGTCAGAGACGTGGGGCGCTGAGAAGACAAACTCAAAAATGCTCAACAGGGGAAAATATTATTTCAGCCTATAATTTAATAAAGGCTATCTCAAGATCCTGTGTAGTGAATAGCTACTTTTAGAGAGATGGAAAGTTTCTTCCGAAATAAAAACCACACTAATCTCTCGAATACATCCCCAGAGAAGCGGAGCTCGGGAGAATGGAGTTGAGGTGGGCCATACGTGCCTCCTTTTCAGCATCCTTAAAGGTCAGCTCCTTCTCCTTCACTCGCTGCACAAAGGTCTGCTTCAGTTCTTCCTCCTCCCGCTGGCACTGCTCATGGAACTCTTGTCTTTTGGCTTCATACATGTCTTGAAAACTAAGAACGGAAGTTTGTTATTCTTATATTTAAGTGCTAATAAAGGGCCAGTGAGAAGCTCTGCAGGTAAGGACTCTCGCTACGGAGCCAGAAGATCTGAGCTGATCCCCAGGGACCCACATGGAAAGAGAAAGCTAACTCCCGCACGTGGTCCTCTGACCTCTGCGTTCATGCACACACAAATGCACACAAAATAAATGTTAAAAAATTAATTGTTTTTAAGTGCTGATGTGAATCAGCATGAAAGCTATATATCTATGTTTCCAAAGTGACACTCGCCAATATTTTGTGTAGCAACGCCATAGATTTCTATATGATGTGATGTGAAAGCTGGTAGTATTTGATTATATGATGAACCACTAAAATTTCAAACCCATCTGGGAGGCAGAGGCAGGCGGGTGTCTGAGTTCGAGGCCCGCCTGGTCTACAAAGCAAGAGCAGAACAGCCAGGGCTATTACACAGAGAAACCTTGTCTCAAAAAACAAAACAAAACAAAAAATTGAAACCCTACATCAGTGATTTCTTAGTCCTGCAGCTGATATTTTATTTCCCTAGGGGTTTTGCTGTTGTTAATAGTGGTGGGTTTTTTGTTCTGTTTGTTTTGTTTTTGAGACAAAGTCTCACTATGCAACCTTGGCTGACCTGGAACTCATGATGCAAGGAAGAAAAACTGTCCTTCAACTTTGAGAGCCTCACCCACATCTACCCTCCAAGTGCTGGGATTAAAGGCATGTGACACCACGTCCAGCTACATGTTCCTATCTTTGGACAACAGAGTTTTAGAAAAATTAAGATATGAGACTCTTTTCTAAATAATTCAATTAAAGCAAGCAAGGTATCCTTTAAAATATCATTCACTTAACGCAGTTCAGGAAAGAGGAGCTGGTTCAGTGCAGTGGTTCTCAACACCCGCAGGAATTGCACATTGGCTGTTTACAGTATGATTCACAACAATAGCAAAATTATAGATACGAAGGAGTAATGAAATAATATTATGGTTGGGGGGGTCGCACAACATAAGGGACTGTATTAAAGGGTCACAGTATTAGGGAGGTTGAGAAGCATTGGTTTATTTGGTGGCCCCGACACACATACACACACACACACACACACACACACACACACACACACACACACACTCACGCGAGGATTGGAGTTTGGATCCTCAGAATGCAAATGAAAACAAGAGATCAAAGCTAGGTTTCAGCAGTATATGCCTATCATCCCAGGGCTGGGAAACAGATTCAGGAGGATTGCGGTGGCTTAGTGGCCAGATTGCCGAGGCAAACCCACAAACTCCAGGTTTAATGAAAGACCTGTCTCGATAAATAAGACAGAGAGTGATTGATGAAGCCATCAACACGGACTTCTGGCCCCCAATGACAAACACATCATTGTAGAGCACGGTCCTCTCAATTGTGACATTCCCTACAAACAGAAATATTTACCCCAGGAAGGAGTCAGGAACTTATGAGGGTGGTAAACAGGAGATCACATATCCAAACAACAACAACAAAGCTGAGATTTCTGAGAGCCCCTACCAACCATATAAATGGGAGTCACCTGTTGCTGGGGGTGGAGACTCTGTGGGAAGGGACATGTTTGGACTCTGGAGTTGCCTGCAAGCTCCCAGAGAGCTCCAAGAGCTCCAGCATTGCAATTTCCATGAGCTGTCATGAGTGCTTGGGTAGCCTTTCTGGCCACGAGTTATCCCTGCTCCTTGTTAGTAACCCTTCACCCGGGATCCCTTTCTGGGGTGAGTTGACGTGTGTGTACATCCATGAGTGTCTGTGTCTATGCCTACACATGGGAGCGTGTCAGCATGTGTGCATGTGTATATGTACTGCGTCTCTCCAGGAAAGAAATCTGTCTCACAAGACACATGCACACAGATACACATGCACAGACAAAGATGGTCCAATCTTGGTTGTCTCCAGAAAGCCATATTGCTACAACATGAATATATTCCAATAGAACTGTATATATGCTTTCATAGCCAAAATGTTATTACTCTGACATAAATGTTCTTTATTTACTTTTATTTCATGTGCACTAGTGTTTGCCTACATGTTTGTCTGTGTGAGGGTGTTGGATTCCCTGGAAGTGGAGCTACAAACATCTGTGAGCTGCCATGTGGGGTCTGGAAATTGAACCTACTTCCCTACAAGAGCAGCCAGTGCTCTCAACTGTGGAGCCACCTCCTGCCCAACCTTATATAACTGCCTTTCCAGAAAGTTCTTCTCAAACCCTTTGTCAATTTTATTAATAAATGCCAATACTTAATTATTCCTCCACGAGCCTCTGTTTTGCACAAATACAAATTTAAAAAAAAAACCATGTTTTCCCTGGAGTTCACAGTTCAAAACTTGCAATATGGACACACTGCAGTGCAGTGGTTCTCAGCCTTCGTAATGCTGTGACCCTTTGACATAGTTCCTTGCGACCCCAACCATAAAATTATTTTTGGTTGCCACTGCCTAACTGTAACTTTACTACCGTTATGAACTGTAGTGTAAATATCTGCTGTGCAAGATGTCTTTTCATTGCTACAAATTGACCCAAAGGGGCCGTGACCCACAGGTTGAGAACTACTGCCCTAGCATCTAAATAAGCCCTGTCATTGATGCTGCTCCTCGTGTCTCCATCTGTATCCAAAGACTAAAAACTCAGCCAGATGTGGTGGTGCATGCCTTTGATCCCAGCACTCAGGGAGGCAGGGGAAGGCAGAATGCTGAGAGTTCAAGGCCAGCCTGTTCTACAAAGCGAGTCCAGGACAGCCAGACCTGTTTGTTACACAGGGGGGAAAAAAACTTGAAAAACAAAACAAACAAACAAAAACCAAACAACAACAACAAAACCACCCTAAAAATGCATGAGGAGCCACATCCTTAATCTTGAATGAGCACCCCTTGTGGGCTTTAGGGCACAAATGATCGATATAACAAGCAGTTTCTTTGTATAGATTTGTTTCCTTTTAATTTTATATGTATGGGTGTTTATCTGCACACATGTTTACATAGCTTGTGCATGCCAGGTGCGCACACAAGCCAGAAGAGGGCATTGGATCCCCTAGGACTGGAGTCCCAGATGACTACGGGGCACCCTGTGGGTACTGGGAGCTGAACCTGGGGCCCAATGCAAGAGCAGCCAGCACTCCCCATGACTGAGCCCCCTCACCAGCCCACTAGCGGTGTCTTCACTCACCTCACAGGCTGATTGTCCGGGCCCACATCACGGAAGCCCAGTTTCTGCAGCCTGTTGCTCCTGTAGCATTCATAATGCTGGGTGTGGGTTTGGTCTTTCAGATCTTCCATATTAGTACACAGAAGCAGATTCCGGAGCTTCGCAAAGTCACAATGATTTTCATTTTCCACTAGTCAAAATAAAACCAGTATAAATTCATCATGGAGGGTTTCTGGTCATTGTTTTCCTGAATAAGTGTTCTGCCATTTTGGTGTTCTCAACCCAAATGTTTTGTTCTTTTTAGTGCTGTCGCCAAGTTTTCCTCATTCATTTCCATTCTCTCCCTCTCTCTCTCTCTCTCTCTCTCTCTCTCTCATCTGCATATTTCAAAACATTTTTGAGCTTCCTGATTGTTCCTCCTATTGATTTAGCTTATGTGATAGCTGACCTTGGTTGCCAACCTGACATACATGGGATGGAATTGCCCCCTCAGATTGGACTGTGGGCGTGTCTGTAGAGCATTGTCTTGATTGCTAATTGATGTAGGAGGGCCCAGCTCACGGCAGGCGGTGCCATGATGGGCAGGTGGACCCAGGTGGTAGTACATGTGACACCTAATATGTACTCTTCAGTGTTGTTAAAATGAGTCCCAACACTCAGGAAGAAAGAGTCAGTGCGCTTGTGGCACGTTGGTTAAACAAGAAGACTCGGTAGATATGGATGTAAGTCAGCTGCTGACAATTTCCTATCGGAATGAATCATAGACATGCTTAAGTCAGCACTTCTCAACCTGTGGGTCACGACCCACGGGGGGGGTTGTCAAATGACCCTTTCACAGGGGCCGCATATCAGACAGCTTACCTATCGGATCTTTACATTATGATTCATAACAGTAGAAAAATTACAGTTTATGAAGTAGCAGCAAAAATAATTTTGTTTGGGTTCACCAAACTGTATGAAAGGGTCACAGCATTAGGAAGGTTGAGAACCGCTGCTTTAAGCGGATGCTTAAATGAAAGGGAATTTGCGTTTCTCATTAGCAACTACTGACCTACAAATTGGCTAGAGTTATCAATGCTGGCTCAGATCAAAATGCTGTTTTCAGACTACAGATGACGCAGGATATATTGGATTTAATCATCATAAGACACGATTTCATATTTACCTTGCAAAACCCCCCACGGGTAATGACGACCTCTGACCATCCTTTTTCCGACTTTCACCTCCTCCATACTTCCTACCACAGCAAAAGGTAATATTCCCTAAGCAAATTAAAATGATACAAGCTTTTAAAGAAGTGATACAAGTTAAACTCCCTCCAAACAACATGGCTTACTATGTTGCTCTTTTCTTTCTGTGATTGATAGAAAGAACACAGGTGAGGCTGGTATAATACATTTAACCATGCAAATAATCTATCCTGCATCAGATTTCAATACTTAGCAGAAAATATATGCTAACTGATTTTTATAAGCCTTAATCTCAGGATGGCATATAATTAAGAAATGACCTACCTAGTATTTCCTAAAGCAAGGCACCCTGGTGTGAGCAGTACAAAGATAAAAAAAATATATATTGAATTGTTAATATACATATTTCTCCTCACATTATCTTTACTCTAAACACTAAGATAATATTTATTAATTGATACTAAAACTATTCTCTCTCTCAATCAATCTCTCCCCCTCCCCCGGCTTTTTTTGTTTTTTGTTTTTTGGGGTTTTTGTTTTGTTTTGTTTTGTTTGGGTTTTTTTGTTTTTTTTTTTTCTTTGTAGCCCTGGCTGTCTTGGAACTTGCTCTGTAGGCCAGGCTAGCTGTCTCTGCCTATTGAACGCTGGGATTAAAAACATGTGCCATCATGCTCAGCTAAAAACTATCCTTAATATATATATATATATATATATATATATATATATATATATATATATATATATATATAAAATAAAAATTAAGCTGGGCCAACCAAGGACCAGACATGGACTAGACCTAGACCCTCTATACATATATACGTAACAGGCAGCTTAGCTTCCATGTGGGTCTCCCAGAAAGGGATGGGGCTGTCTCTGACAAGGTTTCAGTCGCACACCTTTCAATCACTTCACCCTGGTGTGGATGTCTTGCCAGGACACTGTGAATGAGGAAGTACACAGTCCTAATGAGACTCAAAGTGCAAGGGCAGGTTTGGGGATATTCTCCCCTTTTCTGAGGGGCAGCGAATGCGGGGTAGAGGGATGAGGGAGGGACAAAGGGGAGGAATGGGGAAGAGAGGAGGGAGGAGGCTACGATTGAGATGTAAAATGAATAACTAAATAAAAAATAAAAATAAATTAAGCTGGGCATAATGGTCTGCACCTTTAGTCCCAGCACTCAGGAAGCAGAGGCAGGTGGATCAAGGCTAGGCTGGTCTACAGAATGAGATCCAGGATTCTCTGGGCTAAATAGTGAGATCCTGTCTCAAAAAATTATTATTAGTTAATAAGGGCACAGCATAATAAATACTTTTTAAAAAGCCAATGTTGCCGGGCGTGGTGGCACACGCCTTTAATCCCAGCACTTGGGAGGCAGAGGCAGGCAGATCCCTGTGAGTTCGAGGCCAGCCTGGTCTACAAAGTGAGTCCAGGATGGCCAAGGCTACACAGAGAAACCCTGTCTCGAAAAACAAAACAAAACAAAGCAAAAGCCAGTATCATATATGTCTTCGGGAGGACCAGGGAGATAACTTCATTGATAAAGTGCTTGCTGTGTGGGCATGAGGCTTTGAGTCTGATCACACATTAAAAAAAAAAAAAAAACCAGGCATGGTGGCACATGTTTGTATTCTCAGCACTGGGGAAATAAGAATAGGCATACAGATCCAGGGCCTTGCCAGTCAGCCAACCCAACACACCTGGTAACATCCCAGCCAATAGGAGACCCTGTCTCAAAAATAAAAGGCAGGCAACTCCTAAGAAACAACACCAGAGGCTGTGCTCTGACTTCCACGTGCACACGCGTACACACACACACACACACACACACACACACACACACACTTATAAGCACCTGCCTGCCCACATTAACAAACACATACACGCAGAAGAAAAAAAATTTTCTATGGTGCCTTGCAGAATAGAGTGACTTTAAATGTCAAAGGTACACTGTCCATTTCCAAAACCCGTAGAGGAGGCTTTTGAAAGAAGTTTTTGTCCCAAATATTCTTGACTAGATTTAGATGTTATACAACATATGAATACATCCAAATATTACATGGTATCCTATTCATATGTGATTCTTACGGTTTTATTTATCAGCTATAAATAACCTCAAAAGAACTTTTGAACTGAGATGGTGTGACAGCTTAACAGATAAAGGCACGTGCTCCACGCTTGAGGACCAGAGTTCTATCCCCAGAACACACACAGTAGGAAGGGAGAATTTTGTCCTCTGAGTTCCATATGTGCACCATGGCATGTGTGCATTTGTGCGTGCATGCACACACACACACACACAAACACATACTGCATAAACACAAACCAATGCAGTTAACAAAACTTTTGTAGAAAATTAAAAATAGATCTACAATGTGATTCAACTATTTCATTTCTAGTTATACATACAAGGAAAAAGAAATCAGCACAGCAAATGAGTGTCTGGACACCTATATTTATTGTATCATTATTCAAATATAGCTAAGACAGCAAATCAAAATAAGGTGTCCATAGATGGGTGAGAGGATCAAGAAAACATAGTCTGTATATGCACTCTTAGTGATAAATAAGACCTATCACTTACTGCAAAAGGGAGCTGGATGGGGCTGGAGAGAGGGACCCATGGTTAAGAGCATTGTCTGCTCTTCTTGAGGATGCAGGTTCAATTCCAAGTCCCCACATAACGGCTCACAATAATCTGTAACACCAGTTCCAAAGGAGCTGATGTTCTCCTCTGGCCTCCATGGGCACCAGCCGACATGCATGTAAAATAATAAGGTATTTTCAAGCAAATGGAGCTGGAGGGCATTAATGTTCATTGAAATAAATCAGATGCAGAAAAGAAAAAGAGTTGTATAGTCTCTTATACGAGAATTTTGAAAATTCAAGAGCTGGGCATGGTAACACACATATTTGACCCAGCACTCAGGAGGGAGAGGCAGGCAGATCTCTGAGATGCAGGCCAGCCTGGTCTACAAAGTAAGTTTCAGAACAGCCAAGGTTACACAGAGAAATCATTTTTAAAAAGAAGGAAGGTAGGAAGGAAAAGAGGGAGGGAGGGAGGGACGGACGGACGGAGGGAGGGACGGAGGGAGGGAGGAAAGCAAGCTCAGTCTCAGGCTGGAGATGGAGCGAGCAGTCACTGCTTACTTGTCTAGTATGTGTGAAGCTAGGTTCAATCCATGCTACTGCAAAAAGAGTTTTCCTTTTTCAATTTAAATGTATCAGAGTGATGATGGGGTCTGGGAAGGGGGTGAGTCAGGGGCTATAAAGAGAGATTGGATAATGAGGATAAGAAGACTGGTGGGTGGAATAACGTAAGCTTCTTCACAGGAAACAGAATGAAATAGAAAAAGAGGATATAAGAAACCCTTGTAACTTATAACAAAAAGTCAAAATGTCAACCTAAACTGAACAAAGAATCTGAATATATCTTTCTCTCAAGGAAGACATAAAAATATGCACAAGCCTATAAAAAGATATTTCACATCTGCAGTTGCTCAAAATGCCAATCAAAGCTACAGTGGGATCCACTCATACTGAGTAATTTAGTCAAAAATTTTAAAACTTATATAGCATGAATTAAGGTGAAGAAATATAATTGAAACTCCTGGGGCAGGTGCTTTGGTAACCAATACAGCAGGTCTTCAAATGATTAGATATAGATATTGCTTATAGATAGTGGAGAAATTATATACCAGCACAAACATTTGTACTTAAATGTTTATAATAATGTTCTTCATAATAGCCAAAATGTGGAATAACCCCAAATGTAGTATATTCACACACACACACACACACACACACACACACACACACACACACACAAATGTAGTATATGGACACATACACACACACAAAGTACTGATACACGTACAATATTGTAAATCTTAAAAACATTATTCTAATTGAAGACAATAACTAGAAGAGGAAACACATAATAAGTATACCTACAATATACATAAGTTGGTGCATAAACATACATATGTAGCTTAAATGGTATTTTCCCATCTGGGCTCCCTATCCAAAGACCATCTAACAAAACCCCAATACCAAGCATGAGAAGACCTCTTTTGAGTTGCTAGTCCAGGGTTGCTCAAGGAACTCCCAAACATTACAAGCTATTCCTATAGCCCTTGGTGCCGAAGACACTATGCACTTCAGACGTAAGGTCCAGAGTCCCCTGAGCTGGAACTGACCTGAAAGCCTCCTCCATGAGGGTCTTTCTTTTATGGTTCCAGAAAGTGCCATGCAAGCTTCCAGTGGAAGGAAGCAACCAAAAGCCCTGCCCAACTGTGATGCCTATGAACCACAAAAACCAGAATGGAACAATAGCTCTAAAAGTGCAGTAATAGTATGCATACCTTGGCAATAACCAATGGCTCTCTAATTGGACTTCAGATCTGATTAACAAGAAGGAAATTATGTCTGGTAGTCTAGCCAACTACCTAGGGCCAGTAAAGTCATGGATTTTGGAGAACTTACAAAAAACCATTTTACTAAACCAGATTAATCCATAACTACCACCTAAATATTTGTTCTTACAACCACAGATAAGTGTAGTACTCAGCCCTCATCATGGAAACTCCTCTTTACAACAGATAGAGAGTATTACTGAAAACCATACCAATAAAAATGTTAAGTGGTGGATTCCAGTGCCAGCAAATACATCTACAATACAACTCTCAAACAGTAATCCCAGTACCCAGGAGGTGAAATTAGGAGATTCAGGAATTTTAGGTCACTCTTATATGTGACACAGTAAATTCGAGGCCAACTTAGGCCACATGAAACCCTGCCAAGGAAGGATGGGAGGGAGGGAGGGAGGGAGGGGGGAGGGAGAGGAAAGAGGGAGGGAAAGGTAGAAGAGAAGAAGGGAGGGGATAAAACACTTCCCCATGTACTTTGAGGGAAAATATATTGTTTATTGACTCTGTTGAGGCCTGCTCCTTTTGGGTAGCCTAACTATAGGCATTTTTATTTCAGGCCCACCAGCCATATCACCTCAGCTCATTGCTAACATAAAAGAATCTCTGGACAAGGTCAGGTTCACCATAAACTATGTCTATGTTCAATGAGAAACTGTGGCCTTGTTGTTCCAAGAAATTTTCCAACTGTAAGCACAGCTGCCCCCAACTGCCAGGCACACTTTCAAGGTTAGCTAGAACTTCTTGTTAGAAAAATAATTTGAATCAGAACTGACCACCCTGTTCCACCATCTGGCCCCCTGTATGAGCTAATTGTGGTTGGTTGGTTGGTTGGTTGGTTTTTTTCCTTTATAAACTGACTCTGGAAAACAGGTTGATGTGACAGTTAGGCTCCTGAGTCCTTTCTGAGGCCTTGACCACAATCACCTTGAAAAAGGTGTTCAGGCATTCAATAAACCATCCATATCACATTGTCGTTCATGTGGCAATTCTTGTACAACGGTCTCTTGCAGGGTACAAATGACAATAAAGCACAGGAAATGTTACACACTGTGCTTCCTCCCCACACGTGAAGGGAAACTCACGCTCAACAGACGGAGCTTACGTTCATTGATGTGTTTTCTGGAGCAGTTGCTTCACTGTCGTCTGCCGTGAACTGATATATCTGAACTCCATGGCTCACCAGTTCCCTCATGATGTTGCTCTTGAATTTCTGTAGGTCGCTTTTGGAAAGTGAGTCGGCTTTGGCAATCAGTGGTATGATGTTCACCTGTTGAGAAGAAAGGTGAATCAAATTTCACTATTTTTCACCCTAAACTCTCCACTCCTGGTGGGGAAAAATGTATGCATGTGGTTTGTTGCTGCTGCTGTTGCTGTTATGACAGGATCTTCTATGGCATTCAGTGAAGAGTGTGGGGTGTGCCCACAGATGTGCCCTGTCATTCTCAGCCACCAAGAGTTTCTTGTTTGGGGGAATACTGAGGATTCAACCTTAAGCCTTGACTGTTCTGGGTAAATGTTCTACCCCTGAGCTATATTTTGAGCCTTCATCTTTTATCAGAACTCTTTTTTAAAACTCTTTTTTGTTTTGGTTTGGTTTTTATCTTTTTTGAGACAGGGTTTCTCTGTGTAATAGCCCTGGCTGTCCTGAACTCACTTTGTAGAGCAGGCTGGGCTTAAACACACAAAGCTCCGTTTGTCTCTGCCTTCGGAGTGCTGGATTACAGGCATGCGCCACCACTCCCGGCTAGTTTTAGAAGTCTTGCCCTCATTTCATTTCTAAAATCCCCATGCCCCCAATGGCTCTGGAATTAGCATAATCTAAATGGTAAGGTTCAGTAGACCCAATTACTTCTCAAACTGAATGATGAAAAGACCTGTCATTAAAATGCTGGGAGAGTTTTTCTCTTGGATGTCATTCAAGCAATCCCTTGTCCATAAATTCATATTAACCATTGTCTGTCTCCTAATTCATAGCTATATCTGTTTAAGCCTGTAATATGGTATAAATGAATAAATATCAGCTTTAAGTCAGTTGCTTTTATTTCAGAATTCTCAAATCACAGTTTTTTCAAATCCCATGTTTTTCCAAACACACTCTGTCTGGCGCGCGCTCTCTCTCTCACAAGAAATTCAAGCAATGGAGAAGTGTATACGGTCATAAATGAAAGTCCTGGTCTGGGAAAATCTCTCTGAAAAGGCTATAACTGTTTAGCATGTGTCTTTATGCAACTATAACTAGTCATGTTTTTGTGGGGGGTTTGGCATTCTTGTTTGTTTGTTTGGTTGGTTGGTTGGTTTTTGAGACAAAATTTCTCTGTGTAGCCTTGCCTGTCCTGGACTCACTTTGTAGAACAGGCTGGCCTTGAACTCACATCAATCTGCCTGCCTCTGCCTCCTGAGTGCTGGGATTAAAGGCATGCATAGTAACACAAGCCTTGGTATAAGTGGTTATTTTTAAGATTGAAAACTTAATGGTCTTATAGGAGCAGATGAAAACTTTAAACTTGAGGTGTTAAAGAGACTGAGAACATGAGGTAAAACACCCACCATCCATTGTCCAATCCCTCCTTATGAATAGGGTGAGCCTAGCCTTCAGCTAATTCTCCCATAAAGCGATGGTCCCCCTGTACAAATTGGAGAACAGGCTGAGGGCTTTGGGGCAGAAGCACAGGATCATGGAGGTCTTTAAGGACCTGACCATTTCTGTGGCACATCCTAGGTAAGAGGGAAAGTCACACACATCACTGTGGCTGTAGACACATGTTGTGGGTGTGAGCCTAGAGCCCCTCCACACCCAACTACAGGATGCCCTCTCTCAAGAACTGAGCCATCATTTCTAGCACCTAGCGCAAGGTTCTTATCTTGTCCTTATACCAGGGACTCACAAAAACATTAAGATTTTTCTAAAACCATGGGGATAAGAAGTCTGTCAAAGGAAGTCCAACTTGGTATGGTAACACCTGTAGTCCCAACACTTGGGAGGCTGAGGCAGGAGGATCATGAATTCTCGGACAACTTGAGCTACAAAGCAAGCCCCTCTGTGAACAAAGCAAGTCCACGTGTCTCTTAGGATCCCTCGGGGTTTTGTTTTGGAGGTCTCCTTTAATATAGCAGGCTGCAGCTACCTGCATGTTTCTTATTCTGAGTCTCCTCTGAGAGTATCTGAAGCCAGAATCAGAAAAGTTTCATGTTTCATTTTATCAATGGTACCAAAGGTTCACAGGATTATTTTATAGTACCATATGGTAAATTCGATTTTTAAAATATATACAAAGGACTGTCATCTGAGTAGAATTTAATCACAGAAAAAAATCAGGGTATATTTTAGTCTTTTTCCTCTATCTCTCCAAACAGGTAAAATGTGGGGGGGGGGGGAGCATATTTTGGTTACTGCTGCTATTGTGTTTGTTTGTTTGTTTGTTTGAGACGAAATCTCTCCCTGTAACTCAGGCTGCCTGTAGACTATTGTAGCCCAGGCTGGCCTCAAACACACAGGTATCCTCCTATCTCATCTCCATGAATTCTGGGATTACAGGCATGCATCCCATGCCAGGCTCCAAGGAGTCACTGTTTTAATTTAATTTACCTGGAATGACAGCTAAAGATGAATTCTATCAAATGTTAAATCTCCCTCCCTCTAGATGGTATATATTAACATCTTAACCCTCTACACCTCAAAATGTATCAGTATTTATAGACAGAAATGTCAAAGTTAAGACTGTTACTATAGTGGGGTCTAATCCAGTTTGGTTACCAACCTTAGAAGAAGGTTTGGTCTAGTGTAGTGGTGCATACTTTTAATTCCAACACTGGAAAACTGAGGTAGGAAAATCAGGAGGTTAAAGCCAACCTCAGCTACATAATGAGTTCAAGGCCAGCCTCAGCTACATAAGACCCTGCCTCAAAAAAAAAAAAAATGTTGTACAACAGACACCAGAAGACAGGCCACGTGAGAAAAAGTAAAGAGGCAGCCTTCTGCAAACCAAGGAGATAATTGCTGGCACCTTGATTTTCAAGCTCCCAGGACTATGTGAAAACATTTTTTAAATTTGTTTAAACCATCCACTCTCCGGCATTTTGTTAGGGACGTCCTAGAAAATTCATTCAAATGCTTTCAAGAGCAAGAGAAAAAATATTCAAATATATGCACATATCATAAGATGCCGGGCAGTTGCACGTAAATGCTTCAAGGCACGCTGAACCTTGGAAGGCTGACGGGGCATCAGACATACCCTCTTGTCGATGTTCTTCATCGTTAACAGGTCCAGGGACTTGAGAGAATGCCCTGTGGGTGCAATGAAGTAAAGACAGGCGTGGATGCGAGAGTCCTGATAGTCGGCCAGAGAGCGCTGGATCTTCAGCTCCTCCTGGAGGTAGGCCTCAAACTGAGCGTCCAGGTAGTCAACTACTGGCTGGTAGCTAAAATAAAATAAAATAAGATAAATTTAAACATTTAGCAGCATTTTAATAAGATCAGAATCTGATGTCTTGGTCGTTTACCAACACTGTGCACTGAAATTTGCCACTTCATAAAAGTAATGCACTTCATGGTCATAAAACATAATTCCAGGTTGGAGAGGATATAGCTCCGTTGGTAGAATCATATATCCAAGGGGAAAAATGTGATTTTCTTTTAAGGGAAATGGAACTACAGACATAATTTTTAAAATCTGAAGCTGGTCATAGTGGCACATGCCTGTCATCCTAACACCAGGAGGCTGGGGCAGAAGGACTGCTCTGAATAGGACTAGCCTGGACTACTTAGTGAATTCAAAGATAGCCTGGGATACATAGCAAAGCCCAGTCTCAAAGGAGAAAAAAAAAAAAAAAAAAAGAACCGAAATTTGAGAAAAGTCATCCGAACCCTCCAGTAATAATTCTCCTGCAAGACACCACAAAGACCCAAAGAGACTGCTGCATAGGGGTGGAGGTGCAGATGGGAGGGGCTTAGCCAGTAGTGACAGCTGAAAACCTGAAGCTATAAAAAACAAAGAACTTCTTCCCTAAAGCCTCTGGGTGGACCCCAGAAGACACCTTGGGTGAGTTTTTGCTGGCTCTATAGCTGTCCCGGTTGGTTTTTTTTTGTTGTTGTTTTTGTGTTGTTTTTGTTTTGTTTTGTTTTGTTTTGGTCAAGTAGCACAAGCTACAGTTATCTGGGAAGAAGAAACTCAACTGAGAAAAAAAAATGCCTCCATCAAGCCGGGCGTGGTAGTGCACGCCTTTAATCCCAGCACTTGGGAGGCAGAAGATGGCAGATCTCTGAGTTCGAGGCCAGCCTAGTCTACAGAATGAGTTCCAGGAGAGTCAGGGCTACACAGAGAAACCCTGTCTTGAAAAACATTGTAAGGAAGATACAAAAATAAAAAGAATTTGCTGGCCTGGGTGGTCCGAATGTTCCTGTCCTGGCTGATTTTAGGCTGCTCATCTGATGTCATTTACACACAGAGCTAGGACAGAACAAGCTGGAGAGATGGCGCAGCTAAGACCACTCTTCCAGACGGCCCAGGTTCGATTCCCAGCACCTACATGGCAGCTCACAACCCTCGGTTACTCCAGTTACAGGGGACCTAACACTCTCTTCTGGCCTCCAGGGACACCAGGAGTGCATGTAGTGCACAGACACACATAAAGCAAAACCACCCGTTTTATAAAAGAAACATTTTAAATAATACAACTACACTAGATATATAAAACCATCAATTTCACAAGAGTATTACTTCATGATAGAAGAATTAAAAGCTAGAAGGAAAGACATCAATTACCATAGAAGAATATTGCAATTTAGACCTGAAGAAATGACTCAGTGGTTAAGGAGCACATACTGTTCTTCCAGAGGACCCAAGTTCAGTTCCCAGCACCTATCAGGTGGCTCCCAACCTCCTGTAACCCCAGCTGCAAGAGGCCCCAGTGCTTATAGCCTCTACAGGTACCTTACATCTGCCACCAGGCTTCGCTGAAGTGTGTGTGTGTGCGCGCACACACGCACACCCACACACGCACGCGCTCCCACACACACGGATACTTACATGCAATTAAATTGATAAAAGTAAATCTTTTAAAAAGATATTACAATTTGAGACTGGAAAGATGGCTCAGACTGACCACCCATCCAGAGATCCTGAGTTCAGTTCCCAATAACCACGTGGTGGCTCACAACCATCTATAATATGATCTAATGCCCTTTTCTGTCATGCAGGCAAGCACTGGATACATAATAAATAAATCTTGAAAAAATATTTTAAAAAAAATATTACAACTTAGTCTGGCAAAAAGAAGGCAATTCATTAAGATGAGAAGGATTTTAAATAAAGTAACAAAACATTGCCTGTTGGCACATACTTTCAATCCCAGCACTTGGGAAACAGAGGCAGGCAGATATCTGTAGGTTTAAGGTCAGCTTGATTCTATATAGGGAGTTCAGGCCAGTCAGGGTTACATAGTAAGATTCTATCTCAAAAAAAGGGAAAGGGTTACAAAATAAGAGTGATTTCTACCAGCCAGGCAGTGGTGGCGCACGCCTTTAATCCCAGCACTCAGGAGGCAGAGGCAGGTAGCTCTCCATGAGTTCTAGGCCAGCCTGGACTATAGAGCAAGTTCCAGAATAGCCAGAGCTGTTACACAGAGAAACCCTGTCTCAAAAAAAAAAAAAAAAAAAAAAAAAAAAAAAAGAGTGATCTCTACCTATTTTTTTAAAGAAAACATGTCACAATGAAACCCAATGCCTTTTATGCTAACTTTATTAATTAATTTTAAAAATATGACACCACTAACTTGGCTTCCTTGTTTATTTGATCTCCATATCCCACTGTTTTCACAACAGTCAATCTCAGTGGAATATTTCTTTCCAGAAGTTCATATGTCTTCACTTTAAGTCCAACTTTTGGATAGAAGTGGGAGGTCTTGCTCTCTTTCATGTTGGTATTGAACAGTGTGTTGATCAGCGTTGATTTTCCAATTCCAGTTTCTCCTGCAGTGAACATAAACGTACCATCAAAGAATCTTAGCAGCCTAAGTGGCAGTGGCATTATCTGAGAAGGATTAATAAGGGTGGGGCCTTGTTGGAAGAAGTGTGTCACCAGGAGCCGGCTTTGGGGTTTCAAAAGTGCAAGCCAGGCCCAGAGTCTCTCTCTTCCTGGTGCCTGTGGACAGGAAGGAAGAACTCTCAGCTATTTCCCCAGCTCCTTGTCTTCTTCCCACATATGCCATGCTCCCTGCCGTGAGGACCATGGGCTAAGCCTCTGAAACTGTAAGTAAACACTGCTTAAATACTTCCTTTTATAAGGGTTGCTGTGGTCACAGTGTCTCTCCAAAGCAATAGAACGCTGACTAGGGCACACAGATATCTATCTGCCTGCTCAGAGTCCTGTGTGCTAGGATTAAAGACAACTGCCCACAGGCTAAGCTGAAATGTTCTTCAATATTTAAACAGTGCGGCTAAGAGGAAGAAAAAAAAAAAAACAACAACATAAATATGGAGAAATGGTCTTGAATTCACATCGTCGCTACCATGCTGTTTGTTATTAGTTTAGACAAATAGGAGACAAATGAAACAATTTGAATGTGGCGTTTGGTACTCACCCACGCAGAGAATATTGAAAGAGAATCCTTTCTGGATGGATCTGTTCACCATCTGAGTGGGCAAACACTCAAACCCAAAATGTTCAAGAGTGGCTAAGCAACGGATGTTCTCAGTTTGCTTGGATAAAACAGAAATAAAAGCATTCTAGTTAGAATCAGAAATAACATCATTTGAAAAGACAACACTGATTATGTTTTTAAAAAAAACAAAAACAAAAAAACAGGACTGGCTATCCCTGTATTGTCTTCTTGATGCAAATGTATGGAGTGAATTTGGGCCAAAAAAAAAAAAAAAAAAAAAAAACCCTCATACAGATGTTGATGCTATTGTTCTAAGTAAGTTAAGCCAACCTTTGATCATACTCTACGAGGCTGTTTCTAAATTTAAGAAGAAATTGAAGATGAAAAAACACCATGAGAAACACCATGGTTTTGTTGTAAAATAGCAATGGCTTTTCTATGTTAAAAGAAAAATTTGGTATTACTGTAGTGTGTATCTATATTAAGAAAATGAAGGTGGGGAAGGGTGGGGGGGGGGAGCATAGGACTCCAGCTTAGAGTCCAGTGCCAGGTGAGTAAAAGCTAACACTAGGGAATTACCACAATCCCATCTTAAACCAGTGTCCTCTAATGGACCCTCTGGATCAAAATATTAAAGCCGCAGGGTCAAAAGGAGACCTGTGGCTACAATCTATAGATATCCGTTCTATCACCCATGACTTGTTGCAGGAATCTTGGGTCAGCAATCAGCCTGAACACCAGGCAGCCCGCGGCAGTATGAACCTTGGTTCTACTCCAGGGCTGCGCAGTTGATAGACTGTGGGCTCAGGGTGTAACAGAAGATTGCCACCCTTGTGGCTGTGAACTTGAGAGTGGTTCTCAACCTGTGGGTCACGACCCCTTTGGGGCCCACATATTAGATATCCTGCATGTGAAATATTTACATTATGATTCATAAAAGAAACAAGATTATAGTTACGAAGTAGCAACAAAGTAATTTTATGGTTGGGGGGGTCACAAGATGAGGAACTATATTAAAAGGTTGTCGCTGGGCGGTGGTGATGCACAACTTTAATCCCAGCATTTTGGAGGCAGGGGCAGGCAGATCGCTGAATTCGAGGCCAGCCTGGTCTACGTAACGAGTTCCAGGATAGCCAGGGCTACACAGAGAAACCCTGTCTCAAAATCCAAAAGGTTGCAACAGTAGGAAGGTTAAGATCACTAGTTTAGAAGAGTAGAACACACACACACACACACACACACACACATTCCAACACTCCAATCCCCGGGAAGAATCCTATAGTGCCTGCCCACAAGATGGTGACTGTCAAAAGAACTAGATAGAATGGCCCTGGTCCCAATAATGAGGCCTATGGGAAAAGACAGCCTGTCATTTTCAGATACATCCCAGACAGTTCAAGGTGACATCAACTGAAGGTTTAAAAAAAATGGAAAAAAAAAAAACCCTAGCTGGGCTTGTCCTTTAGCACTGACGTGGTGACTACAATAGAGTGATTATCAAACTAGACCACAGTGGCCTCATTCCACAGGCAGTTTGGTGGACATCCAGGACACTGCTGGGACTGAGGGCAGGTGCTTCCAATCTTCGCCACTGCAGGAGCTGCTGGTAACCTGTCCCATGAGCAGAGCTCAACTCACAACGGTCACACTCAGTGCCACAGTTACCATTGTCAAACTAGCCACAGAAAGAGTACCACACACTCATGGCTGTGAGCCTCACACCTGCCTGAGCAGCTAGAATGCCCCCACTTTGTGTCCCTCACCAACAAGTTCTCTTTAAACCCATCACAGCATCAACTACCCCCCCCACCCCCCGCCGCCAAATGCCATTAATAACAGCCACAGATGCTGTAGAGGATGTGTCATGTCAAACTGGAGCCAAAGCCAAGACACACATCAAATTGAAAACACCAAGATATAGACTGGGACAAATGTGCTCAAGACAACTGATCTACCACATGCACAAATATGAATGCAGGTGCATGAGAAATCTACAGCCTTGGCTGCCCTGGACTCACTTTGTAGACCAGGCTGGCCTCAAACTCACATCGATCCACCTGTTTCTACCTCCCAAATGCTGGGATTAAAGGTGTGTGCCACCACTCCTGGCTGTAAGGAATATGTTTTTTAAAGTAACCCAGCAATTCCAAAAGGACATGGTAACTCTCTAGCAATACACCCCCCCCAAAAAAATTATATTGAAAAAATGTCTGACAAAGAATTTTAAAATGTTTTAGTATACTTAACTAGTTATGTGGTTTGGCTAGACTAAGAAAAACACAGAGAAGACTTAGGTAAACAAAATCAAAGATGAGAAGGGATACATTATAACAGACCTTACACAAGTGCAAAGTGACATTAGATCCAAGATGGCAGACTAGGGCACCCAGCATGCACCAGTTTCTCCTGCAGGTTGAATCAGAACAACTGGAGGGCCGCCAAGAAGTTCAGACAAGCTTGGAGAGACCTTAGACAGTGGAATAGAGGGCGCCCCAGAGCTGAATATGCAGCTACACTGCAGAGAACATGGCCAGAGATGAGAGAGAAGCTAGGTGGACCATGGCAGGAGTGGTGCTGTGCAGAAATGCTCTCTCTTCAGACACTGGCAATGGGATCCCAATAGAAACTGGCACTCAGTTGGCTCTGTGTTCTTGAGCGAGGCCGGTGATGGTACGTAGCTTTAATCTCAGCACTCAGGAGGCAGAGGAAGGCCGATCGCTGGGTTCGAGGCCAGCCTGGTCTACAGAGTGAGTTCAAGACAGCCAGGGCTACACAGAAGGACCTTGTCTCAAAGATATAAAAAAAAAAAAAAATCCTGTGTTTTCTAGGATGATACTCACAGCGGCACATTGGGGAACTATCTTGAGAAGACCCCGAACTTGTTTCTCTAGGAGTCACGACTCCCGACTTTCTTGTCACTAGGAGCCCTCAGCAGTTTGCCCTTGGTGGGAAACATCTGATACGAACCTACCGAGAACCTCTGGTGATGAGAAAGCAGCCTGTGATGAACAACATAAATGAACAGTGCTTCGCTTGAACCCTGGCAGCTCAGAGAGCCAGCTGGGGGACGCGAGAAAGAGACGTTGCAAGTCATTTCACACAGCTACTTTTGGGAACTAAGTCCCAGAATGCCAGAGCTGTGGGAGGCAGATTGACAGCTAGGATTGCAATAAATTAGACGCCTTCTGCCAAGCCAAGAAAATGATTGACCGTGGAGAAACAAACTACAGAATGGGAAAAAATCTTTTCTAGTTATTCATCTGACAGGAGATTGACTAACTAGAATGCCCCGGTCTTAGGGACCCCGTGGCCAACGCAGGTAGCTGTCAGAGAGGCAGATCCCACACTGCTGTAACAGGGTCTCCTACCCTTCCTTGGCTTTTACATCTGGGGCCAGGGAGGGACAGTACGAAGAGCGGAGCACAGCGAATGGGTCCCTGTACATCTTTCTCCATGAAGTATTTCGCTACAGTGATATGAAGCTCATAACACCCCAGAGAGATTTTAAATTTTGATTTAATCTCCTTTGCTTTTTGATGAGAATAATGTCTGTCTGTCTGTCTGTCTGTCTGTCTGTCTGTCTCTCTCTCTCTCTCTCTCTCTCTCTCTCTCTCTCACACACACACACACACACACACACACACACACACACACACACACACACAGAGATCAACAGAGTCAAGAAACATGTTACAGAGCCGGCGTGGTGGCGCACACCTTTAATCCCAGCACTCAGGGAGGCAAAGGCAGCAGATCGCTGTGAGTTCGAGGCCAGCCTGGTCTACAAAGTGAGTCCAAGACAGCCAAGGCTACATAGAGAGACCCTGTCTCAAAAAACAAAAACAAAAACAAAAGAAAGAAAGAAAAAAAAGTCAATATTTTGAAACTACTTACTGAAGTACACGATGCATAGTTATAAATGAAAGATGTACTTAACTGTATCTTCATTGTTAGGTGTTTGTGTGGGCATGTTCGGTGGTTTTTCTGCCATGTCAGAGTGAAAAGGCTGAAAGAAAGCAAGCTTTGTCAGGTCCACCTGCAGAGGTCATATTCCTTAACCTTACAGCATTAGAGAATCCAACATGGAAACTGCCACAAACTGTCACACCTCTGACCTGTTAGAAGTCGGATCTTTTATCCTAAACTGGCTTGTGCATGCTCGAGAATGTGCCATCCTATAAAGCAACATCGCTTAGCCAACGATCCCCCAAAATGAAGAGAAAGAGAAGCTCTCTCAAAATCCAAGACGTCCCTGAGATAACTTCTTCGTGGGTTGTTCTAGCCGGCCATGGATTTCACTGAGACATTCCGTACACACTTAGCACCATACTCAGTCCTCCATTTAAACGGCTCTGCTGAGCATGAGAAAACAGACACTGAGGATGACTTCAGTTCCCAGAGGAGCTTACACCTGAAGCCGGAGTTTGAAGGAGACTTGAAAAGAGGCGAAATTAGGGACCACTGTAAAAAGGAAAGCAGGCTCCTAAAAATCTACACGCATTCTTTAGGAACCAAACCCAACCCATTAATTTTTGTTCATTTACGAAGCACCTTGCTTGAGGCACCTAGCACTGTGCCTGGCAATTTACCTCCTGCGGTACCTTCAGGCCGAGGAATGTCAAGCAACTTACTTGATCCGGGTCTCGGCTGTGAAATGCGCGGTCCGAGTGGACTCTGAGACTGCTGTGCTCTCCCTCGGGATCTGCAGATTTGGTCCAAATTAATATCAACTGCGTTTGCAACAATTGGGAACAAGGGAGTTAAGGCACAAAAGAGTGTTGTCCCGAGTTCTAAGGAGGACGGCATGAGAAGGCCACGCTAACCTACTTTTTGAGTACAGCAAAAAGATAGTAAGAATGTGAGACTTTTTTTTTTTTAAGGATTTATGTATTTTTGTCTCATGCATTTGAGTGTCTTGCTGCATGTATGTGTGTATACATATGCACCATGTGCAAGCCTGGTACCCTGGAGGTCAGAAGATGACATTGGGTGCCCTGAAACTAGAATTACAATCACTTGTGAGCTGTCATGTGAGTGCTAGGAAATCCAGGTCCTCTGAAAAAAAAAAACCAGAATTTTCTCTGAAGACCAGGCTGGCCTTGAGCTCAGAAATCCACCTGCCTCTGTGTGCTGGAATTAAAGTCCTGAGTGCTGGAATTAAAGGTGTGCACTGGCAGGCCCAGCTTACAGCAAATGTTCTTACCTGTTGAGCCATCTCTCCAAGCCCCATTAAGGAATGTTGGTTTTGTTTTTGTTTTTAATTTGTGTACTGTGAAACTAAACAAAGAGTGGTTCTGTTTTATTTGACACGCCTTGAGATTACTCCGCAGTAGTATATTAGTTTATCTCATGTTTCCTTGATGCTAAATAAGATCCTCTCACATATGGCCTGTGTTCCACTGTACGTTACCCTAGCACATGTGAAATTTCTGTATATATTTAGTAGATTCTTTTTTGTTGTTATTTACTTTTTTTGGTTTGTTTGGTGTTTTGTTTTTTGTTTTTGTTTGTTTGAGACAGGGTTTCTCTGTGTAACTTTGGCTGTCCTGGCCTGTCACTATGTAGACCAGGCTGGCCTTGAACTCACAGAGACCCACCTGCCTCTGCCTCTTGAGTGCTGGGATTAAAGGCGCACACCACCAAGGCCCGGCCTACTATAATCTTAATGTTGGCCATTGTCATGATTTTCAGTCCTTATCTGCAATCAATAATGTTCAAAAACTAAAAAGGGGATTGTTTCATAACTTCTTATAATTACCCATTCTCAGAATATAAAGTTAAGTGCCAGATTTGGTGGCATATGCCTATAATCTCAGCGCTTAAGGGGACGGAGCAGAGGCAGGAGGATCAGGAGTTCAAGACCATTATCTGATGTTTAGTCCATATCTTAGTTAGGGTTTCTATTGCTGTGATGAAACACCCTGGGGGGGGGGGGACAAGTTGGGGAGGAAAGGGTTTATTCAGCTTACACTTCCATACTGCTGTTCATCATCAAAGAAAGTCAGGATGGGAACTCAAACAGGGCAGGCACCTGGAGGCAGGAGCTGAGGGATGCAGAGGCCATGGAGGGATGCTGCTTACGGGCTTGCTCCCCATGGCTTGCTCAGCCTTCTTTCTTATAGAACTCAGGACCACCAGCTCAGTGATGGCATCCACAGTGAGCTAGGCCCTCCCTCAGCAATCACTAATTAAGAAAATACCCCACAGGCTTGCCTGCAGCCCTATCTTATGGAGGCATTGTCTTCCTTGAGTTCCCTCCTCTCAGATGACTTTAGCTTCTGTCAAGTTGACATAAAACAATCCAGCACAACTGATCCCTTATCACTCGACATGCAAATACAACAAAATTAAGCTACAGCCTTTTTCCTTTCTCATTCGTCCCCAAGACCACACATTAATAACACCACCATATAAAATATTCTGCAAACTTAAAATTTTCCAGTCTTTACAAATTCAAACCCTTTAAAATTCAATCTCTTTATTTAAAAAAACAGTCTCATTTAAAACCTAAAATCTCTTTTAAAATTCAGTCTCTCAACTGTGGGCTACTATAAAACCAAAACTAAGTTAAATATTTCCTTACGTCAAAAGGAAAATGCCAGGGCACAGTCACAATCAGATCAAAGTAATGCCCAATATCTGGCCTTCACTCACCTTGGGCCTTGGGTCACTTCTCCAGCTCTGCCCTCTGCAGCACACAGCTTGTCTTTTAAGGTCCAGCAGGCTCCATTTCCTGCTGCTGCTGTTCTTGGTGGTCAGCCCATGGTACTGCCATCTCCAAAATGCTGGAGTCTTCTGCAGCAACTGGGCTGCACTTTCACCAATAACCTCTCCTGGTCTTGCTTCACTGTACCAGGCCTCAGCTTCTCAGCCTGACTCCTTCAGTCCTGGGCCTTCAGCTGCCACTGAGGCTGCATCTTCACCTGTGGCCTCTCCTGGCCTCTCACGGTGCTAGGCCTCATCTGTGCTCTCCGTGGCCCCTCCGTGCCTTCAAACCCAGCACCGCCTGGGTGACTTTTACAACCAAGATCAGCTGCCGGGATCGAGGCCTCTGGAACACAGCTTCTGTGTTGCTGACTCTTAGGAAACACTTCCCAGAAGATTTCACCTCCATGATGCTGGGTTTGTTTGTTTGTTTGTTTGTTTGTTTGTTTGTTTGTTTTGAGACAGGGTTTCTCTGTGTAGCCTTGGCTGTCCTGAACTCACTTTGTAGACCAAACTGGACTCAAACTCACTGAGATCTGCCTGCCTCTGCCTCACGAGTGCTGAGGCTAAGGGCCTGTGCCACCACCACCTGTGCTGGTCTCTTTTTAATCGCTGCTGAATTCTAAGCATCACTGATCCCAGTAAAACGAAGAGTTCATTTTAGTGGTTCTGGTCTCTTGTTAATAACAGCTGATTCTTTAGCTCCAGCTGAGCAGACATCGAAGATTCTTCAGGTACATGACTGGTAGAGCCTTTGGTTTCCGCTGACATTTCACGAGCCAGGCCTCCATCACCTGTACTTCTTTCAACATTGTTTTCAAAGCTCAAACAGAACAGCTCACTGCACTCTCAATACTCAATGACTTTTCTAGCCCAACGTTCCAAAGTCCTTCCAAAAATCCTCCCCCGGAAACATGGCCAGGTATGTGACAGCAATTCCCCCACTATCTTGGTACCAACTTCTCTTAGCTAGGGTTTCTATTTCTGCAACAAAACACCATTACCAAAAAGCAAGTTGGGGAGGAAAGGGTTTATTTGGCTTATACCTCCATATTGCTGTTCATCACTGAAGGAGGTCAGGACAGGAACTCACACAAGGCAGGAACCTGGAGACAGAAGCTGATGCAGAGGCCATGGAAAAGTGCTGCTTGTTGGTTTGGTCCTTCTGGCTTGCTCAGTTTGTTCCCTTATAAAACTGAGGACCACTCGGATGGCACAACTCACAATGGGCTGAGCCCTCCCCATCAATCACTTACTAAGAAAATGCCCCCACAGGCTTGCCTGCAGCCCCATCTTACGGAGGCATTTTTCTTAACTGACGTTCCCGCCTCTCAGATGACTTTAGCTTGTGTCAAGGTAACAAAACGACCCAGCACAGTCAGTGTGAGTCCAACATGAGCTATCAGAGACCCTGTCTCAAAATAAACAGAAGAAGTTGAAGTCAATAACTACAAAAGGAAGAGTGGCGGCCTCTGCATCGCTGGTGACATTGTGACAAGTCTGCTAAAGTGCAAGCTCTGCATTCCTAATCATGTGACTGAAACTGTCCTCTGAGAAGGCCACACCTATCCTTTCTTGGGAGTCTTACCTTCTTCCCAGTGGCCTCTCTTTCTCTTAATCCTTGCGCTTATTAAAAAACAAATCTAGGCTAAAAATGTGTTTTAATAAACTCCAACTAGGGCTGGGCGTGGTGGCACGCACCTTTAATCCCAGCACTCAGGAAGCAAAGGCAGGCGGATCACTGTGAATTTGAGACCAGCCTTTTCTACAAAGTGAGTCCAGGAGAGCCAGGTCTCCACCAAGAAACCCTGTCTTGAAAAAAAACAAAACAAAACAAAACAAAAAACCAAACCAACCAAACAAAAAAAACCCAAAAAACTCCAACTACGTCTCATTAACAAAACGAATAAAGGCTAATTGCCAGTCCCTTACACAAAGAAAAGTGTTCTTCTAGTAGGTAAATCTCGAGCAGATGGAGGCTGGAGAGATGGGTCAGTGGATAAGAGCACTTGCTGCTGTTCCAGAGGACCCATGTCCAGTTCCCAGCACTCTCATCAGTCAGGTCACAACCCTCTCTATCGCCAGCTCCAGGTGATCCAACGCCTCTGGCCTCGATGGAACCCTGCACTCATATGCACATGCCCACGTGTAACCACACACATCTACACACAGTTAAAAGTAAGAGGAAATGCTTTTTAAATATAGAGCAAGTTATCTCAAAATATGATTGCTGTGCCCTTAGAAATTCCTGTTTGTTTCAGGGTACCTATGAAATTGTTTTGTTTTCTTTTTCTATTTCTTTTTTTCTAGCAATGCTGGCATGTGCTTTGCTTTTTCTGCTGGATTGAAATCTACACCAGTGATTCAAAAACCATGGTGGAGCAGGTCAGTGGTAGCACATGCCTTTAATCCCGGGACTCAGGAGGCAAAGGCAGGTGGATGTCTGAGTTCAACGAAGCCAGCCTGGTCTGCAGAGTGAGTTCCAGGACAAGTAGGGCTACACAGAAAAACCCTGTCTTGAAAAATAATAGCAACATCTGGGGCACACATAGTGGCACACATCAGGCAAGGCAGGAGAACTTCAAGTTTGAAGCCAGCTTCAGATATTTAGTGAGTTTTACTTGAGGTACTTACAGGGCTACATAACAAGACTCTGAAGGAAAAACAAATGGAGGATGAGAAAGGGAAAGCCAGAGGGAGAGGGTGCAGATGAGAACAAAGCTGGAGGAAGAGGAAAACTACTACGGGATCTCAGAGGGCAGAACAGAGACACACACCCCATCCTTCACCACCCCACCTCCTCCTCCACCAGGAAGAATAGTAAGAACAATTCTGTGGCCACACCCTGAGGCCAATGACCCTGAAAGACAACTGGACATTAACATGAGAGGGAACCTGTAAGATTCAGAAACAGGACTGCAATCGCATACAGAAGGAAACAAAAAATCCTGACATCTGCCATCCTTGCTCCCTATCTGGGAGGGCGGGGGAGACTCCTTTTTGGCCGGGATAAGCTTAGAAGGGAGTCCCAGAACATTCTTATCCATAAAGATGCTGAGATCCCAGCTGGGGGAAGTTTCCCAAGCCTCCCGGGATTGGGGAGTTACCGAAACAGGCACAATTGTCTTTCTTTGGGGGGAAAAAGTCTCTCACTTATCTCCCAAAAAAGCTCCAAAGTGCTGAAGCCAGAGTCGCCTTGAGAAGGAACCCATGGTCTGACTCCAAGGTGAACTGCTGTTTGGAAGCCCCTTGTGTTAGTTATTTTTTCATCGCTGGAGGGTGGAGGGGGATTAGGGGGGAGTTGGAGGGGAGACTGGACTAACAAAAGCAGCTCAAGGGTGGTTTCTTTGTTTTGTTTTGATTTTGGGGTTGACTCACGTTTGAGGGTATATTCAGTCCTAGTGGGCATAATGATTTATACTGTCAAACCAACAGCACCTAGAAATACCTAAGAAGTGAGTCAATGGATGAGGCTGTAAGGCTTATCGAAACTAGGGTTAGCCTGCCTCGATGCCTCTGAACATGCCGGCTGAGGTGGGAAGGCCCACCATACCCCAGCCTCAGGTCTGGCGTTGCCCAGTGTTCATCTGCGCCTGCTTCTGCTCTATAAGATGCAAAGTGACCAGCTTCTTCTCTCCCCCTCCCCCCCATCCTTCGAGACAGGGTTTCTCTGTGTAGCCTTGGCTGTCCTGGACTCACTTTGTAGACCAGGCTGGCCTCGAGCTCACAAAGATCCGCCTGCCTCTGCCTCTCAAGTGCTGAGATTAAAGGCGTGTGCCACCACTGCCCGGCTTGACCATCTTCTTTTTAAAAGAAGGTTCTGGGGTGATGACTCAGTGAATAAGAGTGCTTGCAATGCGTACATAAGGATTTGAGTTCAGATCCCACTAACCACCATTTACCTGTAATTCTGTTTTCTGAGAATGGAGACAGGAGGATTGCTGGGATTTGATGGCTACCAGCCAGCTCCAGTTGGCTGCCTTGATGAAGTAACAAATACTATTTCCCAGGCTCAAACTGTAGTTCTTGTAGCAGTTTCAGCCTTCTATGACATTGAAAAGATATTGTGGTATTTCAAAAGCCATTTCTGTGGCTGAAGAGCTCCCACCTAAGCTTCAAGTGAGTGTCATTAGCCAGCATGAATGACACGCCAAAGGGCGAGCATCCACAGAAGAACATTATAGAGCTGCATAAATGCAGTCCAAGCAATGAACACACTCAAGTTAAATGGTATGCCCGTGGACCAGTATTTGACAGTTCCTATCTGAAAAGCTTTTCAAAGATGAAAGATGTAAAATCTGGTTATAATCAGCATTAGTTGGCAAGCCACCCTTTACATTCGACTTTAGTAATAAAGAGTGCTAAGCTTAATATGGCCATGATGGTTCATGCCTGTAATCCCAGTGCTTGGGAGTGCCACGAATGCCAAGCCAGCCTAGGTTAGCAAAAACCTGTCTCAGAGCAAACAGAAAAGGGGCGAGGGGCTGGTGTAGGATAGAGAAGGAACACTGACCCATTAACTGTGAGTTCTAGCTAAGCAAGAATTCCACTGTAGCTGAGCCTGATGCTGCAGACCCGCAAAGCCAGTTAAGAGGCTGAAGCAGAGCCGGGTGCAGTGGCACACCTCTGTAATCCCAGCACTTAGGGAGGCAGAGGCAGGCGGATCCCTATAGTAGGCTGATCTACAAATCAAGTCCAGGACAGCCAAGGCTACACAGAGAAACCCTGTCTTAGAAAGAAAGAAAAAAAAAATGTAAAAAGCGGCTGATGCAGGATAGCAAGTTCAAGTCCTGCCTGGGTACCATGGAGAGACCTATTTCACAAAATAGAAGGAGGAGGAGGAAGAAGAGGAAGAGAGGGAGAAACAAACAAACAAACAAATCGTGGGCCTGAAGAGATGGCTCAGAAATTAAGAGTGCTTTTTGCTCTTATGGGGATCCATAACTCCAGGACCAAAGGGTCAAATGTCTTCTGAAGTCAGCAAGCACCAGGCACATTGTGCAAACACATACATGCAGGCAAAGCATTCATACAAATTAAATAAATAATCTTTTTAAAGTTTAATGAAAAAAGGACAGGGGATATAATTCAGTATAGAAGTTTTTTTTTCAGGTCTGGTCTTAACCCTCAAAAGCTTGCTCATGAAAACACACACACACACACACACACACACACACACACACACACACACACACACACACGAATTTCATTCAGTGGACCTGTAATTAGATGTTTCATGTATTTAGTTTTCATCAACGTAAAATGAACAGCTGGGGAATGTGGGGATGGCTCCAGGATGAGGTGAATCACAGCTGAGTTGTCACTTTGGGAGAATGACATCTGCAAAGGGTACAGTTCTGATTGACAAGGGTGGTCCACCAGGTCCTGGGCTCACCCATTTGGGGCACTCAGAACAGGAACTCCTGTGTAAGGCTGAGGGAGAAGACTCAGCAGACCCTCCTTCAGACTAGGAGGTCTGCAGCTCCCCAGGGAAGGGCCGACTTGCCTAGCAGAGCCCCTTAGAATCTGGGACACAGTGGGAAGAGCATGGCCTCACACCGCGGGCACATGTGCATTCAAAAATCCGAAACCCCAGCTGGGTAGCCTTTGAGCTCCTACAGGTGGAAAGACCTACCTCAGGCAGCTAATCTAGCCCCAGGGGCCCAAACACAGGGCATCATTGGCTCAAGCGTCAGGACTGTCAGCATCCTCAGCACCTTTTCCCTCCCTGGGTCCAAGCTGCAGGGGCAGCTGCATCATGGGGCGGAGCCGCCCTGAGTGCCCTTTGTCTTTGGAGACCTGGTAAGTGCTGAGTGTCCCGGGAGAGGATGGGCTACAGTCAACTCCTTGTGTTCACTGTTTCTGGCCGAGCCCCTCTCCAAGACGTCTTTACCCAGTGTCCCTCGAGGAACTTGGGTCTTTCATATGTAAAGTCTTTCCTATCCCATTATTATAAACTTATTTTCCGTATTTTCTGGATGCTCTGCCTAGAAGGGCTGTGGAACCTCTGCCTCGCCTCTGCACCACATCTGACTTTGTGCTTCTGTCTCTATATATCTGTCTTAAGTGACACACATTTATTTGTTTGTTCGTTTGTGGTACTGGGGGTTGAACCCAGGGCTTCCCACATGCAAGGCAGCCGCTCTACTAAATTTTGAGGTAGGACCTAAGCTTCTGGGGTTAGTCTTGAATTTGCAGTTTTCTTGCTACTTCTCTGAGTGCTGGACTTAGGCCTGCACAACCCCCTGGCTCAGGTCAACCATAGCGCAGCTAGCTCCATGCTAACTCTACTGAGCAAAACATTTGTAAGGCTAACAGACGCTGTGCTGCCTCCCTTTGCCAGATGACAGTTAATACACTTGAAGCCAGCTTGACCCGCATGAGGTCCTGCCTCAAAAAACTAAAATAATAAAAATAAATAAGGCCGGTATACATGATGTAGAAAACTGATGCTGTTGGGCTGGAGAGATGGCTCAGAGGTTAAGAGCACCACCTGACCTTCCATGGGTCCTGAGTTCAATTCCCAGAAACCACACAGTGGCTCACAACCATCTATAAAGAGATCTGGTGCCCTCTTCTGGCATGCAGGTCTACATGCAGGCAAAACACTGCATAATAAATAAATAAATCTTTAAAAGAAAAGAAAACTGTGTGTGTGTTGAAGTACATTCTATTATATGTATAAGTCTAATATAAACCATAATAAAAATAGAGGTATAATAAGCCCTTAAATCACTGGTGATTACACGTACTAAGCCGTTAGTGGTTCACTCCTGCGCCGACTGGTTGCATTACCGTTTACATCAGTGTCTTGCTGTCAGCTACACAGAGTGTGCGCATTCCTCTGTCACAGGTAGCCAGCCTGGGTTACATGGGATCCTGCCCCCAGAATAAAGAAAGAATTAGAACAAATACAAAGCATGAAAGCAGACAGGAAAACTCCTTCATGTATTCACTTAGGAAGAACTTACTGGCAGGCACTGGGCATTGAAAATAAAGCAGTGAACAAGCAGGCGTAGCGCTGCCTCCCTGAAGCTCAACATCGCGCATCGGCGAGATATGAAGACGAGTCACCAGACAGTTATAGTGAGGGGAAAAAGCACTTCCTGAGCCAGGAAAATGTAAATGAGGTGTCTCCTTAGGTGCGTGACGTCAAAATCTCTTCAGATTTAAACTCTTTCATACAACATGTACAAACTTGGGCTGATAAGATGGCTCCAAGGATAAAATGCTTGCCGCTAAACCCAGTCCCTGGGACCCATGTAACCAACTCCATGTATACCATGACACATGCCCCCCCCCCACAGAATACTAAATAAGATTTTAAAAGATTTATTTATGTATATGAATACTCTGTTTGCATATATGCCTACATGACAAAAGAAAACATCAGAAGAAGGCATCAGATCCCATTATAGATGGTTGTGAGCCACTATGTGGGTGCTGGGAATTGAACTCAGGACCTCTGGAAGAACAATCAGTGCTCTTAACCACCAAGCCATCTCTCCAGCCTCTAAATAAGGTTTTTAATGTAAAAATACCATAAAATGTTTTACAAATTAAATGTATTTGGAAAATATTTCACATGATATATTTCAGCATGCTTCCTATCTGATTGTGGCTTTTGTTGGATTTTATAACGTATATCGCAATACAAAATCTTTTTAAGAGAATCCCAGAGGTGGTGGCGCATGCCATTAATCCCAGCACTCAGGAGGCAGAGGCAGAGGCAGGCAGGTCTCTGTGAGTCTGAGGCCAGCCTGGTCTACAGGGCTAGTTTCAGGACAGCCAGGGCTACACAGAGAAAGTCTGTCTCAAAAAGCAAACAGAGAGAGAGAGAGAGAGAGAGAGAGAGAGAGAGAGAAATAACAAAGAAATTTATTTAACTTATTTAGCCTGGCTTGATTCAAGCCTTTAATCCAAGCACTTAGGAGGTAGTTGGATCTCTGTGAGTTCCAGGCCAGTCTGGTCTACATAGTGAGTTCCACACATGTATCTTATTTTTTTTTTAATTATGCCTATACGTGTATGTGGAGATACGCACACGTGAGTGCAGGTCAGGGGCTGGAAGAGTATTCTGTATCTCCTGAAGCTAGAATTACAGGTGATTGGGAACAGACCATCACGGATGCTAGGAACCTAAACCAAACCCAGGTCCTCTGAAAGAGCACCAAGCCCTTCTAACTGTGGAGCCATATCTCCAGCCACAACAGTTTCAATGGGTGCACATAGCTCTGGCTGGCCTGGAACCTGCTAGGTACACAGGCTGGCTGCAAACTCTCAGTGATCTCCCCATAGTAATTTCTCGAGAGCTGGCATGAGAGGGTGTGCATGAGCATGCCTAGCTGAGGCCAGCATTTTCCTAGCTCCATTTCGCCCCTTTTTATAACATACAGCAGGGGATTATCTAGCAGGCCTTTGGAAAAATCTTAACTTAGCAACCTCGGTGTCCTTTTCAGTTTCTGAACCCTGCCCTGACTGACTTAATAGATGTAAGGTTGTTTTTTGGCTTGATTTTTGGTTTTCAGAGACAGGGTTTCTCTGTGCCAGCCTGGCTGTCCAGGACTTACTTTGTAGAGTAGGCTGGCCTTGAACTCACAGAGATCCGCTTGCCTCTGTCTCTGCTTCCCAAGTGCTGGGATTAAAGGTGTGCCGCACTACCACCTCATAGGGTTGTTGTTGTTGTCGTCGTCATCGTCGTTGTCATCATCATCATCATCATTTGTATTTGTGTTTGAATTTGTATTTTGTGTGTATGACTGTTTTGCCTACATATGTGTATATGCACTTTGTACATGCCTGATGCTGGCAGAAGCCAGAAGGGGGTGTCAAAGCTCCTGGAACTTAAGTTACAGATAGTTGCACCCCACCAGTACTGAGGACTGAACCTGAGTCCTCTGCAAGCACAGCCAGTGCCATCTCTCCAACCCGGATGAATGTACTTTCTGATATCACGTTTGGCTTTGAGATCATTGAGCTTGAAACTTAAGGACATTTCATTTATTTGTATCTGGCTCTCTTTGAGAGCTTACATGTGGAGTCTAGTTCCTAAAGATATTAATTTTATTAATTAATTAATTAATTTGTTTGCTTGTTTTGTGAAGTATATGTGGAAGTCAGAGGACAGCTTACAGAAGTCAGGGATCAAACTCCAGCCATGAGCCTTGGCAGCACACTCCTTTACCCTGCTGACCCGGCCCATAAGGTACTTTTTTCAGACACGGTCTTGCTGTGGTCATCCATGACTGGCCTGGAACTTGCTATGTAGACCAGGGTGGCTTCGAACTCACAAAGATCTGCCTGCCTCTGCCGCCTGGGTGCTGCTAACATGCTTTTAAGTTAATCTGGGAAGGTCTGACTCTTGGTGAAGTGGCTGTGACAGTTTCAGATTGGTGTCACGTGTCAGGCAGTGAGTGAATGGCTCCCTTATCTCAGGGGAATATGCTGCTGAAGCAGCTGGTTTTCTCTCCCTGAATAGAAAAATGCTTTACAGAAATGCTTTCCTTGGGGGAAGAGTTAGTGAAAATGCCATCATGAAATCCATTATTGTTTATAATTAATATATGCTGATTAAAAAAAACACGTTTTAAGAAAAGAGATGGCATCTTCATTTCCATCACTAGCAGTCTGAGAGCTATTTTCCAGGGCATCTTTGTGAGCAGACAAAAAGACTGTTCTTTTATGGTAATTAGCAAATCTGTGCATTTCCCTCTGCTGTTGAAATGCCTGGTTTACCCCTCCTCTTCCTCTGCTTCCTCCTCTTCCTCCCCTTCCCTTCCTCCTCTCCTTCCTCCCCTTCTCCTCTTCCTCCCATTCTTCCCTCCTCCCCTTCTCCCCTTGTCCCTTCCTCCCCTTCCTCCCTCTCCTCCCCTTACTCCCCTTCTTCCCCCTCCTCCAACTTTTAGGCAGAGTCTATGTTTCCCAGCCTGGCCTCCAACTCACTCTGTAGCCAAGGACGATCTTGCTCTCCTAATCCTCCTCCCTCTACTTCTGAGGGCTGGAGTCCAGGTGTCTACCACCAAGCCCAGCTCATTAGACACTGGAGATGGTGCTCAGGGATTCATGACTACTAGGCAAGTGCTCTACCAACTTAACTAGAGCCCCGGCCTTGGTTTCCCCCATTTCTAAGAAAAAAAGAGAGTCTAATCTTTCTGAAGCCTTTCAATTAATAAGGCAAGGACACTGTGTTCACTATGTTCTGGGAAATGGAATGAAAACACTAAGAAGAAGGATCTCGAAGTAGATAACATTCACAGCCCTCTGGGCTTTTGTTCCTTTCTTTTTTGCTCTGGGGAAACTGGTCTCTGTGTAGCCCTAGCTGGCCTAGAGCTCTGTAGACCAGGCTGACCTCAGACTCACACAGACCCACCTGCTGGTGCCAGGATTCAAGCCTTGTACTCCAGTGCTTGGTAGCCTCTGTTTTTTAAAATCTGTGAGTCTGAGACATCAAAGAGTATGAGAACGGTGGGAGCTCATGCCTGTCCTTCCCACAGTAGGCAGGCTGAGGCAGAAGAATGACCAGGAGTTCAAAGCCAGCCTGGGCTACAGAGTGAGACCTTGGCTCCAAAAAAGAGTTGTGGAAAGGGCTGGGTAAAGGACAATTTAAGTATTTTTTTCTTCATTTTAAACAATGTCATCAGGCTGTGGTGGCCCATGCCTTAAATCCAAGGGCCCAGGAGGCAGAGGCAAGTGGATCTCTGAGTTCAAGGCCAGCCTGGTCCACAAAGCGAGTTCTAGGACAGCTAGGGCTACACAGAGGAACCCTGTCTCGGGTAAAAAACACAAAAACAAAAAGCTACCGCTTGCTGTGCTCTGCCTTTTTTTTTAAGATTTATTTATTTATTATTATGTATACAGTGCTCTGACCTCATGCACACCTGCAGGCCAGTGGAGGGCATCAGATCACATTATATATGGTTGTGAGCCACCATGTGGTTGCTGGAAATTGAACTCAGGACCTCTGGAAGAGCAGTCAGTGCTCTTAAACTCTGAGCCACATCTCCAGCCCTGCTACGGCTCTGTCTAAATGAACAGGTTGTATTTTCCTTTGTGGGATCCATAGGCCTCTACTGACCAAGACTTCTGAATTCCCATGGTGCCCCTCATCCTAGGTGCCTAACATGAAATTGTATCTTACCAGGTCTCTGCCAAAAGACCATCTAGAGTATCATAACAACAACAACAACAACAACAACAACAACAAATGCCTACGTAGCCAGGCATAGTGTCACACACGCCTTTAATCCCAGCACCAGGGAGGCAGGTGGGTCTCTGCGAGTTCAAGGCCAGCCAGGTCCACAGAGTGAGTTCCAGGACAGCCAAGACTGCGCAAAGAAACCCTGTGTCACCGGAAGTGCTTGAAGAGAGGGGACAGGACCGGAGCCTACCACAGAGGTCCTCTGAGAGACTCCACCCAGCAGGGGATCGAAGCAGATGCTGAGACTCAAAGCCAAACTCTGGGGCAGAGCACAGGGAGACATAGGGAAGGGTTGGGGGATAGACGGACCTGAAGGGGACAGGAGCTTCACAAGGAGAACAACAGAACCAACAAATCAGGGTGCGGGGGTTGGGGGGCTACAAAGACTGATACACCAACCAAGGGAAGTAGTGACAGGAGACTCGGGAGGTCAGGGTTATCCTTGACTACATAGTCTGAAGCCAGACTCTGCTTCACAGGACTCTGTAGGCCAGGCTGGTCTCGAACCCAGAAATCTGCCTCCTAAGTGCTAGGATTAAAGGCATGCACTACCAGTGCTGGGCAAAAATGTTTTTAAAGAAAAAAAAAAAAGTAAAAGAAAACCTGATGCTGTAGTTGTCCAGGTTTTAAGGCTGTGTCTTTGGGGCTTCTCTGTGTGCCGTCTCCTCTAGCAGAATGCCCCAGGGTTACATGCAGCTCTCATGCCATGCACTAACCATGCGTTGCTCTCCTCTTTCTCCCCATTACACCCTCTCAGGATGCTTTACTCTCCCAGGAGGAGAAGATGAAAGAGAAAGAAGTGACTGATGGATCCCAGATAGCAGGCTGCCAGGTAAATTTACTTTCCTCTCCTCTAAAATGCTGCTGGTGTGGGGAGAAATTGCTCAGCCATTAAGAGCTCTTGTTTCTTGCCGAGGACCAGGGTTCAATTCCCAGCACCTACATGGCAGCTAATGTCTGTGACTCCAGTCCATAGGGATCCACAGGGGCCATCTTCTGGCCTCGGTGGGCACTGCACACATATGTGTACAGAGATACAGACAAAACAATCATACACACAAAAACAAATTATTTTTTAAATCTATGGTAGCCAGGCACGGTGGTGCATGCCTATAATTGCAGGACTAGGGAGACAGAAGCAGGCAGATCTCTGTGAGTTCAAGGTCAGCCTGGTCTACAAAGCAAGTCCAGGACAGCCAAGGCTACATAGAGAAACCCTGTCCTGGAAACAAACAAACTTATTCTAATTCTGGGAAAGAGTATTTGCCTAAGCATACACAAAGCCCTGGGTTCAATTCCCAATGTTGGAGTGAAAATCTATTCTATAATGGCTAGGATTATATGTCAGTCAGTAACCTGCCTGCCTTACAAGTTTGATTCCCGGAACTCAGGTTGAAAAAACATTCCAGGCATCAGACTGAGAGGTGGGCTCCACAGATAGAGCATGCGTGTCTCAGTTTGAGGACCTGAGGTCGGATCCCTAGGAGCCATGTGACAGCCAGCTGCACACACATCTGTAACTCCAGTGTCTCTATGGCGAGAAGGGAGGCAGAGACACAGGAGGTCCTGGAGCTCACCTAAGGTATACAGCAGCAAACAACAAGTGGCCCTATGAGGACCGACACCTGAAGTTGTGCTGTGCAGCACCACATGTGTATTTCCATATGCACACATGTACATGCATGCATGAACACACAAAAATATATACACGTATATAGACACATACATTACACACACACACACACACACACACACACACACACACACAAAGGCAATCTTCCAAAACCTGTTTGAGTCTATTGCTACAATTCTAGAATATAACTAAATATCATGTCAGCTGATGAGATGTGCCACAAGACATTGTTTCTATACAAACTAGTCAAATAATTTGGAATAACTTAATACATTCCCTTAACTTAAAAAACAATGGCTGTCAAGTTAGGTGTGAGCCAGGAGGACTGTGCTTGGTGTTCCAGGAGTGGCTGACGTTCCAGGATGTGGCCGTGGACTTCACCAGAGAGGAGTGGGCACTGCTGACCCCGGCTCAGAAGACCCTCTACCGAAGTGTGATGCTGGAGAACTACAGCAATCTGGTGTCCCTGGGTGAGCTGGGAGTTGTCGGCACAAGACACCATTCACATGAGTTTATTTCCTTAGGACATAGGTGTTGACGCTCTTTTTAATTTTTGTTTGTTTGTTTGTTTTTTGTTTTTTTGAGACAGGTCTCTCTGTGTTAGCCTTGGCTGTCCTGGACTCGCTTTAGACCAGGCTGGCCTCAAACTCACAGCAATCTACTTGCCTCTGCCTCCCGAGTGCTGGGATTAAAGGTGTGCACCACCACACCCAGCTTAAACTCTATTTTATTTGGAGTATTGAGCCCCTACCTCCCTTCCACCAACCTATTAACCCTGGGTATGAGAAAGAAGGTTAGTGGGGAGAAAGGGTGCAGACCCCTTTACTTCTCCCGGCTGTTTAGGGTCATTGGGTTATTCTGGGGCAATACCAATCTCCATCAACAGCAAGCAGTCACTTCTGAAACATGACACTGAAACGTTCTCTACAGGATCCGTCTCTGGTCTCTCCAAACCAACACACACACACACACACACACACACACACACACACACACACACACACGCCCAAGCCAGTGCCACATGCCACCTTCCCCATATTAATCTCCCTCGGGAGTCCTAGACCACGCCCCTCTCCAGGCCACAGGGGGCAGGCTGTTATCAGCTGGCAAAGACCATGCCCCGCAGGAGGCAGTTCCCAGCTGTGGACATACTGAAATGCAAACTAAAATCCCACACTTGGGATTAAAACCAAAACAGATTTACATAACATAACTGAGTTTACAAAGAAACCTAAACTTCCATCACTCATAGGCAGCACCAAAACCTTTGTGAATATGGTTTAGGCCAGATGAAAGACTGCTGGCCAGTTTTGTTGGTTTCAAGATTAGGTTTCCCCCTGTAGCCCTGACTGTCCTGAACTCCTCTGTAGACCAGGCTGGCCTCAAGCACACAGAGATCCACCTGCCTCTGCTTCCCAAGTGCTGAATTAAAGGCATTTGCAGCCGCCACCACTACCAAGCTGACTGCCGGCCAGTTTTGGAGACAGATATTTGTCTGCTGTTCTTTTCCCTCAGGTAAAAGACTGACTTTGTTGAGATTGACTTTTTGCTTTTCTTTTCTGAGATACAAGGTCTCACTACCCTTCGTAGCCTGGCCTCAAACTCATGGAAACCCTTGTGCCTCCCGAGTGCTGGGATGATGGGTAATGAATGAGCCAGTGTGCCTGATTAGGAGGTGGTCTCAGAAATGACTTTTGTTCCCTCTAAACATGTATAACTTACATTTCCCCCATGACAGGGCACCAGCTCTATAAGCCGGAAGTGATCACACAGTTGGAACAGGAGGGGCAGTGGACACCAGAAAGCAGCAGCCGGCTGGACACTGTGACAGGTGAGCAGCAAGACCGATGGGAACGGTTCCTTCTCAAGTGTTCCGTAGTCTGTGCGCTGTGGGATGGAGAGGACATGTAAACCCAGCTTTCTATTCACATCGCATCGTTTATGCAAAGTGGAAATGGCTGCCTTTCTACTCCCCAAGCCCCATCCCCCAATTGAATAGAAACTATACATTTATTATGAAAAACAATAATCTGGATGTGAAAGTTGGGACTTCTATAAACAGTTATAGAGCGCCCCCTAGCGTTTGCTTTGTATTTTCTTCATATATACTTTTAGTAATTTTTTTTCTCTTTTATATTACTTGTGTGGGTTTTGCCCTGCATTTGTCTATGCACCAAGTACATGCTATGCCCCAGGAGGCCAGAAGAGGGTATCAGATGCCCTGGGACTGGAGTTACAGTTGTGAGCCACCCTGTAGAAGCTGGGAATTGAACCCGGGTCTCTATTTTGCTTTCTTTTTCTTTTTCCTCTTACTATCTATCTAGCTCTTTATACTTACTGCCCAGAGCCTCATTTCGGATCCCCTTGCTTCCCTTAGTGAGCCCATCCCTACACTTTCTGTGCTGCCCAAGATGTCTCCCTGGCATCTTACTAATGTGCTTCCCCTCAAAGCCAGTGGCTGATGTCAGTCCTGCGCTGTTGGACCGGACAATGTGGGCGTCACAATCTTGAAGTTGCCTTCCACTTGTCTCTTCTCACTTGTCTCAGGTCGCTGTCCCCTCACTGTCTCCTCCCGCTCGTTTTCCTCTGGACTTAGCGTTCCGTTCTTACTCCTAAGTGGCGTTTCCATTCCATCTTCCTGCTTCACTGTGGGGGTGCACACCTGTGACCCCAGCACTCAGAAGGCTGAAGTGGGAGGAGCGCATGCACCTAGACGGCCTGGACAACACAAAGACTCGGAGGCCAGCCGGGGTACAGTAAGAACCTGTCTCCAAATGAACAAAAACAGAGTGCCAGGCATGGAGGGGCACAGCTGTGACCCCAGCTCTCAGGAGGCAGGGGAAGAAGAATCAGGAGTTGATGACCAACCTTGGCTACGCGGGGAGACCCTGTCTAAGAAGAGTGGAGGCAAAAGGGGCTGTGAGCACACATGAAGCCTCATCAGGGGCTTCCTGCCTGGATAGCTTGCGTAGTGTTACAGACTCTTTGAGTGAACAAAACACAGCTACACTTCCGTTTCTCCCTGGGGCAGGAATGGTGCAGCGGTGTCTATGTCAACACTTAGATTTATACTGGTTGAGCTCTTAGAAACACTTGGGATAATCCATCCCAGCAAAGCACGGCTAGTGCAGCCCCTCCTGTCTCCGCAGCTTCCCCAGGCTCACCCACTGAAGCTAGTCTTTGGTTATTTGGAGCCTTGGACTTTTGGAGTGAGAGTCTGCCCTAGCTTTCTCACATTTGAGCCATGAATCCTCTTGTACTTATAACCACTGGGGACATGTGTCAGAGCTGTGTGTGTCATCCCGAGGAAGCTGGGTAGCTATGTAAGTGCCGTAACACTTATGTCAGAGGCTGGGGGTGGTAGCACATGTCTGCAATCCTAGCACTTAGGAAGCTGAGACAGGAGGATCATCAGTTTTAAGGCCAGTCTGGGCTACACAGTGAGAGTCTACCTCAAAGAAATAAAACAAATGAAAAAACAAAAGTAAATGGAAATCAAAATGAAAAATTTTATCATACGTATAATTTATGCCTTTTTCAAATATGATTTTCATATAAAATCAGGCAGGGTAACTTCTAAAGTATTAACCATGATTATTTTTAGGGGATGTGACTCTTTTTAAGATTTTGGTTTTTGGGGGGTTTGTTTTGTTTTGTTTTGTTTTGTTTTTCTTTTTGGTTTTTTGAGACAGGGTTTCTCTGTGTAGCCTTGGCTGTTCTGGACTCACTTTGTAGACCAGGTTGGCCTCGAACTCACAGTGACCTGCCTGCCTCTGCCTCTTGAGTGCTGGGATTAAAGGCGTGCGCCACCACCAACTGGCTAAGACTTTGTACTTGTATTTATTGTACGTGTAGGATTGCATTCATGTGTGTCAGTGCATCATATGTATGCAGTACCTGTGGAGGCCTCAAGAGGGCGCTGGGATGGAAGCCAGGTCTTCTGCAAGAGCATCCACTGCTCTTAACTGCTGAGCCATCTCTCCAGCCCCAAGGACTCTTTTCCTTCATGAATTTCTACATTTATTTTAATCTTGCTCTATGTAGTACTTATATCCTTTTAAACAAAAAATAAAAATTGGAAAAAGTAAGTTTGTTTTTTTTTTTTTTAAACAGAGTTGTTTTTTTTTTTTTTTCTAGACAGGGTTTCTCTGTGTAGCCTTGGCTGTTCTGGACTCACTTTGGAGACCAGGCTGGCCTCAAACTCACAGCGATCCACCTGCCTCTGCCTCCCGAGTGCTGGGATTAAAGGTGTGCACCACCACCGCCCGGCGGTTTGTTTTTTTAAACAAGTTGGTATTACAATAGGATACTCTGCAAATAAGCTTTATAGGGCCTGGACCAAGATGTGCCTTCTCAAAGCACAGATTCTGACATTTCTTTTTCTTTCATCCATCTGTTTACAAGTGTGACTACTTCTGGATGACCACTTTGTTGCTATGACTACCATATATGTTTTAAATGACCCATGCTCTCTGTTTTCTGTCTTCCTCCTTGTTATATGTCCATATTTTAAAAGTTCATTATATCACCATGAGGATTATCTGGTAATTCTGTAAGTGATGGTTTTGCACATTCTGAATCCCTTCTAGATGGGGTGGACAGACCTGAAATGAAAAAGTCATCGCTTAAGCAGAGCCCACCCGATGGAACTCAGCCCCATGAGGTTACAGTGGAAAGACTAACAGGGGCCACTGTCTCCTGCTCCATCTTAGGAGGACTCTGCGGTGTTGAGCACCAGTCAGCACTGAACCAAGAAAAGCAGCAGAAGCATTTGGAACGGGTTTCTTTCACCCACCAAGAAATTACACAGAGAAGCATAGAGTGCAATAAGTTTGAGGGAAACTGTAGTCTGAATTTATGCCCTTTGCATCAGCAAATCCCTCCCATTAAAAAGCATCTCCGCTATGACACACAAGGAAATTCCATCAGACAGCATTCAGACTGGATTTATTATCAGGTAAACTATGTACAAGAGAGTCCCCGTGACTATAACAAGTGTGGGAAAACCTTCAGTCAGAATGCTTTTCTTACTAATTGTATTCTTCTGGGAGACAGACAAGGTGCACGTGGAGCGACCTTCAACCAAAATTCAACTCCTAACCAACCTCAGATAGTCCTCACAGGAAAAAAAACCCTACAAGTGTGATGAATGTGGGAGGAGATTCCGCCATAGAATGCATCTCATTGAACACCAGAGAATCCATACAGGGGAAAAACCTTTCATGTGTGATGAATGTGGGAAAGCCTTCCGGTTGCATGCATCCTTTAAGCAGCACCTGAGAACCCACACAGGAGAGAAGCCCCATAAGTGTCACGAATGCGGGAAAGCCTTCAGCCAGAGAGCACACCTTAACCAGCATAGGAACATCCACAGCCATGAGAAATTGTGCTACTATAGAAATGTGAGAGAACCTCAAACTGAAGTTCTTCCCTTAGTGGCCCATAACTCAGGGGGAAACAAGAACTTACAGAGATGGGAAGTTTTAAAACGCATTCTTTTCATTCAGGATCGAATTATTCATAGTGGAAAGAAAGCTTGCCTACCAGTGAGCTTTCACTGCACAGAGGCAAAATTTATAACTGAATTTAGTACTTTATAACATTCCCAAGAAGACTTATAAATAGTGAACATTATTAATTTTACAAACAGAAATATATTGGCTGTGTTTTGATTCCAGTGTAACACCTAAATAAGGTGGGAGTATGATGGCATGCCTGTAATTCTGTTGTTGTTGTTGTTAAAAGATGAATTATTCTTTCTATATTCATCAATGCAGCAAATTATTAAGGCAGTAGCTTTCTTTTAAACAGATAGTTCCCCAATGACTGACACAGGGAGACTATGATTTATTTTTAAGCTATAAGCACTATGTGTTAATTCACAAGCTGATCTGCTAGCCTGCCTCTAGGTTGCTTAGCAACCTCTGACATCATCACCTGCTGCTGCTGCGGCTGTTGCTGCTGCTGCCCAGAATAGAAAGGACTAACCTTCCACCTCGTCTCTCTCTTGCACTCTCACTTCCTCTGCTCCCCATCTCTGCTTCCCTAAGGGCCCCCCCCCCCGCTTCCCCCTTATCCCTTCCTCTCACTGTCTGTCTCTGTGTGTCTCTCTTTACCTTCATAGACCACTCAGGCCCTAACTCCTCTCCCCTTTCCCTCCCCCAAATGAGTCTCTCCATAACATACTTGTTGCCTGGCATCTCATTCTTTTTTATATATTTTTTATTATAATTCATTTATATTACTTTTAGATTGTAATCCTCTTGTTATCTTCCTATTCCCACCCTCCCTCCCTCTCCTGCCCTATTCCTCCCCCCCTAGACCTCTCACCAGTAGGGTCCTCCTCCCTCACCGTCTGACCACACCCTATCAGGTCTCATCCAGATAGCCTGCATCCCCTTCCTCTGCGTGCCCACAGGGCCTCTCCTCCAAGGGGCAGTGATCAAATCACAGGCACCAGAGTTCATGTCAGAGGCAGTCCCCTGCCTCTCCTCTCCCCTTTTCCATGTCGAGAATGAGCTGTGGGGATCTCATTCTTAATAATATTTGGTGCCGAAACCCAGGAAGGGCTCCTCCGGTACTGTCTAGGCATGCCGGGACTCCTACCCACCACATTGCCCGCTTCACTTTGCCCTTTGTTCCACTGATTGCTAGCCACCACTCCATCTGTAGGGGCAAAATTAATGCCACATCCTATATGTAATGTATATTCAACAATCAATGCAGTGGTCTGTGAGACGTTGTCCTCCAGGTGTTTTCATTACTTCCTGCATTCCGTGAAAGACCACGCACTGTCATAAACTAGACCTGCCACTGGAGCGATTAGCTACAATTAACGCCCAGTGATTCTCTGAGATAAAACAACTTCCCTGGAGATCCAGCCTCCTGGACCCAACCTGCCTGAGGTTAACATTCCTGAGATTCACAACTTTGCCTGGAGATCCAGCCTCCACCGAACCTGCCTGAAGGTCCACATTCCTGAGACTCACAACCCCCGCTTATGGTTTTTTCCTTACTTCCCTGTGACCCCCAACCCCCAATTACAGTTTTTTTTATTATAAACCCATTACCCTTGAAAGTCCAGTATCCTATCCTGCTCTGTCAGGAAGGATTGTGATCCAAAGCTCTGAGCCCGTAATACAGGACCCTGTGTATACTGCATCGGTATCGAGTCCTGGTGGTCTTTTGGAGGGGCTGGAGGGGTGGGGGGGGGGCTTGCGATCTGGGTAGTCTCTGCATAACACATCCAACGCCAACTGATTGGTTGGTAGGTTTCCCTTCCTGGTCAGCATACACGGCAAAGGCGGGCTATTTCCCCTGACCTCCACTCAGACACCTTCCCTGCGTGAGACTTCCTGCTCCTACCTGCATGGTTTTCTTTCCCTTTCTGGAATGCCAAAACCAGTTAAAATCATGCCATTTGGGTGTCTGCCCTGGCAAACCGTGGGACAACAGGTTTGGCCAGCTTGTGCCAACACATTTCTAGTCCCCCAAGCCCTCTGGGATGTCATTGGCTCAGGCTTGCTACTGATTTGTTTCTCTCCTCACCCACTCAAGGGAACAAAGTCCCCAACTCAGACCTCCAAGCTTTTTGGAGACACGTAGTTTCTAAATTATCTCATTACACCACACAAGTGATCAGGGGAACATAAAAAAATCTTTCCTTTCCTATGCTATTTTCTTGATCCAAAACTTGAATTTGACTGCTCCCAAACAGGCAGCCCACTGCCTCAGGGCCCCACCTGTGCTGCCTCAGCAACCACTGCACCTACCCCATGCTTCTGCCACTTTTACAGGTGTGCCTGGACCATTTGTTAAATTTGATCCTAAATTCTTCTTAAGAGATTCTCCCACGTGGTTCTGGCTCCAGCTTTCCTCCACTCCTCCACTTCCCGCAGCTGCCCTCTGCACCTGAGGCTCCAGGTCCTGCCTACCCCACACCCATTTGTGGTCTTGGTGGGCGCAGATGAGGACCGCAGCAGCTCTGGCTGTGGCTCTGGAAGCAGTGGATGGGTGCCATGGTGACCCCAGTGTCCCTTTCAAAACTGCCCCCTGCTAGCTGTTTACAACATGTGGCCATGTTGCAACATGTTGATTTGGGGATAAAGGGGTGGAGCCATAGCTTCATCACCATCTTAACTGAGAGAAATCACATGACTAATCAACATCTTTGTTGTGAGAAAGTTGTAGCTATGCCACCATCTTTTTTGAGTCTTGCCAGCCCTGTTCAAATCCTTGTTGAACTCCAAATGCAATTTCTGTCTCTTAAGCTTCTGCTGTGCAGTCTGTAACAGTTAATTAGAGATGACGCTTACGTAGTCTCTGGTTTTATGTTTTCAAGGTTACACTTTAGGACAGTTAACTAAAAAACAGTAAGTCTCATTTTAAATTGATATAGATTTTTATATAAATTGAAAACTATGTTTTTACAACATTATACACACACACACACACACACACACACACACACACACACACACACTTCAACCCTGATTCAAAATGTTTTTATATAATGGAAAAATTTCAAGGTTATAAAGGTCTAGGCAGATAAACAAGCTAATTTAAATGTATGTCTAACTACCTATGTCTTCACTAGTGCTTAGGTGCATGGATGAAATGCTGCTCTCGGGCTGGAGAGATGGCTCAGAGGTTAAGAGCACTGACTGCTCTTCCAGAGGTCCTGAGTTCAATTCCCAGCAAACACACAGTGACTTACAACCATCTATAATGTGATCTGATGCCCTTTTCTGGTGGGCAGGCATACGTGCAGGCAGAGCACTGTATACATAATAATAAATAAATAAAAATCTTTAAAAAAGAAAGAAAGAAATGCTGTTCTCTCACCACCAGCTGCTCTGGGTGCACCTGTAGGCTTCCTGACCAATGGGCTTGATATAATAAATTCAAATGCAAATTTAAAACTGTTCTACAATGTTCTATTATATTGCCAGCCATGGAAATGGTATTTATTAATTCTAAAGACATTCATTTGTTTACAATGTTGTAACTTGATTAACGTGCCCTACCTTCATTCTAAAATGGTTAATAATAGCTGCCTTAGAAATATGTTAAGCCTTATTTTCTAAATATGATAATATTATTAATCTACTGATATAACCTTAGACTTTTATAAGGTATGAACTTGTTATAAACTAAATAATACAAAAAATTGTTGTGCTCTCTCTTCATGGACTATGTTTATGGTTTTGTTTTGGTTTTTGTTTGTTTTTGTTTTGAGACAGAGTTTTTCTGTGTAGCCTTGGCTGTCCTAGACTCACTTTGTAGATCAGGCTGGACTCAAACTCACAGCAATCCACTTGCCTCTGCCTCCCGAGTGCTGGGATTAAAGGCGTGCACCATCACCGCCCAACCTATGTTTATGTTTTTTAAGGCTCCAACTTAACATGGATAAAACCTAAGGTCTTAGTCTTTAATGATTAAGATAAGCTATAGACCTTTTATTGATTATAGGAGATTAAGCTATATTTAATATTTAGATCTATTTAAAACACACATGGTCCCCACTTACCTACAAAATATGACATAATCTAAGATTGTGTCTTATGTTTACAAGGTATAGTTTAGATCAGATAACTAGAGACAAAGATTAGTTAACTCAGACATGCTAACCCTCAAGCTTGTCAGAGATCTGCTGAATATGGCATTTAACATGTGTAACTTTATTATGATAAACAGAGATTTCCAAATCCTAGCAGTAGTTCCCCAAGGTCTCCGAGAAGACAGGGCACAACGGGGGATGACATCAACCCTGGATTGTGGTATGCTAACCACTGGTCAACACTGCCCCCGAACACCTCTCCCTCTGCTAGGGCCCAGCCTGAACAGTGGGAAAAAAGTGGACACCTGGAGAGTTATTGTGAGGTCGGACTCTCCCATGTTCTTCCACAGAAAGAGCCTCCCTTCCTCTGTGCCTGATGAACACACTGTCTGCCTGTGTTGTCATGGAGACCTGGGACAACTGTTTAAGTACTGGGATATGACTGACTAGTCATTCTCATTTTAACTGATACATAAATTCACTTAGGTTATAATTTATCCTTCTCGCGTCTCCGATCACATCGACGGCTAAGATAATGTTAGCTTGATATCTAGGGAACAAGGCCCTTAGCTCCTTAGCCAAAACTAATCTACCATGTTACTTTATTAGTCAATTCATTAGAGAGTTAAAACTACTAGGTGCTAGATCTCTTATTTTAAAAGGCAAACAGGTTTGCCTTACTCACAGACCTCGTTCTAAAGATAAACAGGCTTAGGCTGGAAAGATGGCTCAGAGGTTAAGAGCACCGGCTGTTCTTCCAGAGGTCCTGAGTTCAATTCCCAGCAACCACATGGTGGCTCATAACCATCTATAATGAGATCTGGCGCCTTCTTCTGGCACGCAAGTGTACATGCAGGCAGAATGCTGTATAAATAATAAATAAATCTTTAAAAAAAAAAAAAAGGCAAGCAGGCTTCAGATGCCTTCCCAGTCCTCTTCATATGCAGGGGACCAGACCTTCAGCTTCACCCCCAGACCTGCTACTGTCAGGTTTAGACACAATCTACCTTGTAACCAGACTCAAAAAGCAGGACTCAAATACACCCTTTCATCATTCCTTTAGCTGAAAGACAGCAACTGCTCACAGCAGTTTCACCTATGTCTCATGATAAATACTTAGATAAGGATGCAGAAGTGTAAGTTTAAAAAAAAGAAGAAGAAGAAGGCATTATAAGGTTGGCAAATGCCAGTTATGAATGTTAGAGGGTCTAAAAGATGATATAGGTACCCAAAATAGAAAAACCTGCTTCAAATTTCTTCCTGTTGCTATGCTGTTGCTGTATTAATTGTTCAGAGCTTTGAAATCAATCACTGGAGCTCTGATTTATTAATCTAACTCTGGTTTAAAAAAATTCCACCGCCAGGCAGTGGTGGTGCACACCTTTAACCCCAGCACTTGGAAGGCAGAGGCAGGTGGATCTCTGTGAGTTCTAGGCCAGCCTGGTCTACCGAGGGAGTTCCAAGACAGCCAGAGCCTTTACACAAAGAAACCCTGTTTGAAACCCCCCCCCAAAAAAATCCACTATACCATCCACTGTCATAGTTCCAAGGTTGATATTTTAAATTTCCTTTGGTCTGTCTTTAAGTATATACGTAAAATGTTTCTTATTGTCACACACACACACACACACACACACACACACACACACACACACAGAGTCTTCTAAATAGAAGGACTATTTTATGGTATGTAATCATGCTGAAAATTAAGACCCAAGTGAGCTTTTGCCCCTTCTACTTCATGGAAGATTTCTGCCTTCCCTGACCTCACCTTAAAGAGTATCTATGCCGTTAACAAGTGAAGTGTGTATTTCACAGCAAATTGCAAACAATAGTGATGCTAACATGTCTAAAATGTATCTCCCTTTGTAAATTTAAAAGGATTCTTGTAAGCTACAGGCAATCGACCTCTCAGGTCAAATGGACTCCAGGTAAGTCCTGTCAACCAGCAGTCTAAGTTTCCCACCTCCTGCCTGTCTCAGAGGGTGGGATTCCTTCCCCTTTCCTGGTTGCCAGCTTTCTGCACCCAACACTGACTGATTGGTGAGACAAACACACACACACACACACACACACACACACACACACACACACACAACTTCCTAATCGGTGTGAAAGCTTCTCTGGGTCCAAGAGACTGGCCAGTACCTTTTGAGGTAGAGGTACCTCCAGTCACAGTCTCTACAACTATAGCTGGTCCTTCTCGCTGACCTTTGTTAGGACCGTCTCCTTTGGGTGAGATCTCCTACCAGCACAGTTTCTCTCCTTCCCCTCTTGCACAAGCTCAAGACCCTAGTATAAGGTGACTGTTCCTGCTCGGGCTATGCCCTTGGTCTCTGACCAGCTCCTGAAACAGATCACACCAATCTTGAGTCACACCTTGCTCTTGGGACACCTTAATGGGTCACTGACTGCACCCTCCTCTTGGGGATAGTCCATTTGCTGTCCCTACAGGCTCCCCTCTGGGATGCCTTCTGGAGAATTTCAAATCCCTACGCCCGCATCCAAAAACGAGACCTTTTAAAATACTGCCAGCAATGGGGTAAAATGGAAGCAGGCTTTCTATGTTCAAGCTTTTTCTCTGCCCGCTTCCCCAAAGGTTTCCAATTTCCATCTAAGGGAATTTCCTCCCTAACCTACTGAACTTTGTCTTCTGCCCATATATATGGTTCCAGCATCCTGCCAGGTTTCCTACATCCAAGACAGCACCAAAGCAGCTACCCACGGGGGCTCCAGTCCAGCCTCAAAGGTTGTGCCAGCTGGACCTGCATTGTCCCTCCTAGCCATAGATGTTCTCAGACCCTGGAAAACAAATACGACAGCCTGCTCTTCCTGGACCTAGTCAACGCTTCAGCCTTTTGGCCCCCTATAGCCACCCCAATGTCAGCAGGAAGCAGCCGAAGAGGATTGATTTCTTCAGCTTTTATCCATTTATGATCAACACAAGGCTGGAATGTTGTGCTCCAGACCCAGGACAAACAGCTCCAGGTTCTCCCAGCACTCCTCAGTCCCTACCTGCTCAAGGGTATGGCTGGCAAACCCTGGCCTCTACCCCGAACTTTCCAAGGCAAGGGTTTTTCTTTCCCCTTCACCATATGATCTAGACATTTTGGTGCTTCCCTCGCCTTCCCTCCTTTCCTCCTTCCCTCCCTCCCTCCCTCCCTCCCTTCCTTGCATGGCAGCCAAGAGCTGCTTCCAATGAACCTACATCTATACACTTTAACTTTCCTTGCGTGAGAAGCACTCCGTCACCCTCATTCCCATCACTCCACGCCTTCCTAGATCCTCATTCACAAGCTAATGTGCTAGCCTGCCTCTAGGTTGCTTAGCAACCTCTGACATCATCACCTGCCAACCCTGTCAGGGGCCCAGGACAAAAAGTACAAACCTACTACCTTGTCTCTCTCTTGCGCTCCTCACTTACATCTCTATCTCTCTTGCCCTCCCCGTCTGTCTCCCTAAGGGGACTTCCTTACCACTCTCCCCCCACACCCACCCCACTGTCTCTCTATCTCTGTGTCTATCTTTATAGCCCACTCAGGCACTATCTCCTCTCCCTTCTCCTTCCCCCCAATAAATCTCTCCATAACATATTTGTTGTATGGCATCTCATTCTTAATGATAATACTATGTTGGGCATATTCTGAGTTACTCTAATGCTGGTACAATTAAACTGTACATAAAAAAAAACCTCTTGCCAATCTGATGACTCCAGGAGCAGCTTCTGATATATCGGTCTGTTCCTACAGCCACGTGTGTTTGGTGCCATATTGCCTTATCCTGACTCCTTTCTCTCTGGCTTCCTCCTGTTGCTATGTTGCCTTCTCCGTCTAACCTAAGCCCCAGCACCTAAAACTCCACCTCCTTCTCTTCTACCCAGTCATAGGCTTCAGCATCATTATTTAACCAATCAGGGAGAATTGGGGAACAATCCATGTAGTCACATAGTTACAGGAGATAGCTCAACATTCATAACAATGCCCATGGGAGGGTGATAACTGATCTCAAGTCACTGGAGTTAGCATTTGAAAACGCTGTTGGAACTTTCTCCAACAGTTCTTTAGTTTTCTTTAGTTGGTTTTGGTTTTGAAATCCGAGCACTTATTATGAAGTGGATTAGGAATTTAAGGGTACCCTCCAGAATGGATGGAGTTCAAGGCCAATATGGGATACTTGATAACTTTTAAGTAAATGGAAAAAGAACACAAAAGTCTAAAAGGTAAGAACCTATAATTACTAAATTGTAAATTTATTCTATAATACATTTTAATTATATAAATAGTGATTAAATAAGTCAATGTTGTGATACAGTCAGTTATATAAAATGGAATAAACAGAAAGAGTAGTATTTCTCAAACTTTAGTCATTTTGTGCTTCATTTACTGTGTTGTTTTGTTTTGTTTTTTCCTATACTTAGTCTTAATTATTTTCTAAAGAACAATAAGATATTGAGCCTAATAAACATAATCTGTGGAACTTAATAGTTTGCTAACTAGAATTTATGCTGCTTCCTAGCAGAATAAAAATACATTTTAAAATTTAAAATACTCACTGGGCATGGTGGCTCATGCCGGTAAGCCAGGCACTCATGAGGTGGAGATGGTGAGATTTCTGTGAGTTTTTTCAGGGCAGCTTAGGATGCATGTTAAGCCTTGTCTCAGACACACACACACACACACACACACACACACACACACACACACACACACACACGTTAACTGGACAGAACTAAATAGAACACCCCCCTTTCATATCCTTTGCACTGATGAGGTGGAAGTTCTCATAAGTGCTTTGTACTAATTGCCCAGAATTTTCTGCTTCTTTCTTTGGAGTCCCAACCAGAGCTATTTCAGGTCAGTTTGGGACACCTCTTGTGGGACTGCCTTGCTACCCTTTTGAGGCCAATTCCAGTTCAGGTCTGAAGAGAACAAAACAAAATCCTCCAGACAGGGGGGGGGGAGGGAGAGAGAGAGAGAGGGAGAGAGGGAGAAAGAGAGGGAGGGAGAGAGAAAGAGAGAGAGAGAGGGAGAGAGCCGGCGGGAGGGAGGGAGAGAGGAAGAGTTTATGTGTGTGTGTGTGTGTGTGTGTGCGTGCGTGCGCGCGCGCGTGTGTGTGTATGTGTGTGTGATGCAATGTTCTCTGTATTTATACTCTTCTACTATCTATTTTATATTTGTTTCTTTTTCACTGCAAATTGTTATCAAGACACAGTCAGTACACGAAAGAAAAAGCCCTTGGCCATTTAGCCACTATTCTAAGTCTATGTTTTGGATGAATTTTTAATTTTCAAGTCTCTAACAGCAGTTGGTAAGATAGCTCAGTAGTCAAGATTGTGTGTATGTGATCCTCAAACAGTCTGTTCCAACAGGCTGCTCCTCTTCACAATTTGCCTAAAATATTCCCAGTCTTCCCTCTGAGGGAGCTTTATCAGGAAGCCTGCAACAAATCATCTGAATCCTCTAGGACCCCAACAAAATGCATATTCACACAGCAGAATTCTTTTCATCTTCCAGATTTTTTTTTTTTTTTTTTTTGAGACAGTGTCTGGTAGCCCAGGTTGGTGTCAAACTCAGCAAGTAGCCAAGGATGATCTTGAACTCTTGATCGTCCTGTCTTCACTTCCTGGGTGCTGAGACTGTATGCAACACCACAGGAAGGTTGTACAGTGCTGGGATGTAAGGTAGGGACTCTTGGCGCTTTTATGATTAATATATAACGTAGTAAGATATAAGGCAATAAGGTAATAAAATACCAGGCAACAGATACTATATTATATGAGGTTTATGGAGAGAGAAGGAAAAGGGGGGAGGGGCATCGCAGAGAGAGACAGCGGCAGAGACGGGAAGAGTAAGAAGAAGAGAGAGGGCCAAGGTAGGACTGTCCTCTTATATAGCCCTGAGCAGGCCACGCCCTCGTGGCAGGTAAGCAATGACCTCACAGGGAGGCAGACTGAAGCAAAACCCTAACAAGCGAATACTCTACCAACTGAACTACACCCTCAGCCCTGTGTGTATGCGCATGAAAATCTGTTGAGTTTATTTAAGGCAAACTGTCACTATGTAGCCTAGACTGGCCTCAAAGTCACTGCAATCTTTACCTGCCTTTCAGTGCTGGGATAACAGTCAAGCCCACCATTTAATATTTACTTGAAATTTTTTGACGAGCATATTATATGCATTTATGAGATACAGTGTAGCATTGCAGTACACACATACCATCATATCAGATTAATTAACATATTCAGCCATTTAGAACATATTTGCCGTAAAAACATTGAAAATCCCCTGTATCCGCTACCTTGGTGTATATAAATACATTGTGCAAAAGGACATTAAAAATTATTGTGGATCACGCCTGTAATTCCAACATTGGAAAGGCAGAGGCTACCAGGTGTACAGTGTGAGACTTTTTTTTTTTTTTTTTTTTTGGTTTTTCGAGACAGGGTCTCTCTGTGTAGCCTTGGCTGTCCTAGACTCACTTTGTAGACCAGGCTGGCCTCGAACTCAGAGATCGGCCTGCCTCTGCCTCCCAAGTGCTGGGATTAAAGGCGTGCGAAGATAGGAAAAAAATCTGTCCAACGAATAAAAAGTCCTTTCCTGGCAAATTTTTTGAAAGGCAGGAAACAAAATGGAACAGGAAAACGTAGGAACTTCCTGCTCATCCTCCGCATTGCCTGTTGGGAAATTACGAGCCTGCACTCATAACTCCAAAAAATTCCGCCCTAGTGCCCGGTTCCAAATAGACTGGGCAGGATCTTACCTTTAGTCCCGCCCAATGCTGACAGAACTGGCGCACTCTGAAGAGGGAGGGGCGGAGCTAGCTAGCGGTGTGACGTCATCACGCGGCGCCCACGCTCTGCCGGCCTTGGTCCAAGTAGGAGACGCCCCAGGTGAGCGAGGGCTCCAGGTCTGGGTATTGCGGGTCAGCAGGGCTGCATCTACTGTCAATTGCTTCCTGAGGAAACCCGCAGCAACTCAAAGTGTCTCCGAGTCGGAGTCTCCTCGTTCCTGTACAGGAAGCTGGCTGTCCGGCCGAGATCTCGCAGGCTTAGCCGAGCTGTGAGCCCTGTGTGTATGGGAGCAGGCTGTAAGGGCGGTATTTAAGGCAGACAGCGAGCTGCAGTAAGTGCTGAGACCTCGAGGCTGTGCCCCGCTAACGACGAGGAAGAAACCCCGCAGACTCGGGAGTTGAGCGCCTCAAAAAACACTGTTTCTTAGAAAAACTCCCTAAGCGGGGACTGTTCCAAGAGAGGACACCATTCAAGTGGCAAGGACGAGGGGTTTCTGAATGGGTACAGCACAAAGAATAGTGCTTAAAGGGTAAATAAGGTGACTTGTCATCTGCTGATGTGTGAGGCACCTGTAAGTAGAGGAGCTTTGATCTGTGGAGCATCTGTGATCGGCAGCAGGGGAGTTTTCCAGATGATTCGGTTAGAGAGGCCCCCGGGCTGGTCCCTTAAGTGCTTATTTTCCCTCTGTCTCCTGCCTCACTTGGAGAGAGACTCCAATGTGACCAGTCTGTGTGTGTGCACACTCCAGTAGTTTTCCAGAACATTTGTGAGCAGTCCAGGTTGTTCCTAACTTTCTGAATAGGAAATCCAAAAGCTAGGTACCATGGTGCCCACCCATAATCCCAGCACTCAGGAGGCTGAGGCAGGTGGATCTCTGTGAGTTTAAAGCCAGCCTGGTCTACAGAGCAAGTTCCAGGACAGCCAAGACTGCAAGGAGAAACCCTGTCTCAAACAAAATTAACTAACTTAAAAAAGAAAGGTAAAAGTATTGCCAAGGCCCAGCACACACCAATTTAAAAAAAGAAAAAACTCTGAAGCAAAGGCCGAATCTTGGCATTCTTTCCAATATTCCCAAGTGTATAAACAGGCTGAAAATCATTATATTTCCCATATGAGACAATGTAAACATTTATAGTGCAGCAAAATATCCTCCCTGCAATGGCCGGGTGTAATGGAAAGGCAAGGGTGAGCTGGCATGGTGTAACCATGTGATTTGTTGGGTGGTGACAGGAGACTCGCTCAGGAGGTCAGGGTTATCCCTGAGTGCATAATAGTAAGCCTGAAGCCAGGCTGTGCTTCACAGGCCGCTATCTCAAATAGATAACACAGGGCTGGAGAGAAGGCTCAGCAGCTAAGAACTCCTGTTACTGTTACTCTTGAAGAGGGTTTGGGTTTGGTCCCCAGCACCAACATAGGAGATCACAACAATTCATTGCTATAGTTTGAATGAGTATGTGATCATCAGGCACATACATGGCGCATGTACATACAGGCAGGTAAAACACTCACGCATATATTTTTGTTTGCTTGTTTTTGAGACAGGGTTTCCTCTGTGTTGCCCTGGCTGTCCTGGAACTCACTGTGTAGACCAGCCTGGCCTGGAACTCAGTGATCTGCCTGCCTCTGCCTCTGCCTCCTAATGCTGAGATTAAAGGTGTGCAGTGCCAGTGCCTGGTAAAATAAATACTTTTCAAGGTTTGGGGAAAAAAAAAGCAGTAAAAGAAAACCTGATGCTGTAGTTGTCCAGGTTTTAAGGCTGTGTCTTTGGGGCTTCTCTGTGTGCCGTCTCCTATAGCAGAATGCCCCAGGGTTACATGCAGCTCTCATGCCATGCACTAACCATGCGTTGCTCTCCTCTTTCTCCCCATTACACCCTCTCAGGATGCTTTACTCTCCCAGGAGAAGATGAAAGAGAAAGAAGTGACTGATGGATCCCAGATAGCAGGCTGCCAGGTAAATTTACTTTCCTCTCCTCTAAAATACTGCTGGTGTGGGGAGAAATTGCTCAGCCATTAAGAGCTCTTGTTTCTTGCCGAGGACCAGGGTTCAATTCCCAGTACCTACATGGCAGCTAATGTCTGTGACTCCAGCCCACAGGGATCTACAGGTGCACAGACATACATACAGGCAAAACACGCATACACATAAAAGCAAATATTTTTTTAATATTTACTTATTTATTTATATGAGTGTTCTATTTGCATGTATGACAGAGCAGGGCATCAAATCCCATTATAGATGGTCATGAGCCAACATTTGGTTGCTGGGAATTGAATTCAGAACCTCTGGAAGAGCAGACGGTGCTTTTAACCTCTGAGCCATCTCTCCGGCCCATAAAAACAAATCTTAAAAAAAATATATCTATTGAAAAGCTGGGAAAGAGTGTTTGCCTAGCATCCATAAGGCTCAGAGTTCAATTTCCAGTGTTGGGTAAAAATTTATTCTATACTGGCTAGGATGATATATCAGTAACCTGCCTGCCTTATAAGCATGAGGACTGAATTTGATTCCCAGGACCCTGGGTTTAAAAAAAATAAAATAAAATTCTAGGCATTGGGTTGAGAAACTAGGCCCACAGATACAGCACATGTGTCTGAGTTTGAGGACCTGAGGTCAGACCCCTTGTAGCCTTGTAGCAGCCAGCTGCACACACATCTGTAATCCCAGTGTCTCTGGCAAGAAGGGAGGCGAGACACAGGAGGCCCTGGAGCTCTCACTGCCCAGCTACCCTGGTGTATACAGCACCAAACAAGAGGCCATGTGAGGACCAATACCTGAAATTTTTCTATGCACCACCGCATATGTATTTCCCTGTGCACACATGCATGCACAAACACACATATGTGTGTGTGTATATGTATATATACACATATGTTATATCACATACATATACACATGCCACATGCATATATATATATATATATATATATATATATATATATATATATATATATATATACATACACACATACATACACATGCCAGAAATAGTAAGCCAGTGCTGAGGAGGCACAGATGAGAAGATCTTGGAGCTCACTGGACAGGGACAGTGAGGTCCCTTCTCTCTCTCTCTCTCTCTCTCTCTCTCTCTATCCCCCCTCTTTTTTACAATTTCGTTTATTTATTATGTATACAGTGCTTGAAGGCCAGAAGAGGGCACTAGATCACATTATAGATGGTTGTGAGCCACCATGTGGTTGCTGGGAATTGAACTCAGGACCTTTCGGAGAACAGCAGAGCAGTCAGTGCTCTTAACCTTTGAGCCATCATCTCTCCAGCCCCGACGTACCTTTTCTCAAAAGGAAACAGTGATGGTGCTTGAGAAACAATATGAAGTTGTCCTCTGACCTTTATGCTCTTATATGACAGACTTCCTAGAAAGAGGTAACACACACATCTAAAGGGAAGCTATGACAGCCCAAAGTAACAACTGTCCCGATGTCCACCTTGGTGAATTAATGAGCTTTTATTGGGGTTACTAATAGGTGTATAGATGATGGGCTTGTTGAAATTATTTTTATAAAACAGTGTTTGTTTCTCCTAACAAATTTCCTAACCCACTGTCACAGAAATTGAGACTTTGTATTTGTTTAAAATTAAGCCTCACAACACATTCTTAAGCAGTTTATATCTATTTTTAACCCTCTATGTTACTTTGTCTTACACCCTGTGAACATCCCGGCCATATTTGCACTTTATAGCTTTCCCTGGGTCCAGCTCCTTCCTCCTGATCTTCCTTGGACCTCTACCCATGGCCAAATCCCCTGCTTCTTCTCCTAACTCCTCCTCCCCTGGCTGGCAGGAAGTCCAGCCCTATCCTCTCCCCTGCTCATCAGCTGGCTGTAGCTGCTTTAGTGACATGTCAGGGGGACAGTTGTGGAGCAGCGTTTACACAACATTGAGACAGAAATCAGAATTTAAACTACACAACAATTATGCCTACATGGGTTACTTTTTTCTTTTCTTCTTCTTTTTCTTTTTTTGTTTTTTTTTGTTTGTTTGTTTGTTTGTTTTTGTTTTGTTTGTTTGTTTGTTTGTTTCTTTGGGTTTGTTTGAGACAGCGTTTCTCTTTGTAGTCCGACTGTCCTGGAACTCCCTTTGTAGACCTGGCTGGCTTGAAACTCTCCAGATCCACCTGCCTCTTTGCCTGCTGTTTTAAATGAAAATCACAAACATTCTGTTTTACAAAAACAGACTAAGGAGCCAGAGGTTAGGTTGAAAAAAACCTGCTAACTCAGAGAGACAGAGAAAGCACCCAGCCGACCTTCCTACTCAGCTCACATCCTGATGGAAAAGGCCCAAAGGCTCACTAGCTCAGTGACAGCCCAGGAAGAAAAGGCCAAAAAAAGCCAAGGCCAAAGGCTTCCTAGGTCTATGCCCATAGGCCAAGGAGCTGAAGAGCCCCAAAGCTAAAGAGCTAAAGTTCTTTCTCCTTCTACACGCCGTCTTAAATACCACTTAAATCAAAGTCCCTCCTATTCTTTAATCCCTGTGAGCTGTTTCTTGCTCTGCCTCTTGACCTAGGGTTAACTTTATTAAATCCTGTGTGAAGAAAGCTCTTAGATTAAAGGTGTGTGCTAGGGCTCAAAAATATCAAACCAAAATGCAGGCTTTTACAGTTCAAAAACTCAGAGATCACAATGGGATCAATATCCTGCAACCTCTGCCTGTCTCTGTGCTTTGGTAGTCAGAGTCTTCTCCCCACAGATGTCTGCTCCTGTGTACAGTGGGGAAGGGCCTAGACAATTTCCCAGGTTCCTGCTCTCCTAGCTATGTGACGGTTTCCTTATCTCCTGAGTCTCAGAAGGTTTCAATTGGGAGGAAACTGCCATAGAATGGCATCCTGCCATATACCTTTACAAGCATGAACTCATGTACGTCCGCACGGACACACACACACAAAATCCGTCCTCCAAAACCTGTTTGAGCCTATTGTTCCCATATAACTAAGTATTGTGTCATCCGATTTAACTAAGTGTGGTTTCCATGCAAATGAGTCAGATAATTTGGAAAAACTCAGTACATGCCCAAACAACAAACAAACAAAAAGCTGTCAAATTAGGTGTGAGCCAGGAGGGCTGTGCTTGGTGTTCCAGGAGTGGCTGACGTTCCAGGATGTGGCCGTGGACTTCACCAGAGAGGAGTGGCCACTGCTGACCCCGGCTCAGAAGACCCTCTACCGAAGTGTGATGCTGGAGAACTACAGCAATCTGGTGTCCCTGGGTGAGCTGGGAGTTGTCGGCACAAGACACCATTCACATGAGTTTATTTCCTCAGAACAGAGGAGCCATCAAACCTTTGTGAATACAGTGGAAGCCATACAGAAGAACCATAGCCACTTTTTTCTTTATCTCCTTGGTTCTGTGTTTGTTTGGAGATAAGGTTTCTGTGTAGCCTGACTGTGCTAGAACTTCTTTGTAGAGCAGGCTGGCCTCCAATGCACAGAGATCCACCTACCTCTGCCTTCCCAGTGCTGGGGTTAAAGGTGAGCACCAACACTACCCAGCTAAATGCCGGCCAGTGTGGAAGACAGACATTGGTCTGCTGTTCTTTTCCCTCAGGTAAAAGACTGACTTTGTTGAGACTGACTTTTTGCTTTTTCTTTTCTGAGACACAAGGTCTCACTACACTTCCTAGCCTGGCCTCAAACTCATGGAAACCCTTGTGCCTCCCGAGTGCTGGGATGATGGGTAATGAATGAGCCAGTGTGCCTGATTAGGAGGTGGTCTCAGAAATGACTTTTGTTCCCTCTAAACATGTATAACTTACATTTCCCCCATGACAGGGCACCAGCTCTATAAGCCGGAAGTGATCACACAGTTGGAACAGGAGGGCCAGTGGACACCAGAAAGCAGCAGCCGGCTGGACACTGTGACAGGTGAGCAGCAAGACCGATGGGAACGGGTCCTTTTCAAGTGTTCTGTAGTCTGTGCGCTGTGGGATGGAGAGGACATGTAAACCCAGCTTTCCATTCACATCGCATCGTTTATGCAAAGTGGAAATGGCTGCCTTTCTACTCCCCAAGCCCCATCCCAGACTGAATAGAAACTATACATTTATTATGAAAAACAATAATCTGGATGATAAACCCTGTTACAGAGCATCTCTAGCGTTTGCTCTGTATTTTCTTCATATATCCTTTTAGTATTCCTTTTTTCCCATTTTATATTATGTGTGAGGAGGTTGGCCTGCATTTGTCTGTGCACCAAGTACCTGCAGTGCCATATGAGGTTAACTATCACCGTGTGTCTGCCTTAACTGCAAGGACTCACACTGAACCCAGAGCTCGCAGGTTGGGCTAGTGTGGTTGGCCAGGTTCCTGTGGGGATCCCCTGTCTCTGCCTCCTGAGCACTAGGGTTACAGGTGAGCCACCACAGCGACCCAGCTTTTCCATAGATGCTGGGGTCCACCTTACTCCTCAAGAGTGACAGCAAGCCCTCTACCATGAGCTCGCTCCCGGGGCTCTAATGGTTCCTCTTAAGGGACTGAGAAGGCCTATCCCTTGTGTGACTCAACTCTGCCATGCCCTCTGGGATATCACAGGCTTCATTGTTACTGGCCTTGCCTAGTACCTGTTTATCTGCAATGTGCTAACAGCTAAGAAGGGCCCTGAACTGCATCCCGTGGGTTTAGCAGCAGGAGGGTGATGGTTCTGTCAATGAGCACAATGATAGGGAGTGATGAGGACAGCGGTCTGTTTCTAAGTGTAAGCTGGAGACTAGAAACAAAACAGACCCAGAGCCAGCAGGAAGCATCAGTGGGTCAAGGTGACACCATGAAGCTGGTAGAAGCAGAGGATGACTCCTGACTTCACACATGTGCAGTGGCCTGTGCCCCGCTTATGTTACAATGAAAAAGGCAAAGCTGTCAGACATGGAGCAGGTGGGCGTGGGGGTGCACACCTGTGACCCCAGCACTCAGGAGGCTGCAGTGAGAGGAGCGCATGCACCTAGACGGCCTGGAGAACACAAAGACTCGGAGGCCACCGGGGCACAGTAAGAACCTGACTCCAAATGAACAAAAACAGAGTGCCAGGCATGGAGGGGCACAGCTGTGACCCCAGCTCTCAGGAGGCAGGGGAAGAAGAATCAGGAGTTGGTGACCAACCTTGGCTACGCGGGGAGACCCTGTCTAAGAAGAGTGGAGGCAAAAGGGGCTGTGAGCACACATGAAGCCTCATCAGGGGCTTCCTGCCTGGATAGCTTGCGTAGTGTTACAGACTCTTTGAGTGAACAAAACACAGCTACACTTCCGTTTCTCCCTGGGGCAGGAATGGTGCAGCGGTGTCTATGTCAACACTTAGATTTATACTGGTTGAGCTCTTAGAAACACTCGGGATAATCCATCCCAGCAAAGCACGGCTAGTGCAGCCCCTCCTGTCTCCGCAGCTTCCCCAGGCTCACCCACTGAAGCTAGTTGTTTTTAAATTATCAGTAAGGCCTAATAATGTGTATTATTATTAGGCCTATAATTATTATTAGGACAGTATTTTCTAACCTGCTAGCAACCAATCAAGACACAGACACCAGTTATAGTTTAATATAGCCTCAGTTAGCCGGGGGCAGGACAGATAGTAATCCCCTAAACTACTTCCAGTAGTGGGGCAGGTATCCAATCCCGTGCCATTTGCCTCTAATAACTTCTATCAAGCTTCCTCCCGTCCATAATCCCAAGTACTTGCTAATGTTCTTCATCTGGGCCCAATCCTCCATCCATACCAGCCATGTGCTTCTCCACCTAGCCCATGATGATGCAGCCTTCTGCTCTCCTCTCCTCAGGTCTCTCTGCCAAGATTCTGCTGTCTTTCCAAGCCCTGGAAGCCTAGTCATACCTCCCCATTGCATTGCCCAGGTGATGGCCTTCTGTTGGTCAAATAGGTTAGGCTCTTAGGTAAGGTACAGGTGGGGCAGAGACAGCAAGCAGTAATTAGCATCAAAATACATCAGACCAACTTCCAACAGCTAATCTTTGGTTGTTTGGGACCTTGGACTTTTGGAGTGAGAGTCTGCCCTAGCTTTCTCACATGTGAGCCATGTATACTCTTGTACTTATAACCACTGGGGACATGTGTCAGAGCCATGTGGGTCATCCCGAGGAAGCTGGTAGCTATGCAAGTGCCCTAACACTTACATCAGAGGCTGGGGGTGGTAGCACATGTCTGCAATCCTAGCACTCAGGAACCTGAGACAGGAGGATCATCAGTTTTAAGGCCAGCCTGGGCTACACAGTGAGACTCCGTCTCAAAGAAACAAATAAACAGACAAAAGAAAAAGTAAGAGGGGGATCAAAATGAATTTGTGTGTGTGTGTGTGTGTGTGTGTGTGAGAGAGAGAGAGAGAGAGAGAGAGAGAGAGAGAGAGAGAGAGAGAGAGAGAGAGAGAGATTCTCTGTATAGCCTTGGCTGTCCTGGACTCACTTTGTAGACCAGGCTGGCCTCAAACTCACAAAGATCTGCCTGCCTCTGCCTCCCCAAGTGCTGGGGTTAAAGGCATGTGCCACCACACCGGCTTCAAAATGATTTTGAACATACTTACAAATAATGCCTATTTGAAATATGGTTTTCTTATAAAATCAGACAGGGTAACTTCTAAAGTATTAACCAAGAGTGTTTTTAGGGAATGTGACTCTTTAAAGATTTCGTTTTTACTTGTATTTATTTTATGTGTATGTTTGTGCTCATGTATGTCAGTGCACATGTATGCAGTATCTGTGGGTGCCAGAAGAGGGCATCAGATCCCCTTGGACAGGAGTTACAGACAGTTATGAGTCAGCATGTGGGTGCTGGGATGGAAGCCAGGTCTTCTGCAAGAGCATCCACTGCTCTTAACTGCTGAGCCATCTCTGCAGCCCCAAGGACTCGTTCCTTTGTGCATTTCTACATTTAGTTTAATATGTGATTCTATGTGTTACTTGTACCATTTTAAACAAAAAATGAAAATAAGAAGAGGCAATATTTAAGTAAATAGCAAAAGAACAGTCTGCCAAAACTATATAGGGCCTGGACCCAGATGTGCCTTCTCAAAGCACAGGTGCTCCTCCAGTATCTCCCATGGTCCTTTTTCTGACATTTCTTTTTCTTTCATCCATTTGTTTACAAGTGTGACTACTTCTGGATAACCACTTTGTTGCTATGCCTACCACGTGTGTTTTAAATGACCCATGCTCACTGTTTTCCTGGCCTCCTTCCTAGTCTTCCTCCTTGTTATATGCCCATATTTTAAAAGTTCATTATATCACCATGAGGATTATCTGGTAATTCTGTACGTGATGGTTTTGTATGTTCTGAATCCTTTTTAGATGGGGTGGACAGACCTGAAATGAAAAAGTCATCGCTTAAGCAGAGCCCACCCGATGGAACTCAGCCCCATGAGGTTACAGTGGAAAGACTAACAGGGGCCACTGTCTGCTGCTCCATCTTAGGAGGACTCTGCGGTGTTGAGCACCAGTCAGCACTGCACCAAGAAAAGCAGCAGAAGCATTTGGAACGGGTTTCTTTCACCCACCAAGAAATTACACAGAGAAGCATAGAGTGCAATAAGTTTGAGGGAAACTGTAGTCTGAATTTATACCCTATGCATCAGCAAATCCCTCCCATTAAAAAGCCTCTCTGCTATGACATACAGGGAATTAACATTAAGCAGCATTCAAATATGATTTATTATCAGGTAAACTATGTACGAGAGAGTCCCCGTGACTATAACGGGTGTGGGAAGATCTTCAGTCAGAATGCTCTTCTTACTAATTGTATTCTTCTGGGAGACAGACAAGGTGAACGTGGAGCGACCTTCAACCAAAATTCAACTCCTAACCAACCTCAGATAGTCCTCACAGGAAAAAAACCCTACAAGTGTGATGAATGTGGGAGGAGATTCAGACAGAGAACGCATCTCATTGAACACCAGAGAATCCATACAGGGGAAAAACCTTTCATGTGTGATGAATGTGGGAAAGCCTTCCGGTTGCATGCATCCTTTAAGCTGCACCTGAGAACCCACACAGGAGAGAAGCCCTATGAATGCAATCAGTGTGGTAAAGCTTTTAGCCGCATCACAACCCTCAATGAGCATCGTAGACTTCACACGGGGGAGAGACCTTATGCATGTAGTTTTTGTGGGAAATCCTTCAGCCGGAGATCATATCTTAATCAGCACAAAATGACACATACAGGAGAAAAGCCCTATAAGTGTCATGAATGTGGGAAAGCCTTCAGACGGACTGCACACCTTAACCTACATAGGAATATCCACAACCGTGACAAATTGTGTGACTATAAATGTGAGAGAACCTCAAACTGAAGTTCTTCTCTTTTTTTTTTTTTTTTTTTTTTTTGGTTTCTCTGTGTCGCCTTGGTTGTCCTAGACTTGCTTTGTAGACCAGGCTGGCCTCAAACTCACATCCATCCACCTGCCTCTGCCTCCTGAGTGCTGGGATTAAAAGCGTGCGCCACCACACCCGGCCATGAAGTTCTTCCCTTAGTGGCACATAACTCGGGGGAAGCATGAATGTATAAAGATGGGAAGTTCTTTTCCCTCAGGATCCAATTATTCATGGTGGAAAAAAAGCTTGCTTACCAGTGAGCTTTTACTGCACAGACACAAAATTTAAAACTGAATTTAGTACTTTATAACACTCCCAGGAAATCTTATAAATACTGAACATCATTATTTTTATTGGGCCGTGTTCTGATTTCAGTGTAAAATAAAGTGGGAAGGATGACATGCCTGGATTTCCAGCCCTCCAGGTTGGCTGTTGTTACAGTTGTTTTCTTTGTAATTCCAGCAGTTGGTGGGGTGGGGGGTGTGGATTAGAAATTTATGGCTACCCTCCAGTATGGATGGAGTTCAGGCGGGTATGTGTTGGAGGAAGATTCAGCTGTGTTTTCAGATGCTGATTTCAGTGCCTGTAGGGCTGGTTACCACCCTTCCATGGGCATTGTATGAGTGTTGAACTATCTCCTGTAGTCATGTGATGGTATGGAATGGTCCTCAATTTTTTTCCTATCAGCTAAATAAAGATGCTGAAGTCTATGACTGGGTGGTAAAGAAATAGGCAGAGTTTTAGGGTCCTGGGCTTGGGTTTGAGAGGGAGAGAAGGAAAGAAAAAAAAAGGCACAAGAGGTAGCAACAGGAGAGGAAGCAAGGGGACTGGAGAAATGGCTCAGCGGTTAAGAGCACTGACTGTTCTTCCAAATGGACCCGGGTTAAATTCCCAGCACCCACATAGCACCTCACAACTGTCTGTAACTCCAAGATCTGACACCCTTACACAGACATACATGCAGGCAAAATATTGATGCACATAAAATAAAAATAAGTAGTTTTTAAAGGAGAGAAAGAGAAAGCGGGGGTGGGGTGGGGGGGTGCGGTGTTGCCCTAAGGCAAGAGGGGAATACGCACATGGCCGCAAGGACAGACTGGATGAAACAAGCTGCCCAGGAGTCATCGGGTTGGCAAGTGATGGGCTTTTATGTGGGTTTTAAAGGTACCCGGATTAGATTAGCTCAAAATCTGCCCAAAATAGTGCTTTCAGCTTAATAATAAATCATAGTCACGCTGTGTCAGTCATTGGGGGACTCTGTGGTTAAAAAATACTGCTGCTGTAATAATTTGCTATATTAATTACTTTAGAAAGAAAAACTATTCTTTCTACAAATAGGGGCTGGTTAAGACTCCATGTTAAAATATGGGGGAAAATGGGGAAAAAACACAAAAATATAAAAGGTAATAACCTATAATTAATAAACTCAGTTTATTCTGTAATACTGTTTAATTATATAAATTTGATTAAACAATGCAATGTTGCTATATAGCCAGTTATATAAAATAGAATAAACAGAAAGTAATATTTCTCAAACTCTAGTCATTTTGTGCTTTATTTGCTGTTTTTTTCTACACTTGGTCTTAATTCTTTTATAAGGACAATAGGATTTTTAGCTTAGCCTAGTATTATTATCTATGGACCTTAGTAATCTGCTATACTGGGCTGGAGAGATGGCTCAGAGATTAGGAGCACTAACTGCTCTTCCAGAGGTCCTTAGTTCAATTCCCAGCAACCACATGGTGGCTCACAACCATCTGTAATATCATCTGATACCCTCTTTTGCTGTGCAGGTATACATGCAGGCAGAGCACTGTATACATGATAATAAAAATTTACAAATAATAATAATCAGCCAGGCATGGTGGCGCATGCCTTTAATCCCAGCACTCGGGAGGCAGAGGTAGACAGATCTCTGAGTTCGAGGCCAGTCTGGTCTACAAAGCGAGTCCAGGACAGCCAGGCTGCTACACAGAGAAACCCTATCTCAGGAAAAAAACCAAAAAAGAAAATAATAATAATCCACTATACTAATTAAAATTTGTTCTGCTTTATAGCAGAATAAAATTCGATTTTAAATTTTAAAATATCCAACTGTGCATGGTGCCTCATACCTGTAACCCAGGCATTAAGAAAGTAGAGGCCTTAAGGTTGCTGTGAGACTGATGGCAGCTTAGGATACATAGTTAACCTTATCTCACACACACGTACACACACACACCTGAAATACCTCACAACCTCACATGTTCAAAGGCTCCCCATTATGCAGAGCACAATGTCAGGTCTTTAACAAGAAACGCCATCTGAGGAGAGGCCCAGCCATGCATCCCTTTCGTTCTGGCCGGTGTCAGATGCTTGTTTGCCATTTTACATTCTCTCACACGCCATTGCCCCTCCACGCGGTCTCCTTTCTGCTTCCTCCCCACATCCCAAGTCCTCTGTATGGTCTTCCAGGTCCTCCTACTTTCTTCTGTATGCTGACACACAGACGCATCATGGTGTGCCTTGACCACTAACAGTGAGCATCAATGTTTCCATGGTTACCTTGAAGCCAACCACAGCATAGAACATTCCCAAGCAACAAAATAGGATAAGATCACTTTGCAAAACCAAAAGAAAGTGAGTCCTGTTCTAAGCCCAAACACACACACACACACACACACACACACATGTTAACTGGACAGAACTAAATAGAACACCCCCCTTTCATATCCTTTGCACTGATGAGGTGGAAGTTCTCATAAGTGCTTTGTACTAATTGCCCAGAATTTTCTGTTTCTTTCTTTGGAGTCCCAACCAGAGCTATTTCAGGTCAGTTTGGGACACCTCTTGTGGGAACTGCCTTGCTACTATTTTGAGGCCAATTCCAATTCAGGACTGACCAGAACAAAACTTTTTCACTTGCCTCTATTAGACATTGGACCTTTTATAGATAAGACATCACTTTTTTTTTTCTTTCCCCTACAAAACCTAGCACAGAATATAAGAATATGTGTTCCATAAATGTTTGCTTTAACAAAAAAAAAAAAAATGGACAGATTGCTGTCTTGTTCTATTGTTGTTGTTATAAAACTAGGGATTGGTTTCAGGACACAATAAATGAAAAGAAAGCCCATTTTTCTGACTTTCTGCTTTGGATGAATTTTTAATTGTCAAGTCTCTAACAGCAGTTGGTAAGATAGCTCAGCAGTCAAGATTGTGTGTATTTGATCCGCAAACAGTCTGTTCCAACAGGCTGGTCCTCTTCACAATTTGCCTAAAATATTCCCAGTCTTCCCTCTGAGGGAGCTTTATCAGGAAGCCTGCAACAAATCATCTGAACCTTTAAGACTCAAACAAAAATATATATTCACACAGCAGGCTCCTTTTCATTTTCCAGATTCTTTTTTTTTTTAAAGACGGTCTGGTAGGCCAGGTTGGTCTCAAATTCACCATGTACTCAAGCATGATCGTGTCACGTGATCCTCCTGTCCTCACTTCCTGAGTGTGACACCACACAAAGTTTATACAATGCTGGGACCTAAGGTAGGACTTGAACAATTGAACTATATCCTTAGCCCAGTGTATATATGCATGAATATATGCTTGTGTTTATTTGAGGCAAACTGTCGCTGTTTAGCCTACACTGTCCTCAAATTTACCACAATCCTTATCGGTCTTTGATTACAGGCATGTGCCAACATGTCTACCTTTTAATATAAACTTGGGTTTGGTTGGTTGGTCGGTTGGTTTTTTCCGAGACAAAGTTTCTCTGCGTAGCTTTGGCTGTCCTGGACTCGCTTTGTAGACCACGGTGGCCTCCCTGCCTCCCGAGTGCTGGGATTAAAGGCGTGCGCAACTCGAGGTTTTTTGGCATGCACACTATACATATTTATGAGACATAGTGTGACAATGCAGTACACACATACAGTCAACAGGGAAACTGACATGTCCATCCACTTGTCACATCTTTGCCTTAAAAGCTTTCAAAATCCCCCGTATCTGCTACCTTGGTGTGTGCAAATAATGCACAGTGCTCCTGGACATTAAAAATTACTGTGGGTCATGCCTATAATTCCAACACTGGAGAGGCGGGGGCTAGTTAGGGGGACAGTGTGAGACTGTTAAAAGGAAAAGAAAAAACGATTTTTTTTCCTGGCATATGAAAAGTTCTTTGATTTGAATGTATATCCCAACTATTTCTGGTAAAACAAAAAAGCAGGAAATAAAATGAAATAGCAAGATAGGAACGTCCTGCTCGCAGGACACAGTGCCTGTGGGGAAAGTATGAGCTGGCCACACTTAGGCCTCAGGTACGGGTTTCAAATAGACATGGCTGGACTTACCTTTACTCCCGCCCAAGAATGACAGAACTGGGGGCCCCTGAAGAGGAGGGGCGGGGTTAGCAAGCACTGCGACGTCATCACGCGGCGCCCGTGCTCTGCCTGTGTTGGTCCAAGTGGGAGACTCCAGAGGTGAGCAAGGGCTCCAGGTCTGGGTATTGCAGGTCAGCAGGGCTGCGTCTACTGTTAATCTCAGTGAGGCGCGAAAGTTTCGGCAGCAACTGTTTCCCAAAGTGTCTCCGAGTCGGAGTCTCCTCGTTCCTGTACAGGAAGCTGGCTGTCCGGCCGAGATCTCGCAGGCTTAGCCGAGCTGTGAGCCCTGTGTGTATGGGAGCAGGCTGTAAGGGCGGTATTTAAGGCAGACAGCGAGCTGCAGTAAGTGCTGAGACCTCGAGGCTGTGCCCCGCTAACGACGAGGAAGAAACCCCGCAGACTCGGGAGTTGAGCGCCTCAAAAAACACTGTTTCTTAGAAAAACTCCCTAAGCGGGGACTGTTCCAAGAGAGGACACCATTCAAGTGGCAAGGACGAGGGGTTTCTGAATGGGTACAGCACAAAGAATAGTGCTTAAAGGGTAAATAAGGTGACTTGTCATCTGCTGATGTGTGAGGCACCTGTAAGTAGAGGAGCTTTGATCTGTGGAGCATCTGTGATCGGCAGCAGGGGAGTTTTCCAGACTCCCCTTGGTCCCTTAAGTGCTTATTTTCCCTCTGTCTCCTGCCTCACTTGGAGAGAGAGACTCCAATGTGACCAGTCTGTGTGTGTGCACACTCCAATAGTTTTTCAGAACATTTGTGAGCAGTCCAGGTTGTTCCTAACTTTCTGAATGGGGAATCTAAAAGCTAGGTACCATGATGCCCACCCATAATCCCGGCACTCAGGAGGCTGATCTCTGTGAGTTTAAGGCCAGCTTAGTTTATAGAGCGAGTTCCAGGACAGCCAAGACTACACAAAGAAACCCTGTATCAAAAAATCAAAAATTGCCGGGTGGCGCACGCCTATAATCCCAGCACTCGGGAGGCAGAGGCAGGCGGATCACTGTGAGTTTGAGGCCACCCTGGTCTACACAGTGAGTCCAGGACAGCCAAGGCTAAACGGAGAAACCCTGTCTCGAAAAACCAAAAATAATAAAATGAAATAAAAATTAAGACTTTTTCTTTCTTTCTTTTTGTTTTGTTTGTTTGTTTTGTTTTGTTTCTCTGTGTAACAGCTCTGGCTGTTCTGGAACTTGCTCTGTAGACCAGGCTGGCCTCCAACTCACAGAGATCCACCTGCCTCTGCCTCCTGAGTGCTGGGATTAAAGGTGTGCGCCACCACCGCCTGGCAAAACATTTTAAATAAAATAAATAAATAAAAATAAGATAGGACAGTGTTGCCCAAGCCCAGCACACACCAATTAAAAACCTCTGAAATCAGGACCAGAACCTTATATTCTATTCTTTCCAGTTTCCCAAGCGTGTAGACCGGCTGAAAACTTCCCAGGAGACAATGTAAACATTTGGAGAGCAGCAGAATGTCCTCCATACAGTTACCCAATGTCCTGAAAAAGCAAGGGTGAGCTGCCATGGTGTAACCTCGGGATTCGGTGGGTGGTGACAGGAGAATCAAGAGGCCAGGGTTATCCCTGAGTAAGCCTGAAGCCAGACTGTGCTTCACAGGGCCCAGCCTTATATAGATAACACAGGGCTGGAGAGAAGGCTCTGCAGTTAAGAACACTTGATGCTCTTGCAGAGGACCTTGGGCTTGGTCCCCAGCTCTCACATGGCAGATCACAATGATCTATCTATAGCTATAGTTTCCGTGGATATATGATCATCAAGAACATACATGGTGTACTTACATACAGGCAGGCAAAACACTCACAAATAAAATAATCTTACTTGGTTTTTTGTTTGTTTTTGAAGACAGGGTTTCTCTATGTAGCCCTGGATGTCTTGGAACTCACTCTGTAGACCAGGCTGGCCTGGAACTCAAAGCTTTATTTCCCAGTGCTGGGATTAAATGCATGTCCCACTAGCACCCAGCAAAATGAATATTGTTTTAAGATTAAAAAAAAAAAAAAAGGTAGCTGGGTGTAGTGGCACACGCCTTTCATCCCAGCACTCGGGAGGCAGAGGCAGGCAGATCACTGTGAGTTCGAGGCCAGCCTGGTCTACAAAACAACTCCTGGACAGCCAAGGATACACAGAGAAACCCCGTCTTGAAAAACCTAAAAAAAAAAAAAAAAAAAAAAAAAAAAAAAGTAAAAGAAAACCTGATGCTGTAGTTGTCCAGCTTTTAAGGCTGTATCTTTGGGGCTTCTCTGTGTGCCGTCTCCTATAGCAGAATGCCCCAGGGTTACATGCAGCTCTCATGCCATGCACTAACCATGCGTTGCTCTCCTCTTTCTCCCCATTACACCCTCTCAGGATGCTTTACTCTCCCAGGAGGAGAAGATGAAAGAGAAAGAAGTGACTGATGGATCCCAGATAGCAGGCTGCCAGGTAAATTTACTTTCCTCTCCTCTAAAATGCTACTGGTGTGGGGAGAAATTGCTCAGGCATTAAGAACTCTTGTTTCTTGCCGAGGACCAGGGTTCAATTCCCAGTACCTACATGGCAGCTAATGTCTGTGACTCCAGTCCACAGGGATCCACAGGGGCCATCTTCTGGCCTCTGTGGGCACTGGACACACATGGTGCACAGACATACAGACAAAACACCCATACACATAAAAACAAATGTTAAAATCTATTGTAAAGCTGGGAAAGAGTGTTTGCCTATCATGCCCAAGGCCCTGTGTTCAATTCCCAGTGTTGGGGTAAAGATCTGTTCCATAATGGCTAAGATGATAGGTCAGTCCATAACCTGCCTGCCTTACAAGCATGAGGACTGAGTTTGAATCTGGAACCTTGGTTTAAAAAACCTTCCAGGCCGACTGGAGAGATCTGGTGCCCTCTTCTGGCATGCATGTGTACATGCAGGCAAAACACTGCATACAAAAATAAATAAATCTTAAAAACAAAAACAAAAGCAAAAAACCTTCCAGGCCTCAGACTGAGAGGTGGGCCCGATAGATATAGCACATGTGTCTGAGTTTGAAGACCTGAGGTCAGATCCCTAGGAGCCATGTGACAGCCAGCTGCACACACATCTGTAACCCCAGTGTCTCTATGGCAAGAAGGGAAGCAGAGACACAGGAAGCTGGAGCTCACTGCCCAGCTAGCCTGGTGTATACAGCAGCAAACAGGAGGCCCTGGGAGGACCGACACAACCGGAAGTTGTGCTGTGCACCAGCGCATGTATGTTTCCCTGTGCACACATGCATATGCATGCACAGACATACACATGCATACACACACATGCCAGGAATGGTGACCCAGTGCTAAGCAGACAGACAAGACGACCCTTGGAGCTCACTAGACAGCCAATCCAGTCTACTAGGAACTTACAGAACCAGTGAGGGAGCCTGTCATAAGAAGAAAGAGTCATGGTGCCTGAGAAAAAAATAGGAGGTGGTGGTGCATGCCTGTAATCCCAGAACTCAGGGAGGCAGAGGCAGACATCAGTGGTCTATAAAGCAAGTCCAGGACCGACAGGATGACAGAGAAACTCTGTCCCAAAAAAAAAAAAAAAAGTTGTCGTCTCAGCTTTACGCTATTATGTGACAAACTTCCTGGAGAGAGGTAACACACGCACATCTAAAGGGAAGCCATGACAGCCCAAGCTAACAATTGTACTGATGTCCACCTTGGTGAACCAATGTTTTTATTGGGGTTACTAATAGGTGTATACATGAAGGCTCACTTTTTTGTTTCTATGTGAATTTTTTGTTTATTTTGGGGTTTTGTTGTTGTTCTGTTTTGTTTTTGTTTTTTTGAGACAGCATTTTTATGTGTAGTCCTATTCTCCTGGAACTCACTCTGTAGACGTAGCTGCCTCAAACTCAGATCTGGCTACCTCTGCCTGTCTCTGTGCTTTGGTAGTCAGAGTCTTCTCCCCACAGATATCTGCTGCTGTGTACAGTGGGGAAGGGCCTAGAGAATGTCCCAGGTTCCTGCTCTCCTAGCTATGTAACGGTTTCCTTATCTCCTGAGTCTCAGGGGCCTCTCCCTCCCTCCTGCAGAGAAGGTGTCAGTTGGTAGCAAACTGCCATACAATGGCATGAACTATGGGCATAGGCCTTTACACACATGAACATATGCATGTGCACACACACACACATACACACATACACACACACACACACACACACACACACACACACACACACAAAGCAATCTTCCAAAACCTGTTTGAGCCTATGTTACAATTCTAGAATTAGTTAAGTATTGTGTCAGCTAATGAGATGTAAGTGCCCCAAGAAATTGTTTTGGAAAAACTCGATACATGCCCTTCACTTAAAAAATATATGGCTGTCAAGTTAGGTGTGAGCCAGGAGGACTGTGCTTGGTGTTCCAGGAGTGGCTGACGTTCCAGGATGTGGCCGTGGACTTCACCAGAGAGGAGTGGCCACTGCTGACCCCGGCTCAGAAGACCCTCTACCGAAGTGTGATGCTGGAGAACTACAGCAATCTGGTGTCCCTGGGTGAGCTGGGAGTTGTCGGCACAAGACACCATTCACATGAGTTTATTTCCTCAGAACAGAGGAGCCATCAAACCTTTGTGAATACAATGGAAGCCATACAGAAGAATGATGGCCACTTTTTTCTTTATCTACTTGGTTCTGTGTTTGTTTGGAGATAAGGTTTCTGTGTAGCCTGACTGTGCTAGAACTCCTTTGTAGAGCAGGCTGGCCTCCAATACACAGAGATCCACCTACCTCTGCCTTCCCAGTGCTGGGGTTAAAGGTGAGCACCAACACTACCCAGCTAAATGCCGGCCAGTGTGGAAGACAGACATTGGTCTGCTGTTCTTTTCCCTCAGGTAAAAGACTGACTTTGTTGAGACTGACTTTTTGCTTTTTCTTTTCTGAGACACAAGGTCTCACTACACTTCCTAGCCTGGCCTCAAACTCATGGAAACCCTTGTGCCTCCCGAGTGCTGGGATGATGGGTAATGAATGAGCCAGTGTGCCTGATTAGGAGGTGGTCCCAGAAATGACTTTTGTTCCCTCTAAACATGTATAACTTACATTTCCCCCATGACAGGGCACCAGCTCTATAAGCCGGAAGTGATCACACAGTTGGAACAGGAGGGCCAGTGGACACCAGAAAGCAGCAGCCGGCTGGACACTGTGACAGGTGAGCAGCAAGACCGATGGGAACGGGTCCTTTTCAAGTGTTCCGTAGTCTGTGCGCTGTGGGATGGAGAGGACATGTAAACCCAGCTTTCCATTCACATCGCATCGTTTATGCAAAGTGGAAATGGCTGCCTTTCTACTCCCCAAGCCCCATCCCAGACTGAATAGAAACTATACATTTATTATGAAAAACAATAATCTGGATGATAAACCCTGTTACAGAGCATCTCTAGCGTTTGCTCTGTATTTTCTTCATATATCCTTTTAGTATTCCTTTTTTCTCATTTTATATTATGTGTGAGGAGGTTGGCCTGCATTTGTCTGTGCACCAAGTACCTGCAGTGCCATATGAGGTTAACTATCACCGTGTGTCTGCCTTAACTGCAAGGACTCACACTGAACCCAGAGCTCGCAGGTTGGGCTAGTGTGGTTGGCCAGGTTCCTGTGGGGATCCCCTGTCTCTGCCTCCTGAGCACTAGGGTTACAGGTGAGCCACCACAGCGACCCAGCTTTTCCATAGATGCTGGGGTCCACCTTACTCCTCAAGAGTGACAGCAAGCCCTCTACCGTGAGCTCGCTCCCGGGGCTCTAATGGTTCCTCTTAAGGGACTGAGAAGGCCTATCCCTTGTGTGACTCAACTCTGCCATGCCCTCTGGGATATCACAGGCTTCATTGTTACTGGCCTTGCCTAGTACCTGTTTATCTGCAATGTGCTAACAGCTAAGAAGGGCCCTGAACTGCATCCCGTGGGTTTAGCAGCAGGAGGGTGATGGTTCTGTCAATGAGCACAATGATAGGGAGTGATGAGGACAGCGGTCTGTTTCTAAGTGTAAGCTGGAGACTAGAAACAAAACAGACCCAGAGCCAGCAGGAAGCATCAGTGGGTCAAGGTGACACCATGAAGCTGGTAGAAGCAGAGGATGACTCCTGACTTCACACATGTGCAGTGGCCTGTGCCCCGCTTATGTTACAATGAAAAAGGCAAAGCTGTCAGACATGGAGCAGGTGGGCGTGGGGGTGCACACCTGTGACCCCAGCACTCAGGAGGCTGCAGTGAGAGGAGCGCATGCACCTAGACGGCCTGGACAACACAAAGACTCGGAGGCCAGCCGGGGTACAGTAAGAACCTGTCTCCAAATGAACAAAAACAGAGTGCCAGGCATGGAGGGGCACAGCTGTGACCCCAGCTCTCAGGAGGCAGGGGAAGAAGAATCAGGAGTTGGTGACCAACCTTGGCTACGCGGGGAGACCCTGTCTAAGAAGAGTGGAGGCAAAAGGGGCTGTGAGCACACATGAAGCCTCATCAGGGGCTTCCTGCCTGGATAGCTTGCGTAGTGTTACAGACTCTTTGAGTGAACAAAACACAGCTACACTTCCGTTTCTCCCTGGGGCAGGAATGGTGCAGCGGTGTCTATGTCAACACTTAGATTTATACTGGTTGAGCTCTTAGAAACACTCGGGATAATCCATCCCAGCAAAGCACGGCTAGTGCAGCCCCTCCTGTCTCTGCAGCTTCCCCAGGCTCACGCACTGAAGCTAGTCTTTGGTTATTTGGGGCATTGGACTTTTGGAGTGAGAGTCTACCATAGCTTTCTCACATGTGAGCCATGTATACTCTTGTACTTATAACCACTGGGGACATGTGTCAGAGCCATGTGGGTCATCCCAAGAAAGCTGGTAGCTATGCAAGTGCCCTAACACATCAGAGGCTGGGGGTGGTAGCACATGTCTGCAATTCTAGCACTCAGGAACCTGAGACAGGAGGATCATCAGTTTTAAGGCCAGCCCGGACTACACAGTGAGACTATCTCAAAGAAATAAAACAAACTAACAAAAAGTAAGTCAAAACCAAAATGAAATTGTTTAACATACTTACAAATAATTTCTGTTTAAAATATGGATCTCATATAAAATCAGGCAGGGTAACCTCTAAACTATTAACCAAGATTCTTTTCGGGGATGTGACTCTTTTTAAAGATTTTGTTTTTACTTGTATTTATTTTATGTGTATGTTTGTGCTCATGTATGTCAGTGCACATGTATGCAGTATCTGTGGGTGCCAGAAGAGGGCGTCAGATCCCCTTGGACAGGAGTTACAGACAGTTGTGAGTCAGCATGTGGGTGCTGGGATGGAAGCCAGGTCTTCTGCAAGAGCATCCACTGCTCTTAACTGCTGAGCCATCTCTGCAGCCCCAAGGACTCGTTCCTTTGCGCATTTCTACATTATTTTACTGTTACCCTATGTTTACTTGTATCCCTTTAATCAAAGCACAAGAATAGGAAGAAGTAATTTTCAAAAAAGAAGTTGGTGTTACAGTAGGATACTCTGCAAATAAGCAAACAGAGCCTGGACCACATGTGCCTTCTCAAAGCACTGGTGCTCCTCCAGCGTCTCCCATAATCCTTTGTCTGACATTTCTTTTTCTTTCAATCATATTCTTCACACATGGTACTTCTGGGTGACTATTTTGTTGCTATGACTACCACGTGTGTTTTAAATGACCCATGCTGACTGTTTTCTGTCTTCCTCCTTGTTATATGCCCATATTTTAAAAGTTCATTATATCACCATGAGGATTATCTGGTAATTCTGTACGTGATGGTTTTGTATGTTCTGAATCCTTTTTAGATGGGGTGGACAGACCTGAAATGAAAAAGTCATCACTTAAGCAGAGCCCACCCGATGGAACTCAGCCCCATGAGGTTATAGTGGAAAGACTAACAGGGGCCACTGTCTGCTGCTCCATCTTAGGAGGACTCTGCGGTGTTGAGCACCAGTCAGCACTGCACCAAGAAAAGCAGCAGAAGCATTTGGAACGGGTTTCTTTCACCCACCAAGAAATTACACAGAGAAGCATAGAGTGCAATAAGTTTGAGGGAAACTGTAGTCTGAATTTAAACTCTATGCATCAGCCAATCCCTCCCATTAAAAAGCGTCTCCGTTATGACACACAAGGAAATTCCATCAGACAGCATTCAGATTGGATTTATTATCAGGTAAACTATGTACAAGAGAGTCCCCGTGACTATAACGGGTGTGGGAAGATCTTCAGTCAGAATGCTCTTCCTACTAATTGTATTCTTCTGGGAGACAGACAAGGTGAACGTGGAGCGACCTTCAACCAAAATTCAACTCCTAACCAACCTCAGATAGTCCTCACAGGAAAAAAACCCTACAAGTGTGATGAATGTGGGAGGAGATTCCGCCATAGAATGCATCTCATTGAACACCAGAGAATCCATACAGGGGAAAAACCTTTCATGTGTAATGAATGTGGGAAAGCCTTCAGGCAGCATTCATCCTTTAAGCAGCACCTGAGAACCCACACAGGAGAGAAGCCCCACAAATGTACCCACTGTGGTAAAGCTTTTAGCCGCATCACAGCCCTCACTGAGCACCGTAGACTTCACACCGGGGAGAGACCTTATGCATGTAGTTTTTGTGGGAAATCCTTCAGCCAGAGATCGCATCTTAGTCGCCATAAAATGACACATACAGGAGAGAAGCCCCATAAGTGTCAAGAATGTGGGAAAGCCTTCAGCCGAAGTGCACACCTTAACCAACATAGGAAAACCCACAACCGTGACAAATTATGTGACTACAAATGTGAGAGAACCTCAAACTGAAGTTCTTCCCTTAGCGGCACATAACTCAGGGGGAAAACATGAATGTATAGAGCTGGGAAAAAAATTTAATTATTTTTTTATTCGGAATCAAATTATTCGTATTGGAAGGAAGGTTTGCCTACCGTTGAGCTTTTACTACATAGAAACCATATGTATAACTGAATTTAGTACTTTATAACATTCCTAGGAGGTCTTATAATTAGTTAGCATTATTACTTTTATAAACAGAAGTATATTGGGCCATGTTCTGATTCCAGTATGAAACCTAAAAAGGGGTGGAGGATGACATGCCTGTAATTCTAGCACTCCTGCTATGCTGTTGTTGATGATGTTTTCTTTGGTTGTGGGGAGGATTAGGAATTTAAGGCTACCATCCAGTATGGATGGAGTTCAGGCCAATATGTGTTGGAGGAAGGTCCAAGTATACTTTCAAATGCTGACTTAAGTGCCTTGAGATCCAGTTACTGCCCTGCTATAGGCGTTGTTATGAATGTTGAACTATCTCCTGTAACCAAGTGATGATAAGGAATGTTCCCCAATTATCCCCAAATGGCTAAATAAAGATGCTGACGCCTATGACTGCGGTAAAGAGGTTTGAGGCTCCCAGACTTGGCTTCCAGAAGGAGAGGAGATAACAAAGGCAGAAGAGGTAGCAGGAAAAGAGGAAGCTGGGCGCAGGTGGGGGGGGGTGGACATAAGGAAAGGTGGTGATAAGCCCATGTCAGTAATGACAGACTGGGTGAAACAGGCCACCTGGGAGTCCTTAGATTGGCAATGATTGGCTTTTATATAGGTATAAAGAGTACAAGAATTAGAATAGCTCATAATCTGTCCAGAATGGTGTTTGCAGGCTAACAATAAATCATAGTCTGTCTGTGTCAGCCATTGGAAAATGAGCTGGTTGAAGAAAATTGCTGCCATAATAGTTTACTGTATTAATTGCATCAGAAAGAATAATTGTTCTTTCTACAAATGGCACCCAACTAATTTCATGAATCCACATTCTTTAAAATTCTGTTTCATCATAGTTTGGTGAGGAGAGGAGACACCTAAGATCTGAATGACTCTAGGCTTCCCCTGCACACAAGAGCTAGCCGCCAAAACATGGCGGGTTAGAGAGGTGGAACTGGGAGGCCCGAATCCTTCTAGACTGGGCTGGGGAATGGAGTTAGCCTCCTGCAATAAAACGGAGGCTGCTATGGTCTCTCTTGGACCAAGGCCTAAAGGTGCAACTACAGTGTGGAAAGCACAGAAAAGAACTAGGCCTAGGGCTATGTCTAAAATGGAAAGGGCCTTGGCCGTGAGTATTTGGATCTTTTGTGGCTTTGTTTTGGTGGTTGTTGCCATGGAACTGGTTACAATGTGTTCAGTGGTAATCACGGTTTTCTGTACCATCTCTGGGAAAGTTCAAGGAGAAAGTGGGGAGAAAGCAGAGGGCAGTAGAAATGGAGGAAAGAAAAGGACTCTTCCCAATAGAGAATGGGAGGTTGATGGCAGCTTGAGCTCACAGCTCTCTGGCTGTAAGCTGTTTCTCAGCTCTTTCTAGAAAGGGCCCTTGGATACATTTTAACAACTAAATTCCCAGGAATGATGGAAAGGGCTTCACCGTTGCAGTAGGAGATGGCACAACTGGCCCAAAACTTAGAGCTTTCTTGTTTCTTTACTGTATTTTTTTTTTAACAGTTTTGAGTCTCAGTGATACAGAATTGAGATAAAATATTTGAGCAGGGTGGTGGTGGGACACGCCCTTAGTCCCAACACAGAGGAGAACTCTAGAGCAGCCTGATCTATACAGTAAGTCAGGGCAGGACCCCCTGCTGATAAGGCCACTTATAAAGGCAGTCTAGGATTCAAAATGACATTTTTCCTTAAAGTTACTATGTAATTTTTTTCTTACTAATGGATAATAATTTCCTTGTTGATCTAGTGCATAGATACACATAAATCTTAGGTTTATAGAAGGAGAGGATGATGTCACACCACCCTAAAAAGCTAGTCAGTCTCCATAGAAAGGGAGGCTCCCACAGGGTAAATTGGTGCCAAAGGCATTTGGCCTAAAAGGGGTATTCTGTTTATCAACATAAGGATCCAAATTAGTCTCGGAGACAAACATGCAAGCTGGCTGCCTCCCACAGCCAAAGGCTATTGAATGCTGCTGGGCAGTTGACTTATCCCCATAGATTTGAGGCGCTCTCACAGTGGACAAGTGGCCATTCAGCCTGGCACAGAGAGACACAGGGGGACTACACAGGAGTCAAAGTACATGACAACCTAAGCTAGGTCCCAAAACACAAAGACTATCAAGGCATAACTGCCAATTACATATGGAAAGAGGGGCAGGGCAAAGAAAGCCACAACAAATGTAAAAACCCAGGTACAATGTGCCTAGGGAATGCTTAAACTCTAAAGGTTGAAAGGAATTTCTATAAAGTTTGGCTATGAAGCATAACTGCCCATTGCATATGGAAAAGGGGAAGATGTTAGAACACAGACACAGGATAGCTAGAGCGTGCTTGGACACTAAAGGTAGAAAGGGATTCATATAAAGTTTGACAGTCAAGGCAAACACTGCCATACGGAAGAAGGGGCAGGAGGAAAATAGCCTCAACAAATGTAGAAACCCCGGTACAAGATGCCTAGGGTGTGCTTAAACACTAAAGGTAGAAAGAAGTTTAAATAATGTTGATTTTAAAAGGTAATGTGGGGCTGGAGAGATGGCCCAGAGGTTGAGGGCACTAACTGCTGCTCCAGAGGTCCTGAGTTCAATTCCCAGCAACCACATGGTGGCTCACAACCATCTATAATGTGATCTGATGCCCTCTTCTGGCCTGCAGGTGTACAAGCAGGCAGAGTACTGTATACATAATAATAAATAAATACATCTTTTATTAAAAAAAAAGGTAATGTGTTGGAGGACGGTCCTACTGTGTTTTCAAATGCCGATTTCAGTGCCTTGAGATCTGGTCTCCCCCTGCAATGGGCACTGTTAAGAATGTTGAACCAGCCCCCAAAAAAATGTCGAACTATCTCTCCTGTAACATTGTGATGGTAAGGAATGCTCCCCAATTGTCCCCAGTTGGCTAAATAAAGATGCTATAGCCTATGACTGGGTAGAAGAGAGGGAAGCAGATCGTGTGTGTGCGTGCGTGCGTGCGTGCATGCGTGCGTGCGTGCGTGTGTGTGTGTGTGTGTGTGTGTAGTTCTCCACTCTGGTTTGTGGTATTGTGCCCATACAACTCATTTGGTTGTTGTTTTGTTTTTGTTTGGTTGGTTTGGTTTAGTTTGGTTTGCTTTTTTGAGACAGAGTTTCCCTGTGTAGCCTTGGCTGTCCTGGATTTGCTTTGTAGACAAGGCTGGCCTCGAACTCACAGAGATCCACCTGCCTCTGCCTCCCGAGTCTTGGGATTAAAGCTGTGCGCCACCATGCTCGGCCCATACAACTCATTTGTAATACAAGGTGTGCTTCCAGTACTTTTAAAGCTCCTATTACAAACTGTCTAAGATAATTAAATATTCCAAGTTAATTGTTAGTTGATCAACTCATGGCCATGTCAGACACTAGTCTAATTTATCACAGGGATATATATCCTGAGTTTAACAGATAGATATGATTCTATAGATAGATAGATATAGATTAAATTGAATAGATAGATAAGATCTTCAAAAACCTCAGAGACCTACAGAATATGGCATTTAAAGATGCTTTCTTATTATTTTAAGGATTCTTTAACAAGACAAGTCACTTATACTGGCAGCACCCAGCCTACTTCAAAGATGATGAGCATTGAAGAACCTCCACATGGAGATGGCTTCAAATGTGGCAAGTTAGCCAACAGGACAAAGAAAATGTCCTAGTTTCTGCTACAGACAGACAGACAGACAGAATTCTGCCTAAAGTGGGCAAGCTTGGGTGCAGGTCAAGTCGACTGCCGAGCTCTGCCATGACAAGGTAAGCTGGCCCTTCATTGGTTCTGTCAGATCTACTGGGCTAGAAAGCTGAAGATGATGCTCCAATGTTATAGAATTTTTGAATGGCTGTTGAGGCAGCGACTGTCTCTGTCATTTTTCAATTTTGGAAGCTGCTAGTCTGCACTTCCTGTTTGGTCAGGTAATTAATTTTATTCCTTCTCAAGTCTCTGATGAGGTTAAAAGACACATAAAAGCTAATCACTTGCCCATCTGATGACTTCCAGGCGGCTTCTGTTTCATTCTGTCTGTCCTTACTGCCACCTGCTTGCTACCATCTTGCCTATGGTGACTCCTCTCTCCCTCCAGCTTCCTCTCCTGCTACTTCAGCCTTTTTTCTCTCGCTCTTCTCACTCTCAATCCCAAGCCAGAGAACCTAAAATTCCACCTACCTCTTTCCTGCCCAGTCATAGGCTTTAGTATCTTTATTTAGCCAATTGGGGATAATTGAGGAACATTCCTTACCATCACATGGTTCAACATTCATAACAATGCCCATGGCAGAGCAGTAACCAGATCTCAAGGCACTGAAATGAGCATTTGAAAACACAGTTGAGGGCTGGAGAGATAGCTCAGTGGTTAAGAGCACCGAGTGCTCCTCCAAAGGTCCTGAGTTCAATTCCCAGCAACCACATGGTGGCTCACAACCATGTATAATATGATCTGATGTGCACTGTATACATAATAAATAAACAAAAAAAGATTTATTTAAAAAAAACACAGTTGAACCTTCCTCCAACATCACCCACTTTCTGACTAATTAAAAGACCATTTTAAAACTATATACAGGAAGACTAATTATGAAACAACCATAAAAACCAGTAGGTAAGACTTATATATATAATGTCTGGTCAAGTCTCTAATGGGGTAAAAGACTAGTTAATAGTTTGGCAATTAAGCTTGGTTGCTGAGAGAGTGAAAAAGATGTTTTAAGGTCTAGATAGATGTTTTTACACTAATATATAAAAATAATTTAGGTACAAAACTTTAAACTCACCAACATAGGATATATAGTATTTTCATAATCTACCCAGCATAGGGCCTGCAGCTTAATAATAAATTATAGTCTCTCTGTGTCAGTCATTGGGAAATGAGCCATTTAAAGAAAACTGCTGTCATAATAATTTACTACATTAGTTAATTTAGAAAAAATAAATTTTGTTCCACAAATATGGACTAGTTGAGACCATGTTCTAAAGAAGGGGGGAAAGGAAATGGGTAAAAAAAACTTTTTTAAGTCAATAACCTATAATTACTAAACTGTAAATTTTTCTATAATACAGTTTAATTATATTAATATTGATTAAACATGGTAATGATGCAATATAGCCAGTTATAGAAAATAGAATAAACAGAAAGAGTAATATTTCTCAAATTTTAGTCATTTTGTGGTTTATTTACTGTTTTTTATCCTTGGTCTTTTGAAAAGGACAATAAGATTTTTAGCTTGGCCTAATAAATATTATCTATGGACCTTAATAATTTGCTATACTAATTAGAGTTTGTTCTGCTTTATAGCAGAATAAAAATACATTTTAATAACTCAGCTGGGCTGGGGATAGAGATATGGCTCAGTGGTTAAGGACACTCTTAACCACTCTTCCAAAGGACCCAGGTTCAAATCCTAGCACCCACGTGGCAGCTTACAGTGGGTAAGGCAACTGTCCGTACCTCCAAGATCTGACATTCTCATATAAATATACATGCAAGCAAAACACCAATGCACATAAAATAAAGGTAAATAAATTAAAAAAAAAAAACCTCAGCTGGGCACGGGGGCTCATGCTTGTAAGCCAAGCAGTGAGGCGGTGGAGATAGTGAGATTGCTGTGAGTTTGAGGGCAGCTTACAATACATAGTTAAGACTTGTCTCAGCCAGGCGGTGGTGGGCATGCCTTTAATCCCAGCACTCAGGAGGCAGAGGCAGGTGGATCCCTGTGAGTTCGAGGCCAGCCTGGTCTACAAAGGAAGTCCAGGACAGCCAGGGCTGCACAGAGAAACTCTGACTTGGAAAAGAAAGAAGGAAGGAAAGAAAGAAAGAAAAGAAAGAAAAGAAAAGAAAGGAAAGAAAGAAAAGAAAAAAGACAAACGGATTCTGTGACGAATGAAAAGACCTTTCGTCTGAAGGCATGTCCCATCTATTTCTGGAAAAACAAAAAAAAAAGCAGGAAATAAAATAGGAAAAGGTAGGAACTTCCTGCTCACAGGTCGCAGGGCCTATGGGGAAAGTATGAGCTGGCCACTCTTAACCCCTAACTAAGACTTAGGCCCGAAGTCCGGGTTTCAAATAGACGCGGCTGTACTTACCTTTAGTCCCGCCCAAGGCTTAGAGAACTGGCGCCCTGTGAAAAAGGAGGGGCGGAGCTCGGCGCGTGCTGCGACGTCATCACGCGGCGCCCGTGCTCTGCCCGACTTAGTCCAAGTGGGAGACCGTGGAGGTGAGCGAGGGCTCCAGGTCTGGGTATTGCGGGTCAGCAGGGCTGCATCTACTGTCAATTGCTCCCTGAGGAACGACTCAAAGTGTCTCCGAGTCGGAGTCTCCTCGTTCCTGTACAGGAAGCTGGCTGGCCGGCCGAGATCTCGCAGGCTTAGCCGAGCTGTGAGCCCTGTGTGTATGGGAGCAGGCTGTAAGGGCGGTATTTAAGGCAGACAGCGAGCTGCAGTAAGTGCTGAGACCTCGAGGCTGTGCCCCGCTAACGACGAGGAAGAAACCCCGCAGACTCGGGAGTTGAGCGCCTCAAACAACACTGGCTCTTAGAAAAACTCCCTAAGCGGGGACTGTTTCAAGAGTCTGTTCAAGTGTCAAGGACGAGGGGTTTCTAAATGGGTACAGCACAAAGAATAGTGCTTAAAGGGTAAATAAGGTGACTTGTCATCTGCTGATGTGTGAGGCACCTGTAAGTAGAGGAGCTTTGATCTGTGGAGCATCTGTGATCGGCAGCAGGGGAGTTTTCCAGACGATTAGGTTAGAGACGCCCCGGGGCTGGTCCCTCAACTAGTTATTTTCCCTCAGTCTCCTGCCTCACTTGGAGAGAGACTCCAATGTGACCAGTCTGTGTGTGTGCACACTCCAGTAGTTTTTCAAAACATCTGTGAGCAGGCCATGTTGTTCCTAACTTCCCGAATGGTCAATCTGGGAGTTAGTGAGATTCATTTACTACTTTGTAAACACTGTAAAGATAAGAGCCGTAAGCTCCTCAGACCGGGCCATTCCAGAAAGGTAGCAAAAATAACTTCTGAACCCAGACATTGGCCCTGACAAAATTCCCTGGGCAAGCCCTAGCCATGAGAATGCTCGTAGTTAAATGAGGCGTTGTGACACAAGCCTGTGTGTAACGTCGGAGCATCCCCTGGGGCTGGTGCTAGAGGTTTTTAGCCACCATGCGGGTGCTGGGAGCTTAACCCAAGGCCTCTGGAGGAGCAGCCAGTGCTCAGCTGCTTAGCTATCCCTCCATCCCAGTTCACCGGAAGCTAATGTAGAAGAATCACCCAGTTCAAGACCATCCTGGGCTACAGTGGAGAGAGATAGACCTCAGGAAGAAAAGGCGCAGCCATTATTGGTTTGTTAGATGGACAGGGAAAGGGGGTAAGACTGTCTTAAAAATGTTAAGCTTGGAGGTTTTTAATTTTTTTTTTCTTTATTTTAGGTGCTCAGAGACACATAATGTCAGTAGTCCGTTCCTCCGTCCATGCCAGATGGGTTGTGGGGAAGGTGATTAGTACAGCAATGATAAAAACTGCTAAAGTAAGAGCGACCAGACTCGTATTGGACCCCTACTTATTAAAGGTGAGGATCAACACCTATTTTACAGTGGCGGTGACAAGTTACCACCATGTTCTGAGACAGCAGTTCTCAGCCTGTGGGTCACAGCCTCTTCAGGTGTTACATGGCAGATATCCAGCGTATAATTACATTACGATTGATAACAGTATCAAAATTACAGTCATGGGGGGGGGGTGGAGAGATGGCTCAGAGGTTAAGAGTCCTGGTTGCTCTCCCAAAGGTCCTGAGTTCAATTTCCGATAATCGCATGCTGGTTCATAACAATCTATTATGAGATCTGGTGCCGCCTTCTAGCATGCAAACAGAACACTGTATACATAGTACATAGGCAAATTTTTAAAATTATAGTTATTAAGTAGCAACAAAATAATTTTATCATTTGGGGGTCACCCCAACGTGAGGAACTACATTAAAGGGTCCCAGCGTTAGTAAGGTTGAGAACCACTGCTTTTGGGTCTGAGCAGAAAAGCATTTCCCTGTTGATAAAAGGTAAGTTGCACATCTTCAGCAGTCTAGCTACCACTGGCCCGTGGGTGTAACCTGGTTCCTGGGAGGGTTTCAGGAACACACAGGTCATTTAAGTTAATTCTCATGCCACAGTCATGTGCTGGGCAGAACAGTATAGGAGCAGAGGGCAAGGCACTTCCTCCCAGATTGCCGTCAGAGAACATCTCGGGAAAGAGGTGTTTGAGCTGACCCTCCAGTACGGTATGAGTTCACCCTGGTGCAGGTGGCGAGAGGTCATTCCGGTGACTCCTGTATTGAGGAACGCTCTGTGGTGGTGATTCTTTGAGCTGTGATAGTGGGTGGTCTCCTGCAGAGACAGCAAGGGGGTCCACACATTGAGGCCAGGATTGGTATTCTAGTTTAAGGAATTAAGGGCAGGTGAAGGTAGAGGTGCAGGATCCTTTGTGCTTTGTCGTTCTGTTTTATCTTGAGACAGGGTTTCTCTGTGTAGCCTTGGCTGTCCTGGAACTCACTCTGTAGACCAGGCTGGCCTCGAACTCACAGAGATCCACCTACCTCTTTCCAGAGCTGCTCACTACTATACCCAGCAATCGACTGTGTATTGATTTCATCCTTTAAATAAAGGAAGGACTGCCGGGCTGTGGTGGTCCACACTTCTAAGCCCAGCTCTCAGGAGACGGAGGTCGCTGCCTCCACCACCCAGCCTTATTATGCTTCATTGTCTTAATAACTTTAGTTATTTGAAGTTTAGAGCCTCCTTCTGTGGTGGAAGGAAACTGATGGTGCCAGGACTCACACAGCTAGTGGGGAGAGCTGTGTGTAGAGGCTGGAGAGGGAGCCTCAGAGGGAAGGGGCTCATAGAGAGAGACGGTCACTGGTAGAGCCAGGGTATTTAAAGGAGTGACGTCAGGGACCGCTCTGGGAATACCATTGCTAGTACCAAAACTTAAGCCATAATTGTCTTACTAGATGCTTCCCAAGGTGTTTCATCTTGCATTGCCAAGCCCTGGCCAGTGTCTGTGCACTGGTTGTTGTGGTTGTTGTTTTTATTTTTCATGTTCTTTTTGCACCACCAGGTCACAGATGGGAGTTATTAATTTGCTCCTGTCCTTCTCCCAACAGTACTTTAATAAGCGGAAAACCTACTTCGCTCACGATGCCCTCCAGCAGTGCAGCGCTGGGGACATCGTGCTCCTCAGAGCCTTGCCCGTCCCGCGATCAAAGCACGTGAAACATGAGCTGGCCGAGATCATCTTCAAGGTCGGCCGGGTCATCGACCCGGTCACAGGAAAGCCCTGTGCAGGAACCGCCTACCTAGAGAGTCCACTGGACTCAGAAACCGCTCGCCTCAGCCAGACTCTGGAAGGACTCAAGGTCTCCTCATCCTAGGGAGGAAGGAGCCAAAGGGACTTCCGTGTTTGTCCTGCGGTTTCCGTCACTAACTGTCCAGTTTGTATTGTGACATTAAAAGTAGCAAACGAAATAGTGACACTGTTCCATACCGGCTTACGTCACGCCTCAGATTCCCTGCACAGAACATAGTTTCAGATCACTGCACACCTAAGTGCGCCACAGCATCATTTCATAGGCTCACTACCCCAGATCACGTGCGTTCTTTTGTTCTGCTTTGGCTTTCTTCAAAGAAATCTCGGACTTAGCTGTGTACCTTTATTTTGAAAGAAAACATTTTGATAATAACATTTAAGGTGTTGATAGTGTTTTTAATGTGGTGTGTGTGTGTGTGTGTCCATGATGTGTGTGAGTACACATGTGCCACAGCACACTTGTGTCAGTCACAGGACAGCTTTGTGGAGTCGGTGCTCGCTTTCCACTTTTGCATGGCTTCCAGGTGTCACGCTCAAATTGCCAGGTTTGCAGGGCTAGCACCCTAACCACTGACCCACCTTGCTGCACCAAGTTCTGATGGTTTATATTCAAAGTAAATTTTTTTCCTCTGGTTTCACCAACCCCCAAGAAGAAACTTTGTCACATTTAGCAGTATTTATAATAGTGTGAGGTGGGAATAAAATTTTAAGACTTTACGAGCCGGGCAGTGGTGGCGCATGCCTTTAATCCCAGCACTCGGGAGGCAGAGGCAGGCGGATCTCTGAGTTCAAGGCCAGCCTGGTCTACAAAGTGAGTCCAGGACAGCCAGGGCTGTAACACAGAGAAGCCCTGTCTCGAAAATACCAAAAAAATATTTAAATTTTTTTTTAAAGATTTATGCCGATTACACCCTATGTTTTATGAGGTTTGTTTTTGTTTTTTGTTTTTCAAAACAGGGTTTCTCTGTGTAGCCTTGGCTGTCCTGGATTCCCTTTGTAGACCAGGCTGGCCTCGAACTCACAGCGATCTGCCTGCCTCTGCCTCCCTGAGTGCTGGGATTAAAGGTGTGTGCCACCATGCCCAGCTTTTATGAGCTCTTCAGAGCTGACAACTAGTTGAAGCACTTTGAATTAGTTTGGGGTGGTGATTTGTTTTGAGACTGGTTCTCACATTTAACCCAGGTTGGCCTTGAACTCACAACAATCTCCATCACTTCGGAGTGCCGGAATTACAGACGTGAGCCCAGGAAGTTGTAAGACTACATGCATTTGAGGTGGAGGTTTTCGAGTTGCTTTTTATTGTGTGATAACCGACAACCACACATACATATGCACACAAAGTGCTAAAACTGCAGAAACTTTGGCCTGTGTATGTGTTGTTGGTTTTTTGTTTGGTTGGGTTTTTTTTTTTTTTTTTTTGTTTTTCAAGACAGGGTCTTTCTGTGTAGCCTTGGCTGTCCTGGACTCGCTTTGTAGACCAGGCTGGCCTCAAACTCACAGCGATCCGCCTGCCTCTGCCTCCCGAGTGCTGGGATTAAAGGCGTGCGCCCCCACCGCCCGGCTGTGTGTGTGTTTTCTAACACCTAGAAAGAGACTTGGGGTATATTTCAGCTTCAGCTAATATGTATGTTACGTGTGTTGTGTGTGTTGGATTTTGGTTTGTTTTGAGATAGCGTCTCAGCACACAGCCCCGCTGGGCCTTGAACTTGCAGTCCTACCTCAAGCCCTCCGGTTAATAGGTGTATGCAGCCGCCTAGTTCAATTGGCCTGCACAGGCCCCTGGTCACTGGGCTTACAAGGTGGTAGGGAATATATGGGTGCTCTTATGACAAATAGGACCCACGGAGGACAAGTGGCCAGAGACCAGATAACTTCCCAAAAGAGAGTGCTAGAACTTTTAAAGTCTACAGACTAGTAAATAAAGGGTATGGGAAGGGCATTTCATGCTGAGGAAGAAGTGTAAAGACTGAAGTATAAACATGGCCAGTGAGGCTAGAAAGATGGCCCAGTGGTTAGGAACGCTGGCTGTTTATAAAGGATCCACGGTTCAATTCCCAACACCCACATCACGTGGCTGCTCAAACCTGTTAACTCCCAATCCCAGAGGATTTGGCGCCCTCTTCTGGCCTCCAGGAGCACTGCATGTATGTGCACAGACATACATGCAGGCAAAGCTCTCATGCATAAAATAAAAATTTAGTCTTTTGTTTTCTTTTTTAACAAAGCATAGCCAGGAGTATTCAAAGCAGGAGAGAATTGCTGAGACATTTTGAATATAGGTAGACATCAGGGAACTAGAGTAACGGATTACTTAAGGTTGTCAAAATAACAGTTGTGTTTTGGTTTGGTTTTTGGTTTTTTGAGACAGGGTTTCTCTGGGTAACAGCTCTGGCTGTCCTGGAACTTGCTCTGTGTCTTGTAGCCCAGGCCGCCCTGGTCAACAGAACAAGTTTCAGAACAGCCAAAGAGAAGCCTTGTCTTGAGAGGAAGAAAAAGTGAGCCTAAAAACTAAACCTCGTACAAAGATGTGGGATAGCGTGTGCGCCTAGGGAAAACTCTTGGCTTGGTGCCAGGATAGGGCATGGAAGACGAGGCCTTTTGGAGTAGCGGTTCTCAATGCTTCGAATACATTTCCGAGCACTTATATTTGAGTATATCTGCGTGTGGGCAGACCGGCCTGGAGCCTGATAGAAAAGGGTGTCTCGGTTCTTAAGACAGTCGCAAAGGGGTGCTTTCCAATGGTTTCAGGCAAACCCCCTGGGGGTCGTGACCCCCCCCCCAGGTTGAGAACCACTGTTCTAGTGTCAGCCTCTCTGGTAAGTGAAGTTGTGTGGTCCTTTCAACATGTGACTGACACCTGTTGGACCACTCAGGTCTCCAACTCCGACCATCTGGGAGAGACTTTTGAGATTGATCTGTACTCGGATGTATCGTTTGCATTAAAGTTTTTGAGCATTGATGTAGCTCAGTGGTAGAGCACTTGCCTGGCAAGCACAAGACTACAAAGAAGAATGGCCTGGTAATCTAGCACCCTTGTCACCAAGCCTGACAACCTGAGTTTGAGTCCTGGGCCCCACATGATAAAAGGAAAGAATTCACTCTTGGAAGTTTTTTTGTTTTGTTTTTGTTTTTCAGCCTTCACACAGTCCTAGTGCCCACCTACATGCACAAGTAAATTAAACGTAATTTAGGGATGGGGAGATGGCTCAGTGGTTAAGAACGCCGCCTGCTCTTCCTAAAGGTCCAGAGTTCAATTCCCAGCAACCACATGGTGGCTCACAACCATCTGTAATGTGATTATGGCGCCCTCTTCTGGCTTGCAAGAGTACATGCAGGCAGAGCAGTGCATACATAATAATAAGTAAATATTTTTTAAAAATAAAATAAATGTAATTTAAATTTTTTAAATTAGGCTTCTGGAAGACTCTTTGTCTTGATTCAATTTGTTTTTTGAGACAGAGTTTCTCTGTGGAGCCTTAGCTATCCTGGACTCGCTTTGTAGACAAGCTGGCCTTGAACTCACAGAGTTCTCTGCCTCCCGAGTGCTGGGATTGCAGGCATGTGCCACCATGCCTGGCTCTGAAAGACTCTTGTAATGAGGAATATGGGTACCTGGTCGTGCACACCTTTAATCTCAGCACTCAGGCAGAGACAGAGGCTAGCCTGGTCTACATAGTTGAGTTCCAGGCCAATCAAGGCTACATAGGGAGACCTTGTCTAAAAAAAAAAAAAAAAAAAAAAAAACACTGGGTGCAGTGGCAAATGCAGGCAGATCTCTGTGAGTTTGAGGTCACCTGGTCAACAAAAGGAGTCCAGGACAGCCAAGAGTACACGGAGGAGGAACACTGTCTCAAAAGAAAAAAGGGGGCTGGAGAGATGGCTCAGCAGTTAAAAGCACTGTCTGCTCTTCCAGAGGTCCTGAGTTCAATTCCCAGCAACCACATGGTGATTCACAACCATCTATAATGTGATCTAATCCCCTTTTCTGGCATACAGGTGTACCTGCAAGCAAAGCACTCATACATGATAAATACTTAAATAAAATATTTTTTAAAAAAATAAAAGAAAAAGAAAAAAGGAAGGGAAGAAAAAAGAAAAGAAAAAGGAACAGAACGGAACCCCTACCAGTGGTTCTCAACCCTCCTCATGCTGTGACCCTTTAATACAGTTCCAGATACTCACATGTGGGCATGTCTGCATGTGGACAGACCTGCTTGGGAAGGCTAGGGCACTGGTGCCTCAGTTCCTAAAGCCAGAACACACCAGACATAGGTGGTTTTCAATGGTCTTTAGGGAATTCTGAGAAAGAGTCCTTGGAGTGCAGAGGGGCCGTGACCCACAGGTTGAGAACCACCAGGGCTCAGCACCCTACCCCCACCCCCACCCCCACCCCTTGGGTGGTGTTATATACACTTGTAATCCAGCATTCAGCTGACTGAGGTAGAGAATTACAAGGTCAAGACAAGCCTAGGCAACTTGGTAGGACCTGTTTCAAAAACAGATTGAAGATACACAGCTCATTGGTAGAGCACTTGCCTAGCATATACAAGGTCCTAAATACAGTCACCAATAATTGGGGAGTGGGGGAGTGGGGAGGTGAACACCGGACTAATAAACTAATGAAACTCCAAGACAAAATGGTGATGAAGAGAGCAAAAATACAGCACACGGGGCCTAATGCTAAGTAACACAAAAAACAGACAAGGCAATGAAACGCATAAATACCAAGCTTGCATTCCAAAAAACAGATTTGAAACTCTTTTTTTTGTTTGGTTGGTTTTTGTTTTTGTTTTTCAAGACAGGGTTTCTCTATGATAGCCTTGGCTGTCCTGGCTTGCTTTATAGACAAGGCAAGCCTCGAACTCACAGCGAACCACCTGCCTCTGCCTCCCCGAGTGCTGCGATTATAGGCATAATGTCTCCACACCTGGCAATATTTGAAACTCTTAACGTAAAATTGAGTCACGGGCCAAGGCATACCTGTGATCCCAGCACTCTGGCGCTGGAGGCAGGAGAATTGAGAGTTTGAGGCCATCCTGGTCTGCATAGCCATGTTTAAGTAAATACAAATAAATAAACTGGGTCTGATGGCTCCTGTATGTCATCTCAGCACCCAGAAGCGTAAGGCAAGAGAGTTACTATTGAACACAGTCCAAGAATGGAGTGGCGCCAGAGGAATTCTGAATGTTAGAAAACTCCAAGAAAACAAGTCACGTGATCTCAGTTTCTTCAAAACACACTGGAACGCACTTTCTCCTCCCAGCTGGAGTGGATGGCTACGGGTATACTTGAGAGTACTCGTTATTGCTTGCTGTTGTTATCATATGCCTCTGTGGGGAAACCTCTCTTTGCCGCGTGCGGCTTGTCCTTCCCGTAGAACACCTTTCTCGTGTGATTCTCAACCCTTGGAGGATAAATTGTCTGACGCTCTGAATAAAAGACTAACTAGGGCGTGAGACTTTGGTCCGCTTCATTTTTTAGGCTTCATCCTCCCAGGCTCAACGCCCCATCAAGAGCGATAAAGAGATCACCACAAGTTTGATCCCAAACCGGGACTCACAGAAAGACCACGTCTCAAGTAAGTTGAGAAAACGGAGGATTTGTGTAAGAAAGCCGGGGCTCGCCCGCCCGCACTTGAAGAGGCCCTGCCGCAGTGAGCCTCACATCTGCCCTCCACAGTTGGGGTTTCAGCTGTATCAAACTCCCTTAGCCTCCTCCACAGTCAAAGGAGCAAGAGCCTCTCCCTATCTGAACCACCTCTCCTCCTTAAGACCAGCCCCCGGTCTTGTTCAAACTCGGCTTGTTAGAAACCTGCACCCACGAGGCTAGAGAGATGGCTCAGCGGTTAAGAGCACTGGCTCAATTCTCAGCACTTTACGCGGCAGCTCACAACTGTCAATAACTCTACTTCCAGGGGTCCCACATCCTCACACAGACGTCCCTGCAGGCAAAACACCAAATCACATAAAAGAAAAAGGGAAAATTAAGAAAGCCGCAAGCTGGGCGTGCGTGGTGGCACACATCTTTAACTCCAGCACTCAGGAGGCAGAGACAGGCGGATCTCTGTGTGTTTGAGGCTATCCTGGTCTACAAAAAAATGAGTCTAGGGCAGCCAAGGCTGTTACATGGAGAAATCCTGTCTCAGAAAAACCGAAGAAGAAGAAGAAGAAGAAGAAGAAGAAGAAGAAGAAGAAGAAGAAGAAGAAGAAGAAGAAGAAGAAGAAGAAGAAGAAGAAAAGAGGGCCGTACCTTTTGATCTTTAAGATTACAGGTGGAAGAGAATCAATTTCCACCCCACCCCTTACCGGAACCACGCAGGCAGCAACAGAAGCTGGAGAGTGCTTTCCTCTTGGCCTCCACTGCCTGCCCTGGCCTCTATTGTCTCGCTGAAGTGTTCGTGGTTCTATTTGTAACTCTTTTTTGTTTGTCTGTTTTTGGTTTTGTTTTTAAAGATTTTATTTATTATGTATACAGTATACATCAGATGACATTATAGATGGTTGTGAGCCACCATGTGGTTGCTCGGAATTGAACTCAGGGCCTCTGGAGGAACAGACAGTGCTCTTAACCACCGAGCTATCTCTCCAGCGCCCCCCCCCTTTTTTTTTTGTTTTTGTTTTTGTTTTTGTTTTTGTTTTTTTCGAGATAGGGTTTCTCTATGTTATTTTGGCAGTCCTGGACTCGCTTTGTAGACCAGATTGGCCTCGAACTCACAGGGATCCCCCTGCCGCTGCCTCCCAAGTGCTGGGATTAAAAGCGTGTGCCACCACACCCATTTTTGTTTGTTTGTTTGTTTTGTTTTTTCGAGACAGAGTTTCTCTGTGTAGCCTTGGCTGTCCTGGACTCGCTTTGTAGACCAGGCTGGCCTCGAACTCAGAGATCTACCTGCCTCTGCCTCTCGAGCGCTGGGATTAAAGGTGTGCACCATCACACCCGGCTCTGTAAACTCTTTTATAATCCTTACAGAGTATATTTTCCCCAATGCCAGTGGTTCTCAACCTTCCTAATGCTGCTACCCCCTTAATACCGTCCCTCGTGTTGTGGTGACCCTCAATCATAAAATTAGTCTCTGGATTCTCCCACCCACAAATCTACTCTTTTCTCGTGGATCTCCCCGTGTACATTCAGACGCTGGCCAGGTTCCTTCCACACATCCATTTCTGGGCACGGAGCTCCCCCGTCGCTCATTTTAACAGTTTGTCTTCAAGCAGCAGGTCGGCGCGCCCCCTGGCGGCAGCACCGCGCGCTGCCGCGGTAGCACGCTGCCTCCCCCTAGCGGCCGCGCCCCCGCACTACAGCGGCCTAGCGCCCTGCCCCGCCCCAGCCTGGTCGGCCGGGCCGGGGGAGGGGTCGCGGCGGCGGCGGCGGCGGCGGCGGCGGCGGCGTCAGCAACACCCAGGCGGTCGGAGCTTCAGGCTCCGGAGCAAGATGGCGGCGCGAGTGCTGCTCGCCCGAGGAGGCCTGCTGCGGCCAGCCGCCCCCGGCAGCTTCCTGCCCGGGCTCCGGTGAGCAGCGCCGCCCTTTCCGGGGCCCGGCCGGCCGGGGAGGGGCCGTCGTGGGGCGAAGGGCGCAGGGTCCCCGGGGCGGGCTGTGGGACGTCGGGGGAGGCCGGCCTCGGAGTCCCTGCGAGCGAGGGCTTGGCATGGCTGGAGCGCCTTCCGGGGACTCGTGGGGCTCAAGGTCACGGTCCTGCCCGCCGCCCTTGCCAGGGACGCCCGGGGCCCGGCCCGCAGCCTCCGCGCACTGCGCCCTCCGCAGTAGCGATTGCCTCGTCCCGGGTTGTGAAGAAGTGACATGATGGCAGGTTTCCCCCCCCCAACACACATAACCCCCACTCCTCCCTCCCTTCCCCCCGTGAAGCTGCACCCCGAGGTCCTTGACTTATAACATTTGAAAGCGGAGTGGATCGAAAAAAATAAAAAATAATAAACAGTCATCGACGGTGGCCAGCTGGAGTAGATGCAGGAGTTCGCTGCCCAAACTTTTTTCTTTTCCTAAACCGCCGTGGATTCTGTGTCCAGCTGTGTGAATCTGTCACCTTGACATTTCCATATTTAAGTAACCAAAGGCCATTCCTAATTTACCCACAGGTTGGTTTTTCCCCTTCCTTTGTATGATGTGTTGCTTTTGAACAGCTTTTAGGGTTTAGTTTATGTGTCTTAAGTGTTTGCCTGCATGCATGCATGCGTGCCACATAAGTGGCTGGTGCCTGTGGCGCCTTGAAGGTTTTGGATTCTCCGGAACTGGAGTTAACAGAAGGTTGTGAGCCGCCGTGTGGGGCCTGGAAATTGAACCTGAGTCCTCTACAAGAGCAGCAAGTGCTCTTCACCCTTGAGCCGTCTCTCCAACCCCTATTTATTTTTTGAGACAAAGTATCGCTACATGTATCCCAGGCTGGCCTTGAACTTTCTGCAAACCTCCTACCTCAGTCTCCTGAGTATTCCATGGCAGATGTGCACTACCAAGCCCATCCTTGGCTAATTGAAATGTTGCCTTTTTAAAAACTTAGTTTTTGGTTTTTTTTTTTTAAATTCTCTCGCACCTGTGCACACATGCGTGTAATTGGTTTTCGTCCACCATATGGGTCTGGGAACTTGAATGTAGTTCATCAGACTTAGTAGCTAGTTCCTTTACTCTTTAACCCTTTAGGCCATCTCACCAATTTTTTTTAAAGATTTCGGGGTACAGGCCGGGCGTGGTGGCGCACACCTTTAATCCCAGCACGGGAGAGGTAGAGGCAGGCGGATCTTTGTGAGTCTGAGACCAGCCTGGTCTACAAAGCGACTCCAGGACAGCCAAGGCTAACACAGAGAGACCCTGTCTGGAAAAACAAAAACAAACAAACAAACAAAAAGATTTCAGGGGGTGTGGGGGGCTATGTATGGATATCAGTGTTTTTAACCTGCATATATGTATGTGCACCACTTTACATGCCTGGTGCCTACAGGTGTCAGAAGAAGGCATCCAATCCTCTGGAACTGTAGTTACAGAAATGGTTGTGAGCTACCATGGATGTTGGGAATGGAACTCCGGTCCTCTAAGAGGGAAGCAAGTGGTCTTAACCACTGAGCCATCTCTCCAGTCCTGTGGAAATGTTGTGTAATATGGCTTGTTTATTTTAGTAGCAATCTTAAGTCGTGGGGTGTGTATTTCAGAAGATGGAATGGGCAAGAGACGTATCTCTAGGGAAAGTGTGAACCCTTGTATGTCAAGCCTAATTAGCGCCTTTTCTAGGACAGATGCAACTTGTAGGTAGAAATTATTTAAATCGCCTGCAATATGTTTCCAAGTTGAATGAAGAAATAGCTTACTTTCACGCCTGCTGTTACTGAGCAAGCATTCCGGAGCCCCTAAACTTTGTATTTTGTTCCTTGAGAAACGGGCAGCCAAAGCCCAAGGTGCTCACTCAAGACCTAATGCTCAAAGTTGCAAAGCTGGTAAATTGGAGATTTGGACCTGTCAGGTACCCTTATTTCCTGCTGGAGGCAACAGCCCCCCTACCCTGTGATTCCTTGAAGACACTCTCACCCTCCTCTCTCCCTTGCTGCCAATCCTCTCTGAGAGCAATTCAGAGAGGAGGAGGGGCTCCAGAGCCGGTTAGAACCTTGAAACTGGTGAGGTAAGGGCTGTTCAAATGGAAAAACCAAATATCTGGGCTACAGGCAGCAGGTGGGGATTGTCAACCAGTAGGACTGTCGATAGACACCTGGATTTCATTTTACTGTTTGTGGTTTTACTGAGTTTTCTTTGTTGTTGTTGGGGTTTTGTTTGTTTGTTTTGGGGATGTGGTGTTTTTGTTTTTTTTGTTTTTGTTTTTTGAGACAGGATGTCTCTGTGTAGCCCAGGCTCTGCTGGAGCTTGCTCTGTAGATCAGGCTGGCCTCAAACTCCTGAGTACTGGCATTAAAGGTGTACGCCACCACCGCCTGGCTTGCTGTTTTGTTTGTTTTGCTTTAAAGGCACAGTGATGGATGAAATCGTTTTTTGAGGTGAGAATGTAGCTAGCGCAGAAGCTGAGAAGCAAGCCCTAGTATGTGCCGGCAGGGACAGGCCGATGTCTAGGAGAGAAGGCTGGACCAGCACGGAAGTCTAGAGAAGCCAACACCATCCTTATCTCAGAGGGGATATTTATCAGACTGGTCAGCTGGCCTGGTACTGGCTAAAAGGTTAAGAAAGATGACAGAAAGAAGAAAAAGAAAAAAGAAAAACAAGATTTGCCTACAAGGGTGTTGGGATGACCTTGCAACATGAGTTTCAGAAACAAATCAGGAGGAGGTCTTTTGGGGACATGCGGGACGCCCTAGTACAAGTGGTTCTCAACCTGTGGGTCTCGACCCCCTCACACCTTTGTCACATTTCAGATATTTTACATTACCGTTCATAAAAGCAGCAAAATTACCGTTATGAAAGTAGCAACACGAATGAGGACCTGTATGACAGGGTTGTAAGCATTAGGGAAGTTGAGGACCCCTGGTCTAGACCCTTAGCTCAACAGGCACTGTTCAGCCTCGGGTGCCTTGTCTCCAGGGCAACAGAGACCCAGGCCTCTGCCCCAGAGCGCTTATCTCACCATTGTCTGTGATCTCGTTTCCCTGCTCCCGCCTGTTCCCTACGTCTGTCCTTCCACGCTGTCCCAACCTCTAACACATGCCATGCCCTTAGCAAATATTTAAGGGTCAAGTGGGTGAGGCCCCCTGTGCTTCTGCTGCCATGGTCTGAATGGTAAATACACTTTCCTTCCTCATTTCGCACCAACTAAACCTTAGTGCTGCCTCTCTCTTGGTCAGGACTGTTTCCACCTCCAGTTTGGGGGGTTTTGAGGATTTTGGGGGGGGTTGTGTTTTGTTTTGTTTTGAGGCAGGGTTTCCCAGTATAGCCCTGGCTGGCCAGGAACTTGATAATGTAGCCTCAAACTCAGAGATCTGCCAGACTTCTTCTCTAGAACCCAGGGCCTCACTCATACTAACCGTTAAGCTATACCCACCAGCCCCAGAGGTATATTTTTTTTCTTTTCTTTCTTTCTTTCTTTTTTTTTCAAGACAAGGTTTCTCTGTGTAGCCTTGGCTGTCCTGGACTCGCTTTGTAGACCAGGCTGGCCTCGAGCTCACAGTGATCCACCTGCCTCTGCCTTCAGAGTACTGGGATTAAAGGCGTGCACTACCATGCCCCGCCTTTTATTTTTTATTTTTTTTAAGATTTATACATATGAGTGTTCTATTTGCATGCATGCCTATGTGACAGAAGAGGGCATCAGATCCCCTTAGAGATGGTTGTGAGCTACCATGTAGGTACTGGGAATTGAACTCAGGACCTCTGGAGGAGCAGCCAGTGCTCTTAACCACTGAGCCACCTCCTGAGCCCTTGAAAGTATTCTTTCTTTTCATCTCTACATGCAGCAACTGAACTGTAGGCCGTCTTTGGCCCATATACTGAGCGGGTTTTGTTTGTTTGGTTTGTTTTTGGTTTTTTGAGACAGGGTTTCTCTGTAGCCTTGGCTGTCCCGGACTGGCTTTGTAGACCAGGCTGGCCTCAAACTCACAGAGATCTGCCTGCCTCTGCCTCTGGGTGCTGGGATTAAAGGTGTGTGCCACCACGCCCAGTTTTTTTTTTTTTTTTTTTTTTTTTTTTTTTATGCTTCCTTCAAAAAAGGTTCTGCTGGGCACAGCAATAGGGAATCCAGAACTGCGCTCTCTGCCCTCAGTGCTGTTGTTCATCCTTGTCTGGGAAGGGTGTGGCCACCTGCCCACATTGATCTCTGTTACAGTTCCCTGCCCCTGTCTTCTCGCTCCGGTCTCCTCCCTTACTGAGGTGTCCACCTTGCAGAAGTGTGCCGTGCCGTCCACTTCCATGACCCTGTGTCCTTGGACACCTTGTTCTCTCCAGCTAGATTTACCACCTGCCTTGTCCATCTGTCCTGCTTGGCCTCCAGGGCAAAGCTGCAGTATCGCCCCTGGAATCTCTTGCTCTTCTTGAGTCCAAGCCGATGATTCATTCCCCTGAGCGCTGGCAGTGTGTGTCCGCTTTGGTATCTGCGGCCATTCTGGCTGTTTTTCCACAGGAGATTGGACTGACTTAGCAGCTGGGTGAACTTGATATCAACAGAGCATAGCACACAATACTTATTCTCATGTGCAGTGTTTGATAGGAAGTGGGAGCCCTCCAACCTCTGTGTGCGTGTGTGTGCATGTCTGTGCCTGTGCCTGTGCGTGTGTGTGTGTGTGTGTGTGTGTGTGTGTGTGAGCGAATGTGAGTGTCTATGTGTCTGTGGTTGTCAGTAAGAGCCCAGGCCTTGCCTGGATCCTATCCGTCTGGCAGCCGTTAGCACAGCTCTCTCCATATTTGGCTTAGACAGTGAGCTAGATCACGCATCCTGTGCCCAGGGCTAGGCACATCATATCAGCTTTGGTCAGCGGATACCTGACACTCAAGCAGGATTTCAGTGTTTGACATGCAAAGCCAGGCTCACACGTTTAGCCAGAGATATAAGTTTGGAAGCCATCCCCATCCATGGGGATGAAGGTTGTTTGGTTTTTGTCACTTCTGAGCTCAGCATTTAGTCTCTCTGGGCCAGTCTTTCGCAAGACCTACCTCACTGCCGTTTCAAGGCCCTAATGAGGTGATGTAGGAAATGACATCAATTAGCTCATGGAAAGTACTGTGTGTTTATGAACTTTTAATACCCTTAAGCACTAAGGAAAAGGAGAGAGGCATCACTGGGTTTTTCCACTCTATATTTAGCCTGCAAACAATCCTTTATTAGATTCACATATATAAAGTATTAAATGCAATAAAAAGTAAATAGTCATATCTGTTCATGTAACATGCATGCTTGTCTGCATTTCTGAAGGACACATTAAAAACAATTAGAGTAGCACATGGCGGCATGCGCCTGGATTCTGAGAACCGAGGAGGCAGAGACCAAAAGATCAAGAGTTCAAATCTAGTCTCAGCTACAGAGTGAATTTCAGGTCATTTTTGGCTCTATGAGACTAGAGCTAAAAATAGAAAACCACATACACTATAAAGTGCTCAATAAACATGGATTATGGGAGAGAAAACAAATGCATAGTAATTGCTTTGGTTTTAAGTGAAATTTCTAGGAGAGTAGTTTTGGGGTTTTGGGGTTTTTTTTAAACATTCTTTGTACTTTGGTTAGTTATGGTGCTGATGGTGGTGGTGAGGAGGAGGAGGAGGAAGGGGTGGAAGACTCACACTGTAGGCAAGCCTGGTGTAGAACTCATCATATAGACCAGGCTGGTCTCAAATGTAAGGCAGTTTTCCTGGCTCAGCCTCAACTAAGCTCTAGGCACTGTGTTCTTAAGTGGTCATGATTTTTATTGTTGTTGTTGGTTGGTTGGTTGGTCTTTTTGAGCTTTTTGTTGTTGTTGCTTTCTTTGTTTGTTTTGAGACAGGGTTTCTCTGTGTAGCCCTGGCTGTCCTGGAACTCACTCTATAGTCCAGGCTGACCTCAAACTCAGAGATCTGCCTGCCTCTGCCTCCCAAGTGCTGGGATTAAAGGCGTGCGCCACCATGGCCCAGCCCATAATTCTTACTACAACTCTTACAACTTATTTAAACAAACAAAATTAACACAATTCCTAAAGTATTCTTAAATTATGGGTGGATTTTGTATGCATGTGTGTCTGTGCCTGCTGCCCAGGGAGGCCAGGGAGACAGTGCTCCCAGAGACTAGAGTTACAGACAGTTGTGAACTGCCATGTGGATGCTGAGAATTTGGTACTTGGATACAGTGTACTTTGATTATGTATCCACCCTTCCCACTGGTCCGAGGCCCTGTGGTCACATCCTCCTCCCACCAGCACGTCTTCTCTCATTTCACCAGTCCATGTGTCCAGTTAACGCTGCCTGTGTGCACATGGCTGTGGATCACCCCCAGAGCATGAGCGACTTCTGCCAGGAGTCACACTGATGGAGAAAACGGACCGGAGGGATGGCTCAGCAGTGAGAACCATTTGTGGCTCTTGCAGAGGACCCGGGACTGCTTCCCGGCACCCACATGGTGCTCACAGCCATCCATAACTCTACTTCCTGGCACCTGAACCCTTTCGAGCCCTTTCAGGCACCAGCCACATATATGGGACACATACACACATATGGGCAAAACACTTATACCCATGAAACAAATTTTAATCTTAAAAGCATTAAATCAGTAAATAGATAAATAAAAATAAAAAACTCAGCCGGGTGTAGTGTCGCACACCTTTAATCCCAGACCTTGGAAGGCAAAGACAGGTGGGTCTCTGAGTTCGAGGCCAGCCAGGACTACACGTAGAAACCCTGTCTCCAGAAACCCAGAATAGGGTGCCCAGTGTCCTCTCTAGAAAGCCCTAACAGGCCAGGCCTGTCCCCCACTTCTCCGGGAGCGGTGGTCACAGGTATATGTAGGGAGTGCCCACCTCATTTGGATTCTGGGATGCAAACTCCAGGCCTCAGGATTGCAGAGCGAGTCCTCTTGACCACCGAGCCATCTCTCCAGCTCTATCACTCATCTGTTCGCCATTTGCTTCATCATAGTGTCAAAAAAAAAAAAAAAAAATATCCAAAGGGTGGTATGTTGAAGAAGCAGTATGCGGTGGTGGACACCTGTAATCTTAGCACTTAGCATACTGAGGCAGGAGGATTGAGAGCTTGTCACCAACCTGAGGTGCACAGTAAGACCCTGTCTGTAAACCTTTTTTTTTTTTTTTTTAAAGATAGGTTCTTACTGCATTGATCAGGCTGGCCTGAAACTTGCTATATGGACTAGGAGGTGCTTCAAAATTGGTAATCCTCCTGCCTCAGCCTCCCAAGTGCTGGACTACTTACTAGATGTATACCATGATGCCTGTCCTCTCTCCCGCTCAAAAGCAAACAAACAAACAAAAACAAGCTCTGTGGACAAAAGAAGCTGGGTAGAGAGATCTGTGACCTGCCGTTTTCAAGGGCATGCAGGCCCCTGCTGATCGTGGGGCTGAGAGGCCTGGGCAGCCAAGCGCTGGGTACTCCTAGTTTCGTGCTACAGGGCAGGAAGCACAAGCCTTAAAGGCAAAGTGTGACATATAACTACTAGACAGTGTCCCTGCAAGTGGACCCTGACCAAGTGGCCAGGGGTCAAAACGAGGGCACCTCCCTCCATCTCTAGAGCCTGGAGAAAGTACTCAAACCAAGACTGGAGCTGGGAGGTCTAGTGGGGATAAGGCTTCGGGAAGCACCTAGAAAGGCCAGTCTGGTTTGAGGGGGGGGTGTTTTTTTTCAGGGGGTGTTCTATTTTGTTGTTGTTGTTGTCATCGGGTTTTTTTCTTTTTTCTTTTATGATTTTGTTTGTTTGAGATAGGAATTCTTTGCATAGCCCTGGCTGTTCTAGAACTCACTTTGTAGACCATGCTGGCCTCGAACTTTCCATCTCCAAGCCTTGGCCTACGGAGGGCTGAGAGTGTCAATATTTTTTGTTTACTATTTTTAGTTCGGTGCCTTGTGTGGGTATGTATATGTGAGTGCAGTGTCCAACAGAGGCCAGAGCTGAGTTCCAGGTGGGTGAGAGCTGCCTCATGTAGCTGCCGGGAGCTGAACTCAGATCCTCTGCAGGAGCAGTTCATGCTCTGAACCGTGGAGTGGCCGTTTGTTACGCCTTTACCACACTTCAGGTGCTATTCTAAGCACTTGGAGTATGCTTCCTGGGAGCATGTACATTTTTGCACTTAAAAATGTACAAGAGTGGCTGGAGAGATGGCTCAGAGGTTAAGAGCACTATCTGCTCTTCCAGAGGTCCTGAGTTCAATTCTCATCAGCCATATGATGGCTCACAACCATCTAGAATGAGATCTGGAGCCCTCTTCTGGCCTGCAGGTGTACACTATGTGCATAATAAATAAGTAAATAAATAAATAAATAAATTTTAAAGTACAAGAATGGGGGCCAGCAAAATGACTCGGTGGGTAAAAGCACTTGCTACCCAGTCCTGGAGACTTGAATTAAATCACTAAAATTCACATAAAAAGGCCAGCTGCATACCTGGGAGTGGCGGCTCACACCTTTAAACCCAGTACCTGAGAGGCAGAGGCAGGAGGATCTCTCTGAGTTCAAGGGCAGCCAGGGCTACACAGTGAGACCCTATCTCAAGGGGGGAAAGAAAGAAGAAAGAAAGAAAGAAAGAAAGAAAGAAAGAAAGAAAGAAAGAAAGAAAGGAAATTTTAAGCAGGCCGTGGGTCAAGACCAGTTGCCTAATATTTTTGAGGCCCTAAATCCAGTCCCAGTACCGAAAAGAACAACAACAAAAAAAAGGTGTGGGGATGGACAGAACCTCAGGAATGGCACCCAAGGTTGTCTTTTGACTTCTGCATGTGAATGTGGACATGTGAACACACACACACACACACACACACACACACACACACACACACACATACACACATTTATCAAATGGGAAAAAGATTGCCCACCCAACCCACATTCTCAGATTTTGTATATATGGTACACTACATTTCTCTCTGAATGTATCTCAGAAATTCAGCATGTTAGTATGTCATTGGTGCCAGAGAATTGCCCATCTTTCAAATTATGTTTTAAATTTATTTTGGTTTTTTTTGTTGTTTGTTTGTTTGGTTGGTTGGTTGGTTTCTCAAGACAGGGTTTCTCTGTGTAGCTTTGGCTGTCCTGGAACTCACTCTGTAGACCACGCCAGCCTCTGCCTCCAAAGGGCTGGGATAAAGGTGTGGGCCACCACTGCCCGGCTTCTTTTTGGGTTTTTCTTTTTTCTTTTGGGTCTCTTGGTCTTTTGCAGCCCAGATCGACCTTCAACTTAATAAACACCAGGGCTCAATTTACACTCCTGATCTCCCTGCCTCTGTCTCCTGAGTGTGTAATTACAGGCGTGCTACACTGTCCCCAGCTTCAAACCAACTTTATTTCTTTTTGTGTATGAATGGAGGTTAGGGGACAGCCACCAGTCAGCTCTCTGCTGCCACCTGGTTCGAGGTGCTCACCAGGCCTATGGCTGGCCCCCTACCTGCTGAACCAAAGGCCCCAGAACCGTTTTCTAACCAGTTGGGTTTTTTTAAAGTTGTGTACAAAGTGAGTTTCATTTTTTTTTTTTTATATTGCTCTGATAGTGGATTTCATGTATTTATGTTTGTGCCTTGTCATGTTACCTCCCCCACCCCGCCCCCACGGGGGGGGGGGCACATAGGGATTTATGTAAATCAACAGGCTTCCAGAAGTATGACAGAATTTAAGAACACAGAGGTCTCTACACTGAAGAAGAGATTCAGAACACTGGTTTTTGTTTTTGTTTGTTTGGTTGGTTGGTTTTTTTTTGAGACAGGGTTTCTCTATGTAACAGCCCTGACTGTCCTGAACTCACTTTGTAGACCAGGCTGGCTTCGAATTCCCAAGTGCTAGAATTAAAGGCGTGTGCCACTGCCCGGCTCAGAACACTGTTTTTATTCTTCCATAGGAGAGTAACATCCTCAGGTCACAGAGCTCGGGAAGACAGCTGGCTAAAGTCCTTATTTGTCAGAAAGGTTGATCCAAGAAAAGACGCCCACTCTAACCTCCTAGCCAAGAAGGAGACAAGCAGTCTGTACAAGTTACAGTGTGAGTAGCGGCCCGCTGTCCTCTCAGTTGGCTCCCATCCGTCTGTCTGTCTATAAGTTTATCACTGCATTTTCTTCCGTTTCAGTTCACAACGTTAAGCCGGAATGCCTGGATGCATACAACAAAATTTGGTGTGTATCTCAAACTATCATCTCCTTTGGGAGGGGGGCCTGATGTATGTAATGGTTCTCATACGTGTTGGCTCAGCTAACACTTAATAGCAGAGGAGAAATCCTTGATCTCCCTGAAAGCTGAATGTTGAAAGGACAGGGATGGGGTGGGGGAGGACAGGACAGTACTGCCAATGGCACTTTGGTTTTTTGTTTTTTTTTTAATGTGTATCCCAGGCTGGCCTCGAACTCCAAATCCACCTGCCTCTGCCTCCTTCAGCAAATCCTTCCGGCCTGAGCCACCAGAGCCGGCGGCACTTTGGTTTTAAGTATTCGTAGAGCATACTCACCAGGACCCTGGAAGACCGTTTGATCCACCTGTGACCTTAGCCTGCCTGGCTGCCTGCACATAAAGACCTCCCCTCTGTGGCCGGCTTGGGGTGTTAGCATTTAGAAGTTTCAGAAGCATGACCTCCATTGGCTTTCCCTAAAAACTACCACATTGAAGTCCTGTGTGAGGAACTGGGGTGGGCTTGGTGAGAAGGCTTGTGACGCCACCTCATGGAAGGTGAAGACAGAGACAGTGTAGGCGTGCAGAATCATCCCTGACTACACAGTGAGTTCCAGGCTGGAGGGCAGCTTGGGCTGCAATGGTAAACTCTTTCTAAACCTTCAAAAAAAAAAAAAAAATCCAGCTAGATATGGTGGTGCACACCTTTAATGCCAGCACTCCGAAGGCAGAGGTAGGCAGGGCTCTGTGAAGAAAAGGCCAGCTAGGTCTACGTAGTGAGTTCTAGGCCAACCAAGGCTACATAGTAACACCTGTCTGGCTATTATTTTTTCCAATAAATTAAAAATAAAGGAGCAAGAGGGGTGGCTCAGGGGTTAAGAGTGCGTGTTGCTCTTGCAGAGGTCCCAGGTTCAGTTCCCAGCACCCACATGAGGGATAACAACTGTTTTAGTTACTTTTCTATTGCTGTGCTTTGATGCCCTGACCAGCGTAACTTATAGAAGCAGCATTTTATTGGGGGGCTTACCGTTTCAGAGGGTGAATCTGTGGCCGTCATGGTTGGGAGGATAGCAGGCGGGCAGGCAGGCAGGTAGCTGGTAGAGCAGTAGCCACTAGCTCACATCCTGCTCTACAAGCAGGAGCTAACTGGGAATGGCATGGGCTTTTGAAGCTTCAAAGTCCACCCCCATGATACACTTCCTCCAACAAGGCCCCGCCTCCTCATCCTTCCCAAACAGTTCCACCAACTGGGCACCGAGCATTCAAATATCTGAGCCTGTGGGGGACATTCTCAGGCAAACCTCCACCAGTGCAGCACCCTCTCTGACCCCCACGAGCACTGCACGCACACACACCACACTACATGTGGCGGCACGTGGCTTTAACCCCAGCACTTGGGAGACAGAGGCAGGCAGATCACTTAAGTTTGAGGCTAGCTTTGTCTACAGAGAAAGTTACAGGACAGCCAGCAAAACCCTGTCTCAAAACAGTAATAAATCTTTAACGTAAATAAACAAACATGGCCAAAACCAAAGATGGTTTATCTCTTATTTTTTTCCCTCACAAGAAGCCATTTTCTCTGTGCTTACGCTTTCCTGGCCAGCTTTCTTATCCTGTTTGTTTCCTATCAAGGACTCCTGGCTGTATGTCTTATATGTGTTTGGGCAGCTTGCACTCACTTTAGACTCAACACCCCAAAACATCCGCTCCCCTTCTGTCCCTGCCATGTTATATTTAACCCTTCTTGGAGATCAGGCACTGCGGGTTGGCGTTCTTCACCTGCCTTATTTTAGGCTTCCCTGTACTTTTCTCCCCCATCTCTTTCTCAGTCTACCCCATCCCTAAGTTAACTTTCTCTCTGGCTGCCCTCCTGGGCTGGAGCGACATGTCCCTCATCTCCCTAGCAACCTGTTACCCCAAAATATGTCAGAACCATCTGCTTGAGTTCTGGTTTTTTTCCCCTCATTTTGAATTTTTTTCATTTTGTTCTTTTTTTCTTTAAAACTTTCAGCAGTGCCTGTTGACATAACTTAACTGCCTTTAGAGGCCCCATTAGGAGCCTCCGCCCACGCACCCAGCTCTCAGTGTGTGACCACCACCTGCCTCACAGCCTCCACTTAGATAAGGCTTGTCAGAGCAAGTTTAGGGCCCCACACTAAGAACCAACTGATTCTATCTGTGAGTCTGTGTAGATGAGAGGCCTAGGGCCCGCTGCCAGACCTGTACCCTCCATAGCCCACCTCACCCCACCCCAGTCCCCAGTCCCCTCCAGAGCCCACCATCACCCCCCAGTCCCCAGTCCCCTCCAGAGCCCACCATCGCCCCCCAGTCCCCAGTCCCCTCCAGAGCCCACCATCGCCCCCCAGTCCCCAGTCCCCTCCAGAGCCTGCCATCGCCCCCCAGTCCCCAGTCCCCTCCAGAGCCCACCATCGCCCCCCAGTCACCAGTCCCCTCCATAGCCCACCATCGTACCCCTCCCAGTCCCCAGGACATTTCTGGACCCCACCTTGGTCATCCATACTGATGTCACTCCTCCTAGCAGTGCCACTGCACGTTTGTTTACTTCCTGCTCACATCCGGGCACAAAAAGAACCTCACCCTGAATCCATCCTTCCCCACCCCAGATTTGCATTATTTCTGAGCAGCCCTAGGTTATAGATCAGGCACATTAAATAGCAGATCTTAAGTTTAAACACAAAATCAGTATACACACAAAATTAAATACCACTTCTCAAGAAACGCACACGGGCTATCCTTGGTGGTGCACACCTATGATTCCAGAATTCCAGAACCTGAGGCAGAATTGCGAGTTCAAGGCCAGCCAGGAATGTGTAGTAATAAAACTTTGTCTCAAAAAAAAAAAAAGACAGAAAAAAAATAAAAAAATTTAAAAAAAGACAGAATTAAGTGGATGTGGCAGCACGCGACTATAATCCCGACACTGGCAGGCAGAGGCAGGAAGATCACTGTGTTAGAAGCCTGTGTGGTTTACATAGCAAGTTCCAGGCTGGCTAGGGCTATACAGCAAAATCCTATGTGAAAACAAAAGAAAAGCTAAACAAACAACATGCAGTACTTGTCACCAGCCTATAGTAATCATAATGTGTAGTCAGCAGCTAAATTGAACAAGAAGCATTTCTTTTTTTCTTTTGGATTTTTTGATTGGTTGGTTGGTTGGGTTTGTTGTTGTTGTTGTTGTTTTTTGGGGGGGGGAAGTGGTGGTTGTTCCTTTAGTTTGGTTTGGTTTTTGGTTTTGTTTTGATTGTTTGGTTTGGTTTGGTTTTGAGTTGTTTTTTTTTTTTTTTCCAAGACAGGTTTCTATGTAGGCCAGGCTGGCCTTGAACTCACAGAGATCCGCCTGCCTCTGCCTCCCAGTGCTGGGATTAAAGGCGTGCGCCACCACACCTGGCTTGATATTTTTAATCTTCATAACTTCAGAGAATCTTGAAAACACAGGCATCATTTGTTCATTTGTTCTGTGTTCTGTTGAAGAAGCAGTCCCAACTTTAAGGTCATTATCAGCTACATGAGAGTGTCTCTACACCGTAGGAACATTTCTGTGGAGTTACGCTCAGGCATGCCACCTGCTAAGAGGCACACATGGCCATGACTTGCCGAGGCTCAGGCACCAGTCCTGGTTGTGGTGATCCTAACTTGGTGCATTCACCCTGATACCCCAGAGACCCCTCTAGCTGGATGAGTTTGTGGGACCTATTGATACCTCAAGTGTGTATCTCATTTTGATTTTTCCTCACTGTTGTACCTCACTGGTAACCTTAGGGACTGAAGACTGGCTTGCTCCACACCACTGTGTCTGGATTATTCTCCACTCCGCTTTGGCCTACTCCCACTGCCTCCCTCCTCTGAGCTGCCTATTGCTCAGCTGTCTTGATTGCTTCTCCTCACTTTCTGATTTCTTCCATGGTCTTGTATGTAATTCCTGTCTCTCGTTCTTTTGGGGGACCAAGAGAACTCTTGTAAACATCACAGCCCTAAGTAGCTTTTTCCTTCTGTCTCCTGCAATAGCAGATAATAGAGCCCTAGCTCCTGGACTCGGGGACCTTTGGTCCTTTGTAAATCCCTTTATCAGTGAGCAGGAGTTGCTTGAACCCTCATAGATAACCTGAGGTTAAAACCTGAGCCGTTGATAAGTTGGGTGCTGATATATAGCGGTGTGCGACCAACACTTCATTTCCAGACACCATCTCACAAATATGCTGTGCAGGGCTGGAGAGATGGCCCAGAGGTTTAGAGGACTGTCGCTCTGGCACAAGACTTGGGTTCGAGTGCTAGCACCCACGTGTGGCTTACAACATCCATATTTCTAGTTCCACAGGATCTGATGCTCTCTTCTGGCTTCTGTGAGTACCATGCACACACATGGTACACAGCCATACATGTAGATAAGACACATATGCGTAAAATTAGTAAATATAAAACAAAATATGCATGCTGTGGAAGCTGTGGCTAGAACGCACAGTAAGTGGTTACATTCCAGCTGATGCTCCCGTGCTGTCCTTGGGGAACTCTCTGCCCTGTTTAACCAGCATTGCTGTCTCTTCTCTTTAAGTCAAGAAGTGCTACCAAAGATTCATGAAGACAAGCACTACCCTTGTACCTTGGTGGGGACGTGGAACACGTGGTATGGCGAGCAGGATCAAGCTGGTAGGGAGCAGAAGTTTTTGGGATAAATACCTTTTCCTGGGGCTGCTTTGAGGTCATTTAAATTATTTCGTCATTTAGTGCTTGCTTTTACAATCCTTTTCAAGTCTCATTCTGGTTTCAGGGGTTAAGTGGTAAAATTACTTTAAAAATGTTTGAATCTGTTATGGAAACCTTGTAATGTAACTACAATGTTGTACCATGTTCACATGGTGGATGCGAGGCTCAATACAATACTGCACTATGTTCAAATGGTGTATACAAGACACGCTACCATGCTGCCTGTGTTTGAGTGGTACATACATGATGCACCGCCATGCTGCACTGTGTTCACATGCCATGCATCGATATTGTCAAGGTAAGAGTGCCTTGATGCTAACTGTCTCTTCAAATGCATTCCAGTCCACCTCTGGAGGTATGAAGGAGGCTATCCAGCCCTCACGGAGGTTATGAATAAACTCAGAGAAAACCAGGTAATGAATTTGATAGAAAAAAATATATGTATATATGCTTGTGCAGTCTAATGATACAGGGTGTATTCCAACAGAACTTCATGATGACATGATGACATCAGCTTTTGTTAGTAAACCACTCAGTCTTCATAGTGGAAATTGCATCATATAAACTCTTTTTTTGTATGTGTATGGTTTTTTGAGACATGGTTTCTCTGTGTAGCCCTGGCTGTCTTGGCCTCACTCTGTAGACCAGGCTGGCCTTGAACTCACAAACATCTTCCTGCCTCTGCCTTTCGAGTGCTGGGATTAAAGGTGTGCGCACAATAGCACACTGAAATTCACAAGACAGCATTTTAACACTGGCTAGGCTGCACGGTAAACACAGCCCAGGATTACAGTTAGAAACTCTGCCGTGTACTTATTGTTTGTTTCTTTCTTTTTGAATTTTTGTTTGTTTGTTTGTATGAGACAAGGTCTCATATAGCCCAGGCTAGCCTCAAACTCCTTATATACCCGGGAATGGCTTTGAGGTCCTGATTCCCCCGCCTTCCCAAATCCTGGGGTCATAGGCATTCACCCCTACAGCGGGGTTATGTGGTGCTGGCTCATGGTTTAAAAGACGTGTTGCTCTTGTTGAAGACCAAGGTTTGATTCTCACACCCACATGGCAGCTCACAACCATCTGTGACTCCACTTCCGGGGGATCTTGTGCCCTCTTCTGACCTCCATGGGTGCCAGGCACATGCATGTGTGTATACACACACACACACACACACACATTCATACACATTAACTAAAATGAATAAATCTTTAAAAACAAACAAGAAACCTAGGTATCCTAGGAAGTGAGGGGGCATGCTGTATTCATTGTTTCAATGCAAGAGATAAAAGCTAAGATGGATGCTGGGCATAGCAGCACACACCTTTAGTGCCAGCACTCAGGAGGCAGGGGCAGGTGGATATCTGAGTCAGAGGCCAGCCTGGTGTACAGAGTGAGTCCCAGGACAGCAAATGCTACATAGAGAAACCCTGTCTGGGATTTGGGGGACATGGGGCACTGAAGATGATCTTATTTATAACCGTATCTTGTGGGTGTCGTTGTTACTAAAGTCTATGTAAGTATCCAAAGATTTCATTGAGCATTTTTTTTCACCCAAAGGAATTTATAAATTTCCGTAAGGCCAGAAGTGACATGCTTCTCTCACGGAAGAACCAGCTGCTGTTGGAGTTCAGTTTTTGGAACGAGCCAGTGCCAAGATCAGGACCCAATATATACGAACTCAGGTCCTACCAACTCCGAGTAAGTAGCAAACGCAGGCCCGCTCTCCTTATATTGCGTCCTGACGCAGGCAGTGAAACAGAAGCAAGGTCTTGTTTTGTGTATTTAGTGTCTTATCTCGTGCATTTTAGCGTTTATTTTTCAGAGGTGGTGGCAGTGATTGGAAACGGGGTTCTCCCACACCCCAAGCTGGCCTCGAACTTGAGCACCTTCTGCTGCGTCGCCTGAGTGCTGGGGTTACCGACATCCACCACCATATCAGCTTATATTTTGATTTGACTTGTGTGCCCGCCCCCTCTGCCCCCATCTATTCTTTCTTGTTTTACTTTTTCCCCCTCTTTTTCATCCCTTCTCTTCTGCTAAGTTCTTTTGTATTTATGGCATTATGTATAATGCTTATTGCTTGATGTTTTTCCGAATGTCTTTTTTGAGGCTGCCTTCAAACTGTACGTAGCCGGGGATAGCCCTAAACTCTTGGTCCTCCTGCTTCCTCCTCCTGAACCCTGGGATCACAGGTGTGCGCTGCCACACCCAGTGTATACAGTGCTGGCTCAGACCCAGAGCTTGGTACATGCCAGGCAAGCATTTTGTTAACCCGGCTACATTCCATCCCCAGCCCCCAAAAGCATCTTGTTTTTTCGAGGAACGACCTCGAGTGCAGAACCAGGCACAAAATAGCAATCACACATGTTGAGCCATGAGGGCCTAACAAACACAAGCTGTACAGCACTGTATGAGTGAGAAGGAAAGTGAGCCAGGCGTGCTGGCGATTGGGATGCAAAGGCAGGCAAATCTCTGTTCAAAGCCACCCTGGTCTATATAGCAAGTTGTAGGCTCAGTTTTCTTAACAATTATACTTTATTATGAACCCACTAACAGAGCGTACCTCACTTACAGCCCAACTAAGCCAAATAATAGGAAAAGGGGATTAAAGAACACAATAATGAAACCTTAAGGGTATCAGTTCCGAGGAATGATTCTCCCAGCATAGTAAGCAGGCCTTCAACAAACCTGCAATTCAACCAAGGTTGCTGCTGGAACCTGGAACAGCAGCTGAGGCTCAGAGCCTCAGCCAGAGCCCAAAGCCCAGAGCCAAAGCCTTGCATCTCTCGAAGTTTTGCTGAACAGCCAAAACAATCCCAAGTCCTCTCTAAAGCCTCTTGTTTTGGCCATATATGTATTTATCTCCTCTTAGAGTCTCTGCTAGGATGTTTTCAGCTGGCAACATCCAAGCTTCCCCACGAAGTGGTTCGACTTCTAAGTGGAAAAACATCCTGCTCTCTCACAAGTCTGTTCCTTGTCCCACTCTTGGAATCAACACACACACAAAAATGCTTATCTCTCCTACTGCAAATTTCAGGAAAGCCATGGCTACATAGAGAAATCATGTCTCAAAAGACAACAGCAAAAAGAACTGAATAAAAAAATTAAAAATGGGCCGGGCATGGTGGCACATGCCTTTAATCCCAGCACTCGGGAGGCAGAGGCAGGCGGATCGCTGTGAGTTCAAGGGCAGCCTGGTCTACAAAGTGAGTCCAGGACGGCCAAGGCTACACAGAGAAACCCTGTCTCAAAAAACCAAAAAAAAAAAAAAAAAAAAAAAAAAAATTAAAAATGAAGCCAAGCACGGTGGCACACACCTGTAATCCCAGCACTCAGGGAGGCAGAGGCAGGCAGATCACTGGGAGTTCGAGGCCAGCCTAGTCTACAGAGTTAGTCCAGGACAGCCACGGGTTTTGAGAAACCCTGTCTTGAAAAATAATGTTTTTTAAATGAGAGTGAGTTCTTTACAACTTTCTAGATATGTCCCTTTTGTATACTAAAAAGAACATCCTGGATATAGCCCTGTTCTTACTGATACCCTCTAATTACTTACAATTACTTACACTAGGAAACATGGGTAATGGTACCCGTTAGCCAGATTCACTCTGTGTGCGTCCTTCATCCTTCCCAGCATTAAATGTCATCTAACCATCACCTTTGTGCTGGGAAAATGGAAAGAGGTCCGTCAGCACATCAAAGGATGGACTGGCAGCGGTTTTCTCATTTGTGGATGGCTTGCTCCTACACTGTATGTGGGTTATCTTCTCATGTGGCACCAAAGAATACTAAGTGATGGCATAGGAGCACAGCAGATACTCACGGCTTTGCTCCTACTCTGTTTTTTCACACTACTGACCAAAATCTAAATTCTCTTTCAGCCGGGAACAATGATTGAATGGGGCAATTACTGGTAAGTATATGATTATGCTGAGTCTGTAAGTCTCATTATCAGATTCTTTTTAGCCACGCCGCCGTGAATTCGTTTGTTTTGCTTTTTTGAAATCATGTCCTATCCCAGCTCACCATGTGGCCAAGGCCGGCCTTGAACCCTGATCCTTGTGCTTCTACCTCGCAGCTCCCTGGACCTTCAGGTGTGTGCCCCGACACCTGGCTCATACTGTAAATCCTTAGCTTAAACAAACCAACCAACCAAACTTCGGGGCTGGAGATTAGCTCAGAGGTTAAGAGCACTGGTCCAGAGGTCCTGAGTTCAATTCCCAGCAAGCACATGGTGGCTCACAACCATCCATAATGTGATCTGATGCCCTCTTCTGCTGTGCAGGTGTACATGCAGACAGAGCACTGTATACATAATAAATAAATTAATTAATTAAAAACCGTAAATGCCTTGCCTTGATGCTGCCCTTTCATACAGTTTCTCACTATGCTGCTAGGCTAGACTAGAGAGCCTGGGCTCGGGGCTGGAGAGATGGCTCAGGGGTTAAGAGCACTGTCAGCTCTTCCAAGAGGTCCTGAGTTCAATTCCCAGCAACCACATGGTGGCTCACAACCATCTATAATGTAATCTGATGCCCTCTTCTGATATGCAGGGCATCTATCTGACATGCAGATAGAGCACTTATAGATTAAATAAATAAATAAATCTTTTTTAAAAAGCGGCCTGGGCTCAAATGTTCCTCCTGCTCCACCTTCAAAGTAACCAGATTGCAGATACACTCTCTCCTTCCTCCTTTAGGATTTATTTTTGTTTTGTATGTCTAAGTATCCTGTCTGCATGTATGTCTTTGCACTACATGCATGCAGTAGCCACAAAGTCCCAAAGATTGTGTTGGATCCTCTGGAAGTGGAGGTACAGATGTTTGCTACCCACCATGTGGGTGCTGGGAACCAAACCTGGGTCCTCTAGGAGAGCAGCCAGGCCTCTTAACTACAGAGCTGTCTCTCCAGCCCCTACCTCATTTGTCCTCTTTAATCTCCTGTTGGTAGGGCATGCTGTGGAGCTCAGAGGACAGCTTCCAGGGTTGCCTCTCTCCTTCTGCCATACGGGTCCCAAGGGTGACACTCAGGTCATCAGGGCTGGCAGCATGGCCTCTCACCCCTGAGGGTCTTGCTGGCTCCTGGTTTATATGGCTTTGTTTTATGTTTCTTTCTTTCTTTTTTTTCTTTTATAGCCAAAAATGTTCTTTTACTTATAGAATAAATTTTAAAAGAATACATGATGATTTAACAAACTATGTTGTTATAATTCCAGTGAATTCTGTCCACTTTGTTTCTTCTCTAATTTTTATTTAAGTAATTTATTCAGATTACTGCTTTATGTTTTTATGAAAAATTTCAAGCATGTACAAAACTAGAGAGAACAATATAATGGATCCCCATTGTATACCTGATCCTAAGCTTCCATAATTATTAACACAAACATATTAACATCACATACAATCCAACCATTTAAGAGGCTAAAGTGGGACAGTCACAAGACATAACAAGACCCTGTCCCAATAAAAAACAAAAAGAAAAAAAAACAACACATACGCAAAAATAAATGACTGGGCCAGGTGTGGTGGCGCACGCCTTTAATCCCAGCACTCGGGAGGCAGAGGCAGGCGGATCACTGTGAGTTCGAGGCCAACCTGGTCTACAAAGTAAGTCTAGGACAGCCAAGGCTACACAGAGAAACCCTGTTTCAAAAAACCAAAAATAAATAAATAAATAAGCAAATAAATAAATAACTGACTAAGCCATGGCCAGTTCTGTTTAGGTTTCAGCCTCCAGTCCAGACTCTTGATCCAGTCCGTAGCCACTTTAGCATATAGCTCCCCAAAAGAAGGCCCTGCAGACACAGGCACAGCACTCTGTGAGACTGTTCTATGCACTCCTCAGGGCTCACTCTTCAGGAATCTGGGTTTTCCATCAACAGAGCAGTTGGGGTTGATGATGCAGTTGTTTTCCTTTTTGTAATTTGAGTAGCAAAGTACCAACACAAGCTTAAATGAACCAAGTAGGAAAATTGATGGTTCTCTCTGAAAGCTGGTATCTTAAGCCTTCTGTTGTGGCTTATGCCTGCAATGCTAGCAGGAAGATTTCCACAGGTTAGATGCGAGCCTGTGATACAGTGGGAGATATTGTCTTTTAAAACAAAACAAAACAAAGGCCGGGTATGGTGGCGCACGCCTTTAATCCCAGCACTTGGGAGGCAGAGGCAGGCGGGTGGATGTGAGTTCAAGGCCAGCCTGGTCTACAAAATGAGTCCAGGACAGCCAAGGCAAGACAGAGAGACCCTGTCTTGAAAAAAAAACAGCCAACCAACCAACCAACCAACCAACAAACAGCTCAGTGGTCAAGAGTATTGACTGTTCTTCCACAGGACCCAGGTTCTATCCCCAGCCCCCCACATAGCAGCTTACAACTATGTATAACTTTACGATCTGACACCGTCACACAGACATACATACAGGCAAACACCAATGCACATAAAATTAAAATAATTTTTTAAAGTGTAGTCTTGGCACATGGACAAGTATATAGGACAGTGTCACAGGAGAGAAGGACTAGAAATTAGCACTTGATTGCTTTCATAGGTTCTTTTTGACAAATGCGCCAAAGTAAATCTTCCTTTGGTGAGAGAAGATGGTTATTTCATCAAAAGGTGCTGGGTGAGGGGGATGGTATATGAAGAAAACATTATGAAAAAAAAAATGAAGAAACTTAAGAGTTTGGAGAGATGGCTCAGTAGGTAAGAGCATTGCTGCTCTTGTAGGGTACCTATGCCTCTTAGCACCCATGGCAGCTCACGACCATCTGTAGCTCCAGTTCCGGGGGTCTGATGCCCTCTACTCCCCTCTGAGGGCACTGCACACACACACAGTGCCTGGGCATACATGCAGGTAAGCACTCATACATGTAAAATAAAAATACACATTTCCTCTAAATGTAAGAGGTAAAGCATGAAGCCATTAGAAAAAGGCTTAGGAGTCCGGGTGTGGTGGCGCATGCCTTTAATCCCAGCACTCGGGAGGCAGAGGCAGGCGGATCGCTGTGAGTTCGAGGCCAGCCTGGTCTACAAAGTGAGTCCAGGATGGCCAAGGCTACACAGAGAAACCAGGTCTCGAAAAACCAAAAAAAAAAAAAAAGAAAAGAAAAAGGCTTAGGGAAAGTCTCTGAGTGTGAACTAGGCACAGGTTCTTAGGCTCACCACAAAAGCTCAGTCAAGCTAGGTGCGGCAGTGCATACTGCGCTCCCAGCACTCAGGAGGTAGAGGCAGGAAGGTCAGGAGATCAAGGCTATCCTCAGCCACATAGCAAGTCTGAGACCAGCCTGGGGTGCTGGGACCCTGCCCGAAACAAGCAAAAAAGAAGCACATAGTTGGTTATATACTGTGATGGGCAGGTACCACTTTACCAAGGGGTTCTGCTCATGTTTTTGAGCTGTTCACTTTAACCCAGTGCATCTTAACCTTCCTAACGCTCTGTCCCTTTAATGCCGTTCCTCGTGTTGTGGTGACCCCCAGCCATGAAATTATTTTCATCTCTATTTCATAACTGTGATTTTGCTACTGTTCTGAATCATAATGTAACTATCTGTGTTTTCTGATGGTCTTAGGTGACCCTGTGAAAGGGTTGTTCCACCCCAACAAGGGGGTTGCAGCCCATAGGTTGAGAACCACTGTTTTAGCCTGTAACCTAAGTTTAGATGTCCACACAACTAGGATGCTACTAATTACTCTTTTTTCACAGGGAATCCAGGGGCTACATTGAGGTTACTCAGTTCTGTTAAACCCTGTGTAGCCAGTTCAGCATTTGATTTTTATTTGGCACGTAGGTAACTATTAAGATGGTGGTCTCCTCCGCAGCACACACTTGTCATTATTACCAGGCTACGGCAAGTATATTTTCTTTGCCTTCCATAACCAAATTGGAAAACCTCAGAATGAAATGAATAATCCAGATATTTTATTACTGTCAATGAAAGACTCCCTTCCTCCTCCTCCTGAGCATTTACAGTGCACAGTTCAGTTGATTTCCTTAATTTGAGATAATTGATTGCATTTGTAATTTTCCTGATGATAACTGTATAATTTATGGATAATCTATGGAGACTGCACAGCAGGCACCTGGAAGCTTCAGTGCAGCCATGTTTGCAATGCTCAGTGCACATGCATGAGAGCAGGGGTGTGTGTGTGTGTGTGTGTGTGTGTGTGTGTGTGTGTGTGTGTGTGTGTGTGTGTGTGTGTGTGTGTGTGTGCGCGCGCGCGCGCAGTGGACTTCATCTGGCTAGCTTCGTCACTAATACGACAGGTTATACCTCTGTTTCTGAGCCCTGTTAAGGTGTTAGAATTCAGTCTATAGTTTTCTACCAGTAAGAGAACGCACCCCTCAGGCCAGCTGGAGACTTTCATTTCTTCCTGGCCATGCTGGTATAATCTTGTAGTCCTAGCATTTGGCAAACTGAGGCAAGATCGTGCTTTCAAGGCCAGCCTGGGCTAACATAGTAAGACTCTATCTCAGCCGGGTGCAGTGGCACATACCTGTAATCCCAGAACTTGGGGAGGCAGAAGCAGGTGGATCTTTGTGAGTTCAAGGCCAGCCTGGTCTACAAAGTGAGTCCAGGACAACCAAGGCTACAAAGAGAAACCTTGTCTTGAAAAAAAAAAAAGTATCCTCTCATTGTAGAAGCTAGTATTTTTCATTTCGGTCATTTAAATAAATGAGGATGCTAAGCCCTTTGTGTGTCTGAGACCAGGCCACAGCCATGGGAAGTATTAATATGGGTTTTCTGGGTGGTTCATGGTGAAGACACCCTTGATAGACTCCAGCTTTGCTCTCCTGGTGGGGTGGGATCCCTACATCATTTGAAGCCCCTGTCTTCGTATTTATCAGGAATGATAGAAAGTTGATTTGTAGGAAATACATTTTTAAGCATTGTCAAGATTTCAAATGATCTCACTGAATGTGAAAACAGAGTACCTGGTACCAGTGGAAGATGATGTTTAAGTTAAAAAACAAAACAAAACAACAACAAAACTGGCGCACGCCTTTAACCCTAGCACTCAGGAGGCAGAGGCAGGCAGATCTCTGTGAGTTCAAAGCCAGCCTGGTCTACAAAGTGAGTCCAGGACAGCTAAGGCTACACAGAGAGACCCTGTCTCCAAAAAAACAAAACAAAACTGATGCACCTTTTTTTTTTTTTTTTTTTTTTTTTTTTTTTTTTTTTTTTGGTAGTGTTAAATCTTGAAAAGGAAGAGGGGTTTTGTGTTTGGTTAGTTGTTTTGGAGGGTATTTATGTATTTATTTATTTATTTTGTATACTGTGCTCTGCCTGTACAGTGCATGTAGTCCTGCACTCCAGAAGAGGGCATTAGATCACATTATAGATGGTTGTGAGTCACCATGTGGGTGCTGAGAATTGAACTCAGGACCTCTGGAAGAGCAGACAGTGCTCTTAACCTCTGAGCCATCTCTCCAGCCTTCTCTTTGAAAGTTTTATACAACTTTTTTTGTTTGGTTTTTCGAGATAGGGTTTCTCTGTGTAACCTTGGCCATCCTGGACTCACTTTGTAGACCAGGCTGGCCTCGAACTCACAGTGATTCCCCCTGCCTCTGCCTCCCGAGTGCTGGGATTAAAGGCGTGCGCCACCACACCCGGCTTTATAATGCATTTTGACCACATTCATTCACCTTCCCCAACTTCCCCTGTCACTGCCCCTCTTCACCCACCTTCATGGTCTTTCTCTTGTCTCTCGCCTAATAAACCCATGGATTCCAATTTGTGCTGGCTGACTAGTCCCAGAGAAGGCCCACCCTGGAGTGTAGCCCATAACAGCAGGTGTCACCCATTTTTTAAAAGTGACTTGGCCCTGGACAGATGGCTCAGCAGATAAGAGCCCTGTCTGCTCTTCCAGAGGTCCTGACTTCAATTCCCAACAACCACGTGGTGCCTCACAACCATCTATAATGAGATCTGATGCCCTCTTCTGGCCTGCAGACGCACATGTGGGCAGAATACTGTATAAGTAAATAATAAATAAATCTTTTAAAAAATTAAAAAATAGGGCTGGAGAGATGGCTCAGAGGTTAAGAGCACTGCCTGCTCTTCCAAAGGTCCTGAATTCAATTCCCAGCAACCACATGGTGGCTTACAACCATCTATAATGCACCCTCTTCTGGCATGCAAGTGTACATGCAGCCAGAGCACTATATACATAATAAATAAATAAATAAATCTTTTTTAAAAAAATAAAAAATGAAAAGTCATCATTAAATATGTTCTACTTCTCACAAAAATAATTAGCCTTTCAAATACTGGGAAACTAAGGCAAGAAAATCAACATAAGTTTGAGATCATTGGGTTATATATAAGTTCTAGGCTTGCCTGGGATACAGAATGAGGTCCTAACTTCCCCCCAAAATAAAATAAAAACTTGATTGTATTTAATAATTTGATATGCATTAAAAGAAATCAGTCTTCATTTCTAACAGTTGGCTCTGAGTAGAAAAAGTAGTCTGATTCTTTGCTTTGCTATAAAGGGTCTCACTGCATAGCCCACTCTAGCCTGGACTCACTGTATAGCCCAGGCTGGCCTCTAACTTACTGCAGAACCTCCTGCCTTTGCCTTCTAAGTGCTGGGATTTCCAGCGTGCGTGAGCACACCCGGGCGCCCACCGACTCTTCCTTAACCATGGGAACACTGCTTTTCTCTCCCAGGGCCCGTGCCATTCGCTTCAGACAGGACAACCACGAGGCAGTCGGGGGCTTCTTCTCTCAGATTGGGCAGCTCTATATGGTGCATCATCTTTGGGGTATGTGTACTTCTCCTCCTTTTGTGACTTGCTGCTGGGACTGAAGAATTCGTTAGTAATTAAGTTGTAATCAACAGTGGGGTAGCCTCAAACACTACAGCAAATGCAAATGTCACGGGTGGGTGGTAAATGCTGGGCTGTCTAAAACAACAAGGCCAATAGCATCAGGTCAGTGGATGGGTAACAAGTCACCAACTAAAGTTAGGTAAGGTGGCACAGGGCTATAGTCCCTGCACTCAGGACGCTGAGATAGGGGGACGATTGAGAGTCCCCTGCCAGCATGGACTACATGGCAGGTGTCAGAGCAAGACAGGGTCAAAACAAACAAGCAAGCAAGCAAGCAACAAAACAGGCGACTGAAGAGGTAGGGAGCATCACGGGGAGAGTGGAAATAATTATATCTCATTGCAAACATGTATATAAACGAAAATTAAAACAAGAAAACAACTAAACTACCAGGGTCTGGAGAGACGGCACAGCAATTAAGTACTCTATTCTTCCAGAGAACCCGAGGTCAGTAAGGCCAGAACTCTTCTGGGCTCTACAGGCACCTGCACTCACAGGGCATAAGTCACATATATATACCTACACATAAATAAATGAAGAATAAGCAAGAGTATGGCCCGGTGGTAGGACAATTGCCTAGCATGTGCAAGGCCCTACATTCAGTCTTCATCAGGAAAAAAGAAGAAAAATCCTCACAAAGAGTGCACACTGGTTACATAGTAGCATAGCCGTGGTGAAGTTAAGCCTCAGTGGATACACTGAGGCAAAAAAAAGGCCAAAAAGGGCAAAAAAAAAAAAAAAAAAAAAAAAAAAACCTTCTCCTTTATTCTTCATTGCTCCCAGAACCCCCTGCGGCAGCCAGCACTCTTCTGCTCAGCTGAGTTTACCTAGCATTTAAGAAACCAAAACCCTGTCCTAATGCTAGATTATGCCAGTGATCCTTCATCTTCACAGCCCCCACGGGCAGCCTTGTCCTGAGTGGTGCACTGCCTGTTGAGCACAGATTTAGCTCCACAGAGATCAGAGTTCTCAAAGGCACAGAGTTACAGACAAACATCAAAAACCAATAACAGAAAGTAGTGTGTGCTCTAGAGCTGGTGAGATGACTCACTGGTTAAGAATGCTGCCTGTGCTTGTGTAGGACCTGTTCACCTACCAGCACTCACGTGGTTCCTCGGCCACCTGTGACTCCAGTTCCAGAGGACCTTGGCTGTCTTCTGGCCCCCGTGGCATCATCTCACCATGCACATACATACATACCTACATGCGTGCATGCATAAATACAGACGAAACATCCATACACATAAGGCAAAAATTTAAATTTAAAAACCAAACAAATGCAGTATTTGGTAAAAAAACAAAAACAAAAACAAAAAAACAAAAAACGGTGGTTTACCAGGATCGTGTTGTATGTGCCTGTAATCCCAGCCCTTGGGGGGCAAAGGCCAGTGCTTAGCTGAGAGTTCCTAGTCATGAACGCAGTGTGTTATTGAAGAAACTTCCTCACTTTGTAAAGACATCTCCTGCTCCCTGGAGTATAAACCCTGAGAGCAGATGGCGTCCCCCCTCCCAGAGGCCTAACCCTGGTTTTCTCAGTCTCTGCTTGCGATTTTCCACGTCAGTCACTGAGTGGCCAAAATAGTGTCAGAGAAAACGAAATGGCTAGCTGAACGCTGAATGCCTGTGCTCCTGGGATGTGGGCTTCGTGCGTGACTCACATCTTCTCGTGCTTATGTTTAAGCTTATAAAGACCTTCAGACCAGGGAAGACATACGGAATGCAGCCTGGCACAAGCACGGCTGGGAGGAGCTGGTGTACTATACGGGTAAGCTTTACCGACTCTTTCCAGCTTCCGGCTTTGAGTGTGCATTTTAAAATTGCAGGTGTGACAGTATAGGATGTGATGATAAGGTTAACAAGACATGAAACGGACCAATGTTTTTTTCCTAAGTACTAACTTTTTTCTTTTGTTTTGTTTTTGAGACAGGGTTTCTATGTATAGCCTTGGCTGTCCTGGATCCCCTTTGTAGACCAGGCTGGCCTCGAACTCACAGAGATCCGCCTGCCTCTGCCTCCCAAGTGCTGGGATTAAAGACATGCGCCACCACGCCCGGTTTAAGTACTGTTTTAAATTAATAATCTTGATTCTGAGCCGGGCGTGGTGGGGCATGCTTTAATCCCAGCACTCAGGAGACAAAGACAGGCAGATCAATGTGAGTTCGAGGCCAGCCTGGTCTACAAAGTGAGTCCAGGACAGCCAGGACTATTACACAAAGAAACCTTGTCTCAGGAAAAAAAAAAAAAAAAAAAAAAAGAACAAAAGCCCAAAAAGTAAAAAAGATTCTTGATTCTTTAACCCAGTGTGGTGGCTCAAGCACTTTGGGAAGCTGAGGCAGGAGGATGGCAAGCAGAGGGCCAGTGTAGGCTGGCAAAAAGGCAGAAAAAGGGGCTGGAAACCTGGCCCAACAGATAAGAGCCTTGGCTGCTCTTCCAGAGCACCCCACAGAGCCTCACAACCACTGTAACTCCAGGTCTAGGGAATCCAATGCCTTTTTCTGGCCTCCATGGGCACAAAACAGACAAAACACTCATTGCATATCATTAATAAATAAAGTTATTTTTAAAGAAGAAGACAGATAGGAGTATTGCCTGGTAAAATTTTCAGACATGTGGATAGCTTATTTTTTTAATTTAATTACTTTATTTCCTGGCTGTCCTGGAACTCAACTATTTAGACCAGCTTGGCCTCGAACTCAGAGAGACCTACCTGTTTCTGCTTCCTAAGTGCTGGATCAAAGGTGTGCACTTAAAAAAAAAAAAAAAGTGTGCACCTCCTTAATTTTTTTAATATTACTTTTTTAAAAAAGTTTCTTTGTTCTGTTAAAAAATTATTAAATTTTTTCTAAAATTTTCTTCATTAAAACCATCAATTCCCCAAAATAGCTTAATGCATGAATTTAAAAGAATATTTTTGTAAGTGGGTATGATGGCATACATGTTTAAAAGACTATGCCTAAAAGAATGCTCCAAGATAAACTGGGCTTCCCAGTAACAAATATCAGCAATAATAATAATGACAATGATATTAGGGCTGAGGATATGGCTTAACCCTGGCCTTCATCCGTAGCACTAAAAAAAGTAATAATAAAGCTAATTTTTGTTTGGTTTTCCTAGACAGGGCCTCACTGTGTAGCCCTGGCTATCCTGGAACTCACTATGTAGACCATGCTGGCCTCAAACTCACAGAGATTGGCATAAAGCTAAGTGTGGTGGGTATTTAAGCTGCATACTTACTTAGAAAAGAGCAGACTACAAAGTAGAAATAGCTTGTCTTTTAGTTAAAAAGAAAAAAAAAGCAGGCACCATCTATCTCAGCACTGGGACAGTGCAGGTAGGAGGGTCACAGTTCAGTGTCTGTCTTCCTTGGTTAAATAGAGAGTGGAGGCCAGTCACAGAGTAAACAGAGTCCTGTGACTGTATGTAATTTTGTGTCCTTTGTGTTTTAGTCCTCTGTTGTTTTGATACAAGGTCTCTCTCATATAGCGCAGGCGCCTGAGCCTTCCCACCCACTGGATTACAGGTGGGAGCCACCATGCCCACTTGTGATCACCTCTTAAATTTCTCATCAGTTTCGGGCATGCGTTTCAGTCCACAGAAGTAGTTTGTACAAATTTAAAAATGAAAACAAACAAAAACCTCAAAACCCTTTTTTTATATTCATTTTCATGTGTGCTGCTGTTAGGCTGGGGGAAGGGACCCACCACGGAGTACGCATGCGAATGTCAGTGGGCAGTTCGTGCCAGTCTGGTCCCTCCTTCCACCATGCTGGTTTCAGACTTGGTGACAGGTGACAGGCGTCTTGACCCACCGAGCCACCCCCTTTTCCTGTCTATGCACACACTTCGACCCCGCGTCATTTGGGTTCTTGCCTGTTTGTCTTAGTTTAAAGAACCTTTTGAGAAAGTGCTGCTCTTCACAACCAAGACTTTTCTGCTTTCCCACCAAGCAGCAGCTCTCCTGGTCGACTCTCTCTTCTTTCCGCTTCAGTTAACATCCTAGTTGGTGGCGTCGCCTATTTCTGCTGCGGCGACTAGTCCCTTTACGGGCACTTTCTAACAGCAAGCATTTGTGATCTGCGCAGGCGCCTTGTTAGTGCGTCTTCGCAAGCCCGCTGTGTCTGGAAAGGCCAGGGCAGTAACGTCCATCTTCTTTTTCAGTCCCACTCATTCAGGAAATGGAGTCCAGGATCATGATCCCGCTCAAGACCTCGCCCCTCCAGTGACCTTCCCTGTGCCTACGCAGGCTTCTGTGACGGATAGATGTCATGACTTCATTTCTGCCCCCCCCCCCCCCCCCCATTCATCTATCAAGTGAAAACCCCGAGGTGTAAACTGCTGTACATAGCTTGTAAGATTTCTTTAACCCTTACGTAATCATGCGAAGGGAAAGCAGGAGGATTGAACTAATTGGAGCAGCCTCCAGCCCTTCAGGAAAACACATGATCATTTGAAGCCGGGTGTGGTAGCTTAGCACTCAGGGAGCTGAGGCAGGAGAATTACAATAAGCCCCAGGCTAACCTGGGCTACGTAGAGAGTTTGAGCCCAGCTTGGAGCGCTGGGCTTGCATAGTGAGACCCTGTCTCAAAAACCAAACTTAAAATTTGAATCATCTCCGAGTAAAACCCCAGCTATGAAAAAGAATCGGCTATTTCTTACTATTAAAGCAAAAACAAAGAACCAAAACTGTCTTATGATCACAGATATCTACAAATTTCCTTCCTTCAGGAAGAAATACAAATGATGTCATGTTTCCTGAGAAGTTGTTGGTTTTTTGTTTTTGTTTTGTCTCAAACTAGGAACAAATTCTGAGTGTACCCATTGGTGGCAAACGTTATGCTCGTTCGACTTTTGGTCAGTCAGCCGGCAGGCTGAGAGTGCTCCCCTGAGCTGGAAGGGTGGCCACGGTGCATCCAACAGCCGTGCACTCTCCACCAGGCACCGTGTCCTAAGGGCTGCATCCAGCAGCACACCCCACACTTCAACTAGCACTAAGTTTATTTGTAATATTTTTCTATAAAACAAGTAGCTCTTGGAAAAGAGGTTTTATTTTGTAAGCCACCGTTTGTGACCTCTGGTTCTATTTTGGTAAGCTCACAGCAGACACTTGCAAGATGTCGTCAGCAGGGCAGTGCACGCTGGGCCTACGTTGGCATAAAGCTTCAGGTTCTGTCTGTCTCCGTTTGGTTTTGTTTTTTAATATAGTGTGCCAATTTTGTGACTGTAATCATGTGGAAGTCCCATTGAAAATGAAGAGTTATATCTGCCCTACAAATTGATAGATGTAAAATAAAATATAACTAAATCTCCTATCAGATGTCTAATTTTTACATGCGAATGGTTTTCTCCAAGAACATATAAAAGTAAATAAAATCCTCTTAATTTTCACATCTTGCACGATTGAGACCTTTTGTTTTGTTTTGTTTTGTTTACTTAGCTGGTGGGATATTTTTGGACCCAGGGTCTAAGTATGTAGCCAAGAGCAGCCTCCTGCCTCCTGCCTCCAGCGGTCAGGGCTGGGATGACATGTGTGCACACCACACATGTGCACACCGTTCTGTTGGGGTTCTTATTGCAGTTGTATGTTTATTGTGTATGGAGAGTGGGTATGTGAGCCACGTTGTGCATAGACATCAGAGGACAACTTGAGGGAGTCAGCCTTCGCATTCTACCATGTGTGCCTCTGGGATCGAACTCAGTTCGTCAGGCTTGGCCGCCAGTGCCTTTACCCACTGAGCCATTTCTCTGGTCATGAGGTCTTTTGCTCTGAACTTGAGCTTCAAAGGACCTAGTGCACTGGAGCCATGAACTCTGGAGGAAGACCTGGCGTAGCACAGGGCACACGTGCTGTCCGTCTGTTTAGCAGGTTTGGTTTCATTTGGTTTTTTTGAGGCAAGAGTCTCACTCTATAGCCCAGGCTGGCCCACAACATTTGGGATCTTCTGGCCTTTCCTTCCCTCAGGTCCTGGGATTATATACGTGAGCCACCACACCTTTTTTTTTAAAAAATAGTTTTTTGCTCAGTAATGGTTTCACATGCCTTTAATTCCAGTACTTGGGAGGCAGAGGCAGGCAAATCTCTATGAGTTCAAGGCCAGCCTGGTCTACAGAGTGAATTATAGGACAGCCATGGCTAAAACAGATAAACCTTGTCTTGAAAAAACAAAACCAAAATTTTTCATGCAATTCTACTGACCTGCCAATACACTTAGAGCAATTCTCAATCTCTGTGACCCTCTCATCTTCAGAATAAGGAGACTCTGCTGTCTTCCTCTTTGAGTTTTTGAGAAAATTATAATTTTTAATTTTTTTGTAATTATTGTAACTATGTGTGCGTATTTATGTGCACGTGCATAGCATGTGGTGGTCAGAAGACAACTTTTGGGGCTGGTTGGTCCCCTCTCCTTCCACTATGTCAGTCCTAGAGATTAAACTCCAGTCATGAGGCATGGCAGCGTGGGCCTTTTCCCACTGAGCCATCTCACTGGTCTGTTTTGAGACAGGCTCTAACTGTACCTCAGGTTGGCTTTAAATCACAGCAACCCTCCTGCCTCAGACTCCTGAGTGCTGAGATTACACGTGTGTAGCAAGTCTAGCTGTGTTTCTTGTTTGTTTGTTTTCTTTTAAGAAAACGAAGGGCTGGAGAGATGGCTCAGAGGTTTAGAGCTCTTCCAAAGGTCCCGAGTTCAATTCCCAGCAACCGCATGGTGGGTCACAGCCATCTACAGTGAGATCTTCTGGCATGCAAGTGTACATGCAGGCAAAACCCTGTGTACATAATAAATAAATCTTGACAAGAAGGTGAAGACAAGGGCTGAGGATCCAGCTCCCCTGATGGCGTGCTCGTCTAGCATGAAGAAGCACTACACTCACCCAGCCCCCAGCACCGCACATAGATGTATACATGTGTGTATATACACATACTGGGCACACTGGCACACACTATAATGCCAGCATTTGGGAGGTAGAAGCAGAAAGGTCAGGGGTTCAAGGTCATCCACAGCTACATGAAACCCTCTCTCCAGAAAAAAGCAAAATAAAAAAAGCTTGAAATTTTTTTTTTTTCTGTTGTGCTTTACTCCTACCCATCCCAGATAAATTACTACAACAACCAATCTTCTGTATGTTTTCCTCCCCCAGCAAGTATTTCTCCATGAGAGGGAGGGAACCCATCCCCCATCCCCCACCCCCAGGCCACTGTTCATTCCCCACCCACCCACCCCCGCCCCCAGAGCAGCATTGATAGGGAGAACCCAGATGTTTGAGCAGCCACCTGAGCAGTGGCAGAGGCCTCTACCGGCCTCAGAATCTTAATGGTCAGACTCATTGGGAAGAGGGAGTGACCTGTCCACAGGTCGCATGAGCTGTGTTCCAATCCTCTGAAGTGTTGGCACATCTCTCCTCACGTAACTTCTACAGCCCTGAGGGCATCAATGCAAGAACTGCTGTCCTCAGCAGCTGGGTGTGCTCACTGCTCACTGACGGGCGAGCCGGCAGGTCACATGAGCATGGAATCGATTTCCGCTGAATTGATCTCCACAGCATCCATTATCTAATCATTACTAGGGTTAACTATTTACCTGAGCCAAGAGGATCCACCCTCACCTAATTTTCATCAAGCTTGCCACAGCATTAATGCAATGGATGAAACCTTACTCCCTAGGGTTCTAAACAGACCTATCTTCTAGAAAAACAATGCTAGGATCACAGGCCCGTGCAAGCGCACCTGATCTTCTCCAGGTGCTGGGATCACAGGCCCATGCAAGCGCACCTGATCTTCTGCAATGCTAGGACCACAGGCCCGTGCAAGTGCACCTGATCTTCTGCAATGCTAGGACCACAGGCCCGTGCAAGCGCACCTGATCTTCTGCAATGCTAGGACCACAGGCCCGTGCAAGTGCACTTGATCTTCTGCAGATGCTGGGAATGGACCCCTAGGCAACTGAACTCTCCTCCAACTCTTCACCCCTAAAAAAGGTGGGGGGTGGGGGGTGGAGAGATGGCTCAGTGATGAAGAGCAGTGGCTTCTCTTCCACCACCCACATGGCAGCTCACAACTGTCTTTAACTCCTGTTCCAGGGGATCTGACACCATCACACAGACATGCATGCAGTCAAAACACCAATGTACATATAACAAAAAGAAATACTTTTTGTGTTTAAAATGGCAGGCCTTTAACTGCAGCACTCAAGAGGCAGAGGCAGGCAGATTCCTCTGAGTTCAAGACCAGTCTGGTGTATATACAGAGCCAGTCCAGGTCTGTGGTGGTAGCTCACACCTTTACCCTGAAACACTCTGGAGGGAGAGGAGGCCAGCTTGGTCTACAGAGCAAGTTCCAGGATAGTCAGGGCTACACAGAGAAACCTAGTCTCGAAAGCCAAACAAATAAATAATAATTCTCTGTATGAGCGCACATGCCACGGCACGCATAAGAAGACCTGAGGACAAGGCACAAGAGTCGGTTCTCTCCTTCTGCCATGTGGGTCCCTGAGATCAAACTCAGGTTGACAAACTTGGCAGCCAGCACCCTTACCCACTGAGCCATCTCGCCGCCCCCCCCCCCTTACTTTTTAACTATACTTATTTTTGTGGGTGTGTACCTTCTACCATGTGGGTCCTGAGGATCAAACTCAAGTTATGAGGTCATCAGGGTTGGCAAGCAAGAGCCTTTACCCAAAGCCAGGCAGTGGTGGCACATGCCTTTAATCCCAGCACTCAGGAGGCAGAGGCAGACAGATCTTTATGAGTTCAAGGCCAGCCTGGTCTACACGGCAAATCCAGGACAGCCAAGACTACACAGAGAAAGCCTGTCTCAAAAAAACAAAAAATAAATAAAGAGCCTTTACTTGCTAAGCCATCCCACTGATTCTTGCCACCCTTTCTTCTTTAATATTTAGTGTGTGTGTGTATGTGTGTGTGTGCAGGTGCCTGGAAATAGAGTTACAGGTGGTTGTAAGCAACCCCATTTGGATGTTAGGAACCAGTCCCTTTTTCAAGAAGCAGTAAACATTCTTAACATTAATTTATTTTTATTTTTATGTGCACTGGTGTTTTGTCTGCATGTTTATCTGTGGGTGTTGGCTCTTGGAGTTACACACAGTTGTGAGCTGCCATGTGGGCACTGGGAATTGAACCTGGGTCCTCTGGAAGAGCAGTCCGTGCTCTTAACCGCTGGGCCATCTATCTCTCCAGCCCCCAGTAAATACTCTTAACTAAACCCTCTCTGTCTGCCCCTCCTCCCCCCCAAAATGTTTATTTTGGTTTTTTATGTTTTGGTGTGTGTGTGTGTGTGTGTGTGTGTGTGTGTGTGTATGTATGTATGTCGGGGGGCAGTCAGAAGACAATCTTGTGAAGTGGGTTCTCTGAACCTATATGTGGATTCTGGGAATCAAACCAGCCTTGCATGGCAAACAGCTTTTACCCCCCTGAGCAACTCCACTGATTAGGTTGACACAGGGTCTCACGCAGCCCAGACAGGCTGTCCTCAATAAGGCAAGCCCTGAAATCCTACTTTGCTGAGATTTCAGGCATTTACCAACACGCCCATTTGCTTTTTTTTTTTTTTCTTTTCAGTATCTTGCTTATGCCCCCCATTCTTGCCCAGAGCCCCAGAGCCCCAGAGGCCCCTGTCTCAGGCGGGAGCACTAGGATTACAAGTCTATGCCACTACACCTACCTACAAGGGCTTGTATTGCTTCAGTGTAACATTAAGACAAAGTGCAACTCCTCAACATGCTGTGGGTATAGAAACAGTTCTCATAGCCTGAAAAATGGCATCCCATGCGGGAGCTGTGTGACCCACCTACCACTCTGGAAAGCCAGCCTTTGGTATCTACCCCTGGGTGTCACCTCTGGGAGAAGTAACCAGCCAGACTTCAGTCTACACTTGGAAAGGCATGAAAGAGGTCGGTACAGCTCTTGCCTCATTCATATTCACCCCTGGCAAAACAAAGAAGAGATTGTACGGCTGCTGCTGCTGCTGCTGCGGGGTGGTGAGCTCAGAGCCCCTGGCCCTTGGCCCACACAGAACGAATGGTAGACTCGTAAGCAGTTCCCAGATCAGAATCGCAATCGCACCTTTATCAGATTCCTCTGGGGCAGATTCAGCGTGTACCTGTGCCACGGCGCCCTGTCCTGTAGAAGCCGGATCTTGTAATCACCCGGTGGCGGGCACCTCCTTCACTTATGCTCTGGCTTGCGCGGTCCAGCTGCTGCTGAAAACCTGTAAGAGCCCTCAGCTGAGACGAGGCATGCCTGATCCTGCCCGCCCATGTTGCTCTGCTGAAAAGTGCAAACCCACAAAGCAACCTCTAGGAGAACTGCCAGGAAGCATTTACGACCGACTGGGGGAACAACAAACAGCCTTGTTGTGTGGAAGTCTGTGTGACCGCTGCCAAGCATACCCCTCCATGCCTCTTCTATGAAACCCGATGGCTTTGTTTTTCTTCTCGCCCCCCCCCCCCCGCACCCCCCCCCCTACCTTCCCACCCCATCCCTGCCAGAGCAAGCTGACCTGGCCTGGGAAATTATGGTCCTCCTGACTCAGCCTCTTGAGTGCTAAAGTTTTCAGAAATGCGCCACCATGCCCAGCCACCCTCAACTGAATTTGTAATTTGGCTAAGTTATACGTGTTTCAAATAACTTACACTGGTTAAACGTCAGGCCCTGAGGTAGAGCCTAGGGCTGGTGCTCAGTTAGTAGCAGACTCGCCTAGCGCGCTTGGAGCCTCCCGCCCGGCACTCAGACCTGATTAGCCCAGCGTGTGACTGTGCACACCTGTGACCCAGCGCTCAGGAGGTGGAGGCAAGCTGAGCAGGCGTTTAAGGTCTTCTTCAGGTACATAGCTGAGCCACACAAGACCTCATCGTTAAAAAATGAAATTAAAAAAAAACAAACAAAAAACAAAAAACAAAGAAACGGGTGCAGTGGTGCAGGCCTGTAATCCCAGCACTCTGGGGGACAGAGACAGGCAGATCTCTACGAGTTCGAGGCCAGCCTGGTCTACAGAGTGAGTTCCAGGACAGGCAAGGCTACACAGACAGACAGGCTACCCTGTCTCAAAACAACCAAAAAAAAAAAAAAAAAAAAAGAAAGAAAGAAAAAAAAAATCCCTGAGCTCCATTCCTAACACTACTGAAAACAAAAAATTACAACCCCCCAAATCTGTACGCCTTCCCTACTTAGTGCTCCGATAGTGGTCACTACATGTGTCTTGCAGAGCCCTGCCCCTCCCTCCACCCGTTCTCTCAGCAAGGAGAGTAAACAATCTCACACTTTTAGAGCAATCTCCACAACACCCCTCTCTCCACACTGCTGAAGACAAGGATGAACACTTCAGGTCTTTCTTCCCAAGTCCTCTGTGAAGAAGAACCCTGTGTATGTGTGCATGTGTGTAAGAATGTGCATGGTGTGCGTATGCGTGCATGTGTGCGTGTGCACGGTGTGTATGTTAGTGTGTGTGCATGCATTTGTGTGTGTTGGAGATGTACATGGTGTGTGTGTGTGTTTAGGTACCACGGTTTATGTGTGTGTGTGTGTGTGTGTGTGTGTGTTTAGGTACCATGGTTTAGGTGTGTGTGTGTGTGTGTGTGTGTGTGTGTGTGTGTGTGTGTTTAGGTACCATGGTTTAGGTGTGTGTGTGTTTAGGTACCATGGTTTAGGGGTGTGTGTGTGTGTGTGTGTGTGTGCGCGCGTGCGCACGTTTAGGTGCCACGGTTTAGGTGCCAGGTGCACACATGCCACAGCACACATGTAGATGTTAGAAGACAACTTTTCTCTCTATTATGAGCTGCAGGGATGAAACTCACATGGCCAGGATTTGAAAGCGAGCACTTTTACCCAAGGAGCCACCTCTCACACCCAAGAACTGTGCTATTATTAGGAAAACGTTCCTCTCCCTTCTTAATTTGTAATCTTAAATACCTTGATGCAACTTTTCTTTTTAAACTTCTTTTGTTTTTAATGTAACTTTCAAATATAAACATGTTTTTATTTCTTCTGGGGTGTTTGTTGGTTGGTTGATTTTGTTTGATTTTTGTGTTATTTTTGAGACAAGATTCCTCTGTGTAGCTGAGTAGCCCTGGCTGCCCTGGAACTCACTCTGTAGACCAAGCTGGCCTCGAACTCAGAGATCTACCTGCCTCTGCCTCCCCAAGAGCTGGAATTAAAGGCCACCACCACCCTCTAGCCTGTTTTGTTTTGACTTTGTTTTTAAAGATTTATTTACTTATTTATTTATTTATGATGATACTGTATTTTTCCTGTATGTACACCCACAGACCAGAAGAGGGCATCTGATCACATTACAGATGGTTGTGAGCTACCATGTGGTTGCTGGGAATTGAACTCAGGACCTCTAGAAGAGCAGTCCTAACTGCTCTTAACCACTGAGCCATCTCTCCAACCCCTGTTTTTTTGTTTCTGTTTTTAAGTCAGCCTTGCTTTGTGGCTCTGGTTATAGACTAGGCAAGGTTGGTCTCAAATGTGGCGGCAATAGCCTGCCTCTGCTTCCTGCGTGCTGGAATTAAACAAGAGCTTCTCCTTCTGGGCCAGCATCAAAACATTTTAAGACCAGTCCTTTTATTTAAGATTCTATTGTTGCTGGGCGGTGGTGGCACACGCCTTTAATCCCAGCACTCGGGAGGCAGAGGCAGGCGGATCGTTGTGAGTTCGAGGCCAGCCTGGTCTACAATGCTAGTCCAGGACAGCTAAGGCTACACAAAACAAAACAAAGATTCTATTGTTATTTATTTATATATTTTTGGTTTTTCGAGACAGGGTTTCTCTAAGTAGCCTTGGCTGTCCTGGACCCGCTTTGTAGACCAGGCTGGCCTCGAACTCACAGCGATCTATCTGGCTCTGCCTCCCGAGTGCTGAGATTATAGGCGTGGGCCACCACGCCTGGCTCTATTGTTATGTTTTTATGTTTGTTTTTATTATTTTCAATTGCATGTGTGTGTTTCTGCATGTGGGTATGTGCACATAAGTGCATGTGTCTGAGGAGACTAGAGATATCAAATGCCTCTGGAGCTGGAATTACAGACAGTTATAAACCACCAATTGTGTGTGCTGAGAACTAAACTTGGATCTTCTATAAGAGCAGCAAGCACCTTTAATCCCAGAACTCAGGAGGTAGAGGCAGGTGGGTTTCTGTGAGTTCAAGGCAAGCCTGGTCGACAAAGGTGTGTACCACCACCACCAGCAGCAGCAGCACAAACGTTCTTTATATACCAAAGAGAAACCCAATGTTTACTTAAAGCTACTGAAACCATGTTGCAAGAGTTAAAGCATTTAATTTATATGCATCTCAGAAAGCTCCAGGTAAAATATGCGTAGGAATATACACAAAGAATTCAGAATATAAAACTTTTCAGGTAATTAGTAGTCATATTAATATTGGAACTACAGTAGGAAAAACTAGCTAGCTCCTAGCCTCTACCAGGAGCCTAACTGTGCCGCTTTGAGAAGGTTGTTCTGGGTGAACAGTAGTCAAGATTATTCTTCCAAATCTCCCATCAGCTCAACAAAGTCAGTGATGTACCACTTGGCATTGTCCTTTACTTGTTGCCTGATCACATTTCCTCCAAATCCAATGAAAGCGTCCTAAGAAGGAAAGGGGGGGGGGGGAGAATTAACATCCTTTAAAATGGCACACCCAGGGCAGGAGAGATGGCTCCGAGGCTAAGAGCACTGTCTGCTCTTCCAATGGTCCTGAGTTCACTTCCCAGCAACCACATGGTGGTTCACAACCACCTATAATGAAATCTAGTGCCCTCTTCTGGCTTGCAAGCATAATGCAGTCAAAACATTGTATACATAATAAAGCAATCAATCTTTTTAAAAAATGGCACACCCAGAAACATATATAAAAATAAATATAAAATATATTAATATATTTAAGTGGAAATTTACCCATATACTTTAAAAACACATATGTATGTACACATGTGTATATATGTAAATATGTGTGTGTATGTATGTATGTACACACACACACACACACACACATGTTGTGGTGGTTTTTCCTCCCAGCCCCAAGCTCCCAGAATAAAGACTTATAAGACCAAAATATACAAATACCTAGGCCATATAAGTAGGATCTTCTCTGACTAGCTCATTTATACTAATTTACATTTTGCCACATGGCTGGTTACCTGTGCTCAGGTAACACATGTTTGTCCTCCTCACATCTTGCCAGGTGACTCTCTAGTGCATAGCTCTATCCCAGAATCCTCTCTGCCTGCCAGATGTCCCACCTTCTATTTCCTGCCTCAGCTATAGCCATTGGCTTCTTTTTAACAGGTGATGCCTCCATATACAGACACAAGAGAGTCCTTCTACACACACACACACACACACACACACACACACATGCCCAAGTCTCACTCTGCCTCCAACATGCTGATAAAATATAAGCTCTTGGCTAATGCTCTAGCGCCACGCCTGCCTGCATGCCACCATGCTCTCTGCCATGATGGTAATAGACTAATCCTCTGAACTGTAAGGCAGCTTCCAGTTAAATGCTTTCTTCCCTAAGTTGCCTGGGTCATGGTGTCTCTTCACAGCAGCAGAGCAGTGAGTAAGACAGTTACTCGGGAGCACTCCTAGACTGAATGTCTTTGCGGTGCTCTTTGTTCTTACGATGTTTAGCTGCTCTTACTTAGCTTCTGTTGTCAATGTCACATGGTTTTCCACCAGACTTGGAAAACAAAATTACCACCTGGAAAAAAGACCAGCACCCCTGAGTACGTACAGCGGGAGGGCAGGCTTCCATGTCCGTAGCTCCGTCTCCGATCATGATTATTTTCTTAAAGTGAAATTTCTCCTTTAAAAATCGAATAACCTTTCCTTTCCCACCAGACTCAGCTGTTGGCTGCATCTCATCAAAACCTGCATACTCACCTGAAGGGGACAGTGAGAAAATATTAGATTCACAGAGGCATTTTACTCAGGCCATCTGGTTTATACTGACAATAACCAAACTTAAATATCAGTATTAAGTCTAAACCATCTCTGGGTGCGGTCACCTTGAATTCAGTTAGCTACATCCTGGTGGACTGATTCTATCCCTTGCTGAGTTAGCAGAGCACCATAAACAGTAATACACTATATACTAACATTATATACCCAGAGGAAACACCAACCTACTCTTACTTTTTTTTTTTGAGATGGGTCTCATGTGGACCAGGCTTATCCTTGAACTTACTATGTCCTAGGATGGCCCCAAATGTCTGATGCTTCCACTTCCACATCTGGAGCATGCGATTGCACAGGTGTGCATGCCCCTCACACCTGGCTTATGCAGTGCTGGGGAGGGACCCAGAGCTTCCTGCGTGTTTAGGTAAGTGCCCTACCAACTGAATCCTATCACCAGCTCCAAGTTTATTTCTATTCTTAGGAAAATGAGCACACTTGTTAGTGGGGTTTGGGACTGGCTTGGTGCATTTGCAACTGAATTTCACTTTGTAACTCAGGCTGGTGTAGAACCTGCTTGAAGCAGTCCTCCCTCATACTCCTAAGTGTTAAGAGCCAGTCCAGAGGCCTGCACTGGCCCTCACAGAGATCCATCTGCCTCTGCCGCCCTGAGTGCTGGGATGACATACTTCCGCCACCGTGACCGGCGTCATGTGACTCTTAACTCGAGGGCCACCACTCTTTAAGTCACATCCCAAGAGACACTATCTAGACTACTGAATAATAGAACAGTGGTGGCACACACCTTTAATCCCAGCACTCGGGAGGCAGAGGCAGGTGGATCGCTATGAGTTTGAGGCCAGCCTGGTCTACAAAGTGAGTCCAGGACAGTCAAGATTACACAGAGAAACCCTGTCTCGAAAAATCAAAAACAAAACAAAACAAAACAACAACAACAACAACAAAAATAAAAAACCAGGAGAGCAAGGGAATATACTACCATTGAAATCTTACCGTTAAAATAGAATTTCAACCTATTAGCAAATACATTGGTTGTTGGGATGTTAAGCTTTGCAGCAACATGCTCCACAATACTCCTAAAGCCACCAGATATGAGGAACACCTGGACATTTCGCTCCTGTAGGCGGCTTACCAGCTCCCTATAAAAATAAACATGAGATATCAAACATAAAGTAATAGAAAAAAGGAACATGAAAAAAATACGTTTTGGGCTGGAGAGATGGCTCAGTGGTTAAGAGCGCTGCCTGTTCTTCCAAAGGTCCTGAGTTCAATTCCCAGTAGCCACAGGGTGGTTTACAACCATCTGTAATGTGATCTGATGCCCTCTTCTGGCCTGCAGGTGTACATGCAGAAAGAACACTCTACACACAATAATAAGTAAATATTTTTTTAAAGAAATAAGAAAAAAAACCTTTTTTTTTTTTTTTTTGATCCAATGCTGGTGGATCTATCTATGAGGACAGTGTCTGCTATGGTATTAACATTTTGTATGTTTTTCCTGTTTGTTTGTTTGTTTGGGGGGAGTTGTTATTATTGGTGCTATTTGTTTGGGCTGTGTTTAAATAAACTCCCTTCATTGAACTTCTAGCCATCAGAGCAGCCACTCTGAAGCCATGCCCCTCTCTCTGCTTAGCTTTCACTACCAATTACATATCTGTTCACGTAGCCACTTCTGTGTGCCTTGTGGTGAGGTTGCTGTTGTTGTTTTGCCCTTTTTGTCATCCTCTGGTTTGGTTGGTTGTTGTTGTTTTTAAGACAAACTCTCGCTATGTACCCAGGCTGGCCTTGAACTCCAAACAGTGGCCCTCCCTCAGCTGCCCTGCACTGGTAGTTCAGATGTAGCCACCACACCTGGCCTTGGCTTGTTTGTTAGTCTGTTTTGCTGGCTGCTTCTCGAGAGGATCTCATGCGTCTGTGGATTATTTTGAAATTCTGATCATCTGTCGTCACCTCCCATGTGCTAGGATTACAACAAGGATACATCACAGAGACACCGAGTTTCTCTCTCTCTCTCTCTCTCTCTCTCTCTCTCTCTCTCTCTCTCTCTGTGTGTGTGTGTGTGTGTGTGTGTGTTCATTCTGAGAAAAGGGCTCATTATGTAGCCCAGGTTGACCCTAAACTCAACATCCTCCTGTCTCAGCTTCCTGAGCACTAGAATTATAATGTGTACCACCAATCCCAGCTTTCATGTGCTTTTTTCAGACTTACTTAGAAATTAAGCTGGGTGGTGATGGCACAGACCTTTAGTTTCATCACTCGGGAGGCAAAGGCAGGTGAATCTGAGTTCAAGGCCAGCCTGGTCTACAAAGTGAGTCCAGGACAGCCAAGGCTACACAGAGAAACCCTGTCTAAAAAAAAAAAGAGAGAGAGAGAGAGAAAGAAAGAAAGAAGGAAGTTAGTGGGCGGGGCTTTTCAGCCTTGGGTAACCATTGCCAACACTCAGGTAAATTATGAGACCCTAGAGAAGCCCAGTGAGTTGGGAGGACAAACAGGAACAAGACCAGAGTGTAAGATAAGAGCGGTGTAGTACAGAGAGAGCCACCCACAAGGGAGCCCAACAATAACATACTCTCCTGAGGAAAGAGCGTCCCAAGCCCAGAGCTGATAAGAAGACAATGTACCGAGGGCTGAGGCTGTGCTTACCTTATGCCGGGGGTCAGGTGTGGCGGGTGCTGAGCTAGAAGCCTTTGTACCTGCTCCCTAGAGGGCTGGATCAGCGCCAGGCGCTCGGTGAGCGCATCTTTGAAAGGTAATGCCCCTCCCATGGCTCTGCGTGTCCTAGGAGGAAGACTCAAAGATCAGGCCAGCCATCGTAGCTGTCCCTGAGGTCAACATGCCTTCCTATGCCAGGATGACATGATAACCATCAGGAAGGTAGTGCCATGGGCCCAACTCTATAACAGACATGCTGGGTGCTATGTTGAGAAATCACATGGATACTCTGACGCCATGCACTGTACCTCCATGAAAGGGCCAAAACCCAGACATCCCACACACAGGCACCCGGCTTGCAAAACATGAGCTTTTATAATCCAGAAAGAAACCAAAGGCTGAAAGCCCCTGTACGAAACCAGGTGAGTGACAGCCGTAGCTCAGGAAGGTGTTACCACTGCAAAGTCAGGAAGGCAGAGGGAAGGGACATTAGGTTGTGGCCTGAGATCTCTTTCCAGTGAGGCAGCAGTGCTGCACTTTCAACCATCCGAGGAGGCACTGGCTGTTTAGAGCCTGGGGCTAGCTTGTTGGATTAATCATTTTCCCAACCTGCCTAAGAATGTGTCTCCTCTGCAGAGATGACCGTGTTTTGCCGCCTTTGTCCTGGCTGGATATGTTTGCAGATAGATAAGTGAAGACAGCACTGCAGCTGGTGCTTTGTCTTTTTGCTAAGCCTGAAATGAAAGCGAGGAACTGAGGCCCTAACCTAGCCTTTCATCAAGCAGACAGAGTGAATTCTTTACCACCCCATAAAGAGACTAAAGCCAGTCCGTACATTTCAGACACAGCCGCCTCCACTCCACAGAACTTGGCCAGCTCGTCAATTCCTTCTTCTCTGATGACTGTGCTGTCGACATCAAAACACACCGCGTCCGCTGAGCAGAAGAGCTTCCTCAGCTCTGAGTGAGAGACCATCCTGGGAAGAGGTTTCTTCCTATAAGAGAGAAAGAGAGCTGTGCTTACAGGGGCTGGGCGTGTGGCTTGGTAGTGTTTGCCTGAGTTTCACCCCTAGCACCAACCAAGTCAGGAGCTCTCAGGAGGTGGAGGCAGGAAGATCACGAGTTTAAGACTGGGACTGAAGAGATGGCTCCATGGTTAAGAGTGATTGTGGTTCCACCAAAAGACCCAAGTTCAGTTCCCTGCACACACATCAGGCAGCTCACAACTACCTATAACTCCAGCTCCAGAGGACCCATCACCCTCTTCTGGCATGCGCACGCATGCCACACACACACACACACACTTTAAAAAGAGAGTTGCTAGGGCTGGAGAGATGGCTCAGTGGTTAAGAGGGCCACTTGCTCTTCCAGAGGTCCTGAGTTTAATTCCCAGCAACCACATGGTGGCTCACAACCACCTATAATGCGATCTGACACCCTCTTCTGGCCTGCAGGTGTACATGCAGATACAGCACTCATATTAAATAAATAAATAAATAAACAAACAAACAAACAAATAAATAAAGCGATTTGCTGGGCAGTGGTTGTGTACACTTTTAACCCCAGCACTCAGGAGGCACAGTCAGGGGGAATCTCTTGAATTCAAGGCCAGCCTGGCTAACAAAGTGAGTTCTAGGACAGCCAGGGCTATACAGTGAAACCCTGTTTCAACACACACACACAACACAGAGAGAGAGAGAGAGAGAGAGAGAGAGAGAGAGAGAGAGAGAGAGAGAGAGAGAGAGAGATCATCTTTTGCTACATAGCAAGTTTAAGGCCAGCCTGGGCTACCCTGCCTCAAACAAAAATGGTAGTGGGGAGACGGCCCAATAGGTAAAGAAGTCTGCCTGGAAGCCACATGGTGGAAGTGAAGAGAGGAATCGTGAAAAATTGTCCTCCGACCTCCATACTCACACTCAATAACACATTGAGAGAAAGGAAGACAGAAAGAAAATAAAAAGAAAGAAAGAAAGCTTTTTTCTTAAATATACCATGTGATTTAACTGAGAAAGGCAATGAGGCAGAGGTTAAGGGAAAGCAGCCAGGAAGATACATTGTGTAAGAGCTGAAATGAGACAGTAACTGAGAATAAGCTGACAGGCACCCGGAGCCTCAAAACCAGTAAGAACACAGAGCCAGGCCAAGCACCTGGCATGGAACCTGAGAGTAACAGTGTCCTTAAGATCCGGGTATTACAGGGATGCTGGGCATTGGTGATGCATGGTTGTGCTTGCAACCTCAGTACCAGGGAGGGGAGGGGGGAAGGATCAGGAGTTAAAGGTCATCCTTGGGTATATAGTCGGTTTGAGTTAATAAGGTCGAGGTAAGTCTGGGCTAGAGATCCTATCTCTAAATAAAGAATTAATAAATAAGTGGGTATGGATGGTGATGCACACCTGTGTAAGGTCTAGGTAAGCCTGGGCTAGAGATCCTATCTATAAATAAATGAATAAACAAACAAACAAGTGGGTATGGATGGTGATACACACCTGTGTTCCTGGCACTAAAGAGGCTGAGGCAGAAGGCTTGTGAGCTCAAAGCTAGGCTGATGCTACATAGTGAGACTAGTAAAAAAAAAAAAGGGGGGGGGTATAGGGGGCTGGAGAGATGATTCAGTGGTTAAGAGCACTGGCTGCTCTTCTAGAGGACCCGGTTTCCATTCCCAGCACCCACATGGCAGCTCACAACTGTCTGTAACTCCACTTCCGGGGATCCATCGCACCAGGTAATGCACATGGTGCACATATGTGTGCATGCAGGCAAAGTACACGAACACATACATAAAACAAAAATAAATAAATCTTTAAAAAAATAAAACCCTTGACTATAGGGAAAGTGGTCTGCTAAGTTCGGTCGCTTCTAAGCAAATTGTGTGCATTGACTTTCACAGAGAGAGAGGGAGAGAAGTCACTGCTGGAAACTGGACTCTGAAACCTTCACATCTGGCTTCCGGGGGAAGGGAAGCCCAAGGCTGGGGGTGTGGAGGGAGCGCTGGTAGAAAGGTCTGTGTGCAAACAAAGGCCAAAGCAGACTGGGGCTTCAGCTTGGCTGTGGAGCCACCTGACTTTATTTTTTAAAAATTGTGCTAAAAATGAAAAGGCACTTCTTTTTTTTTTTTTTTGTTTTTTGAGACAGGGTCTCTCTGTGTAGCCTTGGCCATCCTGGACTCACTTTGTAGACCAGGCTGGCCTTGAACTCACAGAGATCCGCCTGCCTCTGCCTCCTTAGTGCTGGGATTAAAGGCATGCGCCACCACGCCCGGCTGAAAAGGCACTTCTTAACCAGAGCGCCAAAGTGAAAATTCAGGTTTTCCTTCACGGCCTTATTTCAAGAGGCTTGAATTGGGACAAGAGTGAAAAATATCTCCTTGCTCAAACAGATGGCTGTTTTTCCACCTACTATCTTGCAAAAAGCACCTAAAATTACCTTAGCTCTTTGACTATTTGTTACACTGACCTGTTCAAAGATGGATTTTGTCTGCACTGAAAACAGATAAAAGCAAGCGCGCGCACACACACACTTTAAAAAATGTAAAAATGTAAATTTAAAAAACAAACAGGGAGCTAGAGAAATGGCTCAGCAGCTATGAGCACACGTTCTTGCTGAGGACCAGGCTTTACTTCCTAGAATCCACATGGTGATTCATAAGTACCCATAACTCTTAGTTCCACAGGGTCCAGTGCCCTCTTCCACCTTCAGTGAGCGCTGAATGCAACTTGTGAGCATACATACAGGCAGGCAAAGCACTCATACTTATGAAATATTGTTCTTTCTTTGAGATATGGTCTCTCTACATAGCCCTGGTGGCCCTGTAAGTCACTGTGTAGACCAGGCTGGCCTCGAACTCACAGAGCTCCTCTTGCCTCTGGCCCCCAAGTGCTGAGATTAAAGGTGTGTGCCACCATGCAGGCAAAATGAGTAAACTTTTTTGAGAAAGAAATGCTAGCTTTTCAAGCCAGGCAGGATAATACATATCTGAAATGTCCTAACTCAGGAGGCTGTGGCAGGAGAGTTACTGTGAATTTCAGACCAACCTGCAAGACAAAGTGAGACCTACACACACACACACACACACACACACACACACAGCAGTTTTTAGGGGACTAGAGAAATGGCTCGCCAGTTAAGAGCACTGGCTGTTGTTCCAGAGGATTTAGTTTTGAACCCAGAACCCATAAGTGGCTCACATCCAACTACACCTCCAGTTCCAGGGGATCTGATACCCTACTCTGGCTCCTCAGGTACCATCCATGCAAGTGGTACACAGATATGCATGTGGGCAAAACACCCATACACATATAACAAAAATTTTATTTAATTTAAAAAAAGAAAAAAACAGATAAACTTCTTGTAACTGTAAGTCGCATACATATATCATACGTTATGGCAGACAATGCTTTTCCCTCCTTCTCTTCCTCCTCCTTCTCTTTTAGAACGTGTATCCTCCCCAGCCTGGCCTGAAACCTGCTATTTGCCCAAGGGTACCCTTGAACTCCTGATCCTCCTATCTCTACCTCCAGACTGCGGTCAGGTGTGAACACAGCACCTACTTTATACAGTGGAAGCCAGAGCGCTAAGCACTCGCTCTACCCGCTAAGCTGCTTTTCCCTCAGGCAAGGCTAGCTCAAAGACAAGCCCACCCACCAGGACCAAACGCCTAGAGACGCCAGGTACTCACGCTTCTCCAGTGCTGGGTGCCTGGTGACAGTGTCTTTCTCGTCCCCTTCTTTTGTTGGTTAAAAATGCACCATGAACCTTAGGTTAGAGATTTTTCAAGGAAGATCTGTGGGCTTTGCAAGAGACTAAAAAACAAAAAACAAACAAACAGATGAGCAGCCATAAACAGACTCCTGGTAAGAAGGAGGTAGAGGACTGAGGACTGCGGCTCAGTTAGTAGAGTGCTTGCCTGGTGTGCAGCAAGCTCAGGGTTCCCCCCTCTGCTGTGCAGAGGCCAGGGTTGATGGCCTACACCTGTAATCCCAGCACTCAGGCAGAATCAGCTCAGAGGGGCAGAAATTGATGGTCATTTTGGGCTGTTTAGGGAGTTTGTGGTTCAAGGCAAGCCTGGATTATATGCGACACTGTCAAACAGAAAAGTAGGGGGCTGGTTGACCTCCCAGTAAGGATTTTCAAACGGTGGTTCAAACCCAAAGTTTCCTAAAACTGCTTCCCCTGGGAGTTGTTGAAGAGGCAGAAGTAGACAGATCTCTGAGTTCGAGGCCAGCCTGGTCTACAGAGTGAGTTCCAAGAAAGCCAGAGCTACACAGAGAAACCCTGTCTCAAAACACTAGATAGATAGATAGATAGATAGATAGATAGATAGGTAGATAGATACATAGATAAAACTGAAAGTAGCTGGGCAGACTAGTACATGCCCAGAATCTCAGTGCTCAGGAGCTTAAGGCACAGAGTGTTAAGTTTAAAGCCAGGATCTACTATGCAACAAGAGCTTATCACAAAAGAATATAACAAAATAAGATGAGGGCTGAGAAATGGCTCACACAGTAAAAGTCCATCCTGCATTTAATTGCTAAGTGTTTTTTAAAAGCCAGGGGATGATCAAATGGCTCAGGTGGGTTAAAAAAAAAAAAAAAAAAAGCCCTCAGTGTGTAAACCTGATGACCTGAGTTCAAATTCCAGAATAGCCTTGAAAAAGAGAGCCGATCCCAAAAACTTGTCTTTTGACCTCCACAGGAGCACCATGGCACTTGCACACCCCCACACTCACATACAGACACTCAGGCATGTGTGTCCCAGCACATGCATTCATGTGCATGAGGGCACACACACCCCAAATATATGTAGATTATAATGAGAGTATTAGTAGATGAAGGTGCAAAATCTCAGTAGAACAGTAAGATAAGCAGGAATGGCTAAGCACCGGAGTAAAAACCCAGGCCTGGTGGTGTTGCCATAATCCTAGCACTCAGGGAGCTACAGCAGCAGGACCACTGCAAGTTCAAACCAGCCTGGACCACATAATTAGTTTCCAAGTGTTAGGCCAACCTGGCCTATAGACTCTGTCTCAAAACAAAAACAAAAACAAAAACAAAAAACAAAACAAAACCCCCCGGACAGTGGTGGTGCATGCCTTTAGTCCAAGCACTCGAGAGGCAGAGGCAGGTGGATCTCTGTGAGTTCGAGGCCAGCCTGATCCACAAAGGGAGTCCAGGACAGCCAAGGCTACACAGAGAAACCCTGTCTCAAAAAACAAAACAAACAAATATATGACTACACCCTTCAAAAAGGAAGCTATGTAAAACACACACACACACACACACACACACACACACACACACACACACACACTTAAAATAAAACGAACGAATTTAATGAATGAAAGACTTAACATCCACAGGGCGGTGGTGGTGCACGCCTTTAATCCCAGCACTCAGGAGGCAGAGGTAAGTGGACCTCTGTGAATGCGAGGTCAGCCTGGTCTACAAAGCGAGTCCAGGAAAGTCAAGGCTACACAGAGAAACCCTATCTCGAAAAACAAAAAATAAAATAAAATAAAATAAAAAGAAAGAAAGAAAAACTCAACATCCAAATTAAAGCTATCCCTTTATATCTGTATATGGTTATTTATTTCAAATTTATTTCTAATGAAAATGAAGGCAAAGTCAGGACACCTCAACTCCCGGTTTGGAGAATTTTCCTGTCTTTTTCAGATGACTCTCCGGTGCCAGATTGCATCATTCATTCATGCTGTTTGCCGTGGAGAACGAAAAAAGTGAAGCTAGCTAAAATATGAACCAACGAAAAGAAAGGAAGTCTTGGAGTCCCAGGAGATAACCCACCTATCCAGTAAAGAGTCAGAGAGGCCATGGCTGTGGGAAAGCGAGGACTTGGTGCATCAGAAAGCTGGACACAGAGCAAGACTGGCGCGGGCGGGGAACTCACCGCGGTTCTTGGGCCGCGCCGATCTTCACCGGTGCCTGTAACTTCCCGGTAGCAGCGAGGTCTGGAGCCGCAGCAACGTGCGAGCGCTGCGTCCTGTGGGAGGTGACCGGTACAGAAGATCACAGCCCTCGCCAAGGCTGGTCTGGGATCTGCTGATGCAGTGGCTTCAGAACAGTTTTGCATGTGCGTTTCCAACTGGAGACTCCAGATCTCAGCTCTGCAAAACCCGGTTAGAACGCTGCCTTGGTCCAGCCCCCAGGGGCGGGGCTTCCCGATCCCGCCTCCCACCTCTTCTCTGCCTAGGGGCTCCGGGTTTGCAGAGCCACAGTGAGATCTCTGTGATCTCTAGTTGGTTGAGTTAGCTCGAAAGACTTTCAGAAGCCGCGCCCCAATGCCAGATCCCTGCACACAAGAATAGCGAATTTTGCAATGCACGAAGCCCCTTTGTGAACCCTTTCTGAAACCCACATTTCCTACGCTGTCCCTGCAGGTGCCAGGAAAATTACAAAATCTACATAGACTTGCTGGCAAAGAAACTCAGTTGGCAGAGTGTTTGCATAGTGTGCAAGAATTGATTTGCGCTGGGCGGTAGAGACCCAAAGCACCGCGGACGGCAGAGACAGGCGGATCTCTGAATTGGAGGCAGCCTAGTCTACAGAGAGAGTTCCTGGACAGCCAGGCTACACAGAGAAACCATGTCTGGAGTGGGGGAGGGGGAGGAGGAGGGGGAGGGCGGGTTGGGTTTCATCCCTAGCAGTTCAAGCCTACAATTCCAGCACTCAGCAGGTGGAGACAGGAAGATCAGAAGTTCAAAGTCATCCCAACATTATAACTTTGGGGCCAGCATGAACCACAGGCTAAAAATAAAAATACTTTTTTCACACCTAAACTCAAACAACAACAACAACAACAACAACAACAACAACAAAAAAGCTCAAAATTTTTGCAGGACGGGAGAAAGGCACGGAAGTTAAGCATGCTTACTGCTCTTGCAGGAAAGCCAGGTTCGGGTCCCAGCCCCTGTATCTGGTGGCTCACAACACTTGTAATTCTAGTTCTGGGAGATCCAATGCCTGTTGCCCTCTGAGGCCATATGCAGGCACATACATACACATAAATAATATGTTTATTTTAACATTTTAATTTAATATGTATTGGTATTTTGTCTGCAAATAAGTCTGGCACTTTGGGCATGCCTGGTACTTGCTGGGCCAGAAGGGACATCAGATCCCCTAGAACTGAAGTTACAGAAGGTTGTGAGCTACCATGTGGGTACTAGGAATCAAACTCAGGACCTCTGGAAGAGCAGCCAGTGCTCTTAACCACTGGGACATCTTTCCGGCTCACTTATTTATATCTTTGCAATTGATTTTTTTTCCTCATGTGTATACTTGTGTGGTGTACATGCATGTTTTCACATGTGTGATGAGTGCTTCTGTGTCTACTGGAGGCCCAAGGTTGGTAGCAGGTGACTTCCTCAATTACTTTGCACCTTACTCATTAAGGCAGGAAATGGACATTGAACTCAGAGTTCCTGCATACAACTATTCTACATAGCTGGTTTGCTTTGAGGACATTTCTGCCTTCCCAGTGCTGGAATTTCCATTCCACCCCACATTTATGTGGGTTCCATGAATCTAAACTCCCATAATGGGCATATGTGGCAAGTACTCTAGCCACTGAGCCATCTTCTCAGCCCCTGTACCTGTTTGTTTTTATCTGTCCATTTGGTTGTTTTGGGGGGCTTGTTTCTCAAGTGTGTGTGTGTGTGTTTGTGTGTGTGTGCTGGAATTGTGAACCAAGGGCTTTACACATACTAGTGAGCATTATAGCTCTAGCCTTTTTTTTAAAAAGATGTATTTATTTATTATGTATGCAGCACTCTGCCTGTACATACACTTGCAGGCCAGAAGAGGGCACCCTGGGGTAGTGGGAATTGAACTCAGGACCTCTGGAGCAGCAACCAGTGCTCTTAACCTCAGAGCCATCTCTCCAGACCTCTAGTTTTCTTTTTACTTCCTAATTTGAAAATGAGGCTAAGTTGCCCAAACTAGCCTTCAATTACTGTGTAGCCTTGTCAGTTCTTGAACTTGTGATCCTTCTGCCTCAGCCTCTTGAGTAGCTCCAATGACAGGCCTGAAGTGTCCAGCAGGCCCCTGTTCCGTCCTGTCCCACCTGCCCCCTTCCAGATGTTACTTGTCCAGCTATTACTTTATCATAACTATTAAGGTTATGTTTAGAAACCATGCCCCCCCAAGTTTTGAAATAACAACCTACCCAATAACATGTACATATTGGGTAATAACTTAAAAAGAAATATAATAGGAGATACAGGTATTAAACAGTAAACATGTATTTAAGTGTAGACAGCAATGGATGTTTTTTTGCTGCTGTTGTTTTGTTTTGTTTGGGGTTTTTTTGTTTGTTTGTTTTGTTTTTTTTTAAGACAAGGTTTCTCTGTTTTAGCGCTGGCTGCCCTGGAGCTCACTCTATAGACCAGGCTGGCCTCAAACTCACAGAGATTCTCCTGCCTCTGACTCCTGAGTGCCGGGTTTAAAGGCGTGCGTCACCATGGGCCGGACTAGCAATGGAAATTTTTATGTCAAAAGGAAAACCTTGACTATATAAGTATGAATGGCTGCAAGAGTCCATTTGGCTATTATTCCTCCTTTACATATTTATTAAATAAATTTCAGACATTTAAAAAACGTATCATGGTTCCTATAGCCTCTTCATCTCACACCTGTACAATGTTTGCGCACAAGATGGGAGCATTGATGTTGAGCCAGAGTACACAATATATCTAAACAGTGAGTCAGGGGCTGGAGAGATTGACCCAGGGGTTAGGAGCAGTGAGTTCAATCCACTGCTTTCACATCAGGCAACTCACAACTTCAGCTCCAGGGGAAGCTGACACCTCAGGCCTCTCCAATCACCCACACTCATGCACTCACATACACAGACAGACATAGCATGTAGGAAATAGATAAGAAATCTTTATGAGTTGAAAGGCAGACAGCACTACACACTCTAATCAAACAATAAACAAACATATACACAAAATTACACAGAAAAGTACGTGTCATAAATACAGCAACAACAGGAGCTGGAGATATGGCTCAGAGGTTAAGAGCACTAAGTGCTCCTCCCGAGGTCCTGAGTTCAATTCCCAGCAACCATATGATGGCTCACAACCATCTATAATGGAATGTGAACCCTTCTGATATGTGTGAAGACAGCACACACACACACACACACACACACACACACACACACACACACGTGTGTGTGTGTGTGTATATATATATTTTGTTTGTTTGTTTTGGTTTTTCGAGACAGGGTTTCTCTGTGTAGCCTTGGCCATCCTGGACTCACTTTGTAGACCAGGCTGGCCTCGAACTCACAGCGATCCGCCTGCCTCTGCCTCCCGAGTGCTGGGATTAAAGGCGTGCACCACCACATCCGGCTGGTTTCTTTGCTTCTTTCTTTCTTTCTTTCTTTGACACAGGGTCTCTCTGTGTAGCCTTGGCCGTCCTGGACTCACTTTGTAGACCAGGCTGGCCTCAAACTCACAGCGATCCGCCTGCCTCTGCCTCCCGAGTGCTGGGATTAAAGGTGTGTGCCACCACGCCCGGCTGAGCAAATGTATTGTTACTGTGTAGAGGACCGTGTGTCTGCATGTGAGCGTGCAGCCATGAGTGCAGGCCAGAGGTGTCAGGTTCCCCTGGAGCCGGAGTTACAGATGCTCGTGAGGTGCCTGACGCAGACGCTGGGAACCAAACTCAGGTCCAAGAAGAGCAGTAGCAACTGCTCTTAATCACTGAGCCATTTCCTGTAGCCGCTGAACTTTTCCAAACCTATTTATTTGGGGTTCTTTAATGCTTATACCTTTTTAGACTCAGTTCTTTGAAGTGATTCCACTTTTCGTTGTTGGGATTCCAGCAGTCCCGTTAAACAGCAAACCAGCATTTCAGCAAAGGCGACTGCAACCGTAGCAGCCGGAACCTGCAACCTTGAAGCGTTCTCTGGAGTGCTTCTCTCTAGGACTGTCTCAAAGTAGAGCTAGAACAGCCGTTCCACCATGAGCGATGGGAAGCCAAGCCTCTGTTTTAGGCTCATATACGTATATACTCTGAGAGGCTAAGGCGGGGCACAGGGCTCAGAAGGCCTCAGCAGGACACAAGGGCCTCTGGGAACCTTTTCAGGGAGATACCTCAACTTTATTCAAAGACTACACAAAGTCTGTTTAGTCCTTGGGGAGTGGGTAGGGGCCTCCCAGGATAGGTGTCCATAAGTGGTTGAAACTAGGCACCCCAAGGATGCTTGATTTGCATTTGGCAATACACTATCATATGCTGGCACACAGTACCTAATTATCCTATAGGCGCAGGGAAGGAAGAGCTAGCAGAGAGCTGTGTCAAAGGCCACGTATCGGGTGTGTTAGAGGCACCTGTGTCTAAAGAAGCTCTCAGATGAGGTCAGGCAGAGTGGGCGGTCCTGCTGGGGAGAAGGAGTCTCCATGTAGGCCCGAGCTCAGAAAGGCCATCCGGACTGGGAGGACTGCAACCTCAAACACCGGGGTCCTGCTGGCATCACGTCATCTTGGGGTACATAGTAAGCCTGACTCAAAACCTGGTATGGTGGCACATGACTATACTTATAGCACTCTGGAAACAGAGGCACAAGAATCATTTCAAGGTCATTCTGAGCTACATACTAAGTTTGAGTTCAGCCTGGGGTACATGAGACCCTGTTAGTTTTTGTTTTGTTTTAAGGCATAAATAAATAAAATAAGGTCAGAATTGGGGAATGCAGTACAGTGGTGGGGCATGCATCTGTTCAGACTGAAGGACAACACTAAATACAGTCCTAGATAAGATCCTAGGACAGAAACGACACATCAGTGGTTGGCGAGATGGCTCAGAGGTTAACAGCACTGGGTGCTCTTCCAAAGGTCTTGAGTTCAATTCTCAGCAACCACATGGTGGCTGACAACATCTATACAATGAGAGCTGGTGCCCTCTTCTGGTGGGAAGCACACATGCAGACAGAACATTGTATATATAATAAATAAATACATCTTTAAAAAAGGAAAAAAGAAGCCGGGCACGGTGGCACACACCTTTAAGCCCAGCACTCGGGAGGCAGAGGCAGGTGGATCTCTGTAAGTCTGAAGCCAACCTAGTCTACCAAGCGAGTCCAGGACCTACACAGAGAAACCCTGTCTTGAAAAACCAAAAATAAATAAATAAAAGGAAAAAAAAAGAGAGAAAGTAATGACACAGTGACATGGCTAAGAAATCTAGAGCTATGTGATGATTAGTTTTGTTCTGTTTTGATTTTTTGTAATATGTCTGAGTGTGTTGCCTGAATGCATGCATGTGTATCACATGAGTACCTGGGGCCGAGAGGTCAGAGGAGGGACTCAGATTCCCTGGAGCTAGAGTTATGGATGGTTGTGAGTCACCATCTGGGTGCTGGGAATGAACTGGGGTCCTCTGCAACAATACATGCTTTTAACTGCTGAGCCATTTCTGCGGCCCTGTTAGGGTTTGTTTTCTTTTGTTTTATTTTTAAGATTTTCAAATTATTTTTAGTTATGTGTTAGGGACAGTCTACATGAAATCTGTACCCAGAGACCAAAAAAGGGCACCAGTAACTCAATTCCAAAGGATTCCACACCCTCTTCTGACCTCTGAGGGCACCAGGCATGCATGCATGTGGTATACATACAGACAAAAGGGCAAAATACTCATAATCATAAAAGAAAAACATTTCTTGGGACAAGGTTTCTCTGTATAGCCCTGGCTGTCCTGGAACTTGATTTGTAGACTGACCATGTTGGCCTCCAACTCAGAGATCTACCTGCCTCTGCTGCTTGAGTGCTGAGATTAAAGGCATGGTGGCCAGGCAAATCCCAATATTTAGATGTTGAGGACAAGAGGATCAAGACGTCAGGTCATCTTCAACTAGTGACTTTTAGGCCAGTTTTGGCTACATGAGACTGTGTCTTGCGGATGATGAACTGGCTTAGACGGTAAAGGTGTTTGCTCCCAAGCCTGGCGGCCTCAATCTGTCCCTAAGGACCCACATGTTAAAAAAAGAGAACCAACTCTTAAAGTTGTCCTCTGGCCGGGCAGTGGTGCTGCATGCCTTTAATCCCAGCACTCAGGAGGCAGAGGCAGGCAGATCTCTGAGTTTGAGGTCAGCCTGGTCTACAGAGTGAGTTCCAGGACAGCCAGGGCTACACAGAAAAACCCTGTCTCAAAACATGAACCCATCCCCCCCAAAAAAACCTGTTCTCTGACCCCCCCTCTATCTATATACATATATATTCTGACACAGATGCAAACACCTACACACATACATGCGTACATACTTATACACACGAATAGGAGTAATAAAACCTTTTTGAGACTTTTTCAAGCAACGACAAATGACACCAGAAGTGTCATTATATGCTGTTTTGGGAGGAGGCCAAAGCATGTGACAATCACATATCTCCAATGTACCTTATAGACATTCTAACACATATATGAAATGCCACAGAGATTTTTAGTAGCAAAGTATTAAAATAAACTTGGCCCAATGGGAAGTGTGAAAGAAATTACGATGCAGGGCTAGAGAGGTGGCTCAGAGGTTAAGAACACTGGCTGCGGCCAGGCGTGGTGGCACACACCTTTAATCCTGGCACTCGGGAGACAGAGGCAGGCAGATCGCTGTGAGTTCGAGGCCAGCCTGGTCCACAAAGCTAATCCAGGACAGCCAAGGCTACACAGAGAAATCCTGTCTCAAAAGAAACAAAAAAACAAAAAACAAAACAAAAAAAAAAGAGCACTGGCTGCTCTTCTAAAGGTCCTGAGTTCAGTTCCCAGAAGCAACATGCTGGCTCGCTACCACTTGTAATGAGATCTGGTACCATCTTGTGGCAGGTGGATGTACATGCTGGCGGAATTCTGCATAATAATAAATCTTAAAAAGAAAAGAAAAGAAATTACGATGTAGTCACTCAGTGAATTAATTATGGTACTGTAAAAAACAAAAGCAAGCCAGGAGGTGATTTTGCACACCTTTAATCCCAGCATTTGGGAGGCAGAGGCAGGTGGATCTCTGAGTTTGAGACCAGTCTGATCTACAGAGCAAGTTTCCGATAGAGCTACACAGAGAAACTGTCTCCAAAAAAAACACAAACAAACAAACAAACAAACAAAAGCTTAGCCAGCTGTGGTGACGCTGGGTAATGGTCATTGTGAGAATGACACAATTGCTGGGGTGTAGTTCAAAGGTAAAGCACTAGGTTTGATGGTGCATGTCTGTAATGCCTGCATTTAAGAGACAGAGAGATGCAGCTGGAGAAATGGCTTGGCAGCTGGGCTTCTCTTCCAGAGGACCTGGGTACAATTCCCAACACCCACATAGCAGCTCACAACCACAGCCCTATGGGACTGGATGCCCTCTTGTGGTGTGCAGACATAGATGCAGACAAAACACCCATATACATTTAATAAATAGATAAATGGATGGATGGATGGAAGGATGGATGGATGGGTGGGTGGGTGGGTAGATGGATGGATGGATGGGTGGGTGGATGGATGGATGGGTGGGTGGATGGATGGATGGGTGGGTGGATGAATGGATGGATGGATGGTGGGTGGATGGATGGGTGGATGGATGGATGGGTAGGTGGATAAATGGATGGATGGGTGGATGGATGGATGGGTGGGTAGATGGATGGATGGATGGCTTAGTGGATGATGGATGGGTGGAGAGATAGGCAGACAGATGGTACATAGAGGCAGGAGAATCAGGAGTTCAAGGCTAGCCTTGTCTACATAGTGAGACTTTTTCTCAAAAACAGAACAAACCACAAACTTTTAACACCTCCAACATTTCTTCACTAAAGTGTTGAGGAATATTGTATTTATTGCCAGTGTCAGCCCTGAGTTTTCCTGTATAGTCTTTAATTTTCCAACTCAATCCAGCATCTACCTGTCCCTTTCTCTCTACTTTGTAAGCAAACACCTGACTCTGGAGTCTCCCTCTGCATCATTTTACCGGCAATGGTAATGAAACTGCATGGTCCATGTAAGTAAACAGGGATCTTTTTTTGTTTGTTTGTTTGTTTCTTTTTGGTTTTCCAAGACAGGGTTTCTCAGTGTAGCCTTGGCTGTCCTGGACTCACTGTGTAGACCAGGCTGGCCTCGCACTCACAGCAATCTGCCTGCCTCTGCCTCCCGAGTGCTGAGATTAAAGGCGTGCGCCGCCACACCCAGGGGAAAACATGGGTCTTCCATGTGCCTCTTATCATATACACATCTTTTGTGATTTTCAAATCTACAAACCTACTTAAAAAACATTACACCAGCGGAGGGGAGGGGGTTTGGTGGCAAACGCCTTAAATCCCAGCACTTGGGAGGCAGAGGCAGGTGGATCTCTTGTGAGTTCGAGGACAGCCTGGTCTACAAAGTGAGTCCAGGACAGCCAAGGCTACACAGGGAAACCCTGTCTCGGAGAAACCAAAATAAAAAACAAACAAACAAACAAAAAAACATAGTACATTTACTCCAGGCAGAGGATAGGGAATAACTCTTTTGAAATGTTCGGTGCTGGGATTGCAGCCAGGGCCTCTGCCCCTGCTAAACCAGCGCTCAACCACTGAGCTGCAGTCCCCATAGTTCGTTCTTTTTTTTTTTTTTTTTCAAGATAGTCTCACTATGTAGCCACCGCTGGCCTGGAACTTTTTATGTAGACCAGGCTAGCCTTGACCTCACGGAGATCTCTGCCTGCCTCCCTAGTGCTGGGATTAAAGCCATGTGCCACTGTGCCTGGCTCTGTATCCTTGTTATAATGAGTAACACACAGGTTGAGGAAAATGAGAATTCCTTAGTTCTATCAAAACGGCAAAAATCTCCAGTATAGGTCAGTATGATACACCCAGCGGTATTATGAATTGTCATGTGTGGAGAAGTGAGTCACATTTATGTACATGTTTATAAATTCAGATAGCATTTAAAAATTCAGCACTTAGCTATACCTAAGTGCTCAGACATCCCAGCAGGGGAAACACCTATACACTTAATTTTATTTATTTACTTATTTGTTTGTTTGTTTGTTTATGTTTTTAGAGACAGGGTTTCTCTATGTGTAGCCTTGCAAGTCCTGGACTCCCTTTGTAGACCAGGCTGGCCTCGAACTCACAGAGATGAACCTGCCTCTATCTCCCGAGTGCTGGGATTAGAGGCGTGCTCCACCACCGCCCGGCTACATTTAATATTCTTTTTTTTTTTTTTTTTTTTTAATGTTTAAAGGAGGCCTTTCATAGGCTGGGCACTACTGCCCAACCATGTTTGAGTTTTCAGTAGGTTTAGTAGCTCACTTCACTGTGGAGGTTGGAGGACTGTTAGGCTTTCTACTGGATTGTCAATCCAGGCAACACAGTGAGTAGTCTAGCCAGACCACACAGTGAGACTTTATCGTTTCACATTAAAAAAATATAATTAATTTAAAAACAGAAACTCAACAAAACACCCACCCTGTCTTCGAATCAGCCTCAATGACCGGAGCCCTAGAAAGGGGCTAACGCTTGAATCTTCTCAACGCCCAACGCAAGCCATCTAGTACTTTCTACACGGCATACTTTCCCCTTCCCAGTCTTAACCCACCAGGGTACCGGGGAGGGATGCTCCTTCTGTGTTCCCACGTTTACGGATAAATAATAAATATAAATAAAAAATAAAAAAATCCGAAATCTGGGAAACCTCGCGAGAGTGTTGAGGGAAGCATCCGGAAGTCCAGCCGATGCCTCTGCTTCGTGTCACGCCCACATTGCGGAGCCCGAACATTCCTCAAAAACGACCTGTGGGACTTTTCTTGCACATTAGGCCCCGCAACCGCCGCTCATTAAGTCCTTAAAGTCCCGGATCATCAACAATGGGCGTCGACCACAACGGAACCTTAAGATTCGGAGCGCCGACTGCCAGAGAACAAGTTTCTCGGATGCACAATGACGCCGCAACTGGGCGTGGCGGCCGGGGCCTAGAGACTGGCGTCCTAGTGAGCCAATCAAAGAGCACTACCAGAGCCGTAGCCCAATGGAAGTGCCCCGTAGGCACGCTGGGGGCGGGCCAGGTACGTAAGACTTTTCGAGAAGACCCGCATAGAGCACGTTGTTCTCGGCCTCTCCCTGTGCTCGGCCAGCATGGCGGCGGTGAAGAGCTTAAACCCTAAGGCCGAAGTGGCCCGGGCTCAGGCAGCGCTGGCGGTGAACATCAGCGCGGCACGGGGCCTGCAGGATGTCCTGAGGACCAATTTGGGGCCGAAGGGCACCATGAAGATGTAAGGCTGGGCTGGCGGGAGGGTGGGCCTGGCGGGTCGGTGGCCCCGGGCCTTCGCGCTGACATTTTTCTATAATGCCTGTGCGATCTTCCATCCTAACCGCCCGAGTTCGCGCCTTTCGGGGTTGCCAGTCGCACCCACTCCATTTGGGGGAAGAGGATGCCGTGTGCACCCTTCCTGTGCCCAGAATTTCTTTTCTTTCCTTGTAGTTAGCAAATTAATGAAGTTCACTGGGACGTAGCGCTTTATTTTAGTTTCTTCTTACTCACTTCCTTTCTTTCTCCCCTCTTGGACCCGTTCCCCGAATTGCACCCGCTTTCGTGTCATATTCCCTTGGCCTCCTCCCGTTTACACCTCTTTCTCCGTTGTGAGACTTCTCATAATGTATATTTTGAGATAGAGTCTGACTGATCTCCTCTGGCTGAAGGAAAAAAAAAGAGAGGGAGAAACAGAACCACTACCTCCCCTTGGCTTTTTTTCGGGTGTTTGTTTGTTTTTTCAAGACAGGGTTTTTCTGTGTAGCCTTGGCTGTCCTGGACTCACTTTGCAGACCAGGCTGACCTCGAACTCACAGCGATCCACCTGCCTCTGCCTCCCAAGTGCTGGGATTAAAAGCGTGCGGCACCACGCCTGGCTTCCCTTTGGCTTCTTTAAGAAAGTCTTAGTTGACTTTTTTTTTTTTCTTTTTCCTTTCTGAAAAAGTCATACTCTTGCTCATCAATTCCTGCCCGCTTTACAGGCTCGTGTCTGGCGCTGGAGACATCAAGCTTACTAAAGACGGCAATGTGCTGCTTCATGAAATGGTAAGAGCTGGCCATAGTAAGTTTAAAAAATATATCTTGTCCTCCCATTTATTCTCGAGGTGGATAAAATTCTTCTTTGGCTCATCATTTTCTTTAAAGCAGAAATATAGGAAGTAATATGCTGGGTGAGGAAATATAGTCTGACACAGGTATTTGGAAACCTGGTTTTGTATTGGTTTGGGCCTACTTAGTCTGAGCTTTAAAAAAAATAGTGTATGAAAGATTGCTGTTTCTACTTTAGGCAAGTATGGTAGCACACTTGATCCCAGTACTCAGCAAGACCTCGTGAGTTCAAAGCCAGATTCTATCTCAAAAATAGGGCAACCGGGAAGGAAAGAAAAAAAAAAAAAAAAAACAACAACAACAACAAGCCCTCACCTTTCCACTCAACAACAGGAGAAATTAAAATGTCCGTACTTTGGTTTTTTGTTTGTTGTCAAACTCCTAGTGATTTCCTGCTTCTGCCTCCTGAATGCTGAGATTAAAGCTGTCCGCCTCATGCTGTGGTGGACATGTATTTTATCATAATTACCATATTTGTCCCAGGGGTCAAATTAAATTGATCCAAGCCCCCATTTCCCTCATCAGAGCTTTCAGGTCCTGTAGTCAAATCCCAGAAAAGGGAATGACTTGAAAATTCAAGCAAAATGTGGCCCGGCTGGCCAGTTTTAAGTAGAAGGCTTTAAAAGAAGTCTATCTTGTGTTTTTACCCCAGGTAATGTTATTAGTCATTTACATAGTTTTTATTCTACTTTCAGCAAATTCAACACCCAACAGCCTCTTTAATAGCAAAAGTGGCTACAGCCCAGGACGACATAACTGGTGATGGTACTACGTCCAATGTCCTAATCATTGGGGAGCTGCTGAAGCAAGCGGATCTCTACATTTCTGAGGTACACATGATTTTTTTCTTTGTGGTATGTTGCTTGGTGGGTTCTTGGTGCAAACTGATGTGATGCCAGCTGAGGGCACACCATAGGTGAGCTGCTTGATTAAATCTGAGAGCCTGTGCCGGTCTTTATCCTGGTCCAACATGAATGAAGAAAAGGTCAACTATATGTAAATGGTTTACATATTTATATTTTAACAGGCTAGCCTCAAACCCACAGACATCTGCCTGCTACTGCCCCCACATCTGGCCTGGTCTCTCTCTTTTGAGTAATATTTTAAAATGATGTGAATTAACTTCAGATAAGAACCTCTTAGACTGACAGCAACATTTTAGGAGCCAGTTTTGATTTTCATGTTTGTGATTGCACAGTGAACACCCAAGTGTGCTCTGTAGTGCTCTTGGCCTTGACTCTGTGCTAGAGTGAAGTCTGTTCTTTTCCTCTGCGTTGAAAGGAGTGTTATCCTTTTTAATGTATTCAGATGATCAGCACATCATGTTGTCTTAATTGTATTATGCATGAATGGCCTAGGGGTCCCTTCACATGTTACTGGGCTTGAATTCCATAGTGGCTAATTGAAGGTGCATGTGTTTGCATTGCTTTTCTGGCCATCTTGTTTATAGGGTCTTCACCCCAGAATAATAACTGAAGGCTTTGAAGCTGCAAAGGAGAAGGCACTCCAATTTTTGGAACAAGTCAAAGTAAGCAGAGAGATGGACAGAGAAACACTCATCGATGTGGCCAGAACATCTCTACGAACTAAAGTTCATGCTGAACTTGCAGATGTCTTAACCGAGGTTTGTATTAAGCACAGTGTGTGCGTATGATACAATGCACAGGGGAAGGCTTACACAAACACCTGTTGCTAGCATTAAACCTGTAGCAACTTCACACGAATGCTGTGTAGAAAAGGGGGTTAGGGTTTCCTCTAGGCAGTAATAAAGGAATCTGTCTTCAAAGTTGGAAGATTAAATTGTTACCAGGCCAGGTTTGGGGAGAATAACTGACACTATGTTTTAGAAAGCCTCTAGTTGGCTCTTTATTCTCCCCTGCACATGTAAAGGAATTGGCAGCTTGATATTGTATGTCAGGGTCAAATCAAATTAACATTTCTCTCCTGATGCTGTGGGAGACTTCACTCTGCTAGGTCTCAATAAACTATAAATTTATTGTAAAAGTAAATTGTTGTAAGGTGTAGTTATGTGTGTTTGGGGATAGGGTGAGTTTGAAATAGATAACGGTGATGCTAATTCTCCAGACAGTTACAGGGTGAAGTTTTAAAGACAAAAATTACTTTAGTCTTTTACATTTGTCTAAAGAACATACATTGTGTCAACTTCTGCAAATTACATTTATTAATGGTTATCTCATAGGCTGTAGTAGACTCCATTTTGGCCATTAAGAAAAACGATGAGCCCATTGACCTCTTCATGGTTGAGATCATGGAGATGAAGCATAAATCTGAAACTGATACAAGGTAGGTACAAGAAGGCTTTGAAGTGCTTTCTGCCGCTGAGTGGCCCTTCAGCTGGTCAGGTTTGTGTTGGATAGGTTACTGGGTGTGGCATTTGCTCTAAGTAGCATGGACTATTGAAAAGAAGGAGGGCTGTGCTCTGTGTGTGGTCAGTGTGACTCAGAAATATGAACATCAGTGAGCATTTATTGATAGGCTTTAGGACAGTGCACTAACAGGAAGACTGCTGGTTAATTAAAACTTTGTTCAAAGATTCTAGTTTGAAAGCTTTCCTTTTGTTTTTTTGAGAGGATTTCTCTGGGCAGTCTTTCCTAACCACTTTTGTAGACAAGGCTGGCCAGGAATTCATAGAAATCCCCCTGCCTCTGCTTCCCGAGTGTGTGCATCCATCCCTAGCCAAAAACATTTCTTTAAGATAGTTAAAGTGATCACAGTTTGATAGTCTGCTGCTTGTAGACATGCAGGGTGGTTATTTCTGCTTGGGCAGCTGTCCTGTGTCTTACAGCATTGCCTTTTCTCATTTGACCTTAAGTTTGTTTTTATTTGCATTGGTGTCTTGTCTGTATGTATGTCTGTGTGAGGGCATCAGATCCTCAGGAGCTGGAGTTACAGATAGTTGTGAACTGCCATAAAGTTGCTGGGAATTGAATCCAGGTCCTCTGGAAGAGTAGTCAGTGCTCTTAACCACTGTGCCATCTCTCTAGCCTCAAAAAGTTTTTTAAAACAACTTATAGAAATGAGTGAACGCGCATGACAATCACACTGCAGCGGTTATTAGTGTGTGTCATTCTCCTGGCTGGTGTATGTAAATAGAAGTAGTATAAAATTTCCCTGTGTTAGGGCCGGGCGTGGTGGCGCACGCCTTTAATCCCAGCACTCGGGAGGCAGAGGCAGGCAGATCGCTGTGAGTTCGAGGCCAGCCTGGTCTACAAAGCGAGTCCAGGACAGCCAAAGCTACAGAGAAACCCTGTCTCGAAAAAAGGGAAAAAAAAAAAAACTTTTCCTGTGTTAAAGCTTAATCAGAGGTCTTGTTTTGGATCATGGAGCACGGCATCCTGACATGAAGAAAAGAGTAGAAAATGCCTACATCCTCACATGCAACGTGTCCCTGGAATATGAGAAAACGTGAGTCTATGGTCCCTTCAGAATGGGAGGAAGTTGACATTCCTTTTACCCACTGTAGGGGTGGTAATGCGAACAAGCGGGGCTTGGGTTGTCTGTAACTCAGTGGTAGAGCACTTGCTTAGAATGTGTCCAGCCTAATGCAGCCCCTTCATCCTGTAAAACTAAGGTAAATACAGAAATCTCTCCTTTTCTATGCCTTTTTTTCTTTAAATAGAGAAGTGAATTCTGGGTTTTTTTACAAGAGTGCAGAAGAGAGAGAGAAGCTAGTAAAGGCTGAAAGAAAATTCATTGAAGATAGAGTTAAAAAAATAATAGAACTGAAAAATAAAGTCTGTGGTGATTCTGATAAAGGATTTGTCGTCATTAATCAAAAGGTAAGAACTTAAAATTATGAATCAATCTTGCTTATTACTAAAGTGAAGGTTATTGAAATTTCTTTGTTTTTATTCAGGGGATTGACCCGTTTTCCTTAGATGCCCTTGCAAAAGAAGGTATCGTAGCTCTGCGCAGAGCAAAGAGGAGAAACATGGAGAGGTGAGTGAAAGCCAACTTACTACTTTGCAAAGGAGTTAGAGTAATCCTTTAGCCAAGCATGGTAGCTCAAGCCTTTAATCCCAGCACACAAAGTGAATCCAGGACAGCCAAGGCTACACAGAGAAGCCTAGTCTTGAAAAACAAAACAAAAGTCTACCTTTGTGCATGTCACAACACACAGATGTAAGTGTGAGAACAGTATCCAGAGGTCGGCTCTCCTACCCTGTGCATCCCAGGGATCGAACTCAGGTTGATAGGTTCAGACTTTAACTTTGAGGCCCTATTACAGGCCCCAAATTTACCCTGTAACTTCACTCTATGGCCTGAGCTCTGCAGTCCTCAGCCCCCCGAGCACATGGCTACAGACAAGAAACACCATTGCCAGCCATTATTTTAACCATTTTAAAAGTGCAGGGAGCCTGAGGAGCTGCCTCTGTTCTTAGAAATATTTAATGTTCTTAAGGAGCACCTGAGTTCAGTTATCAACACCCACATGATGGTTCACAGACAACTGTAACTCTAGTTTCAGGGCTCAGAAGCTCTTCTGGCCACCGTGGACTCTTTTTTGTTGTTGTTGTTTTGTTTGTTTGTTTGTTTGTTTTTGGTTTTTCGAGACAGGGTTTTTCTCTGTGTAGCCTTGGCCATCCTGGACTTACTTTGTAGACCAGGCTGGCCTCGAACTCACAGCGATCCGCCTGCCTCTGCCTCCCGAGTGCTGGGATTATAGGCGTGAGCCACCACGCCCGGCTACCACCGTGGACTCTTACATGCTCACGAAAGTAGACTTCATTGGCACTACAGCTACTGCTGTGGTCATCATCCCTGTCACTTTTTTTTTTTTTTTTTTTCTTCCCCTTGCCTTTGAAACCTTCTATGAGTGGATAAGCATATTTGTCTTTTTCATATCATTGACATTTTTAAGACAGGCCTAGCTGCCCTCAAATGCAAAGAGATCTGTTTGCCTCTGCCATCTGAGTGCTGGTATTAAAGGCGTGTGCCACTGTGCCATCTGTATTTTGCATGCCTATGTATCATGGGCATTGACTGTCCATAGAGGTCAGTTTAGGGCACTGACTAGAACTGGGGAGTAAAGATGCGCAGTCAACATGTGGGCGGTATGGGCCGAGCCTGGGTTTATATGCAAGAGGCTCTAGGTACTCAATGCTGCACTATTTCTCCCACTTTTTTTTTTTTCCCTTAAGATTTATTTATCTTATGTATGTGAGAACACTATCTTCATGCACACCAGAAGAGGGCACCAGATCTCATAGCTGGTTGTGAGCCACCATGTGGTTGCTGGGAATTGAACTCAGGACCTCTGGAAGAACAGCCAGTGCTCTTAACTGTTGATCCATCTCTCCAGCCCCCTCCCACTTTTTTTTTTCTTTCTTTGAGTTTTAGAGAAAGCAGCTGAAAGTGGAAGTACGTTAGGTACGGTTGCACCCAAACCTTTAACCCTGACACCACTGGGGCAGTGGAGACAGTTAGTTGGCCCGCACACCTCTCAACCAGTCATTCAAAATTAAAAACAAGGGAGAAGGAAGGCTCCTGAGAAACACTCTTCCACAGAGCCCTGTCCACATGTTAGTCTTGTGAAATCGTGCTTAATGGCCTTGGCAGGGACGTTTAGATGGAGGTTTAGGGTCATTTACCAACTGTTTTATGATGAGTCGGAGGGCCCTGGGTTAAAATACAATTTCTTTTTGTTTGGTTGGGTTTGGGGAGAGTTGTTTTTTTGTTTGGTTGTTTTTGAGACAGGGTTTCTCTGTGTAGCCTTTGCTGTTCTGGACTCGCTTTGTAGACTAGGCTGGCCTCAAACTCACAGTGATCTGCCTGCCTCTACCTCCCGAGTGCTGCGATTAAAGGTGTAAAATACACTTTCATCATGCAATTCTGAGACTTCCTCAAGATTGTTGGTCTTCTTGATCATAACCGACTTGGCTAACTATTTCCCCTTAATGTGCTTCACCGTTGCAGGCTGACACTTGCCTGTGGTGGGGTCGCTCTGAACTCCTTAGATGACCTGAACCCTGACTGTCTGGGCCACGCAGGCCTTGTCTATGAGTACACACTGGTAAGCATTTTCTTCCTAAAGACAGGAGTATTTTGTTTATCAGTGATTAAGCAAATTTATGTATTTTGAGACAAGGTCTCAGTATACTGCCTGGGCTGGCCTAGAACTCTGAATAAGGCTCTTTGAACTGAGTTTAATTGAGGCTAATCAGAAGTGCATGGGTAGAGGTTATTTACTGGACCTGGGCAACTTAATAATGGTTACATCAGGTTTTGGGGTGTTTTTTGTTTCTTTTTCTGAGACAGCGTTTCTCTGTAGCCTTGGCTGTCCTGGACTCACTCTGAACATCAGGCTGGCCTCAAACTCAAAGTGGATCTGCCTGCCTCTGCCTCCCAAATGCTGGGATTAAAGGTGTGCACCTCCATGCTTACTGATAACCTGTTTTTGACAGTAATTTTCTCTTCTACACAGGGTGAAGAAAAGTTCACCTTTATTGAGAAATGTAACAATCCCCGGTCTGTTACATTACTGGTTAAAGGACCAAATAAGCACACGCTGACTCAAATCAAGGATGCAATAAGAGATGGCTTGAGGGCTGTCAAAAATGCTATTGATGATGGTACGAGTGACATCATATATACTTGATATGTTCTTGTTGCTGGTCTAAAAGGCATGGCTGAATACTGTGTTCTTTAGTCAGTAATTTACACAGCCAGACACCATGCAAGAGTAAAGTCTTCCTTTAAAATGATTGATATGCTATTTTTTATGGTATTATCATTATTAAAAATAAGTACAAATAAGCAACTAAAACTGGTGGCTCTTGAGCTATCGGCTACTTGTAGTTAGGTTGGACCATTTGGCTATCAGTTACTGAGTGCTTGTGCCTTAAAAAGGAAGTCTGAGCTGGGGGTGTTGCCTGTTGGTACAGCGCATGCCTGGTGTGTCTGAGACCTGTAGTTCCATCTCTATTACTGCAGAATAGATATGCTGTGTATATAACTGATCACAAACGTGTGCTGAATCCATAAGAAGTTAGTCACCTGGTATGTATATTCCCCTTTATAATGAGTTGTTTTGGCTGTCGAGACAGGACAGTCCTAGACTTGCTTGCTAGACTAGGTTAGCCTTGAACTCACAGAAATCTGCCTGTCTTTGCCTCCCAGGTGCTGGGATTAAAGGCATGCCGTACCACGTCCGGCTTGTAATGAATCTTAAACTTCAATTTTTGTTTTGTGGGTTTTATCTCTTTCTCTATAACCTAGCAATTCCTCTTTCCTTGCCCCACAGGCTGTGTTGTTCCCGGTGCTGGTGCAGTAGAGGTGGCAATGGCAGAAGCTCTGATTAAGTACAAGCCGAGTGTGAAGGGCAGGGCTCAGCTTGGAGTCCAGGCATTTGCAGATGCCTTGCTCATTATTCCCAAGGTTTGAGTATTTACTTAAGTCCTAGTTTTCTTTGCTGACAGCCTTTTCCTACAGTTAATTGTAAATATTAGTTTCCTACATTAGGTCAACCTGCTTGTAGCGTCACATGCCTTTAACCCTGGCACTTGTGAGGCAGAGGCAGGCAGGTCTCAGCCAGCCTGGTCTGCATAAGGAATTGCAGGCCAGCCACAGGTATTTGTAGCAAGTCAGTATTTCCTCAGCCCTGGGTGGGTGGGGTTTAAAAGAATACCCACCCTACCACACCCTAGGACAGGCAAGCTGTAAATCTCTGCAACTGTACAGGAGGGGAGAGCAGGTGTGGAGGTCAGGCGCGAATTGATGGCTAGTAGCCACACGGCAAGAAGGGAGGCTAAGCAAACAGATAAACACAGCTTCGAGGCACCAGCTCACTGGTTGTTGAAGGATAAAAGGAAATACTCACTTATTGTAGGCTTAACCCTCAGTTCTCAATGTGTCTTTTCAAGATTTAAATTTGTTCACTAGGTTCTTGCGCAGAACTCTGGTTTTGACCTTCAGGAAACATTAGTTAAAGTTCAAGCTGAACATTCAGACTCCGGTCAGCTTGTAGGTGTGGATCTGAACACAGGTGAGAACACTGCACCTTGCCTGTGGGGGTAAAACTAGGTGGAGTAAAGCTGGGGAAAAGGTAACAGTCAACACAACATGTATAGAGTGGATGGTTTAGTGTTATGGTGGTATCCCTGCCTTTAGCCCCTGTGCCACAAAAGTACATTATAAAGCAGAAAGCCTATTGTCAGTATTGTCGCTAACTTAAGAGATTTGGGAACTAGGGATGTCGGGAGCCTGGGAGTGTGTCCAGAACAGGGGTATCCAATTGTTTGGTAAGCAATGAACACTTCTTGACTATAAGTCATTGCTATAAAGGGATCAACCACGCGTCACAGATGTGCCTAGGAGCAGTGGTTGGATGGCTCCTGTGAGTAGTCAGTGATGAGCAGTACTGTTCCTTTATGTTGTAAAGATCCTGAGGTTGACGTGCTACAGCCTGTAATCCCGCAGAACTGAGGCAGCAGGAACACAGCCTGGATGCTGGCTTGGGCTACATACTATCTTAAAGAATAGTCTCAGTTGGCCTTTGGTTTCTGTTCTAGAATTGGTAAAATAGAATGTTTCCTTGAAAAGGGCATTTGATGATGTGTGGCTGTTTGCAGGTGAGCCAATGGTGGCTGCAGAAATGGGCGTGTGGGATAACTACTGTGTGAAGAAGCAGCTGCTGCACTCCTGGTAGGTGACTGCAGACGGGGGCTCTGCACCAGGCTTTACTTGGGCATAGATCGCAGTTCCAGGTGAAATGCTGTCTGTGTCTGAGCTGTGTTTTCTCTCTTCCCCTTCCAGTACTGTGATCGCTACCAACATTCTCCTGGTTGATGAGATCATGAGAGCTGGGATGTCCTCTCTAAAAGGTTGAAGCAGTCTACGGTGCAGCTGAATCTGTGATACCACAACACGATGTGGAGGGGTGGTCGTTTTTGTCCAAGCTTCAAGTGATTTGGAAAAGAATCTCCTGATTGAAAAAAAGGAACAGGACATTTGACACCTATTCAAATTATAATACTGTAAAAAAAAATTTTTTTTTTTCACTGAGTGTATCAGTACACTCAAAGCAGGTCTTTTTTAGCCCACTGAACAAGATGTTGGCTACAGTGATACAAATTACCCATTAAGATAAGCGTGTTGTCTACCTTGTTCCTTAAGTGTGTTTTGAAAAATTCTACTGGTTTTTCCTGAGCAGCCTGGTGGTGCATGCTGTAAGCCTAGTGCTTAGGTAGTAAGTCAGGAAGTTCCGCACCAGCCCAGGCTACAGGAGACCCCGGCTCAAAAGAATAATTGTTTTTGTTACAGATGTATTTTAAATTAGCCAGCCAGCCCCCTGTTAAACATGTAAAATTCTTGCCAATGTAAAACACATCTGGGTAATTTATGGTTTTCATAGTGTCTCTAATAAATACTTAGGAGTCAAGCTACTGAATCATTCATTCACTTTTTTGGGTGGGGGGGGGACTTGGAGACAGGGTTTCTCTGTAGCCTTGGCTGCCCTGTAACCAGGCTGGCCTCAACTCAGAGATCTTACTGCCTCTACCTCCCTGAGGACTGGGATAATAGCACTGCCTGGTTCACACTTGAAATAGCTGCTAAAATGCTTCTCTCAGAAAGGCTTACATGATGGGCTAGAGAGACGGCTCAGAGGTTAAGAGCACTTCCAAAGGTCCTGAGTTCAATTCCCACCAACCACATAGTGGCCCACAGCCAACCATAAGATCTGGTGCCCTCTTATGACTTGCAGGCATACAGGCAGGCAGAACACTACGTTTTGGTTTGTTTTTTAAAGAAAGCTGCCAGGTGCAGCGCCACACCCCTATAATCCCAGCACTCAAGAGGCAGAGGTAGGCGGATAGCTGAGTTTGAAGCCAGCCTGGTCTACAAAGTTGAGTCTAGGACAGCCAAGGCTACACAGAGAGACCCTGTCTCAGAAGGGGGCAAACAACACGTTAATAGGGACTGGAGGGATGGCTCAGCCAGTTAAGAGTACTATCTGCTCTTCTAGAGGTCCTGAGTTCAATTCCCAGCAGCCACATGGTGGCTCACAACTATAACGTTATCTAATGCCCTCTTCTGACAACAGGTGTACGTGCAGATAGAGTATTCTCTTTAAATATATGAATCTTTAAAATAACCAGGCGTACACCTTTAGTCGCAGCACTTGGGAGGGAGGCAGAGGCAGGTGGATTGCTGTGAGTTCGAGGCCCACGTGGTCTACAAAGTTAGTCCAGGACAGCCAAGGCCACACAGAGAAACACTGTCTCAAAACACACACACAAAGTAAGATAAATTGATATGAGGTTATCACATGGAGGTTGGGGCAGGGATCACAGTTCTAGAAGCCCAACCCCCACATCATGAGCACACAAGTGGGGGAAACAGTTGCAGTATAACAGCCAAAAGAAAGATGACTGAAAAATACGGATTTTGGCAGGGCGTGGTGGCGCACGCCTTTAATCCCAGCACTCAGGAGGCAGAGGCAGGCGGATCGCTGTGAGTTCGAGGCCAGCCTGGTCTACAGAGTGAGCCCAGGGCAGCCCACAAGCCTTTTAGGCTATTTCTCCAAACTTTTAAACTTAATGCTTTTGCATCATACCTGTCAAACCGTTGAGGTTCTCAGTATTTTCCAGTGAGTGGAATAAAAGTTTGAGTCCTGTGGTCTCATGTTACACAGTTCAGCTGACTAGAGAATGGCATCTGGGTGCAGAGATGGCTCAGCTACTTAGAAGTGCTTGCTGTTACGTAGTCGGGCAGTTCAGTTCCCAGAACCCTGGGCTGCTGCTAACATCATGGACACCAAAGTTTTCAGATTAGATAAAACAGCTCTACTGGGAACAACACAGGGTGTCCAATTCATTCGTGGGCGGTCCCTACAGACAAGCTCCCAAGGAGCGCCCTGCCATTGGTCACGAAATCAGGGCGTTTAGCATCAGGCAAGTGCGCAGGCGCGAGGGAGACCGAGCCTGCGTTCTGAGTCCTGGCGTCCTCGGCATGGGTTCCTGGCTCCTACTCCCGTCGCTGCTGTGGTTCCTCTCCAGCCCCAGGCTTCAGCTAGGTCAGTGTGCGGCCCTGTGCCTATATACCCCATTCCTCAGCACCGGAAAGAGATTGCGCCCAGCCTTCCAGATGCCGATGCCGCCGCCGTCCCGCCTCGGAGGGTTTTTGCGGGACCTCGGGCCGCTTGCTGGGTTTTTGAAGCAGGGTATACAGCCACGGTATACAATCCTGCCTGGGCCACTGAGGGCTGAGAGCATGCTGGCTTTCTTTTCTCCCTGTCGTCCCACCTTCCCGCTTGGGGCTGGTGCACATGGATGCACCCATAGCTTTTATTTGTAAAAAGCTTTGAAAGCTCAAGATACACTAACTCACATACACAAAAACCCGACACCGTCCCCCACCTTACAGCTAACAGTGCTCAGTACTGTCTGTCCAAATACCTTTTCTCTCTAGTTACTTTTTGGATTACATGAGTGTTCTGCCTCCTTGTGTGTATGTGCACCAGGAGCGTGCTGCCGCCTAAGGAGGTCATGTAGCATCCCTGGAACAGAAGAAAAAAAACCAGTAAACCAGTGAGTGGGTGCTAGAGACACAGATGCTAGCACCCTACTTTATCTTTGAGGCAGAGTCTCAACTATGTCACCTTGTCTGGCCTAGAACGTAAATTAGTCTGACCTCGAATTCATAGGTCTGCCTGGGCTAGCCTGTCTCTGGAATGTAGACCAGATTGATCCTGAGCAAGCTCTCGCAGCTGAGCCACAGCTCAAAGGCCCCTTGTTTACGGGTTTTTGTTTTGTTTTGTTTTGTTTATTTATTTTTGAGACAGAGTTTCTCTGTGTAGCCTTGACTGCCCTGGACTCACTTTGTAGACCAGGCTGGCCTCGAACTCACAGGGATCCGCCTGCCTCTGCCTCCCGAGTGCTGGGATTAAAGGCGTACGCCACCACCACCCGGCTCAGGAGAGAGTTATTTTATTTTTCAGGTATGTGTATGTTTGCCAAGTGTGTACAGATTCTAGCCAAGGATGGAAGACTTAACCTTGTCCCTAAAAAAATTTTTTTGCCTTGTTTTGTTTCTCTAGACAGGGTTTCCCTGTGTAGCCTTGGCTGTCCTAGACTCACTCTGTAGACAGGCTGGCCTGAACTCACAGATCTGCCTGCCTCCACCTCCAAAGTGCTGGGATTACAGACGTGCCACTACTGCCCAGCCATTTAAAAAAAAAAAAAAATTCCTTTTTTTTTTTTTTTTTTTTGTAACCAGGCTGGCCTTGAACTCACACCAGTCTCCATGTGCCTGTGCCTTCCTTGTGCTGGGATTAAAGGTGTGTGCCACCACACCCAGCTTAAAAATTTTTTGGTTTTGTTTTATTTTGTTTTGTTGTTTTTCAAGACAGGGTTTCTCTATGTATGGCTGTCCTGGACTCACTTTGTAGACCAGGCTGGCCTCGAACTCACAGCAATCTGCCTGCCTCTGCCTCCCGAGTGCTAGGATTAAAGGCATGCGCCACCACGCCTGGCTTTACACTTTTTTTTTTTTTTTAAGTGTTAGTTTGCTTGTTGAAGTAGAATCAGCCAGGCAGATTTCAGAAAAATCTCTAACACACCTATGCGCCCAAATTCTGGGGCTGAGGTTGGGGATGGTTCAGTTGGACAGTGCTTTCTTAGCACAGAACCTGGGTTCCATCCCCAGAATCACATAAACTGGGCACTTGTTAACCGTACCCCTAGGAGGTTGAGAAAGGGGAGTCAGGAGTTCAGCGTCATCGGCAGATACACAGTTCTAGGCCAGCCCGGTCTACATGAGACACCATCTCTAAAAAGGAAAAAAGAAAAGGGTTCAACAGTTCAAAGGGAGAGACATAGAAACATCATGAACAGAAGCAGGTGGAGCCGGGCGTGGTGGCTTGCATGTTAATCCCAGCACTCGGGAGGCAGAGGCAGGCAGAGCTCTGTGAGTTCAAGGCGAGCCTGGTCTATATGGTGAGTTTCAGACAGAGCTACATAGAGAGACCTTGTCTCCAGAGGTCAGGTAAGGAGTGGGCGTGGGGAGGGATGGAGAGGGGATGAAAATGTAAATAGACTTGAAGTTAGTTTCTTTTTTCTCCACCACCCCTGCCCACAAGGTTTCTCTGCATAGCCCTCGCTGTCCTGGAACTCTGTAGACCAGGCTGCCCTGGAACTCACAGCAATCCGCCTGCCTCTACCACCATAGTGCTGGGATTAAAAGCGTGTGCCAGACCCACCCAGCAAGGTTACTGTTTCTTAATTTGGTTTGAGGCAAAAGGGTTACATAAATAGTGGAGTATGGTCTAGAGAGATGCCTCAGCAGTTAAGAGGACTTGGCTGTTCTTGTAGAGGACCTAGGCTTGGTTACCAGCACCCACGCGGCAACTTGCATCTCTCCAGTTCTAGAGGACGCAGTGCCCTCTTCTGGCCTCTTTGGGTACTAGGCATGCACACAGTGCATGTACATACATGCAGACAAACATTAAAAATATACAAATATTTTTAGAAAGCTGGGTGTGTTAGTAGTGCACACCTTTAGTCTAAGCACTCAGGAGACAAAAGCAAGTAGAACTCTGTGGGTGTGAGGCCAGCCCAGTGTACCTAGCGAATTCCAGGCAAGCCAGCTCTGTACGTTGAAGCCCTGTCTCAACACAATAAATTTTTAAAAAATTAGCTGGGTAGTGCACGCCTGTAATCCCAGCACTCTAGGAGGAAGAGGCAGGCAGATTTCTGTGCATTCAAGGCCAGCCTGGTCTACAGAGCAAGTTCCAGGATATCCAGGGCTACACAGAGAAACCCTGTCTCAGAAACCACTCCCAAAATAATACAAAGAAACAATGAGATGAGTGAACTCCTATTTGTGTACATATATTTGCATGCATTACTGGTACTGTCCTGTTCTACAGGAAATGCCCAGGCTCCTGCCATGGTGCAGCTGCCAGGAGGGCGATTTTTGATGGGGACAGATGCTCCAGATGGCAGAGATGGTGAAGGGCCTGCCCGGGAAGTGACAGTAAAATCCTTTGCAATTGATGTATTTCCAGTCACCAATAAAGACTTCAGGTATTTGGGGGAGGGGGAACACTAAGCGGTTTTTCTGTTTTTTTAAGGGATTTATTATTTATTATTATGTACAGTTATCTGCCTGCACATACAACAGCAGATCAGAAGAGGGCATCAGATCACATTATAAATGGTTGAGAGCCACCATGTGGTTGCTGGGAATTGAACTCAGGACCTCTGGAAGAGCAGTCAGTGCCTTTAACCTCTGAGCCATCTCTCCAGCCCCTAAGCAGTCTTTCTAATCTTTTCTAATTCTAAGCTTTTCTTTCTTTCTTTCTTTTTCTTTTTCTTTTTTTGGTTTCTAGAGACAGGGTTTCTCTATATAACAGCCCTGTATGTCCTAGGCTCACTTTGTACACCAGGCTGGCCTCAAACTCACAGCGATCCGCCTGCCTCTTCCTCCCAAGTGCTGGGATTAAAAGCGTGCACCACTACACCCAGCTGAGGTTTCCGGGTTTTTGTTTGTTTGTTTGTTTTATCTCTGCTGTTGGTGGTGACGGTCTCGTTCACTTTGTTAGGAGTTGGACTTCATGCACTGACAGGATTCTAAGTAACTGGAAGTGGAAGATTCAGAAATTATGCCCTTGCAGGCATAACTCCTTTGATAAGAAAAATAAAACAGTAACAACAATTAAAAACCTAACTGCCCTTTATAGATTAATTTTTTTAAAAAAACTACTTTTCATAGAAAAAAAAAAACAGAAGAAACCTATTTCTCCTGAGTATCAGGTTCGTTTCTTGAAGGTTGTGAGAACTGTTGCAGGAGGCAAGGCTCCCTGAAGCAGAGGAGGTCGGGATGGGGTGTGGAATCCTAGCAAAGTGAATTCTCTCCTTCCAGGGAGTTTGTCAGGGAGAAAAAATACCGGACTGAGGCTGAGGCATTTGGATGGAGCTTCGTCTTTGAGGATTTTGTCTCCCCTGAGCTCAGAAACCAAGCAAGTCAGATGCCGGTGAGAGAACCTGGTCACAGAGCGGGTGGAGGTGGGAGCTGGGCAGAATCTTCTGAGGGATAAGGGTCACCTGGGTGCCATGGTTGGGTAGCTGACTTGGGAGCAGAGTGGAAGCAAGAGAGAGTAACACCCTGCCCTGTTAACCACAAGCAGCCAGGGTGGTAAAAGCCGGGCCTGGGGATGAATGAATATGCCTGTAAGTCAACTACTTGGGAGACTGAGGCAGAGCGGCAAGGCCAGGGCCAGCCTGAACACTTAAGGGAGACCCTGGCTCAGAAGGGAGTTTTTGTTTTTGTATTTTCGAGACAGGTTTCTCTATGTGTAGCCTTGGCTTTGGCTGTCCTGGAACTCACACTGTAGACCAGGCTAGTTTAGAACTCACAGAGATCCTCCTGCCTCGGCCTCCCGAGTGCTGGGTTAAAGGTATGCACCACCACTGCCCGGCATCACTCTAGATTTTGGGGGTGCTTTGTTTTCTGAGACTCATTATGGAGCCCAGTCTGGCCGGGAATCCACTGTATAGTCAAAGATGATCTTAAAACACCGATCCTCCTGCCTCAGCCTCCCAAGCGCTGAGATGACAGGTAAACGCTATTGTACCAGGTTTACGCAGTGATGCGGACTAAACCCAGAGCTTCATGCATGCTAAGGCAAGAGCTCTGCCAACTGAGCTACATGCCCAACCCTAGAATATCACTTTTAAAAGATCCCATCTAGGGCTGGAGAGATGGCTCAGAGGTTAAGAGCACTGGCTGTTCTTCCAAAGGTCCTGAGTTCAATTCCCAGCAACCACATGGTGGTTCGCAACCATCTAAATTGAGATCTGGTGCCCTCTTCTGACATATGGGCTCACATGTGGGCAGAGCACTGTATACATAATAAATAAATAAAGTCTTTAAAAAAAAAAAAAAAAAAAAAAAAAGATCCCATCTATAACCAGCTATGTGGAGTATACATTTAATCCCAGCACTTGGGGGAGGCAGAGGCTGGAGGTGCTCTGAGTTTGTGGCCAGCCTGGTCTACATAGTGAGTTCCAGGTCTTTCAGTCTACATAATAAGACCCAGTATTTTAAAAAAAAAAAAGGCCAGGCATGGTGGTGCATGCCTGTAAATCCCAGCACTTGGGAGACAGAGGCAGGTGGATCACTGTGAGTTTGAGGGTAGCCTGGTCTACAAAGCGAGTCCAGGACAGCCAAGGCTATACACAGAAACCCTGTCTTGAAAAACAGAAGAAACAAATCTAACCCAAAAAATAAAAACATGAAAGATTCCAGCCCACAGTCTTCCCGTTCAGCGTCGAATCAAGGGTCCTCACTGGGGGTCAGCTCGCCTTGCCTTCATGCTGTGTCCGTCTCTGTCTTTGCAGTCTGTTCTCTGGTGGCTGCCAGTGCAAAAGGCATTTTGGAGGCAGGTGAGTATTGCTTCCTCTGCCTTATTTTCTACCACTGCTAAGTTTCATTCTGGAAATTTGGCTTCTCTAAACCCCTAAGCAGCCCGGGAATTCTGAGTTGCTTTTATTTGTTTTGTTTTTAAGACAGGGTCTGTGTGTGCAACCCGGACTGGCCTGGAACAGGCTCTGTAGACCAGGCTGGCCTCCATCCGAGTAACCCCATTCCCTCTGCTCTAAATTCTTTTCCGTATTTCCTACTGCTCTCTTGACTGGAGAATCTTTTTGTTTCCCTCCTCCCGCCTTTCTCATGGCATCTTACTCCGTAGCCCAGGCTTCTCCTTCCTCGACCTTCTGAATGCCGGAATTACAGGTGTGTGCAACCACTGTTCTCACTCACGGAGACGACTTCCTTCCGGTACCTAGTGTAAAAGCTGAACCGAGTCCCCCCCAAGCCAAGCCCTTTTCAGCCTTTCCCTACACCCCAGACGCCTGGCTCACTTCAGCTGCCTGTCAGCCTGCAGGTCCCGGCTCTGGCATCCGAGAGAAACTGGAGCTTCCGGTGGTGCACGTGAGCTGGAACGATGCTGCGGCTTACTGCGCTTGGCGGGGGAAGCGGATGCCCACCGAAGAGGAGTGGGAGTTTGCAGCCCGAGGTGGCTTGAAGGGTATGTGGTCTCCTCTCTGATCCAGTTTAGACCGGTCACCTACAACATGCCTGCCGGAAAAGCTAAAAACCGGGAAAAGAGACATTACAGGGCTAGAGAGACTTAAGGGTTAGAGCTCTGGGTGTCTGGTGCCAAGGTATACCCCAAAGTCACAACACCCAACAAACCTCACAGAAGAGAGTTAAAGGGTGAGCGAAATATACGAAGGTGGAGAGAGGTGGCAGAGAACTAAGCAAAAGGCAGGCTTTATATGGAGGGGCAAAGGCAGAGCTTTCTAGGGTGACCTGGAAACTATGTGGCTGGATCTTAAGGTGGTTTGTTTGTTTGTTTCTGCAGGGCGGGGCCCGGCCACTCACCCACCTCGAGGGGCCGGGTGTAGCTGTTGGACAGCTTCAGGCCTGGTAGTCAAGGGGTGGAGCCTAGCGGCCTGATGTCTCCAAAAGCACAGTTTACAAGGGGAGACTGTGCCACAGAGAAAGGACTGTCATGGATAATCAACAGAGATAGCTCAGTGGCTAAGATACTGGCTGCCAGTCCAGAAAAACTGGGTTCAATTCCCAGCACCCACACGGTAGCACACACGTGTAACTGCAGTTCAGGAGATAAGGTGCTGTCTTCTGGCTTACAAGGGTCCTTCATTCGCAAGATACACCAAACACATAAAACAATTTACTTTTTTTTTTTGCTTTTCCAGACAGGGTTTCTCTGTGTAGCCTTGGCTGTCCTGGACTAACTTTGTAGACCAGGCTGGCCTTGAACTCACAGCAATCCACCTGCCTCTGTCTCCCGAGTGCTGGGATTTAAGGCATGCGCCACCATTGCCCAGCTTGGAAGAGGGAGAGAGTTAGTGGTAAACCCATCACGGTTCTGCTCACCAGTCTGTCATGCTGCAGCCCTCACTACGTAAACCGTTTTTAGAATGGAAAGCAGTTCCCCACTTTAAGCACATCTACATTCTCCATGAACACAAGGTTATATTTTTTCGTTTGGTTTGATTCTTGTTTTTCTTTTTTTTGAGACAAGGTTTCTCAGTGTAGCTCTGGCTGTCCTGGAACTCACTCCATAGACCAGGCTGGCCTCAAACTCAGAGATCCGCCTGCCCCTGCCCCTGGGATGAAAGGTGTGCGCCACCACTGCCAGGCAACAACAGGTTATACCAGTAATCAGTTTTAAACTATGACAAGTGAGGTTGCCTCCTACCTATTGATGTATGTGTGTTAAGTCCAACTAGCAGGTTCCTCCTGCCTTCCCCCGTTGTCTGTGTGTGCCTCCCTCCCACTCGAGAGCACAGTGAGCAGTGAGGTGTCCAGCAGTGTAGCCTACTCCCAGGCTGGGGAGAGCTAGGATGGAATGAAAGCGCATGATGTCAGTCTCCTTCCTCACCACTTCCTACCCACCTTCTGGTTTCCTGACAGTTTTTTGTTGTTGTTGCTCCCTCTTCTCACCCAGTCCTTCCTCTCCCGTCTCTTTGCCATCCTGCAGGCCAGGTTTATCCGTGGGGAAACTGGTTCCAGCCAAACCGCACCAACCTGTGGCAGGTAAGACCCGCCTTGCTCCTTCCCCAAGCCTTGAGCCCTGCAGAGCTACTGTTTCAGTCGCTGGTGGCACTAACAGTGCTATATGGAACAACTGCGAAGGCCAGGGACAACAGGGACAGTCTATCCTCCCAGGCAGAGTCACAAGTTGAAGGTCTTCCTGAGAAAGTGAGTCAAAATTTAAAAAATGACCGTACACTAGTGAGACCCTGTCTCAAAATAAAATAAAAATAGCCAGGTGGTGGCGGCAGCACATGCCTTTAATCCCAGCACTCGGGAGGCAGAGGCAGGTGGATTGCTGTGAGTTCAAGGCCAGCCTGGTCTACAAAGCAAGTCTAGGATAACCAAGACTACACAGAGAAACCCTGTCTCGGAAAAAAAAAAAAAAAAAAAAAAAAGAAAGAAAGAAAGAAAAGAAATATAACATGTGAGTGTATGCATTCCATGGCATACTTGTGGAAGTCAGAGGACAACCTATGGGAGTTGGGTCTCTCTTCCCATCATGCTGGTCAGGGGATCGAACCCAGGTCCTAGTCCTTGGCAGCAAACACCTTCATTTCACTGACACCCTTACAACATTGGTAAACAGTCACTTAAAAGAGATTAGTGCAACAGACTGTCACATAGTGTTAAGCAAATCACAATCCAGTCATCTTCCCTTGTGTAGGAGGGGCTTCTCAGTGCAGTTGTAGCTGAACTCCAGTGTGTTGGGCATATATGTGTGACCTCTGCATGTGTGTACAAGTAGGTATGTGTGGAAGTCAACGGTGCACCTATGGTACCTCCCTCAGTTGCTTCTCCACTTTATAGTTTTGGGATATAAACCAATCAATGCTCGTAAAAAAAACAAAAAAAATTTCAAAAAATAGTATTTTTAGCCAACTGCAGCACTTGGGAGGCAGAGGCAGGTGGATCTCTGAGTTCAAGGTCAGCCTGGTCTACAGAGCAAGTTCCAGGACATGGGTTCTGGGAACAGAATTCAGGTTCTCTTGGGTCCTCTGCAAGTATGGTGCGTGCTTTTTTTTTTTTTTTAAAGATTTATTTATTTTTATGTGCATCGGTGTTGTGCCTGCACATGTATGTCTGTGTGATGGGGTCAGATGCCCTGGAACTGGAATTACAGACAGTTGTGAGCTGTCATGTGGGTGCTGGGAATTGAACCCGAGCCCTCTGGAAGAGCAGCCAGTGCTCTTAACTGCAGAGCCATCCCTCCAGCCCCTCCACAGTATTTTTTGAGACAGGACCTCTCAGTGGGAGATGGAGCTCTCTACTTCATAGACTGGCTGGCCATTCGGTCCCCAGGACCTGCCTGTTTCTGCCTCCGAGAACTGGGGTTACAAATTGGAGCCACCATGCTCTGCTTTTCTGTGGGTTCTCAGGATATGAACTCAGGTCCCTCATGCTTAATTAGCAAAAGCCTCAGCCACTGGGCCATCTCTTTAGTCTCGCAACACAGAGAAAAATGAAGTCGAACAAATCACATCAACAAATACAGGCGGTGTCTTTAAGTAAAAGCAGGAAGGAGGGCTGGAGAGATGGCTCAGTGGTTAAGAGCACTGGCTGCTCTTCCAGAGGTCCTGAGTTCAATTCCCAGCAACCACGTGGTGGCTCACAACCATCTATAATGAGATCTGGTGCCTTCTTCTGGTGTGCAGGTGTCCATACAGGCAGAACACTTGTATACAAAATAAATAAATAAATCTTTAAAAAAAAAAAAAAAGCAGGAAGGAAATATGGAGGTGTACGGGCTCCGGGGCCTCCGTCCCTGGCAGGACATGCAGGGCCTAGATGGTAAGGGGACCTGAGGTCACTGTTCTTCGCCTATGAAGCAGCTGAGTAGAGTGACCCTGGCTTTCCTCAGGGTAGTCAGGAGCACCTGCCTTGGGACAGGCTGATAAATGTTTCACTTTCGTTGCTCTTGTCAGGGAAAGTTCCCCAAGGGTGACAGAGCTGAAGATGGTTTTCACGGACTGTCACCAGTGACTGCTTTCCCCCCACAGAACAATTATGGTAAGACTTCCTTTCATACACAGTGCCTGACAGGGCAGCAGAGGAAAGCTCTTCCCCGATCCTCCCCAGGGCATCTGGCGGGTAGGAGAGTCCCATACTTCCCCAACTGATGGCTCACTGCTACACTGTAGGACTATATGACCTCCTGGGCAATGTGTGGGAATGGACAGCATCCACATATCAAGCTGCTGGCCAGGACATGCGCGTCCTCCGGGGGGCATCATGGATTGACACAGCAGATGGCTCTGCCAATCACCGGGCTCGAGTCACCACCAGGTAAAAAGGGTCAGGGGACCACAAGCCTCCGTGGTCATGGCTGAGCTCCTGGATACTGGGTTCCTGGGCCCAAGTGGTCCAGAGCTGGGACCTAGGACAGGAGCTGCCTCTGCAGCCCTTTTTTTTTTTTTTTCACTCCAGCTCCTACTTCACCCGCCTCATTTTTGTATCCGGTTCACACTCCTCTCACCCTTCTTGCATATCCAACCTCCACTGAAAGGTTCAAGAGAAGCAAGCTAGCACTGCTGACCATAGGAAGTAAACATAGGTCCCCAAAACAGCCTGGGGACCCTCTCCTGAGACTGAGCGGCACTAAGGGAACTGTCTGTCTTCCTTCTCACACCTAGCAGGGCAGAGGGAAAGAGATAGAATTGCACAGCAGTTGGGTCATGGCCGGGAGATACGTGTTAACCGAGCCATCAAGCTACTAGATGCAGAAGAAGTCACTACTATAGTCGTTGGTTCAGGGAGGTGCTGGGGCTGCTCGTTTCATACGGTGATGAGTGGTAGCTCCCCCATCGTTGATTTAGTCCTTGGGGCTTCTGCTTCAATGGCTGCAGCTTCAATTTGGTCGGCCTTGGCCAAGACTCCTCGGGCTTTATAGTTTCAGATTTTAGATAGATAGATGGGATTTATTAGAATGACTTACAGGCTATGGTCCATCCAACCCAGCAAAGTCCAAGGTTCCAGAAGTTGGTCAGTTCATGGACACCGGCGGTCTCTGCTGGTCCTCTGTATATGCTGGAGCCCCGAAGAAGTAGGCGCTAATGCCAGTGAAGGAACGGGCCTGCTAGCAAGGCGAGGGCAAGCAGGGAAAGAGCAAAAGCTTCCGTTTTCCATGGCCTTATGTAGGCCTCCAGCAGAAGGTGTGGCCCAGATTAAGGTCTGGATTAGCCTTAGCTGTTGTGCTAAGCTTAGAGTGGGAGCCACTCATCAGTGGCCACTAAGAGCACCCTCCATGCTCACCTTACCACCCTGTCCCCTTACCCCGAATGGCACACTAGCTGGACTTGCCCTCAGCCAACTATGTTAGTTACTATTTGGTTGCTGCGAAGGGACACCATGACCAAGGCAACTCTTATAAAAGAAAGCATTTATTTTAATTGGGGGCTGGCTTACAGTTTTAGAGGCATAGTCCATGATCGTCATGGCCAGAGGCAGACCAGCATGGAGCTAGAACAGTAGTAACTGAGAGCTTTACATCCTGACCCACAGGCTGGGCGGTGGTGGCACATGCCTTTAATCCCAGCACTTGGGAGGCAAAGGTAGGTGGATCTCTATGAGTTTGAGGCCAGCCTGGTCTACAGAGTGAGTTTCAGGACAGCTAGGGCTATGCAGAGAAACCCTGTCTCTAGGGGGGAAAAAAAAGAAAAGAAAGAAAAAGAAACCTCAAAGCCAATCCCTAGTGACAGACTTCCTCCAGCAAAACCACCCCTCCCAATTCTTCTAATCCTTCTCAAACAGTTCCATTCCCTGGTGACTACGCATTCAAATATGGGGGGCGGGCAGTGATTCTCATTCAGACCACTAGAGCACTCCTGTTCTCAGCAGAGCCCATCCCTGACAGTATGCACTTTCTCTCCCTGCTCTGTTGCAGGATGGGCAACACTCCAGATTCAGCCTCAGACAACCTGGGCTTCCGCTGCGCTTCCAGTGCAGGCCGAAGGCTGACGGAGGATCTGTGAGCGCTCAGATAGGGATGGAGGAAGCCCCGCCCCACCCTTGGTACTCTGCCCACCCCCCCCACTACCTTCCAGAGGCAGCCAGATACCAAGCTCTTCATCAGTCCGGGGATGGCTTCCCTTTGAACCCCTAACCTCTAATGGACACCTCATAAGGGCAGAAGAACACTCAACCCCAAGAGGGGACTACCATAGCCTGGAAGAGGAGAACCCGCATGACCAAGGATGGGAGCTAGATTTTTCTCTGAAGTGCAGTATTAAGGACAAAGGGATCAAACACATTAATATGTGGAGCAGTTCTCCAAACGACGGTGGTTTTTTTGTTTTTTGAGACGGAGTTTCTCTGTGTAGCCTTGGCTATCCTAGACTCACTTTGTAGACCAGGCTGGCCTTGAACTCACAGCGATCTGCCTACCTCTGCCTCCCAAGTGCTGGCGTTAAAGGTGTGTGCCACCACGCCCAGCAAGATGGTGTTTTAAAATAGCTCCCTTTTGCTTTCTCCCTGTCTGATTCAGCTTCTACTTTTCATGGGAAATTCTATAGAAGGGAAAGGCTTCCTTCACGTGGTGGTGCCTGATGGCCTTCTGCAGGAGCCTGGCCTCGCTGTGCTGCTTGAAACAGGATACTCACTCTGTAGCGAGGCCAGTCTCAAACTCCCAGTCCTCTTACCTCAGCTTCCTGAGGGCTGGATTGTACATGGGGCCCAGTGTCAGAACACGCTGGTAGAACAAATAGTTTACAAGATGGAGTTCTGCATTGTGGGAGTAACAAAGGCAGGGCCCCTCTAGGAAGACAAAGGACAAAAATTTCTCTGAGCGTTAGTCCTGAAGAGGCTTCCGTGCACCTCTAACGTGTCCCTGGAGAAGAACTGGATCTCCTGAGATCAATAAACTCTTGATTTGTGTATATCAGCAAGGCCAGTGGTTGTTTTGTTTTGTTTGGTTTTTTTTTTTTTTTTTTTTTAGATAGGGTTTCATGTAGTTTAGGCTAGCCCCAAACTCCTTATGAAGCTTTCACTTCCTCAATTATCAATAACCTTCAGCCCAAAAGAAAGTGAGGCGGGCTGGAGAGGTGGCTCAGTAGTTAAGAGCACTAGTTCTGGCCAGGGAAAGACTCCATTTCTGCCACCCACATCATGGTCCCCAACTAGCAATAACTCCAGTTTCAGGGAATCTGACACCCTCTTCTGACCTCCACAGGTACTGCACCCATATGGTGTACATAATCTACATGCGGCCAAAACACACAAATAAATACATAAGTCTAAAAAAATAAAAATGAAAAAAAACTAAAAATATTGACAGAGATGCACAGACGAAGGCCAGGCGGGGGTGGTGAACACCTTTGGTTTGTTCTTTTAAGATTTTATTATTATGTATACAGTGTTCTGCCTACATGTACACCTGCGTACCAAAAGAGGGCACCAGATCACATTAAAGATGGTTGTGAACCGCCATGTGGTTGCTGGGACTTGAACTCAGGACCTGTGGGAGAGCAGTCAGTACTCTTAACCTCTGAGCCATCTTTCCATCCCCTAGTGCACGCCTTTAATCCCAACACTTGGGAGGCAGAGGCAGGTAGATATCTGAGTTCAAGGCCACCCTGGTCTACAAAGTGAGTCCAGGACAGCCAAGGCTGTGCAGAGAGACCCTGTCTTGAAAAAGAAAGAAAAGTGCACAGTAGGCTTATAACTCGTAGAATATATGTGCGCTGCCTGACATAGCCTCAGCTGCTTTGGATTTATTTATTATCTATTTTTTCCATACCAGCGGTTGAACTTGGGGCCTTACACTCGCCATGGAGTTACATTTCCAGCCCCGTTTTATTTTGAAATAATCATCACTAAGCTGCCCAGGCTGGCCTAGAGCCCGGGATCCTACCGTCTCAGGACAACAGGCAGGCAACTGCACACCCAGCCCCAGCTGTAATTACTGCTGTTGAATGGGTACACCATGCGCATCCAGAGGCGAGCCTTTGAGAGCGCAGAGCAGAGCCCCCTGCTCCTACGCAGAGGCCTACTTGAGACCTCCTCTTCTCCCAGTTCTGAGGTGCACCCTCTGATCGCTTCCCCCTGTGCCCCGCTGCCCCCTCAGAAGTCGTCCTCCTCAGCCAAGGAGAGGAGCACTGCCTTGGGTGTGTTCTCGAAGAGGGCGGCCCTGTTCTGCTGCTGCCCTTTCTTCACCCAGTGGCCATAGATGCGGAAAGCATAGGCGTCGATGAGCCTCCGCAGAGGTCGCAGCGCGTAGGGGTCCCGGATCACGATCTCCCTGGTTACCGGCTTCACCCGACGGTACTGGTAGTAGATCCTTACCGAGGCCAGCACAGTTAGACAGATCACCTGCAGGAGGCAGCACTGAGAACCCTTAGCCCGCAGCGGAGGGAAACCTTAGATGGATTTGGGGGTGCCCTTCATGACGCCCCCTATTCCAAGACCGCAAGCATCTACGGAGATTTAGGCTAAAAGGGTCAGTTAGCTGCAACCAGAAAGTGAGTTGGAACAATGGGTACGAGATGAGGCCCAATTCTAGAATCCCTCATAGGTTAAGGCTCTGGGATCCAACAGCAACCTCCCGCAAAAGCCTTGGGCCGAGTTCAATTTCAGTACCTTGAACTTTCCTCGGGGGCTGAAGTGTCGCACTTCTTCCACCAAGTACTCCTGGAAGAAAGGATGTGCCAGGGCGTCTTCTGCGGAGCAGCGGTCCTGGGGTTGCACCACCAAGAAGCGAGACACCTGTGAGAACGGAAGGGAACTGAGGACACCATTTGGAAGACACAAGGGGGAAGGCCGGGCGGGGAGTGAAGCGGCAGGAGGGGGGGAGGGTCAATCCTGATCCCCAACTCGATAAGACTTAGAGCCATTACTGAAACAGATCTTTTGACCTGTCTGTGAGGGATATTTTAAATCAGTTGAGGTGAAAAGCTCCACCCTAAACGTGGGTGGTTCCAGCTCATGGGCTGGGATCCTGCATGACAGGAGTGAGCTGAGTCCCAGCATTCCTCTCCCCTCTCTCTCCCCTATGTGCTGCGTGATCGGTCTCCTCACACACCTGGAGCCATCAATTGTGAGCCACAAAAAACCCTTCCTTCCGCTATGAGACAAATTGAGGGGTCCCTTCCGAAGGGTCCCTCCACTCTGGGGCATGCTCCCGGTATTGGGGTGCTTTCCCCTCCCGTGTCATCTGGGGGAGCCGGTGAGCATGGCCTCTCACCAAGTCTTTCACTGTGTCTGAGTAGTCATCCCACTCTGGTGAGCCAAACTGGTATTTGCCATCCATGATCATCCTCAACATCAACATCTGCTTCCGGTGCCAGAAGGGCGGGGAGCCAGCCAGCAGCGTGTACATGATAACCCCTGTGCTCCACCTGGAGGGTGGGCAGGGCCACGCGTCACACTGAGCCTCAGGGGTAAGGGAGGCATGCAGGGCTGGCTGGCCATAGTTCATAGCTTCACTGGGGGCATGGGGGGCCAGGTCCGACCTCCTCCCCGCCCCCCACATCTACCTGCATCACTCACATGTCCACCTCCTTTCCATAGCCGGGATGGCTGTCGTCCATGGAGCATTGGATGATTTCGGGGGCCAGATAACTGGGAGTCCCGCAGACCTCTGCAGGAAGAGCCATTGTCAGGACAGGACAGCAGGTGCCCTTGGAAGAAGTTAGCCAAGGAAGCCAAGAGATGGGACCAGGACAGTGCTTGGTAGGCCTCTTCTATTTTATACTCACGGGTAGCAGCAGGGTACACAGGCTCTCAGGGCTGCCACCCACAAATTGCATTCCTAGGTCCTTTTAATCACCCTGGCATGGAGCTAAGGCCATGGAAGTGGAGTCCCAGGTAAGAAAACTTAACCTCAAGAGACATCTAGCCTCTGAAGTAGGATTTTTTTTTTGCTTAGATTTATTTTAATTTTAAAGTGTGTGTGTGTGTGTGTGTGTGTGTGTGTGTGTGTGTGTGTGTGCGCGCGCGCGCGCATGTCTGTGTTATATGAAAGCCAGAGGTCAATGTCAGGTGTCTTCCTTGACTGCTTTCCATCTTGGTTTTGAGACAGGATCGCTCCCTGGCTTGGAGCTGGCTGATTCAGGGAGACTGGCCAGCAATCCCCAAGGGTTCTCTTAGGGGCCCGCCCAAGGTTAGAGGGGATTTGAACTCAGGTCCTCACGCTTGTGTGTCCCATTTTGCCCACTCCTCAGTGAGGGCTGAGCCATCTCCTCAGCCATCCAAGTGCTAGAGTTTTTACTCTGGGGAGAAATTCAGGCGATCTCCATCCCCGAGTCCCTCTGTGGGCCAGGACCATGGTACCAGACCTCGAAGCTTCTCTCCTGGCTGCAGCTGGCAGGAAAAGCCAAAGTCTGTGAGCTTGATGTTCATGTCGTCATCTAAAAGAATGTTCTCCGGCTTCAGGTCTCGATGGACAATGTTGAGTTTGTGCAAGGTGCAGATCACCTCCAGCAGGGCCCGCATGATCTTTCTGAGGAAGTGGATGCAAGCCATTGGCTTGTTTCTCATCTTACTTTACTATTATTATAGTCCTTGTTGTTGTTTTTTGAGACAAGGTTACTCTGTATCGCCCTGGCTGTCCTGAAACTCTCTCTCTGTAGACCAGGCTGAACTCAGAGATCTGCCTGCCTCCACTTCCCAAGTGCTGGGATTAAAATCTTCTACTACTATGCCTAGTTAATTTATTTTATTGTCACAAGGTTTCCTGTAGCCCAGGCTGGCCTCTGACCTACTATGTACCTGAGGATAGCCTTGAACTCCTTATCTTCCTGTTTCTATCTTCCAAATGCTGGGATTAGAAGTCTGTGCCACCATGGCCAGTCCATGACGGTGATGGGAAATGAAATGTTCCAGCATGCTAGGCAAACACTATACCAGCAGAACTGTGGCCTACCCCTATTTTTGCTTTTCGAAACAAGATGTCACATGCAACACAGATTAGTCTTGAACTCATGATCCTCTGGCCTCAGGCCCCTCTATTGGTGAGATTATAGATATTCATTACCATACCTCAGTCTCTTTTATTTTTTTGTTTTGTTTTGTTTTGTACTTCCCCCTAGGTACCAGGGCTGGAAAGCAGGGCCTTAAACATGCTGAGTAAGCATTACACTACTAAGGCACATACCCAGCCCATTGGCTTTTTGTTTGTTTTAAAAATAGGTTGTAGCAGGCCCCAGTGACTCACGCCTGCAATTCCAGCACTTGGCGAAGCAGAGACAGGTGGATCTCTGTGAGTTTGAGGCCAGCCTGGTCTACAGAGCAAGTCCAAGACAGCCAACGCTACACAGGGAAACCCTGTCTTGAAAAACCAAAACAATAAAAATAGATCGTATTTCTTTTTTAATGTGTGTGTGTGTGCCTGAGTGTACATATATGTACTACATGCATGTAGTACCCAAGGAGGTCAGAAGAAGGCATCAGGTCTCTAGAACTGGGGTCACAGACATTTGTAAGCCATCAATATGGGTGCTGGAAACTGAAGCTAGGTTCTCTGAAAGGATAGCAAGTGTGCCAGGTGTGATGGTGCAAGTATTTAATGCCAAAACTCTGTAGGCAGAGACACAGGCAAATCTCTGTGAGCTCAAGGCCACCCTAGCCTTCCTATCAAGTTCCCTGCCAGGCAGGCCTACACAGTGAAGACCCTGTCTCAAAAATCAAAACCCAAAATGAGAGTAGCAAGTGTCCTGATTGAAGGTCAGGTGTGGTGGCGCACACCTTTAATCCCAGCACTCAGGAGGCAGAGGCAGGTGGATCGCTGTGAGTTCCAGTCCAGCCTGGTCTACAAAGTGAGTCCAAGACTGCCAAGGCTACGCAGAAAAGTCCTGTTTCGAAAAAGCAAAAATGAAACAAAACAAAAAACAAGTGCCCTGATTGGCCATCTCTCCAGGCACATTGGCTTAATTTTTGATTCTAGAATTAGGCAAAATGTTTTCCATACAAGAAATAGAGTATTCTTCTAAGCATTACTCTGCCACACAACGTGCAAGAGATTCAGGGAGGCCAAAGCCCACACGCCAACAGCACTGCACGCAATGGAAGAGCCAGCGTAGGCTGGGACAGGCTAGAGTCTAGAGCACAGGTCGAGCCAAGGAGCTGGGAGGTCACAGATGCCAGCGTCACCTCAGATAAAGCACGCACCCCAGGCCTCTCACCACTAGGCACAGTGGTGCTGGTATTTAGAGGAGTAGAGATGGTCCCCTACCTGGTTTCCTTCTCTGTCAAGGTGACCTTCTCAGTGAGGTAGTCAAAGAGTTCCCCTCTCTTCATCCTGTGGGATCAAAGTGTCTCCAAGACCACCGGTTCCTTCCCCCACGCCCAGAGCTGTGTTCCTACCCAGCTGCCGCCAAAGGCAAGGTGGGCTCTTCCTGTGAGGGCAGGACCTTGGGGAGGGAGTGGAGGAGCCCTCTGGGAAGAATTGGAAGAAAAGCAAGGGGCTGGAGAAATATGATGTCTCTGCCCGCCTATGAAAATGTATGCATGGCACCCTGGGGCCGGTCAGCTCTCAGGGTGGAAGCTACCTGAGTCTCAGGCCCAGGACCCCAAAACTAGCTCTAGAGGATTTGGAAGTTTTTGCTAGGAAACAAATGGACAATGTTTGTGTGGTTCTCCCCCTTCCCCCTTTTTTTCCTTCTATGTAACAGAGTATGTCACAATTAATTTAAGGAATAATTTACTTGAGAGAATTATGACAGAAGGTTTGTAGTATTGAAACATTTCATATTGCAGCTGGTGAGCCCTTTAATCTTTTCTGTCTCCTCTCACCTTATTATTTATATAAAAAAAATTTGCAGTAGGGTCTCACCCTGTTGCCCAGGCTAACCTCAAAGCCATGACAATAATCCTCCTGCTTCAGCCCCCTGAGCTGGAGTACAGGGCCCTGACCCTGTGCCCAGTTGTGCTTCGTTTGGTTTTGGTTTGGTTTTTCAAGACAGGGTTTCTCTGTGCTATCTTGGGTATGCTAGACTCACTTTGTAGACCAGGCTGGCCTCGAACTCACAGCGATCCCCCTGCCTTTGCCTCCCTGAGTGCTGGGATTACAGGTGTGTGCCACCGTGCCAGGACCCTCTGTGCCTGGTTTTATCTTTTCCTATTCAACCAAAGGAGAGGCCCTGGGAAGCCCCCTCCCCCTGCCCAGCTGCAGCCGTCCTGCTGCATCTGTGTCCTGTGTAACCTTTGGGGGCAGCTCAAATGTCTTTAACCTTTAGAGAAGTGGCTTGGAGAAGCTATTTTTACTGGTGTCCCAAGGAGCCCTCCAGGGTAAAACTAGATTGCTCTAGCGGAGACCAAGCTCTACGTCAGAGAGGTAAAAAGACTGAACTGAATCTTTTTTTTTTTTTCCTTACGTTTTCTGAGACAAGGTACAGCTATGTAGCACAAACTGGCTTCAGGCTTCTGATCCCTTAGCCTCAGGCTCCCGGGTGCATTGTGCATCCCATTGCAGATATGGGCCGCCAAGCCAGGCGTGGAAGGACAGTTCTCTCCTCTCCGCTCTTCTCTTCTCCCCTCCCACCCATCCCCCTCTTATGTTTGTTTGTGTTTGAGACAGCATCTCTGTATACACTCCGGCTGGCCTAGGACTCACTGTGTAGACCAGGCTGGCCCTAAACTAATTCACTGAGGCACATCAGCTTCTATCTCCCATTAAAGGCATGCATGGCGTCACTCAGAGGATTTGGGCAGGAGGAGGGTGTGATTGGAGAGTTTCTCTGGGTATCCCTGGACAGAACTCACTCTGTAGACCAGGCTGGTCTCAAACTCACAGAGATCTGCTTGCATCTGCTCTCCCGAGTGAGTGCTGGGATTAAAGGTTTGCACCACCACTATACAGCTGGGAAATTTTTCTTTTTCTTTCGGGGTGGAGTGGGGACAGGGCTTCTCTGTGTAGCCCTAGCCATCCTGAAACTCATTATGTAGAACAGGCCGGCCTCAAACTCAGAGATTTGCCTGCCTTTGCCTCCCCAAAACTGGGACTAAAGGCATGGGCTTGGATTTTTTTTCTAATAAAAACTGATCATAAAGCTAGACGGTGATGGTACACACTTTCAATCCCAGCACTCGGGAGGCAGAGGCAGGAGCATCTCTGTGAATTCAAGGCCAGCCTGGTCTACATAGCAAGCCCAGGGCTACCCAACAAGACCCTGTCTAAAAAAATAATTCTTATTTTAAAAAATATATATATAATTTACTTTGCCTTGTGTTTCATCATGGTGGTGGTGGGGTGGTTGTGCTGGCCCCCTGATGGCCTGCTGGGGACTGGTGGAAGATTTCAGAAACCCTAGGGTAACGGTGGCTCCAGGCTTGGGTACTTACAGATCAAACACCAAGAAGAAGAAAGTGTTGGTCTCATAAGTGTCCTTCAGCTGTACTGAAATGGAAAAGGCTGGCTGGTCTCAGGGAGCAGGGGAGCCTTGGCACGGGCCACAGGGCACAGAGGCCAGGCGGGGCTGGCTTCAAAGGCACGGGTGGGCGGGAAGGTGATGGGGCTCGGAGGCAATGACTTCATACTCCCTTTCCCCACCTGCCCCCGCTCCCAACGCTGTACACACACTCTGTCTGAGTAGTCCAGATGGCACCTGTGACCTCTAGCCTCACCAATGGCCTGGCAGAGCCACTGAGCACAAGGGCAGATGGATGAGGAGGCTCTTGATGCACCGACTTGGGTTATTAGGGCTGGATCACTGCAAAGCACGCTGCCATGGTGGGGCTGGGGGTGGGGGTGGGGTGGGGTGGGGTGTGAAGTACCGGGGCTTGGAGGATCCACTCACTGATGTTGGGGTGTCCCGAGACCTTCTGCAGGATGTCCACCTCCTTCAGTGTAGCTTCCCGAAGCTCCTGTACCTCCTGAGAGCTGAAGCTGCCTCCACCGGTGATGTCAATGATTTTTACTGCGTATTCCTGGCATGTGGGCTTGTGGATACAGCGCCTGACCACGCTGCTGACTCCCCTGGTGGGCAGAGAACAGATGGCCTCGGGACTCCACACTCCAGGGGAGTCCTTTACCAAAGGCTACAATCCAGCAGGCTGGAGAGAAAGCTCAGAGATGCAGAGCACTTGCTCTTTCAGAGCAAGTTCCCAGCACCCACAAGGCTCCTAACAACTGTCTGGAGCTTCAGGGGATCTGACACCTGCTTCTGATCTATAAAGACACCTGACACGCATATGGTGCATAAGCATGCATAGGGCAAAACACTTGTATTCACAAAATAAAATTAAAGCAATCAGTAAATCAAAGGCACCGATATTTAGCCCTGTGGGGAGGAGCTAAGGGGTCAGAATGGGGCTCGCGCTGAGGGCGGAGCCAATCTCTATGGACTGGAGGGAGCTACGCTAAGGACTTCCGCAAACGGTCCAAGCCTTACCTGCCCAGGATCTCCTTGGGCTCATAGTTCTCGTAGAAGCCCTGTGCAGAGTGGGAATCGGGGAGAGCCTCATCCCGGGTCATGGTCAGGTAGGTTCCAAAGACTCCTGAAAGGGGTACAGAAAGAAGCAGTCAACTTCCCACTGCTCCCGCCTCTTTTTCTGTTTTCTTTCTTTCCTGTTTTTATTTTATTTTATTTTTGCTTCGAGACAGGGTTTCTCTGTTTTAGCTGTGGCTGTCCTGGAACTACCTCTGTAGACCAGGCTGGCCTCGAACTCATAGACATTTGCCACCACCATAGTTCCAGGACAGCCAGAAATAAAAACAGAGAAACCCTGTCTCAAAATAACAAATAAGTAAATAAATGAAAGGAAGAAAAAAGGCAGGTGTACATGTCTGCGTGTGGGTGACGTGCACGTGAGCGCAGGTACCTGCAGAGGAGAGAAGAGGGCATGGAGCCTGAGATACTGGCGTTATAACAGTTGTGAGCCACCATGCAGGTACTGGGAACCAAACTCTGGTCCCTGCAAGGGCAGCCAGTGTTGTTAACTGCTTCCCCATCTCTCCAGCCCTCACTGTTCCTTCTGTGTTTTCTCTGCACTGTAGCAAAGAGAAAAAGCTTCATAATTTTCTCATGGTACCATCACATTCCTGTGGTACCATTGCATCCCTGTGGTACCATTGCATCCCTCTGGTCCATTGCATCGCTGTGATATCACTGCATCCTTGTGATACCATTGCGTCCCTCTGGTACTATTGCATCCCTGTGGTACCATTGCATCCCTCTGGTCCATTGCATCGCTGTGATATCACTGCATCCTTGTGATACCATTGCGTCCCTCTGGTACTATTGCATCCCTGTGGTACCATTGCATGTCTGGTACTATTGCATCCCTGTGGTACCTTTATATCCCGTGGTACCATTGCATTCCTGTAGTACTATTGCACCCCTATGATACCATTGCATTCCTGTGGCACCATTGCCTTCCTGTAGTATTATTGCATCCTGTGGTACCATTGCATCCCTGTGGTACTATTGCATTCCTGTAGTACTATTGCATCCCTGTGGTACCATTGCATCCCTGTAGTACCTGTAGTACCATTGCATTCCTGCGGTACCATTGCATCCCTCTGGTACCATTGCATTCCTGCGGTACCATTGCATCCCTCTGGTACCATTGCATCCCTGCGGTACTATTGCATCCCTGTAGATTCTCCTTACCTTCCTGCTTCTCCTTCCAGGATGAACTTCCTGCATTTATCACATCAGTCCTCACTTACCTGTCCATCAACAGGTCTGTCACAAACCCTTTTTTATTGTTGCCTAGTCTTTCATTCTGCGAACAATGTCTACTCTTTCTCTTCTTCTTTTGGGTTAAGAGTCTCAGATAGCCCAAGCTGACACTCAACTTGCATTGTAACTGAACCTGGTCTCAAACGCCTGATCTTTCTTCCTCACAACACAGGGAAGAACATCGGTGCCTTTGATTTACTGATTGATTTTATTTTTATTTTATGAGTACAAATGTTTTGCAAGTATTTATGGTTGTATACCCAATGCATGTCTGTGTCTGGTACCCTTAGAGATCAGAGGTTATTGGTTTGGTTGTTTGTTTTTATACCCTTAATCCTGGAACCTAGGAAGCAAAGCCAGAGGAAGGTGGGTCTCTGTGAGTTTGAGGCGAGCCTGGTTTACAGAGCGAGTTCCAGACCAGCCAGAGCTGCACAGAGAAACCCTGTCTTGAAAAACCAAAAAAGAAATAATTTGGCCCAGCGGTGGTGGTGCACGCCTTTAATCCTAGCACTTGGGAGGCAGAGGCAGGCAGATTTCTGTGAGTTCAAGACCAGCCTGGTCTAATCAAGCCCAGGACAGCCAGGGCTCTGTGTAACAGAGAAACCTTATCTCAAAAAAATAAAATAAGGGGGCTTGAGAGATGGCTCAGAGGTTAAGAGCACTGACTGCTCTTCCAGAGGTCCTGAGTTCAATTCCCAGCAACCACATGGTAGCTCACAACCATCTATAATGTGATCTAATATGCACTGTATACATAATAAATAAATAAATGAATCTTTTTTTAAAAAAATATATCTTTATTTAATTTATGTGCATTGGTGTGAGGGTGTCAGATCTTGAAGCTACAGACAGTTGTGAGCTGCCATGTGGGTGCTGGGAATTGGACCCAGGACCTTTGGAAGAGCAGACAGTGCTCTTAACCACTGAGCCAACTCTCCAGCCCAAATAAATAAATCTTAAAAGAAAAGAAAAGAAAGCTCCGGGTGTGGTGGCACATGCCTTTAATTCCAGCACTTGGGAGGCAGAGGCAGAGGCAGTGGATCGATGTGAGTTCAAGGCCAGCCTGGTCTACAAAGTGAGTCCAGGACAGCCAAGGCAACAGAGAGAGACCCTTTCTCGGGAAAACAACAACAACAACAACAACAACAACAACAACAAAAACCAAACCAAAACAAAACAAAAAAGGAAATAATTTATTTAATGTGCCATGGTATTTTGCCTGCAAGTATGTCTGTGTGAGGGCATCAGATCCCCTGGAACTAGAATTACAGACAGCTGTGAGCAGCCATGAAGCATGAAGGTGCTAGGAATTGAACCTGGGTCTTCTGGAAGAGCAGCCAGTGCTCCTGACCACTGAGCAATCTCTCCATCCACCTCTTACTTTTATTTTTGGGAGCTAAGGATAGAGCCCAGGGCATTGAATATGCTTGCCTTGCACTCTACCACTGAGCCACACCCTCAGCCCTGAGCCAGAGTGGCTGAGCTTGGATGTGGAGAAGCTAAGTAAGGTGGCCCATCTTGTTTCAGGAACACAGAGCCTCCTACCAGGGACTTGAACTCCTGTTCAGACCTAGGGACAGAGGAAGGCAGGAAACCACCCAGCAATAGGAAGAGGCAAGCAGGCCAAAGGCAAGACACGTGCCTCTTGCCCACTTCCGAGAAATCCTGGTCTCCCAAGGGGCCCGATTTGCTGACCAGCCAGCCACACAGCGGTTCTGGCTGCCTCGAGCTGGCTGTTGCAGGAAGCCTGGTGTCCAGCTACTGGGTGCCTGGTTACCAGAGGAAGGTTTAGAATAACAACTGTCTCCTTTGCCAATAGCAGGAACCTGGCCTGTGCACCAAACCAGTCAATAGAACCCGAAGGTGTTAGTTCCCCTCAAAACAAAAACAAAAACAAAAATAAAAACAGGCCTGTTTGCTGAAAGGTCATTCTAAAATCCCAAGATGGGCATGTATGCTTTTCTTCTGTTATCACGGCCACACCAGACACCCAGCATGTGTATAACGCCATTCTGTGCACACACCAGGATGCCACCCTGAGCCAGGCTGGCCAAATTTTGCCTGCACACACCTTCTCTGATAATGTGTGTGTGCATTTTCTTGTTCTTAAGCCCTGACCAGAGCGAACCATGGACCTCTATGTACTGTTCCATTAGACCCTTACATTTGTTCCAAGACTTCTTGGGGATGGGGGTTGGGGGGGCTCTAAATAAGAGTAGGAGGCCCAATGTTTGTAACCTAATATCCCTGCCAGAAAGCTAGTCAGACAGCATAGCCAGATAGGTGAACTGCACGAACCCATCTCTCCCAGGTCTGAGGGAAATGGGTCAAACAGATCTGGGGGGTTTCTGTCTTTGCCTCACAACCCCACTGCTCCCCTACTGCGCCCTGGCTACTCACCTTGAAGGCCCTTGAATGGAAGTGACAAGAATTCCAAAGGTCCTGGAGCCCTTGGGAGACGAGGTGACCACAAAGGACTGAAGCTGTGTCCTAGGCAGACACTTGTTGGAGTTGCTCTCTTGCTTTTCTTCTGGGACTCAGTACTTGGTGATGGAAGGCTAGCCTGCCAAAAATAAACCACAACTGCGAACCTGGGATGCAGGCCAAGGTCCAGTAAGGATAGGCCCAGGGTGAAACTACATCAATGGTGACACCTAGTGGAGGCTGGGGAAAGTGCATGTGGCTTGGGACCAGGCAAATGACTCAGAGGAGGCAAACCCTGTTTTTAATTTGTTTGTTTGTTTGTTGAGACAGGGTTTCTCTGGACTTTATAGGCCAGGTTGGCCTTGAACTCAAAGAGATCTGCCTGCTTCTGCCTCCCTGAGTGCTGGGATTACAGGCATTTGCCACCTCACATGGCTAAACCTGTTGTTTCAAAAAAATATTTACTTTTATCCTTCCCCTCACTTTTCCATAAGGCTCCCTGCACTTCACCAAGAACTTCACAAGAAGACAGCAGTCAGCTAACCTGGGCATACGGGTTAGTGGGGCATACGGAGACTGAAGCACCAGCAGCCAAGGACCACACATGGGCCTAGCCCCTACACACATGCACCTGATGGGCAGCCAAGGACCACACATGGGCCTAGCCCCTACACACATGTACCTGATGGGCAGCCAAGGACCACACAAGGGCCTAGCCCCTACACACATGTACCTGATGGGCAGCCAAGGACCACACATGGGCCTAGCCCCTACACACATGCACCTGATGGGCAGCCAAGGACCACACATGGGCCTAGCCCCTACACACATGTACCTGATGGGCAGCCAAGGACCACACATGGGCCTAGCCCCTACACACATGCACCTGATGGGCAGCCAAGGACCACACATGGGCCTAGCCCCTACACACATGCACCTGATGGGCAGCTTGATCTTCATGTGGGTCCCCTAGTAAAGGGAGTGGGGCTGTCTCTGACATGAACTCTTGCGTGCTTTTCAATCACTTCCCACTGGCAGGCTGCCTTGCTGGCCTCACTGGAAGAGGATGCACTCAGTTCTAATGTGACATCATGTGCCTTGGTGGGTTTGGTGGGGAGGGGCTCCCCTTTTATGAGTAGTAGGAGAGGGGTGATGTGGGGAAGAGAGAGAGAGGATGGGACTAGGAGGAGAGGAGGGAGGGGCTACAATTGCTATGTAAAGTGAATAAAAAATATTTACTTTTGCTTGGTGGTGATGGCGCAAGGCCTTTAATCTCAGCACTCAGGAGGCAGTCCTGAGTTCGATTCCCAGCAACCACGTGGTGGCCCACAACCATCTAGAATGAGATAGGTGCCCTCTTCCGGCCCTCTCAGGAGCATCAGAGCAATATCATAGGGCAAGCTATAGGTAGAGGTCTCAGATATCAAAACAGCCGGTGCTTTAATTGCGCGGTAAAGTGGGCCATTTACAAAGAAACAGTAAGGTTAAAAGTTCTAGACATCAAAATAACAGGTGCACTAACTTTGGAGTAAATGGTACTTGTAGAAGAGCACAAGGAGCTTCTGGCCATGATGGTAAAGATATGCCAAGACTTCCAGGGCATTGTAGGCACTGGGGGAAGGGAAAACATTGGTCTAGGGATTGTCAATCCAAGAGAGAAGTACAAGGTAATTTCTTGTCATCAGGAAACAAAAAGAGGGGCCTGTTAGCTCCAGGCCCCAGAGCAAACAAGAGGAACTGTCTTTCTTTGGTCAGCTGGGAGGCAACAAACTTGCAGGAAAATGAAGACTAAGTACTGATGATTCAATGCATGCTACTGAACGTAGTGCAGCTTTGGATCTGGCCTCAGATAAATCTTTTCCACTATCTCCACAGGTTGAATGTTACAAAATAACCACTGGTGTTTAAGGTCCTTTACCTTCAGGGGCAGTAGGAATAATCTTGGGAATATTGTGTATCCTGGTATTATAGATGAGAATTGTAAGGAAGAAATTAAAATCATGGTATATGTAAGGAAGGAGATGCAAATTAATGTAGGGGATAGAATTGCTCAGCAGTTATTGTTTCTTTATATCAAGGGCAAAGCTGAACCAGCAGAAAGAACAGGTGCATTTGGGAGTACTGGAAGAACTGTGATCTGGCAAACAATGGGTTTGATCAGAGACCTAAATTAATGGTACAAATGAATGGCATTGAAATAGGTTTGCTGGATACAGAAGCAGATGTCACGATCCTTTCTCAAAAGTATTGGAATCCAGGTGGGCCACTTCTGAAGGTTTATACACAGTTTATAGGAATTGGTTAATTGTCTCAAATAAGGCAAAGTGTACAGTGGATTAAGTGTGTGGGACCAGAAGGGCAGACAGGGAAGCTGAGATTCTATGTGGTGGACATACCTATAAATTTAAGGGGAAGGAATCTTTTACAACAATGAGATACTCACCAGGTATGGTGGCCCACACCTTTAGTCCCAGCATTCAGGAGGCAGAGGCAGGTGGATTGCTGTAAATTTGAGGCCAGCCTGGTCTACAAAGTGAGTCTAGGACAGCTAAGGCTACACAGAGAAACACTGTGTCAAAAAACCAAAACCAAAACCAACCAACCAACCAAAACACAATTATTATTCCTGCAATCACAGAGACGAGACAGACAGTGATGAAATTAGGGGTGACATGGTAGATGCTCCTAGGGAAGGTATTGCTGTGTAATCAAGAACGATCACGAGCTGTGCCCATTGTCCAGACACAGGACTTCACAGGCATTGAGTTTCCAAATTTATAAAAGGGGCCACTGCTGATACACCAACAGCCTTGTCCTTAAACCTGTGTGGCAGGAGTAGTGGCCCATAACAAAAGAGAAATTGCAGGCACTTCAACAACTGGTCCAAGAGCAGCTGGAGGCTCACCGTATAGAAGAGTCTACCAGTCCGTGGAATTCCCTTGTGTTTGCTGTAAAGAAGAAATCAGGAAAATGGAGGATGGTAACGAATTTAAGAGCAGTGAATAGAGTAATTCAACCAATGGGTCCTTTGCAGCCTGGAATTCCTTTATCTTCTTTGTTACCTAGGTCATGGCCTGTAATAGTAATTGACTTAAAAGATTGTTTTTTCACAGTACCTTTGCATCAGCAGGACAAGGAAAGGTTTGCTTTTTCAGTACCTCCTCTGAACAGTAGATCCAATGTCATTGGAAAGTACTTCCACAGGGAATGTTGAATAGTTCAACTTCTTGTCAATACTTGGTGCAACAACTGTTAGAAATAATTCATAGGCAATTTCCTCAATCTATCATTTACCACACATGGACCATATTTTGTTTGCTGATTCTGACGCAGATACTTTAGAGAAAATGTTTAAGGAAACACAAAGAATTCTGCCATGCTGGGGGTTACAGATTGCTCCAGAAAAAATAGAAATGGGGGCTGGGTGGTGGTAGCACACACCTTTAATCCCAGCATTCAGGAGGCAGAGGCAGGAAGATTGCTGTGAGTTCAAGGCCAGCTTGGTCTACAAAGCGAGTCCAGGACAGTCAAGGCTACACAGAGAAACCCTGTCTTGAAAAATCAAAAAACAAAAACCAACCAACCAAACAAACAAACAAACAAATGGGATATTCAATTACCTATTTGGGCTATAAAATAACTCAACAAAAATTCGACCACAAAAAGTACAGATCCCGGGGCTGGAGAGACGGCTCAACGGTTAAGAGCACTATCTGCTCTTCCAGAGGTCCCGAGTTTAAGTCCCAGCACTCACATGGCAGTTCACAACAGTCTCTAACTCTGGTTCCAGAGGATCCGACATGTTCTCACAGACGTACATGCAAGCAAAACACCAATGCAAATAAAATAAACAATTAGAAAAAAAAAGAATGGGGACATAATTAAAAAAAAAAAAAAGTACAGATCCCTAGAGACCAGTTTGCAATTCTTAATGATTTTCAAAAATTGATGGGAGATATTAACTGGCTGAGGCCTACAATTGGATTAGCTAATTATGAGTTGTTTCAAACATTAGAAGGGGATTCAGATTTAAGCAGTCTAAGGTGTCTAACGGCTGAAACAGAAAAAGAGTTAATTCTGGTAGAACAAAGACCACAAGATGCATATGTGGATAGAACTGATCCTGAGCTTGGTTGTATTTTGGTTATTTTGCCTTCAACTCCTTCTCCTACTGGACTCATTATGCAAAGGGAAGATAAAATCATGGAATGGATTTTCTTAGCACATAAACAAAATAAAAATAGAAGACATACATAGAAAAATTCTGAATTAATTATAAAAAGTAGACTAAAACTTTGTCAATTGTCAGGAACAGATCTGGTGGAAATTGTAGTGCTTCTTACTAATGCTGAGATGATGTCCTTATGGATCATCAATGAAGATTGGCAATGAGCTTGTAGTAACTACCTGGTAGAAATTAATAACAAATACCTGAAAAGCAAATGTTTGTAGACTATAAAAAGAACTGGATCCTTCCTCATATTGTAAAGAGAACATCAATTCCAGAGGCATCAACCTTCTTCTTCTTTTTTTTTTTTAAGATTTATTTATTATTATGTATACAGTATTCTGCCTGCATGCACACCCACAGGCCACAAGAGGGAATCACATCACATTACAGATGGCTGTGAACCACCATGTGCTTGCTGGGAATTGAACTCTGGACCTTTGGAAGAGCAGGTGGCACTCTTAACCACTGAGCCATCTCTCCAGCCTGGCATCAACCTTCTATATTGATGCAAACAGGATGGGACTGGGAGGTTATGTCAGATAAAATAACCAAGGTGATCAAAAGCCCATATAACTCAGTACAAAAATCAGAATTGGAGCCGGGCGTGGTGGCGCACACCTTTAATCCCAGCACTCGGGAGGCAGAGGCAGGCGGATCGCTGTGAGTTCGAGGCCAACCTGGTCTACAAAGTGAGTCCAGGATGGCCAAGGCTACACAGAGAAACCCTGTCTCGGAAAACCAAAAAAAAAAAAAAAAAAAAAAAAAAAAAAATCAGAACTGTGTGCAATCCTAATGGTGCTGTTAGATTTTCCTGAATCTCTGAATATAATTACTGGCTTTCAATATGCAGAGTTGTTTTGCATATAGAAACTGCTGAATTTACTCCTGATAACTCAGAGTTGACTTTGTTTTTATGGAATTGCAACAAGCCATCAGAAGTAGACACTATCCCTTGTATATTATTCATATTCGGTCTCATACAGGATTACAAGGTCTTTTGGCATGAAGAAATGAGGAAATTGACCAGTTACTAATAGGAAATGTGTTAGAAGCCTCAAATTTTCATGAAAAGCATCATGTTAACAGTAAAGGCTTAAAGAAAAAAAATTTCTCTATTACTTGGCAACAAGTCAAAGACATAATTAAAGTGTCCTACATGTTCTTTGTATAACCAAACTCTATTGCCTGCCAGAAGTAACCCTAGGATACCAAAAGGCATGGAATCTGCCAGATGGATGTTTCATTTTCCAGAATTTGGAAAACAAGGGGGCTAGAGAGAATGGCTCAGTGGTTAAGAGCACTGACTGCTCTTCCAGAGGTCCTGAGTTCAATTCCCAGCAGCCACATGGTGGTTCATAGCCATCTATAATGTGATCTAATGCCCTTTTCTGTCATGCAGGCAAGCACTGTATACATAATAAATAAATCTTGAAAAATATATTTTAAAATTTTTTTCTTAATATTGGTGAAAAAGGAGTAACAGCAGCTGAGAGACATTGGGTTATAGGAAAAACTGAGGAACTAGAACAAACAATATATTGTAAGGATTTGTTGACAATGGACTGGAAACCTGCAACCATTTTGAGATGGGGACATGGCTATGCTCATGTATTATCTATAGAGAGTGAAAAAATATGGTTACCGACAAACCTTATGAAGATCAGATCTGACCAGGGAGGACCTCCTACTACCGGAAACATGAATGTGTTTGTACAGCAAGGCAATCTTTCTCTCTCCCTGCACCCCCCCCCCCCCCCGCCCTCCCTCCCCAGCTCCAGACAGGGTTTCTCTGTGTTATCTTGACTGTCCTGGACTCACTTTGTAGACCAGGCCGGCCTCAAACTCAGTGATCCACCTGCCTCTGCCTCCCGAGTGCCAACCGCCCAGGTAGTTGATAGAAATTTAAGATTTTGTTCAACTTTTTACTTTATGTATTGTACATGTTGTATATTGACAATTTTGTTCATTTGCTTAATGTATTGTACATATGCACCTCATTTAAAAATGTGATGTTTAGTTATAGTCTTTTTCTGCTTTTTGTTTTTGTTTTGTTTTGTTTTTTGTTTTTCGAGACAGGGTCTCTCTGTGTAGCCTTGGCCATCCTGGACTCACTTTGTAGACCAGGCTGGCCTCGAACTCACAGCGATCCGCCTGCCTCTGCCTCCCGAGTGCTGGGATTAAAGGCGTGCGCCACCACGCCCGGCTTTGTTTTTTTTTTTTTTTTTAATTTTTTATTATTAATTTATTCTTGTTGCATCTCAATGGTTATCCCATCCCTTGTGTCCTCCCATTCTTCCCTCCCCTTTTTCCCTTATTCCCCTCCCCTATGACTGTTCCTGAGGGGGATCACCTCCCCCTGTATATGCTCATAGGGTATCAAGTCTCTTCTAGAAACCTACAAGTAGAACATCATGATAGGCAGATTTGGGCCCAGGGGTCCCGCTCAAACTAAGGCACCAGCCAAGGACAATACAGGCGGTAAACTTTAAACCTCTTCCCAGATCTAGCCAATGGTCAGAACATTCTCCACAGTTGAGTGGAGAGTGGGAAATGACTTTCTCACGTACTCTGGTGCCTCACATTTGACCATGTCCCCTGGAGGGGGGAGACCTGGTGGCACTCAGAGTAAGGACAGCAGGTTAGTTATAGTCTTATGAGAGCTAACTATTACAAACTATTCAGGACAGTGGGAGATACAAGTTAGTAGTTAGTCACCTATAAATCTTATTTGTAGTCTTGTTAGATACTAGTTTAATTACAGAAGCTTTAGTTTCTTGTATGTTTTCTTTTTTAAAGATTTATTATGTATAGTGTTCTGACTGCATATATACTCGCAGGCCAGAAGAGGGCACAAGATCTCATTATAGATGGCTGTGAGCCACTATATGGTTATTGGGAATTGATTTTAGGACCACTGGAAGAGCAGTCAGTGCTGGTAACCTCTGAGCCCTCTCTCTCCAGCCCCATCTTCTGTGTTTTCATGGTGAAGCAAATAGTGCATAGCTACAAACAACCAATGCTTGTCTACTTAGATATACCAAGATAGGTCAGAGAAAAAACTGACTGTTCTTGCTTGCCTGCACTTTTCTTATTAGGCAATATTTCCTTAAGTCTCTGATGTGGTTGAAGACTAGATGGCCATAGTATTACTAGTTAAAGAACTAAAAACATGTTTAGAGGTTGATAAATGTAAATTATAATAAAGTGATTTAACAAAACTTTAAACCGTGTAAGACTCAGAAGCATAGGACAGTGAAATAATTTCTCCTAGATTGTCAAATACAAATGGACTGGTCCTCGTAAATATAATTTTTACTGGATAATTTTCATATATTGTATATAGTTTTTTTATTTAATAGAAGGGGAAATATGTAGTGGATGTACCCATGTTTTTGTTTTGATCCTAAGTCTGGGATAGGGAAAAGAATTGTGAGAAGAGGTGATGTATATCCACTAGAAGATGAGCCACCTCATGTAGGGACTTGGTTTTTAGCAGCCGAAACCCTGAGAGGATATATATAAACCCAAAGCAAGAGGTGGGGGCTTTTTTGGGTCTTGGTATTGTTTGGCTGTTTGAGTTGCTCCTAGAGAGAACCACTCCAGAGAATGCTTCGGGGCTCCGGGTTCCAGCTGCTGTTTCAGCAGCAACTTTGGTGGAATTGCTTGTGGGCTAAAATCCTGCTAACTATGCCATGAGAATTGCTCCCAGAAATTGAGTCCAAAAAGGTCTACTTCTCCTGCTCCCTTAAGCTTTTTCTCTCCTATCTAGGGTAGATGGGTTGGAAGGGAGGTGTAAGCATTAAAGAACCCCAAATAAAGTAGGGTTGAAAAAGGTAGAGACTACACACATGCCTTTGATCCCAGCAATCTGGAGGCTGAGGCAGGTGGATCAATCGGAGCTGAGGACAGCCAAGCTTACAAAGTGAGTCCAGGACAGGCAGGGCTGTTACACAGGGAAATCCTGTCTTGAGAGAACAAAAGAAAAAAAAGAGCAGTGGCTGCTCTTGTGGAACTCAGGCACTAGACACACTAGGCACACTTTAGACACACCAAGACAAAACACACAAATAAAAATAAACCATCAAAACTGGGCATGGTGGCACAGGCCTGTGGTCCCACACTCGGGAGGCAGCGGCAGGTGGGCTGATGTGAATTTGAGGCGAGCCTGGTCTACAAAGCAGGACAGTCAAGGATACACAGAGAAACCCTGTCTCAAAAATCAAAAAAAAAAAAATTAAGCCGGGCATGGTGGCGCATGCCTTTAATCCCAACACTTGGGAGGTAGAGGCAGGCGATCACTATAAGTTTGAGGCCAGCCTGGTCTACAAAGTGAATCCAGGACAGCCAAGGCTACACAGAGAAACCTGTTTTGAAAAAACAAAACAAAAAGCAGCAGCCATTTGGCACAAACTAATGCCCCTTGAGAATCAGTGCTTTTGAAATTAAAATGTGCTCAGGGTTGCACCCTGCTCTCAAAAGTTGTACTCTTGTGTTGTTCTGAGTTAGCCAACAGTTAGTGTTAACAATTGCCCACACAATGAGGCACAGGACTCCTTTGCAACAAGAATAAGAACCAAGGATCCTTGCGGTGTGGAATCCTGTGGGTGAGGATTCCATGCTGCTATGCACCTTCTGTAGAAGTAACACTTTCATGGGGCCCCTGGGCCAGAGCAGCTGCAACCATTAAATAAGCAGCTTGACTGATGGTGAGTTTTGCCTTACGAAAACACCCAGTAAAGGGCCAGATCAGCTGGGTGGGAGCTAATTACCCACCCAAGACCATGGTGACCCTTCAGAAGTCGAAGGTTAGATATTTACACCATGATTCACAACAGTCGCAAAATTAGTTATGAAGTACCAACCAAGTCATCTTATGGTTGGGGAATCACCACATGAGGAGCTGAACTGTGTGTAAGGGTCACACCATAGATGATTCTGACATGAACTCTGGTGGCCCCTATTTGACCACTTCTCCTTGCTGGGTAGGCCTGATAGGCCGTGATCATATGGTGGGGAGAAGGTCCCCTTCTGTCAACAGGCCTAGGGGAGGGGAACAGGGTGAAAGAGAGAAGGGGGAACAGGAAGATACAAGTGAGGGGACAATAATCTAGTTGTAATTTGAGTAAGTTATTTAAATGTAAAAATAAAAGGATCACACCACAGGACTAGATGAATGAAAGGCATGCTGATAGAGCTGTGTTCTCCTACAAACAGCATGGTGCTCTTACCACAACACAATAAGATGACCACACACCTCTGAATGACTTTATATTAACCCACTTTATATTAACTCACAAAACACAAGGCCAACCACTTGCCCAGCCACCAACACTACACGCCTCAGCGAACATCTGTAATTAAAACTCTTTCATGGCCGTTCTGAAGCAACGGAGCTTTAGAAATAAGGGTCCATATTTGCACTATCAAACTTCGTAACGCCAATTTACATTTCTTCAGTTTGAATTTCTTGATTAGATTAAACCTGTTTAAAAAAAAAAAAAGATTACAAGATATTAAAAAATACCTTCCAAAAAAAAAAAAAAAAAAAAAAAAATACCTTCCATTCCCAACAACTGAAGCCTGCCAGGCCCCTTCCTTTTTTGTTTTTCAATCTGTGGGTCTCCACACTTTTCAAGAGTCACAGCAGATATTTTACACAACATTAACAAAATTATAGTTACGAAGTAGCAACAAAAGTTAAGAGGCCTCTACAACTCAAGGACTGTATTAAAGGGTTGAACCATTTAGAAAGTTGAAAAGCCACTGATTTAATTGAAGGTAGGAAAACAGAAACAAGCATTCAACTGCTAAATTTATAATAGTCTTACTGGGGCAAGGTATGGTGCTGCAGGCCTTTAACCCCAGCACTCTGGAGACAGAGGCAGCAGATCTCTGGAGGCCAGCCTGGTCTACAGAGCGGGTTCCAGGACACCGAATGCTGTCTAGAGAAACCCTGTCTCAAACAAAGTCCTACGGGGACTTAACTCTAGCACCCTATGGGTTCAGGACTATCACTCTGACAGATGACAAGCCACCTACCATTTGCAATTCTGCACTGCCGCAGCACCTCGTTGAAGCCCTCACACAGCTTGACGTCACTCTGGTTCTGGGCACACTCCAGAAACTGCTTGATCTCAAGAGAGCAAGGCCCACGAGACTGCTGGTCCAGCAGCTGGGATCCCTGAGGCTCCTGCCAAGACACAATATTAGGTCCTCCTGGGGAAGGGTAGGGCCACCCACACAAGGGCAGAACTCACACACTGGGAGCTGGGGAAACAGCTAGAAAGTTTTCCCTTCAGAAACACGGCAGGCCTCATGGCTTTATCTGTAATAGCAACACTTGAAAGGACAGTCTTGAAGACCGCGACAACTTTGAAGCCAGCGTGGGTCACACTGTAAAGACTTTGTCTCTAGTAGGAACCCAAAATAAGTGTAAGTACTGAATGCCAAGGCAAGAGGATTGCCATGAGTTCAAGGCTAGCTTGAGTGAAATCCTCTCAAAACCAAGTGTCACCCAAAGAGAAAATGGCCATTTTACAGTGAGGTGGGTTGTAATTCCAGTGTTCTCCTTGATGCTAGCCTAAGGTCTACCTCAAAGCATGCTATTCGAGTATGTGGATGGGTGTGCCCCTGGGCGACCAAGCAAACGCCGGGCATCTTCCTCCTACCACTCCCTTCCTTACTGGCTTGAGACAGGGCCTCTCACTGAACCAGAAGCCAGTTACTTCTGCCCATCTGACAGCCAGCCACGCTGTGGCATATGCTTGTCTCAGCCCCACAACGCAGGAGTTACAGCTAAGGATGGCAAGGCATGGCTTTTTGTGGGATCATGGCATTGGAACTGGGGGCCTCCTGCTAGCAGAGTCAGTGCTCACTCACTGAACTACACCCCAGCACACCCCACTTAAAAATACTGAGACAGCACCACTCTTTACTCAGAAGCATTGTGGACCTTAAGTTAAACACAGGTTCCTACATTAAAGATGCGTTCCAGCGGCCAACTTTCCCCAGAAAATAAGAGTGGGGAAAGAAAAGCTGCCCAAATCTTACCTGGTAAGTGATGTCAGGCTTTGCGGGCTCAGCGTTACCTCCTCCACTGAAGCCCCCAGTGATGGCGTGACCCAGGGTGTGCCCCACGGCAGAGCCCACGGCCACACCCGCTGCAGTGGTTGCCATCTGGGCCATCAGGCCTGGCTGCCGGGGTGCAGCGGCAGGTGAGCCAACTGCAGATGGTGCAGCTGCTGCTGGAGGCTGAGCTGCAGGTGCTCTTCTGGGAGCAGCCCTCATTTGAGGGGCTCGGCTAGAAAAGGACAAAACCAATCAGTTTCCAGTTCCAAATGGCTTTAAAAATCTACTGAAGAAATCAAACGGGCCAGGTTCAGTGGCACACAGCTGTAATGCCAGCACTGAGAAGCTAGACACAGGAAGAACCAGCAGCTCAGGGTCATCCTGAGCCACATAGGGATAGCTTCCCCTTTTCTACACACTTTATCATTATTTTGAAACATGGTCTCTCTGTGTGGCCTTGGCTGTCCTGGACTCAGTTTGTAGACCAGGCTGGCCTTGAACTCACTGTGGTCCACCGAGTGCTGGAATTAAAGGCATGTGCCACCACCACCCGGCTTTATTATTTTTTTGAGAGTATAATAACTACAACACTTTTGTTCCCTAACTGCTCTCCAAACCTCTTTCCATATAACCCTTCTTGATCTATTTCAAATTCATGGCTCCCTTTTTCATTGTTATGTGTATATGCACACATTACTAAATACAATCTGCCTCAGTCTGTATATGTTCTCAGCGCTGACCACTTAGTGTGCTCTCCCAGGGGAAGAGTGTTTCTTTCTCCTGCTCTCAGCGTTCCTTAGTTGCTGGTATTCTCTGTGTAGGGCTGAGGTCTTGTGGACTTTCCACCTTACACTTTGGCATATCTACTGTCCTCCTTGTTCTACAGAGGGACTTTGAAGCCAGTCTGAGAATCAAAACCCTGATCTCAAAACCAAAAAAAGAGCAAGGCTAGGCACAGTGGCAGACACCTTTAATCCCAGCACTCAGGAAGCAGTCAGGTGGAAGCTCAGCTCCAGGCCACCTGACACCTCTGCCATTCATTTGCATATACAGTTACAGAAAAAGGCGAGAAAGACCTGCCAGCATTTCTTTTAACCCCAGACAGATCTCTGTGAGTCCCAGAACAGCAAGACCTATAGAGCAAAGAGCTTTCATTGCATTATTCTGTGAGTATCAAAAATATCAGACTGTTGTTGCTCCGGAGTAAATATTAGATAAAGGAGTAGTTCTGACCTAGTTGACTTCTCAGTCAAGATTTGGAGCTAGGCCTGGCATGGTGTACAAGCCTTTTTTTTCTTTCTTTCTTTTTTTTGGGGGGGGGGGGTACAAGCCTTCAATCCCAGCACAGGCAGAAGCAGGTGGATCTTTGTGAGTTCAAGGCCAGCCTGGTCTTCAGCCAACACTACACAGAGAAATCCTGTCTCGAAGGGAAAAACAAAACAAAAAAAGATTTAGCGCTAGAGGAGGGGCCCGTGAAATGACTCACTGTAGAAAGGTTCTTGACAACCTGAGGTTGATTCCGGGAACCCACAATGTGGAAAGTAGCGCCTAGCTCCCACAAGATGCCCTTTGACCTTAACACATACAGACATAAACATACCAGTAGTTCCAGCTACTCAGGGAGTGAACAAGACAAGTTAGCACATTTAGGACCAGTGTGAACGAGGGAGAAATCCACTCAAAAGTCAACATAATCCAAGACAGTTATGAGGTAAATGTTAGGATGTAGACCAATGCCTTCATTTTACCCATTAGGAAAGGTTAAGTCCCCAGGATATGGCACTGTGATCCGTATCTTTAATCCCAGCCCTCAGGAGCTAGAAGCAGTTGATTTCCAGGCCAGCCAAGGCCACAGTGAAATCATCTCAAACAAAACAAACCACCCCCTCACCCCCCTTCCAAAATCAAGTAGGGGCGGGGGTGGGGGACTGGAGTAGAGAAAGGAACCTGTTGGAACTGCAACTTTTAGTAACCTTTTTTTGGTTTTTGGAGACAGGGCCTCTCCATGAACTGGTAGCCACATTATTGCCTTTGAGTAGACAGAGGTACTGGGGGGCTATAAGGACACCAATACCACCATATGCACAGTCCTGAGGTTCACTCCCAATACTTTGATCTTATTCACCCAAAGTGGGAAAGCCATCTGCAATGTGGATGCTGCCAACATTTCCTCTTGTTTTCATGTGCGCTGGCGGGATGTCTCAATAGAGCGCTTACCACCGTTAGAGATCCTGGACCCAAGTGGTGGAAGTAGGGAACTCTAAATCTTAGGCCCCATACATGGCAGGCGCCACGCACTTTTTTTTTTTTTCCCCCTTCCCGAGACCGGATTTCTCTGTAGCCTTGGCCATCCTGGACTCACTCTGTAGACCAGGCTGGCCTGCGAACTCACACAGATCTGCCTTGCCTCTGTGTCCCGAGTGCTGGGATTAAAGGCGTGCGCCACCAAACACAACTATCTAGCCGGACGGAAGTGGAGTCGGGGGAAAAAAATCAAGGAAGGGCAGCTAGACTTACATGGAGTTCGTTAGCCTGAGGGCCTCGGGGGGTGGGGGGGAAACAGTAAGAAAAAAATACCTCCCCCCCCCCACCCCCCCACTCCTAGAGCTGCTTTCCCCGCCTCCTTTGTATGTAGACTACGTAAGGCCCTTCCCCCAAGCAGTCTAGAGCAAAGGTCACGCTTTAGCGTCCTCTCCGGGACAGCACAGAGCGTGTCCTCCTTCTCGGGGAGTCCTCCTCCCCAGCCGCGGATCCCTTCCCCCGACAGTTCGCCACCGTCTGTCTCACCACCAGCGGCCTAACCCACTCTTTGGCTTCGGAACCTCGCCATGGCCGCCGGCTCTCGGTCCCCAGAGCCTAGGAGGGTCTCACCTGGCCGGAGGGGCCACCCGAGAAGTGCGGCTTCGGCTTCCACGCGGCATCCTTCTCGCTAGTAGCAACCTCTGCCTTCAGAGACGACTAACTGCGAAACTCCCACCAGCGTCCAGCAATTTCTATCAAGGAGAAAGGAAGAGTGGAGGCGGTGCCTCAGCACGCAACCAATCAGAGCCCAGGAGAAGCAGGGCACTGAAGGTCATTGGAAGAACAAGACGTCGGTTACGAGGAAACGCGGAGGCGGGGCGTCCTGCTCCCGGAAGTCGAGAGCTTGGCGACGAGGTGGTGTAGCTAACCGGAAGTTCCTGGGGTTGTCCTCTCAAATCTTGTCCTCCTATTCATGATGGTTTGGTTTTTGCTTCCGTGAACGAGTGGCTTCGACTACAACCCAGGCTGTCTTGGATTTAGAGTTCCTTCTGCCTCAGTCTCTCACGTAAACTGGCTTGGGGAATTAGCAGGCGTGGGCCCTTGCACTGTTTACTTAATTCTCTGGTTTGTTTTATGGCAAGGTAACTGATGTTGGCCTGGAACTCGCTGTTCCCGTGCCTCAGCCTCCTAGTGCTGGTGAAGCAGGAGAAACTTTTTTTTTTTTTTTTTTTTGTCTTTGGCGACACAGTTTCTCTGGACTCGTTTTGTAGACCAGGCTCGCTCTGAACTCACAGTGATCCGCATGCCTCTGCCTCCCAAGTGCTGGGATTAAAGGCGTGCGCCACCACTGCCCGGCTGAAAAACTCTTAATAAAATTAATGTTGTAAAGGATTTACTAGTAAGCTTGCTTGAAAATACTGAGTGACACAAAGTGGAATTTAGCTAAAGGAGCGCTGCCTTCAATATGACTGGAAGGTAGGGTACTCTGAGAAACTGAGAAAGCTGGGGGGGGGGGGCAATTGACACGCCTTTAATCCCAGCACTTGGGAGGCAGAGGCAGGTGGATCTCTGTGAGTTCGAGGCCAGCCTGGTCTACAAAGCGAGTCCAGGACAGCCAAGGCTACACAGAGAAACCCTGTCTCAAAAAACCAAAATAAGAAAGTAATATGCTAATTGAGTAGCTAGGAGTGGCCAAGTCTCATAAGAGGAGGAAAAGGTAGCTGCTTAAGGAGCAATGTGAGGGGGGCGGGGAAACACACAGGAGAGTTTTAGAGTGAGGGGTTGAAGTTAGACACACATGAAGATATTATGCCCAAATTTTGAGAGACTCCCGAGAAAGGCCACCCAAGAGCCAAGTTCAAGTGCAATGGCAAGGAAGTCTTTATTGCAGGTTCCAACCAGGGCCACCCCTCCTATGCCCTGACAAAGCAGATGCAGGGAAGTGGCCTTGAGTTCTCAACTGAGAGGGGTTTGTATAGGTTTTAGACAAAGAAATGGGATTTACAGTATATGGATTGGATGGCGTTTGGGCAGAAAAGCTGCAAGCAGGGAGTTACAAGCCTTAGCGTTTCATGGTTGGGTAATATGTGTAGGGGCAAGTTGACCTATAGAAAAGATTGGTTGAAGCAGCCATGGAACAGTGTTAGGAACTTTGGCCTGGCTTCTCCTAATTGGTTGTTGCTATGTGCCAGACCACCAGCTGGTCAACTTAACCAGCAGAGAGTATATTTGGACTTTCCCAAGGTGAGCTGATTGTGTTGCTAGGGAACATTTTTCTGTTTAGACTAGTTTGTGGTTTTCCTGGAGTCTAGGTTCAGCCCTTGGCCAGGTTTAACACAAAATGGAGTTTCTTTTTCAAAATGGAGTTTGTCTGGTCCTTACAAAAGCAAAACGAGCCAGAGAATGAGAAAGTGCCAGAAGATTACAGCAGATTGCTAGAGTTCGTTTGAGGCCAAGCAGAGCAATTCAGGAGCCTAGAGATAAGCCAGATTGAATAAGTCAGCTGGGAGAGAAGTTTGAGGCAGCACAGCTGAGTTGAGCCAGCCAGCTATGAGCTCAGTAAGAACAAGAAGGGGCGAGCTTACTAAGCAGTAAGTGTCAGAGGCTGAAAACATTCTGGGCCTAGGCTAGAAGTTTCCAGGACCGAGCCAAAGCTAGCAGACAGAGACAGTAATTGTCTGGGACAACAACTGAAAGAGGTGAATAAAAGTCCCTTTTACGGCTTGGCGTGGTGGTGCACTCCTTTAATCCCAGACTTGGGAGGCAGAGGCTGGTGGACTGCTGTGAGTTCAAGGCCAGCCTGGTCTACAAAGCAAGTCCAGGACAGCCAAGGCTACACAGAGAAACCCTGTCTCAAAAAAAAACAAGACAAAAAAAAAAAACAAAAAAAAAACCCCAAAGGTTCCTTTTACAGGCATGTGGTCCCCTGACATGACACCTCTATCTGGTGATGACTTGAGCCCAGTGATTAACTCATGATGCTCCCCAGTGGATGATACAAATGTCCTGGCCAGCAGCTTGGTATGTGGACGCTGTCCGTTCCCACACATTGCCCAGGTGGTCATATAGTCCTACAGTGTAGCAGTGAGCCATCAGTTGGGGAAGTATGGGACTCTCCTACCCGCCAGATGCCCTGGGGAGGACAAGGGAGCAGTTTTCCTCTATCATCTTCTCAGTCGCAGTGCACAATAGATAGTTGTTTTGTGGGGTGAGAGAGGGTGGAGGGTCATTCACTGGTGACAGTCCATGAAAACCATCTGCAGCTCTGTCACCCTTGGGGAACTTTCCCTGACAAGAACAATGAAAGTGAAACATTTATCAGCCTGTCCCAAGGCAGGTGCTCCTGACTGCCCTGAGGAAAACCAAGGTCACTCTACTCAGCTGCTTCATAGGCGAAGGACAGTGACCTCAGGTCCCCTTACCATCTAGTCCCTGCATGTCCTGCCAGGGATGGAGGCCCCGGACCCCATACACCTCCATATTTCCCTCCTGCTTTTACTTAAAGACACTACCTGTATTTGTTGATGTGATTTGTTCAACTTCATTTTTATCTGGCTTCCGGGGATGAGGAGATGGCCCAGTGGCTGAGGCTTTTGCTGAGTAAGCTCAAGGGACCTGAGTTCATATCCTGAGAACCCACAGAAAAGCAGGGCATGGTGGCTCCAACCTGGGAGGCAGAAATAGGCAGGTCCTGGCGACCGGTTGGGCAGCCAGTCTATGAAATGAAGAGGAAGTATGGGACTCCCCCTGAGAAGTCCTGTCTCAAAAAAAAAAAAATAAATAAAGTACTGTGGAGGGGCTGGAAGGATGGCTCTGCAGTTAAGAGCATGCACTGTGCTTGCATAGGTCCAGAGTCCCATTCCCAGCGTCTATGTCAGATGACTAAATATTCTAACTCCAGCTCAGGGGAATCCAATGCCTCTAGCACACATGTACATACACATACACAATTTATTTATTTGGCTTTTCAAGACAGGGTCTCTCTGTGTAGCATTGACTGTCCTGGACTCACTTTGTAGACCAGACTGGCCTCGAAATCACAGAGATCTGCCTGCCTCTGCCCCTCAAGTGCTGGGATTAAAGGCGTGCGCCACCACCGCCTGACTCATAATTTAATTATTTAAATCCTAAGAATTCAGAGAAGCAACTGAATATAAGATACATGAACACACGTGTACACACATGCATAGATCACACATATGCTCAACAAACAACTGGCTAATTTTACCCCGGAGAAGCATCTCCTACACAGGGGCAGATTCTCAATACTATGTGACAGTCTTTTGCACTTAGCTTTTGTTTGTTTGTTTGCTTTTGCTTTTGTTTTTCCAGACAGGGTCTCTCTGCGTAGCCTTGGCTATCTTGGACTCACTTTTTAGACCTGTCTGTCCCCGAACTCACAGCGATCCCCCTGCCTCTGCCTCCCCACTGCACCTGGCAACACATTGTCTTTACACAAATGGAAGGAAGGCAGTTGAGATGGACTAGTGTGACTGACTGGTCCCAAGGTAACAATACAGATGAGCATGATTAAATATCCTTTAACAGAATCCCACAGTGGAAATTCCAAATGTGTTAAAAATGAAAAAGGGAAAACGGGGTCCTCCTCACTCCCCTTGGCACTAACATTGCTCAAGTGCTACTGTCTATAGCTAATAAATTTGATACCAAACTTTCTACACCTAGCCTCAAGGATCCCCTTTTGTGTCAACGGGGACCCATAATTCCTGGGTTCCAGTGAAAAAACTTATATGGAATAGGAATCACATAATAAACATTATAAAAGGTATGCCAACAGGGGATGCCCACAAAAACATTTCCAAGGTTAGAGCCGATATTTTTGTAAATAACTCCTTCTTCCTTCACTGCCTGTGCTATGATTGTCCTGAGGGCCCTCCCCACTACAACACACCTTCCTTCCCTGAGGGAAAGCCACCAGCCCTGGGACAGATTTTTTTTTCCTGTGAGACTAACATTTATTCTGCCCTCTTCATGTGTTATAAGGGCGTACAGGGATAGGAAGAATCACACCTATATTAGTCACAATGTCCCTACAATCTGTTCATAGGCTTATGAGGTCAGGGAGCTGAAAACTGGGGTGACTCCCTACATCTGTTAGACCCCTCCTCAGTAGCAGTCACAGCTGCCTTTGTATTCCCTGCCCTTGATTGACTGTGAGGATGGAAAAGGAGCTTTTTTGTTTGGTTTCTTACTTTTTTCTTTTTCTTTCTTTCTTTCTTTTTTTTTTTTTTTTTTTTTTTTTGGTTTTTCGAGACAAGGTTTCTCTATGTAGTTTTGGCTGTCCTAGACTCACTTTGTAGAGCAGGCTGGCCTTGAACTCACAGCGATCCACCTGCCTCTGCCTCCCAAGTGCTGGGATTAAAGGCATGCGCCATCACGCCAGGTTAAGACAGGGTTTCTGTGTTAGCCTTGGCTGTCCTGGACTTGCTTTGTTGACCAGGTTGCCCTCGAACTCACAACAGCCATCTGCCTGCCTCTGCCTCCGGAGTGCTGGGATTAAAGGTGTGTGCCACCACTCCTGGCCACTGTAGACTTTCTTTTGCTCAGACATAATCTTGAATGTCAACCTGTTAATGGCCAAATTTTGAGAGACTCTCTGAACAGACCACAGAAGAGCTGAGTCCAAGTGCTATGACATGGAAGTCTTTATTGCCGGTTCAAACCAGAGCCACCTCTCCTATGCACTGACACAGCAGATGCAGGGAAGTGATCCTGAGTCTCAACTGAGATGGGTTTTTATAGGTTTTAGGGAAAAAATGGGTTTTACAGTATATGGATTGGATGGCATTTGGGCAGAAAAGCTGCAAGCAGGGAGTTACAAGCTTGCCATTTCATGGTTGGGTAACAGGTGTAGGGGCAAGTTGACCTATAGAAAAGATTGAAGCAGTCATGGGGTGTTAGGAACTTTGGCCTGGCTTCTCCTAATTGGTTGTTGTTATGTGCCCGACCACCTGCTGGTCAGCTTGTCCAGCAGAGAGTATATTTGAACTTTCCCAAGGTGAGCTGATTGTGTTGCTAGGGAATATTTTTCTGTTTAAACTAGTTTGTGGTTTTCCTGGAATCTGGGTTCAGCCCTTGGCCAGGTTTCACATAAAATGCCGTTTCTTTTTCAAAATGGAGTTTGTCTGGTCCTTACAAGTGATTCCCTGGAATGTGTTGTTTTATAGTATCTGATTTCTCCCACATTGTTGATAACCAAATTAATTATTTACGTAGAGAAACAGAATCTCCTAGGCACAGGTTGATTGGCCCTCCTGGCTAAAATTGTTCTTTCTGTCCATCAGCCCCCCGATAGTTGTCTTATTGATCATAATATTTGGGCCCTGTGTATTTCAATGTATTACTAGCCTTATCATCGCCAGGTATTTAATGCCAGAATCCTGTTCACTCAACTATAGCATCAAGTAATGCTTGTTCTCAAGGAACCAGCCCCCTTAAGGACCCCCATTAAGGCCAAAATCTGGGAAAATGTAAAAGTCAGCCTACTCAGTCCTCCCTTAAAGACCCCCATTAAGGCCAAAGCATGTGAATTTCTAGAGGGTCCAGCTTGAACCAAGAACAGACAGATATCAGATCACCGTGTGTGTGGCAGGGACAGGAAAACCTTGAAGAGTCCAACTTGGCTCAAGGTCTCAGTCTGTGCTCAGGGTCCAGCTGGGCTCAAGGACAACCAGCTGTGTTTAAAATTTCCACTACACCTCCCCAACTAAAAAAGTTCCTAAACGCCCCCTGTGACTGCTTCAACCAATCTTTTCCATAGGTTAACTTGCCCCTCCATCCATTATCCAACCACCAAATGCCAAGACTTGTAACTCCCTGCTTGCAGCTTTTCTGCCCATATGACAACCAATCACATACTGTAAAACTCATTTCTTTGTCTAAAACCTATAACCTCTGCTTCTCGGGGTCTGCAGCTTGAAAGAGCTGGACAGACCCCATCGCGATGGCTCAATACATTCCTATTCCTATGCATTTGCATCGACAACGGGCTCTGTCTCTTAGTGGGGACTCCGGGAATAGACTAGAGATCTCTCTAGAGGTCTCAGTCTTACAGGTCTCAGTCTTACAGTTCCCTTGTCAAAGACATCAAAGGCTAACACAGGCCTGGCCATGGTAGTACAATCTTTCAATCCAGGCACTCTGGAGGCACAGGCAGGCTGATCTCTGCGAATTCGAGGCCAGCCTGCTCTACGGAGTGAGTTCCAGGACAGCCAAGGCTACACACACACAAACGTGTCTCAATAGAAAACGAAAGAAAGAAAGGGTTACACAGGCCAAGGGAAGAATGGGAGGTTAAAAAAGGGGCACCGAAAAGGTGGTGACTGTAATTCCTCTAGGAGGCAAAGGCAGGTGGATGTCTGTGAGTTCGAGGTCAGCCTGGTCTCTCTGTGTCTGTGTCTGTGTCTGTCTCTGTCTGTCTGTCTGTCTGCCTGCCTGCCTGCCTGCCTGCCTGCCTGCCTGTCTGTCTGTCTCTCTCTCTCTCTCTCTCTCTCACACACACACACACACAAAACAAACAACAACAAAAACCAAGGGACAACGTACATTGCAATTAAGTTCCCGTGTGTTGCAAATTAATAGGTTTCTATTTAAGAATAAGTTTCTGTTTCTTAAATCTGATGTAGTCTGCAAAACAAAAAACGAAAACAAAGTAACCCCATTTACATGGTGTATATGCTGGCCTTCCGCTTTCATTGTGTTTTCTAACAATTTGTAACAGCTAATTCTCTGGCTCCTGCAAAGACGCTTACAGCTCTGTCTGTCTGTCTGTCTGTCTGTCTGTCTGTCTGTCTGTCTCTCTCTCTCTCTCTCTCTCTCTCTCCTCTCTCTCTCTCTCTCTCCTCCTCTCTCTCTCGCCCTCTCTCTCTCTCTCTCTCTCTCTCTCTCTCTCTCTCTCTCTCTCCCTCTCTCTCATAAAAAAGGACGGTAAGGGGCTAAGGGGCTAAATTCCCAATTTAGGGTGAAACAGCCGGATGCCCAGTCCCCGGTGCACCTCTAAAATACATCTCGTTTTGATTAGACAATCGTGGATTTAGTCTTTCTCTTTACAATTTTCAGGTTTAACACTTGTTAACACAGTAGGCATGGCAGTACATGCCTGCAATCCCTCAATGCAGTTTGAGAGGCTGAGGCAGGAGGATCTCAAAAAAAAAAAAAAATCAAAGGACAGCCTGGGTTTGTGGAGGAAGCCAATCGTCTATTGGAAGCAAAACCTAAGCATCCATCACAGAATCGAAGGACAACATTTGCGGGAAAGCAACCCGTCTCCAAGCAACTTCCAGGCGAGGAAGCCACCGCGTTGCTCGTTACTGACGTCTCGCTTTTCCAATAACCGTCAGCGACCGTGCTAATACTGGGCGCTGATTGGCTGCGCGCGGAGGCCCCCGCCTCTCATCTTCCTCTTTCTTTGCTGGATGCTCGTGGGCGTTTCCGAGTTTGTTGTGTCTGGAGGCTGAGTATAGGAGATTCTAGGATGCCACGTGAAAGCCTGCAGAGTCGCATTTCCCGGGTGTCTCCTCCGGCCAGGTGAGACCCTCCTCCGGGTGGGGACCGAGCGCCAGCGGCCATGGCGAGGTTCCGTAGCCAGAGGGCTGCGAAGGCCGCTGGTGGTAAAACGGTGTGAGCTGTCGGGAAGGGGTCGCGGCTGGGGAGGAAGACTCCCAGAGAACAGGGACACGCTCTGTGCAGTCTGGGAGAGTATACTAAACATGACCTTTCCCCCTAGACTGCTTGGTGGAAGGGCCTTACTTAGTCTACAAAGAGGCGGGGAAAGAATGTTACGTGTCAAGCTCTCGGGAGTGTGTGTGTTGGAGGTCAGGGGGGTGGGGGGTGCCCCTACTGTTTTTTCAGCGTCCCTCTGGCTAACCTTGGATTTCATATAGGGTAAAAAGTCTTTAGAAAGGAAGGTTGAATTATTCGTGTGTGGAAGGCCGAGAATTTAGAGTTCTCTCCTTTCACCACTTGGGTCCAGGATAGCTAACACTTAGTTGTAAACGCTTATTGAAGTGGGTCTCAACCTTCCTGATGCTGCGACCCCTTAATACAGTTCTCATGTTGCGGTGACCCCTTTTCCCCTGCCCCCCGCCCCCATAAAATTATTTTTGTTGATACTTCATAACTGTAATTTTGCTGCTGTTATGAATCGTGGTGTAAATATATGCTATGCAGGATGGTCTCAGGTGAGCCCTCTGAAAGGGTCCTTGGGCTGTCAAAGGGGTCGCGACCCACAAGTTGAGAACTGCTGCTCCATGGAGCTATCTTTCCCTTCCACAGGAAGATAAGTAGGAAATGGCTGACAGCTTCTAGATTCCAGATGTTCTTCCACTTTGGGTGAATAAAATCCTACAAAGTTAAAAACTGTGATCGAACTGGGAGTGAACCTATGGTGGGGGTGGGGGTACCCTATCTACTACCGATATAGTTCCCCATGCTGCCGTCTCCCCCAAAGGCAAGAGGGGCTTGCCACCAGTTCAAAGCTAGCAGGGCTACACATAGAGAGACCTTGTCTCCAAAACCCAAAAGACAAACAAGATTAATACAAGTTGCAATGAGTTGGAAAGAAGGCTCAGCCGTTAAAGGCTGGCTCACAACCAAAAATATAAAAGTTGCAGTACAGACTGGTCAGTTTCCCTAACTCTTCCCTTTTGGTTTGGGGTAGTGGTTTGTTTCCTTTCTTTCTTAATTTTTTTTTCCAAAGATCTATTTATTTTTATGTATACAGTGCTCTGCCTGGGTGTACACCTGCAGGCCAGAAGAGGGCACCAGATCTCATTATAGATGGTTGTGAGCCACCATGTGGTTGCTGGGAATTGAACTCAGGACCTCTGGAAGAGCAGTCTCTCTCCATCTCTGAGCCATCTCTCCAGCCTGGAAAATGTTTTGTTAACCTAAGCTCTAAATCTTTTTGTCTGTCTCAGTGTGTGTGTGTGTGTGTGTGTGTGTGTGTGTGTGTGTCTGTCTGTCTGTGTGTGTGCCTTGCTGCCTGTGTGAAAGTCACAGTGCAGCATGTGGGAGCTGATTGCTTCCTCCCACCTTGTGGGTTCCAGGGATCTCTCAAGTTTGCCAGAAGTGGCTGCAAGGACCATTCTCTTGTGAGCCATTTCATCAGCACCAACCCCTCCCCCCACAGCACTAAATGTTAATTTAAATGTTAACTACGTTACAGAAGACTGCTTAATTGTCCTAAAATTTCTTTCTTTTTTTTCTGACAGGGTTTCTCTATGTAGCCTTGGCTGTCCTGGACTCACTTTGTAGATCAGGCTGGCCTCAAACTCACAGCTATTCACCTGTCTCTGCCGCCTGAGTGCTGGGATTAAAGGTCTGCACTACCACGCCAGGCTCCTTTCTAACTTTTTTGTTTTGTTTTGTTTTGTTTTTCGTCTTTCCGTGTTAGCCTTGGCTGTCCTGGACTAGCCTTGTAGACCAGGATGGCCTTGAACTCACAGCGATCCGCCTGCCTCTTAATAGTCTCTGATTTTATGAAGTAGCAGAATAACTGTTCTTTAAAGATACTGTGGGCCTCCAGGTGCCGGTGGTGCACACTGTTAATCCTGGCACTTGGGATGCAGAGGCAGGCAGAGCTCTGTGAGTTCAAGGCCAGCCTAGTCTATAGAGCAAGTTCCAGGACAACCAGAGCTATTACACAGCCAGAGCACCCCAATTGGTTATCCAATACCAAGTGGTCGGCCCAAAAAACATACACATACTAGGAACATGGAGACTGAGATGGATTTAGAAATGTGTATGTCACACATGTATGTATTTAATATTAGTGAAAAAAAAAAGAGGTCATGAATTTGAACCCTTTACCATTGATAAAGGAAGGGCATATAACTTGCGGGAACTGATTGGTTTTGTCCTTTTCTAGCCGAGCCCCTCAAATGAGGGCTGTTCCCAGAAGAGCACCTGCAGCTCAGCCTCCAGCAGCAGCTGCACCATCTGCAGTTGGCTCACCTGCCGCTGCACCCCAGCAGCCAGGCCTGATGGCCCAGATGGCAACCACTGCAGCGGGTGTGGCCGTGGGCTCTGCCGTGGGGCACACCCTGGGTCACGCCATCACTGGGGGCTTCAGTGGAGGAGGTAACGCTGAGCCCGCAAAGCCTGACATCACTTACCAGGTAAGATTTGGGCAGCTTTTCTTTCCCCACTCTTATTTTCTGGGGAAAGTTGGCCGCTGGAACGCATCTTTAATGTAGGAACCTGTGTTTAACTTAAGGTCCACAATGCTTCTGAGTAAAGAGTGGTGCTGTCTCAGTATTTTTAAGTGGGGTGTGCTGGGGTGTAGTTCAGTGAGTGAGCACTGACTCTGCTAGCAGGAGGCCCCCAGTTCCAATGCCATGATCCCACAAAAAGTCATGCCTTGCCATCCTTAGCTATAACTCCTGCATTGTGGGGCTGAGACAAGCATATGCCACAGCGTGGCTGGCTGTCAGATGGGCAGAAATAACTGGCTTCTGGTTCAGTGAGAGGCCCTGTCTCAAGCCAGTAAGGAAGGGAGTGGTAGGAGGAAGATGCCCGGCGTTTGCTTGGTCGCCCAGGGGCACACCCATCCACATACTCGAATAGCATGCTTTGAGGTAGACCTTAGGCTAGCATCAAGGAGAACACTGGAATTACAACCCACCTCACTGTAAAATGGCCATTTTCTCTTTGGGTGACACTTGGTTTTGAGAGGATTTCACTCAAGCTAGCCTTGAACTCATGGCAATCCTCTTGCCTTGGCATTCAGTACTTACACTTATTTTGGGTTCCTACTAGAGACAAAGTCTTTACAGTGTGACCCACGCTGGCTTCAAAGTTGTCGCGGTCTTCAAGACTGTCCTTTCAAGTGTTGCTATTACAGATAAAGCCATGAGGCCTGCCGTGTTTCTGAAAGGAAAACTTTCTAGCTGTTTCCCCAGCTCCCAGTGTGTGAGTTCTGCCCTTGTGTGGGTGGCCCTACCCTTCCCCAGGAGGACCTAATATTGTGTCTTGGCAGGAGCCTCAGGGATCCCAGCTGCTGGACCAGCAGTCTCGTGGGCCTTGCTCTCTTGAGATCAAGCAGTTTCTGGAGTGTGCCCAGAACCAGAGTGACGTCAAGCTGTGTGAGGGCTTCAACGAGGTGCTGCGGCAGTGCAGAATTGCAAATGGTAGGTGGCTTGTCATCTGTCAGATATACCTGAACGCTGTACGGCAGTGGTTCTCAGCCTGTCGGTTGAGACCTTTTGGGTGTTGAGTGACCCTTTCCTAGGGTTCATCTAAAACTATCAGAAAATAAATACTTACAGTGGGCTTTGGAACTGAGCCTCTGCTCCGCCATCCATCTCCAGGCCAATTGACCCACATGCAGTTTGCAGCGTGACGACATCATCAGCTCACCAACCCTGTCACACATTCCCTGCGTAAATACAGGTGGATGTGATGGGGTTGATGGCATAATGTTCTCATGTGGACCAGTCACACGTTATGGAGAGTAGCTGCTGTGTTAAAAGTAGCAGTACTGGAGGTAAAACTATACTTCGTGAATTATAATACTAAGTCAATATAAAATCATCAAGTACTGCAAAAAAAAAATGTATCCCAGAAACTTAATCTGGATGCTGGTTGTTTAGGGGCTTTGTTTATTTGTTTGTTTGTCTGTTTAAAGATTAAAACATATACAAGGTTCTGCCCGCATGTACAACTGCATGCCAGAAGAGGCCTCCAGATCTCATTATAGGTGGTTGTGAGCCACCATGTGGTTGTTGGGAATTGAACTCAGGACCTCTGGAGGAGCAGTCAGTGCTCTTAACCAAGAAGCCACCTCTCTAGCCCTGGATTTGTTGGTTTCTGTTTTGTGGGGTTTGTTTGTTTAGTTTTATTTTCTGAGACAGGATTTTTCTGTGTTGCCCTGGCTATCCTAGAACTCACTTTTCTAGACTAGCCTGGCTTCAAACTTAGAGAGATTAGCCTGCCTCTGCTTCTTGAGTGCTGGCATTAAAGGTGCCAACACTTCCTGGCACAGATTTTGGGGTTTGGTTTGGTTTTTTCAAGACAGAGTTTCTCTATGTAGCCTTGGCTGTCCTGGACTCCCTTTGTAGACCAGGCTGGCCTCGAACTCACAGTGATCCACCTGCCTTTGCCTCCCGAGTGCTGGGATTAAAGGCGTGCGCCACCACGCCCCACTATTCTTTTTTTTTTTTTAATATTTGGCTGTGGTTGGTGACAGGTATGTATAAGCAAACAAGCAAACAAGCAAGCAAAAACCACACAGAGAATGCTAAATCATAGGAAACGTTAATGAACTAAGTGCCTTGGCTGAACCGTGCTATGTATCATCCTTTGTATTATTAAGGCTACTGCTGTGTATTGTTTTCATTAGCGGACCATCCCACAACAGTGCATCGTGTAGAGAGGAATGTTAAGAAAAGAAGATACAATGAGGATTTCCTACAGTATGGCTTCACCTCAATAATTACAGCAGGGATTGAGAAGCCGCTGTGTGTGATTTGCGGTGGTGTTCTGTCAGCAGAATCTATGAAGCCAAACAAGCTGAGACGCCATTTTGATAGCAAACACCCGACCTTTGCCGGCAAGGATACCAGCTATTTTAGAGGCAAAGCCGATGGACTCAAGAAAGCCAGAGTTGACAGTGGCAGCAAGTGCCACAGACAAAACGTAGTAGCTGTTGAAGTGTCATATTTGGTGGCGCTCAGAATCGCCAGGAGCATGAAACCTCATACCTTTGCTGAGCACTTGCTCTTCCCGGTGGCCAAAGACAGTGTCCGCGTTATGATCGGAGACGAATTTGTTACACAGTTGAGCGCAGTTTCCTTATCTAACGACACTGTCCGCCGAAGGATACATGACATGTCTGCTGATATTCTTGATCAGGTGGTCCAGGAGATTAAGTCTGCTCCACTTCCAATATTCAGTATCCAGCTCGATGAATCCACAGACGTTGCAAACTGTTCGCAGCTAATGGTTTACGTGAGGTATATTAATGACGGCGACTTTAAAGACGAGTTTCTTTTCTGCAAACCTCTTGAAAGGACAACTAGTGCCCGTGAGGTATTTGACACAGTTGGCTCGTTTCTGAAAAAGCACCAGATCCCTTGGGAAAGCATCTGTGGCGTTTGCACAGACGGTGCCCCAGCCACACTGGGCTGTCAGTCTGGATTTCAGCGTTTGGTGATAAATGAGTCACCAAAGGCCATCGGAACTCACTGTATGACCCATCTGCAAACATTAGCAATGAAGACGCTGCCACGAGAGTTACAGGAAGTCTTGACAAGCGTCATAAGTTCTGTCAATTTTGTCAAGGCGAGCTCTTTAAACGGTCGGCTGTTTTCCCAACTGTGCAGTAATATGGACACCCCAAACAAGACCCTGCTGCTTCATACTGAAGGACGATGGTTATCGAGAGGAAAAGTTTTAAAATGTATTTTTGAGCTTCGTGATGAACTCAGAATGTTTTTTAATCAGAAAGCAAGACCGCAGTTCGAAGCACTTTTCAGCAGTAAAAGTGAATTGCAGAAAATAGCTTACTTGGTTGACATCTTTGCCATCTTGAATGAGTTACATTTATCGCTGCAGGGAGCAAATGCAACATGCCTCGATTTGTCTGAAAAGATCCAGTCGTTCCAAATGAAACTTCAGCTTTGGCAAAAAAAGTTGGATGAAAATAAAATTTACATGTTGCCTACCTTGTCTGCCTTCTTTGAGGAACACGACATTGAACCCCACAAAAGGATCACGATGATAATTTCTGTGAAAGAACACTTGCACGCACTTGCAGGTGAAATTTCATGGTATTTCCCAAACCTACCTGATGTCCCTTTTGCCCTCGCCAGGAGCCCATTCACTGTGAGAGCTGACGACGTGCCTGCGCCGGCGCAAGAGGAGTTCACCGAGTTTCTCAAGAATGATGCAGCCAGAGCGGATTTCTCCACAATGCCAGTTACAACCTTCTGGATCAAGTGCTTGCAGTCATACCCTGTTATTTCTGAGACCGTGCTGCGCCTCCTCCTTCCCTTCCCAACAGCGTGTCTTTGTGAAGCAGGGTTCTCCAGCTTGTTGGTTATCAAGTCGAAATACAGAAGCAGACTTGCTGTGGAAGACGACCTTCGCTGTGCTATCGCGAAGACCACCCCGAGGATTTCCGATCTCGTGAGAAAGAAGCAGTCTCAACCTTCCCACTGACTTTGCCTTTTTACACATACTGTCCCGAAATGGAGCAATGTAGTTTACTGTCATTCCATTAAGACTGCTACCTGTGCCATACCATGCCTCAAGACCAAAATTTCATTTTTCCGTCATTAGAAATCAGTATTTTGTAATATACAACTGCATATTGGTTTTGTGGTTAATCACTATGTTTTAGTTACATTCAATTTATAATAATGAAAATACATCCTGCAGATCAGATATTTACACTACATCTCATGACAGTAGCAAAACTACAGGTAAGAAGTAGCAACAAAAAATTATTTTAGGGCTAGGAGTCGCCACAGTATGAGGAACTGCATTAAAGGAAGGCTGAGAGCCACTGATCCATAATCACAGTTCCAGGGGATCTGAGATCCTCTCCTCAGGCACCAGATATGTATGCTCTGCTCATATACACATGCAGGCAAAACACTCTTACACATGAAGTAACTTTAAAAACAACAACAACAACAACAACAAAAAACAAAACAAAACCCTGCAGAGTATCCTACAGGAAATCTGATGGAAGCATTGTTTCAATTGTGTTTCCTCTTCCCAGATAATTGTGTTTGTATTAAGTCTGCACAAACTAGCCAGCACAGTGTATTACTCTTGATTCCTTCCTGCACTGGGTGAACCTTATATAAGTCACATCCCATCAGGAAATGTAACCACACTATTAATTTAAACAGCTAATTTTTACATTTTTTATTCATGTGTTTGTACCAAGCGTGGTGTTCCACACCTTTAATCCCAGCTTTTGGGAGGCAGAGGTAGGTGGGCCTCTGGGTTCGAGGCAGGCCAGGGCCCTACAGTAAGACCCTATCTAGAAACAAACTGTATTGGCTACCCTACTGCTTACTGCACTAAAACGCATGACCAAGGCAACTTACAGAAGAGTTTATTTGGGTTTACTGTTCCAGAGGGTTAAGTTCACAGCTCGGAAGCAGCAGGCAGAATGGCTGGGGCAGGCTGCTGGGAGCTCACACCCTCAACCATGTGAGCAGAAAGAGACAGGAAACAGAAATCAGAGCCCACTTCCAGTGTCGGATGTGATGACACATGCCTTACAGTGTTCCACACCAGCCAGGGCTACATAGTGAGACCTTGTCTCAAAACAAACAAAATAGGTGCTGGAAAGATGGCTCAGCGGTTAAGAGTACTGGCTGCTTTTTCAGAGGTCCTGAGTTCAATTCCCAGCAACCACATGGTGGCTCACAACCATCTATAATGTCATCTGGATGCCCCCTTCTGGCCTGCAGGTGTACATGCAGACAGACCATTGCATACACAATAAATCTAAAACAAAATTTTTTCATATGTATTGCAGGTATGTCTGTGTGAAGGTGTCAGAGACGTGTGTGCTGGGAATTGAACCCGGGTCCTTTAGAAGAGCAGCCAATGCTCTTAACCACAGAGCCATCTCTCCAGCCCCCAAATAAAATAATTGTTAAAAAGTCACTTCTGAGCTGGGCAGCCTGTAATCCCAGCACTGGGGCAGAGGCAGAAGGATCTCTGTGGGTTTGAGGCCAGCCTGGTCTACAAAACCAGTTCCAGGACAGCCAGGGCTACACAGAGAAGCCCTGTTTTGGAAAAAATAAAACCAAAAAAAAAAAAAAAAAAAAACAAACCACTTGTAGCCACATACTTTCTCTACTACTCACAAGAATGAGTAGTTTGCCTGTGTATGCTCAAGTGTGTGTGTGTGTGTTTGTGTGTGTGTGCTTTTGTGTGTGTGTTTGTGTGTGTGTAGCTCTGAGGAAAACTCTTGGGAGATGTGAAAATCTCATTCAAATTGAACTACCACTCAAAATAAACTGAGTAATTTTGATGTGTGCCTGCTTGTGTCTATCTTCTCTCTGTGTCTTCTCTCTCTCTCTCTCTCTCTCTCTCTCATCATCATCATCATCAGATCTGTGTTGAAGTGCTTCTATTTGTTGAGCTATCTTGGTAGCCCTTGAACAGCTACTCAGATTTCAGGCTGGCCTTGAACTCACAGATCCGCCTGCCTCTGCCTACCGAGTGCTGGGAATAAAGGCATATGCCACCCAGCCTTGTGTGTGTGTGTGTGTGTGCTACTCTGATTTTTGGAGTGTGTTTTATGCACATGTTCTTATCTCTGTCCCCATGTTTCAGCAATAAATGCTCTTACCCACTGAGCCATCTCCCCAGAACTGTTTCTTTCAAGATATATAACCAAGACTGGCCTTGAACTACTCATTCTCATGCCCTCTGGGTCCTAAGTGCTGGAATGAAATGTGTCATGTCATTGGGTTTTCTGGGACAGTCTCCCTATTAACCTTGGCTGCCATAGACCTCACTCTCTAGACCAGACCGGCCTCTCCCTCCTGAGTGCTGGGATTACAAACATGTTCTACCACTGCCAGAAGCAGCAAGGTATCACATTGTAACCCAGGCTAGCGTGGTATTTGAGGTAATCCTGTGCCAGCCACTTGAGATCTAGGCTCACAGGCATGTACCACCACCCCAAGCCTAATCAATATCCCATCGTGTGTTTGTTTGTTTGTTTTGAGACATGGTCTCCCTATGTAGCCCTTGCTGGCCTGAAGCTCACTATAAAAACAAAGTTGGCCTTGGATTCACAGAGACCTGCCTGCCTTTGCTTCTGCTTCCTAAAGGCTGAGATTATAGTTGCACCCATGAGCCTGACTCATTGTCATTGGCTGAGGACTAGCAAAATGGTAGTGCTTAGAATGTTTGTGACCCCGAGATTTGTCCTCAAAGTGCTTTATCCATTAAGCTCAGTCCCTGTGGTTCTTTAAGGATGATGTCTACCAATGATTGTTTTTCTTTAAAATGGTTATGTGGGGCCATTCAGATAGTTCATCAGGTAAAGGCACCTGCTGCCAAGGCTGACGAAAAGTTTTGAGTTCCACTCACAGGGTAGGAAGAGCAAATAAACTTCCAAAACTGTCCCCTGATATCCACATGTGTGTGTACACACACACACACACACACACACACACACACACACACACACTCGTGCACCTGTGCCTGTAATCCCAGCACTCTAGGAGGCAGAGGCAGGCGGATCTCTATGAGTTTGAGGCCAGGCTGGTCTACAAAGGAGTCCAGGACAGCCAAGGCTACACAGAGAAACACTGTCTCGAAAAACAAAAACAGAAAGAAAAAAAAAAAAAAGAAATTAGATGAATTTATTTGTGGGATTGTTTTGCCTGCATGTATGTGTGGCCAGAAGAGAGCTTCAGATCGCCTGCGGTGTGGGTGTTGGGAGTAGAACCTGGGGCCTCTACAAGAGCGGTTGGTGTAACCATTAAGAATTCTATCCAGCCGGCCAGGCGTGGTGGCGCTTGCCTTTAATCCCAGCACTCAGGAGGCAGAGGCAGGCGGATCTCTGTGAGTTCGAGTCTACAAAGTGAGTCCAGGATGGCCAAGGTTACACGGAGAAACTCTGTCTCGAAAAAAAAAAAAAAAAAACCCACACACACGAACAAAGCGAAAGTAAGTTCAGCAAGCCAATTTTCTTTTGCAAATAAAACCAACCCAAACTGGGCTAGCGATTACATTTAGCCAAAAGGGGTTCCATCTTTTATCCCTCTGTGCACAACCACACCTGATTAACACAGCGCTGGGAATGGAACCTAGACCTTTGTGCACGTTAGCATCCTACTCACTGAGCCACATTCCCCTTCTCCGTTTTGACCAACGGAACCAGAAAGCTTATACTTGTTGGCAATCGGGGAGGGGGTGCGGGGGGGGCGGAGTCCCCGCAGAAACACTCATAATTCCCTATCTGGAACAAAGAAGTCCGGCCTGGAAGCCACGCCCCTCAGTGAGATCACAGAGGGTTCGCCCCTACAGCGGAGCCAATAGGAGCAGTGGGCGGGGCCTTTCGGCCGGACTAGCCAGCGGCGGCGGCGGGCGGAGCGCATCGGCGATGGACCAGCCAGCCTGTCCTTCTGTCGCCGGCCCGCGGACTCGAGCCCGCCCGCCGCCGCCGCCGGAGGCGCTGCCCATTGCGGGCTTCGACGAGGAGCTGTACGACTGCCTGGACTACTACTACCTGCGTGACTTCCCTGCCTCCGGGGCTGGCCGCAGCAAGGGCCGGACACGGCGCGAGCAGCAGCTGCGCACCAACCACCCGGTGCCCGGCGGCCACGAGCGCAAGGTGGCGCAGACGCTGATCAACGCGCAGCGCAAGCGGCGCCAGCGCCAGCTGCAGCCACGGCCGCGCACGCGCCTCGCCTGAGAGGGTATGGCAGGCAGAAGCCGTTGGTAGGGGGAATAGGCCGGCTCACTATGTAGAGGAGGATTACCTAGAACTCCAGATCGTTCTGCTAGCTTCCAAGGGCAGGGATAATAAGGATGCGCCACAATGCCCAGTTTCTTTCTTTCTTTCTTTCTTTTTTTTCTGTTTTGTTTTGGAGACAGAATTTCTCTGTGTAGCCCTGACTGTCCTGGACTCACTTTGTAGACCAGGCTGGCTTCGAACTCACAGCGACCCACCTGCCTCTGCCTCCCAATTGCTGGGATTAAAGGCGTGCACCACCACTGCCCATCTAATGCCCAGTTTGTCTCTCTCCTTTCTTCTCTCTCTCTCTCTCTCTCTCTCTTCCCTCCCCCCCCCACCCCCCCCCCCATTTTTTGGCATGGTCTCATGTAGCTTAAATTGGCCTTAAAATCCTCATCCTTCAGCATTCACCTCCAAATGCTGAAATTTCAAGCATGGGCCACGAGTCACTGCTGTGGTGTTTTATGTTTTATTGAAAATGCCCAGTGTAGCCCAGGATGGCATGGTATCTGGCAATCCTCAACCTCTCTAGCCCTGAGATAATAAGTCTGTGCCACCACGTTTACTTTTCATCCTCTTCTGAGACTTTTCCATTATTAGTCATAACTCCGCACCCCCACCCCCAACACAACCCAGGGAGGTTTCCTGGCTCCTTGTGAAAGTACCATTTGGAAGTTTGCAATTGGGTGAAAAAGGTCTAGGTCGGCCCACACCGGTACTCTGTGTGTGTGCTCAGGAGACATAGATACACTGAGATTGAGGCACTATCTCAAAACAAAGCACACCCCTTTATTTGCTTTCGTTTGCTCTGATAAACACCATGACCAAAAGCAAATGTTTATTTCATCATAAAGCTTCAGTCTACCGTGAAAGGAAGTCTGGGCAGAAATCCAGAGGCAGGAACTGAAGCACAGTCCACAGAGTGTGTTCATGTTCCTCCTCCTCCTCCTCCCCTCCTTCTCCCCTCCTCCTCCCCTCCTCCTCCCCTCTTCTTCCTGCCTTCCTCCTCTCTTCCTCCTCCCCTCCTTCTCTTCCCCTCCTCCTCCCCTCCCCCTTCTCCCCTCCTCTTCCTCTTCCTCCCTTCCTCCTCTTCCTCCCCTCCTCTTCCTCCCTTCCTCCTCTTCCCATCTTCCTCTCCTCCTCCCCCTCTCCTCCTCCTCCCCTCCTCCTCCTCCTTCATTATTTTTGCTTTTTCAAGTTAGGGTTTCTCTGTCCTGGAACTTAATTTATAGACCAGAATGGCCTCAAAGTCACAGAGATCTGCCTGCCTCTGCATTCCAAGTGGCTCAGATTAAAGGCATGCGCCACCACACCTGGCTCACTTACCTTCCTCATACCTCCTGGGACCACCTTCCTAGGGTGATACTGCCCACAGGGGCTGGTTTCTTCCACACCAGTCACTGAGAAAATGCCCCCACAGACTTGTCTGCAGGCCAGTCTGACACCTCTATCAAGATAAAAGTTGACTCTAGTTTGCGTCAGAACAGCAACAACAGCAAAACCCAGCAGACAAAAGCTGGGTATGATAGTGCACACCTGTGTGCCTCTTTGCACTAGGAGAGTGAAAGGGAGGGTCAGAAGTTCAAGGTCAGAGGCGGGGGAGATGGCTCAGCAGTTAAGAGTGCTTGCTGCTCTTGCAGAGGCCCCACCCCTGCATCAAGTGCCTCATAACCCACCCATAGCTCCATTTGAAGGGGATCCAATGCCCTCTTCTGGCCTCCAAGGACCACTGTATGCATATCATACACAGACATATTGGGACAAACACTTAGACACGTAAAAATGAAAAAGACACTAAAAAGTTCAAGATCATTGGCTACCTAGTCAGTGTGAGGAGGCCAGCCTGAGCTACATGAGAGGTTGAGAGGGGAGGCTGAGAACCATAGGTCAGTTGAGAGTGTTCACTTAGTATGCGTCGGGCTCCAGGATCGGTCACTAGCAGTGCACAGATGGGACCCACACCAGTAATCTTAGCATTTGGGAGACAGGCAAGAGAATCTAAAGTTACAGTTATCCTTGGTCGCGTAGTTGGAGGCCAGCCTGCGCTACCTGAGACCCTGTCAAAATAAAAATAAAACAAATAAACAAACAAAACCCAACCCAGAAGCTCTGACCTCTCATCCTTGAACTCAGGGACCTGAGGCAGGAGGATCATGAGTTGGGAGTCCAGCCTGGCCATTACTGTGAGTTTCAGATTGCCACGGGCTTGAGTGACGCCTCATCTCAAAGTAAAGAAAACTAGAAACTTCCAGTGTTCGTCATAGGGCTTGGGAGAATAATTGGTTTTTGTTTCTGTCTTATTTTCTACAGGAAACCCGAGAGACCTGTCAAAAGTATTTTCCAACTGAGGTCCTCCATGTTGGTCGACAGGACTTTTTGACAGTGTTTAAGTTCACTGCGCCAATCTTTTCCTCACTAATTAATTATTAAGTAGTTTCCAAGTGGGTATGTCTTTTTAGGGTTTTCAATTAAAAGAACAGCAAGAATGCATTTTAACTCTTCTGGGTTTTTCTCCCGCCCTACCCCCAGCCCCAGCTATCGGGGCAGTAACTGGTTTCCAGTTCACAAGCATTTGGGCTCTGAAGTATAAAGAGATCGCAAGGCTGAGGGAGCCAGTTTGTTTGCTGCTGAAGTGATTTCGACAAAAACCTGAGAACTCAAGTTCAATCCTCAGAAGCCACGTTTTTGAGAAACTGGCTCTAGTGGCCCATACTTAAAATCCCAGCATTTGGGAGGTAGAAACAGATTTCTGAGGCTCACTGGCCATGCATCATGTGTTCCAGGCCAGTGAGAAGCACTACCTTAAAAAAAAAAAGATGGAGCCAGGGGACATGGTGGCATCCCAGCATTTGGGAGGCAGAGGCAGGCAGATCTCTGTTGAGTTCCAGAACAGCCAAGACTACAAGAGAAACCCTGTCTTGGAAAAACCAAAAGGAAAAAAGATGGGTGTGTCCTGAAGAAGCATTCGATTGGCCGGGCGTGGTGGTGCATGCCTTTAATCCCAACACTAGGGAGGCAGAGGCAGGCAGATTGCTGTGAGTTCGAGGCCAGCCTGGTCCACGAAGTGAGTTGAGGACTGTCTCTGGAGTGCTGGGATTACATGCATGTGCTATCACACCCAGCTAGGAAATGATTATTATAGTCTGTACTTTAATGACTGATAGATACATTAGACAATCCAGTGTATGCAAGACCTCTAGTATATAACTGAACAACTATTATTTCTTCTGACTCATCCTTAGTAAATGCTTAATTAAAATTTTGTTTCTTAGCCAGGCAGTGGTGGCAAACACTTTTAATCCCAGCACTCGGGAGGTAGAGGCAGGTGGTTCTCTGTGAGTTTGAGGCCAACCTGGTCTCCATAGTTGAGTTCCAGGACAGCCAAGGCTATGTAGAAAAATCCTGTCTCAAAAACCAAAAGGAAACAATTGTTTTGTTTTGTTCGAGACAGGGTTTCGTGCACATAAACACACACACACACACACACCACAAACTGAATTTTTAAAAGTATGTGTGTGTGGGGGGGTATATTACAGTTAGTTGTAAACTGGCTGCTGTGGGTGCTGGAAACCAAAGGCAGGCCATCTGAAAGTACAGAACACACTTTTAACCCCTGAGCTGTCTCTCCAGTCCTCTAGTTAGATTTAACTCTCAATTTGCCACAGCCGAGAGTCATCGAGAGAAATCAAGCCTCAGGTGAGGAATTCCCTAAATAAGATAGTCACACCAACCAGGCAGTGGGTTGTTTTGATAACTGGGTAGGGTAGTAGCCCACTATGGGTGGTACCATCCTCTGCTAAGGTGGTGGTGGACTATATAAACCAGCTGAACTTGCTTGGTGTCTTTAATCTCTGGAGACAGAGGCAGGCAGGTTTCCTTGGGTTCAAGGCTACCCTGGTCTACATAGTGAGTTCCAAGCCAGCCAAGGCTACATAGGCCCTAAAACATAACAAAAAGGTAGCTGAAGTGACACAGCAAGCAGCGTTCCTCTGGCTTCTGCTTCCAGTTCCTGCTTGAGATCTTGCCCTGACGTCCCTCAGTGAGGGACTGTGGCCTGTACCAGTAAGCCAGATAAACCCTTTCCTCCCCTAAATTGCTTTTTGTCAGATTATTTTCACCACAGAAAGGAAACTAGAACAAATACAGTGCAAGTAACATGCAGAGATTATACAGAAGTCAACCAAGCAACCTGGTGCTAGTAATTGTGCCCGTTAGTGCAACGGTGAAGATTTCATATTCAATTAAACCTAGGATTTATCTTTGGGGTGTGATAAAAATGCTTAGACCAGTCCATATGTTTTTCAAGTTTCTCTGTGTGTAGCCTTGGCTGCCCTGGAATCACTCTGTAGACCAGGCTGGTCTCAAACTCACAGAGATCCTCCTGCCTCTGCCTCGCAAGTACTGGGATTAAAGGCATGTGCCACCACCGCCCGGTTAAACCAGTCCATATTTTAACAACCTTTTCTGTTTTTGTTTTTAAAGCAAGGCCTCCCTGTATAGCCCTGGCTGGCCTCAAGTGCACATAAACCCACCTGTCTCTACTAAATATTGGGATTAAGGACATGCACCACCAGGCTGGGCTTAACAATATTTTTGGAAATGAAAATTGTTACCAGAGGCTTGTTTTTTTTTTTTTTTTTAAATATATTTATTTATATATATATGAGAGCTCTATGCACATGTACACCTGCAGGCCAGAAGAAGGTACCAGGTCACATCATACATAGATGGTTGTGAGTCACCATGTGGTTGCTGGGAATTGAACTTGGGACCTCTAGAAGAGCAGACAGTGCTCTTAACCCCTGAGCCATCTCTCCAGCCCCACCAGAGGCTTGTTTTCCCCGTGCTAACTGATGAGTGTTGTAGATCTTTAAAAATGTTTTTTTCCAAGACTGGGTTTCTGTGTGTAGCCCTGGCTGTCCTGTAACTCACTTTGCATGCACCACCACTGCCTGGCTTCCCAGACTTTTGTTTTGTTTTGTTTTGTTTTTTCGAGACAGGGTTTCTCTGTATAGCCTTGGCCATCCTGGACTCACTTTGTAGACCAGGCTGGCCTCGAACTCACAGTGATCCGCCTGTCTCTGCCTCCCTAGTGCTAGGATTAAAGGCGTGCACAACTATGCCCGGCTTTTTTTTTTTTTTAATTTAAATGTATGAGTGCTCTATCTGCCTGTGCACCTGCCTGCCAGAAGAGGGCATCAGATCCCTGCAGATGGTGATGAGCTACCATGTGGTTGCTGGAAATTGAACTTGACCTTTGGAAGAGCAGTGAGTGCTCTTAACCACTGAGCCATCTCTCCAGCCCCACAGATAACATTTTTAAAGAGCCCTGTCCTGTTCTTTCTCCTAACCTTCCACATCAAGCAACTCTTTCTCCAGGTCACTGGCACCTGATTTTTTTTTTTAAAAAGATTTATTTATGGTATTATGCATACAACATTCAGCCTGTATACCAGAAGAGGGCACCAGATCTTGTTATAGATAGTTATGAGCCACCATGTAGTTGCTGGGAATTGAACTCAGGACCTTCAGAACAGTGTTCTTAACCTCTGAGCCATCTCATCAGCACCTGATTTATGTCAGCGTTTGTTTCTCCTTGTAAAGCTGTTTGCTCTGAACTAAAACATTCCCTCCTAGAGGAAGCAAGAACAGGGCTCATAAAACACATACATGTAAACATATGTGTGCACACACACACACATGACTCGGGCAAGGCAGTTCACCTAAGTTACAGGATTACACAGGTCCACCTTTCCAGTTAATAATCTTTTGTTTTTCAAGACAGGGTTTCTCTGTGTAGCCCTGGCTGTCCTGGAACTCTCTTTGTAGACCAGGCTGGTCTCGAACTCGTAGCAATCTGCCTGCCTCTGCCTCCTGAGTACTGGAATTAGAGGCATGTGCTACCACGCCCGGCTCCCCCATACTATTTTTTTTTTTTCAAATGCTTTGAATGGAAACTAAAATGCCTGCCCTGCAAGCCTGATAACCAGGGCTTTGGTCCCAGCATCCATGCGAATGGCTGGTGGGCAAAGTGGCCTTCCTCTCATCCCCCAGGGCGGGGACACAGCACCAGGGGAGCCTCTGAGCAAGCTGGCCAGCTTAGAGGAGTGGGATCAGTGGGAGACCCCGTCTCAATATGTAGGGTGTGTACTGACTAAGGGAGACACCTGACTTCAGTCTCCGCCCCCACAGGCTCCACTTGTTCTCCACACTTGCGCATGCACACATGCACACACATCATCAAGAAGAAAAGCAAGAATAATCCCAGGGGCTGGGGATGGCTCTCTGCGGCACAGCACTTGCCTAGCATTTGTGAGGCCCCAGGTTCAAGCTCCGGAATGTTCAGCAAAACCCAGCACAGCTCTCTGCTTGGGGTGGTGTGACGGTCCATGTCAGCAGTCCTAGTGTAACAAAACAGACCTTTCAGCCAGGTGTGGTGGAACATGCCTTTGAGTTGGAGGCTAGCCTGGTCTACAGAATAATTTCCAGGACAGGACAGCCACGGCTACACAGGCTATCCACTTTCCAAAGACCATATATGTGTGTGTATATGTATATATGTGCAATATACATTATATATATATTATTTTTATTAAATTAAATATTAAATTAAAAAATTTTTTAAAATGTTAAAAGCTCTCATCTGTGATTAATGCTCAAAGAGGAGCATCAAATAGGTTTCAATAATATATATATCTTATGCTTATGCATTTCACATATGCTGTCATTCTCAGATCTTTGTTGGGTCCCAGGCCTGGGTTACACTTAGAATAATTTAAACAGAGATAGGAGACCGAAAATCTGGCCACTTGGGTAGATGAAAATTTACATAGCAAAGAAACTGCCAGTTATTTAGGTTCAGCAGTGTTTCTCTTTTCCGGTAGTTGTTTCCCAGGTTCAGCTTGCCCACTTGGCAGAATTATGCATTTCCTAGTAAGAGCGCAGGCACATCAAGATTTAGTGATTTTTATGACTCTGGGCTCTGCCCTTAAGGGCAGTGGTTTTATTTATTTGTTATTTTTATTTTTCTTCGAGGCAGGGTTTCTCTGTGTAGTTCTGGCTGTCCTAGATCCATTCTGCAGACCAGGCTGGCCTCGAACTCACAGTGATCCACCTGCTTCTGCTTCCCTGAGTGCTAGGATCAAAGGCATGGGCCACCTTGCAGGCTTAGATCAGTGGTTCTCAACCACTGTGGCTCTTTCTTTTTTTTTTTTTTTTTTTTTTTTTTTTTTTTTTTTTTTTTTTGGTTTTTCGAGACAGGGTTTCTCCGTGTAGCCTTGGCCATCCTGGACTCACTTTGTAGACCAGGCTGGCTTCGAACTCACAGCAATCCGCCTGCCTCTGCCTCCCGAGTGCTGGGATTAAAGGCATGCGCCACCACGCCCGGCCACTGTGGCTCTTTCAATAGAGCTCGGTACGCAGACATGTGGGTGCATCTGCGTGTGGGCAGACTGGTGACCTAGAGACTAATAGAGGAGCCACATCTCAGTTGCTAAGACCAGCAGAAATAAGTGTGTTCTCACAGTCCTGAGTTACCCTTATGAAAACATTCTTCCAACTCCAAAAGGGTGGAGACCCACAGGTTGAGAAACATTGCCCATACACCTAAAGACTTAAAGGAGAATCTGGGAACAGAGAAACCCTGCAAAACAAAAGAATCTGAGGAATGCTATACAAAAGGAAAAAAAAAAAAAGAGAGATGGGGAGGTTATTGCACATCTGCAGCCAACAGTATTCAGAAGGTTCAAGTGGGAGGACCCAGCACAGCTCTCCCCTTGGGGCAGTGTGACGGTCCATGTCAGCAGTCCTAGTGTAACAAAATACACTTTTCAGCCAGGTGTGGTGGAACATGCCTTTGAGTTGGAGGCTAGCCTGCTCTACAAAATAATTTCTAGGACAGGACAGCCAAAGCTGCACAAAGAAACTCTGTCTGGAAAAACAAACAAAAAACAAAAGAGAGAGAAAAAAACCCCAAAACCCAGCAATCCACCTGCCTCTGCATCTCAGGTGCTGTAATTACAAATATGACCCACCAGAACAGGAGCTCCTGGCTTAAAGGTTCCTAAGCCCTGTGCTAGTGAAACCAAGCACCACAGTCACCAAGAGGGTACTTGAGCTGTAGTCTAGAGAGTGCTGCTCAGCGTTCCCAATGCTGTGACCCTTCCATACAGTTCCCTGTGTCTCGCTGGCCCCCAACTGTACAACTGTTTCCATTGCTACTTCATAACTGTCATTTTGTTACTGTGATGGATTGTAATGTAAATATCCATGTTTTCCAATGGAGTTCGGTGACTCCTATGAAGGGAGTTGAGATCCTCTGGACTATACTGTAAAGTGCTTTCATGAGTGAAAGGCACGGCCCACCTAGCCCAACAGCCTGCCTTTCCAATCCAGCTGCTGTCAGGCATATCCAAGGGTCTGCTCACAGGATACATTCTTTTTTGCTTGGTGGTTGGTTGTTTTTTGTTTTTTGTCCAGACAGGGTTTCTCTGTGTAGCCCTGGCTGTCCTGGACTCTATTTGTAGACCAGGCTGGCCTTGAACTCACAGAGATCTGCTTGCCTGTAATGGCTCAGGATACTTTCTCCTTTTTTTTTTTTTTTTTAAGATTTATTTATTATGTATACAGTGTTTTGCCTGCATGTATACCTGCACACCAGACAAGGGCACCAGATCTCACTACAGGTGGTTGTGAACCACCACGTGGTTGCTGGGAACTGAACTCAGGACTTTCGGAAGAACAGGTGGTGTTCTTAACCTCTGAGCCATCTCTCCAGCCCCATCAGGACACTTTCTTTCTTTTTTTTTTTTAAGATGTATTTATTTATTATTATGTATGCAGTGCTCTGCTTGCATGTACTCCTACAAGCCAGAAGGGGGCGCCGTATCACATTGTAGATGATTGTGAGCCACCATGTGGTTGCTGGGAATTGAACTCAGGACCTTTGGAAGAGCAGGTGGTGCTCTTAACCTCTGAGCCATCTCTCCAGCCCCATCAGGACACTTTCTTACAACACTTGTATTACCTTTGCTCTCTGTGTTCTTGCAAACATTGACTGAGCAGGATCCAAAGTGCTGCACACTCGTAATGGCAGTGCTCAGCAGGTGTGAGCAGGAGGGGGGTCTCACTGTGTGAGCCCAGGCTGGCCTGCCATGATCCTCCTGCCTCAGTCTCCCAAGGACTGGGGTTGCAGAAGTGCACAACCACAGCCAGGTACAAAGGTGTTTTTTATTCAAATCACAAGCATTTTTCTATGGCTGCACTATAGAACACACTATGGCAAAAGCAGGAGTTTGGGTTTTCAATTTCCTCTTGGTTAAAAGTTATGTTGGCATTAAAAATATGGAAAGAAACTTAAATTTTAAAAAAACTGGCACTTGGGAGGCAGAGGCAGGTGGAACTCTGTGAGTTCGAGGCCAGCCTGGTCTACAAAGTGAGTCCAGGGCAACCAGTACTGTTATACAGAGAAACTTTGTCTCAAAAAAGACCCCAAAACTGAAAAAGGGCAGGTCGCAGTGGTGTGCAGCTGTAATCCCAGCACTCAGTAAGCAGAAGCAGGTGAACCTTTGTGAGTTCGAGGCCAGCCTGGCCTACAAAGTTGAGTCCAGGACAGCCAAGGCTACATAGAGAAACCCTGTCTCCAAAAACCGAAAACAACTCAAAAAAGGAAAGAGTGAAATTAAAGAGCCAGACACACTGGCATAGTGGTCTGGTGGCCGATGCCTTTGATCCCAGCACTAGGGAGGCAGAGGCAAGTGGAACTTGAGTTCCAGACCAGCCTGGTCTACAAAGCAAGTTCCAGGACAGCCAGGGCTACACAGAAAAACCCTGTCTTTAAATAAATAAATAATAAAGCAACAATGGAACTGGTTACTGGATTTTTCTTCACAGTTTGCGCATTCTTACACCACCCAGTTGCCTGGGCTCTCCCACATCAGTCTTTTAATCAACAAATTCCCTGGTGGGGCTAGAGCGATTTCCCAGTGCCTAAGAGCACTTGCTGTTCTTGCAGAAGGCCTGGGTCCTATCCGGTCAAGTGCAAAGCCACACAGGGTATGTCACGAGCTTTATTCTTTCTTTCTTTCTTTCTTTTTTTTTTTTTTTTTTTCTGTCTGTGAATAGGTATGTGTCTTTCCTGTCTGTATGTTCATGGGCATGTGAAGGCTGGAGGTGTATGTCAGGCATACACTTATTTTTTTAGAATAGAGCTTTTCTAATTGAACATGTAGCTCATCAATTTGGCAAGCTGCAAGGATCCTCCTGTCTCTGCCTTTCCAGCTCTGGGATTACAACAAGCACAAGTTGCTGTACCTCGCCTTTTTTTTTTTTTTTTTTGGTTTTTCAAGACAAGGTTTCTCTGTGTAGCCTTGGCCATCCTGGACTCACTTTTGTAGACCAGGCTGGCCTTGAACTCACAGCGATCCACCTGCCTCTTGAGTGCTGGGATTAAAGGTGTGCGCCACCACGCCCGGCTGTACCTCACTTTTTACATCTATATTTATATATCTGTGTACTTATCTACCTATATCTATAGATCTATCTAATGCTTTCTTTAAAAATTTCTTCACCTTTATTTTATTATTATTATTATTATTATTATTATTATTATTATTATTATTATTTTCTTTTTTGGCTTTTTGAGACAGGGTTTCTCTGTGTAGCCTTGGCTATACTGAACTCACTCTGTAGACCAGGCTGGCCTCGAACTCAAAAAGATCCTCCTGCCTCTGCCTCCTGAGTGTAGTGCTGGAATCAAAGGCGTGCGCCACCACATCCAGATCAAAGCTATAATTAACTTACAGTTGGCGTTCCCCACAACGTAAGGAACTGTATGTATTTAGGGGCTGCAGCATCAGGGAGGTTGAGAAACACTGCTCTAAGCCTTCAGCCTGGACTTGGCTGTGTTATTGCTTTTCCTTGTTTGGAGGTCCCTAGCTTCTTGGATCGAGCAGCTGTTGTGTTCTCTGGCTCCCTAAGATGCTAATAAGTGTCTTAGTGTCTTTACCTGTTCCTCTGATAAGCTCCTCACTGCTTGATCTATTATGGCAGGGAAGTCAAGGCAGCAGGAGCTGGAAACATCTGGTCACCTCAGAGCCACAGTCAGGAAACACAAAGGGTTGAGTGCATCCTGAGGCTCAGCTCAATCACGTAAGCTAATTCTATAGACTCCCCCTATCTTAGTTAGGTTTGTTTTGTTTCTTTGGTTGGTTGGTTTTTCAAGACAGAGTCTTTCTGTGTTAGCCTTGGCTGTCCTGAACTCGCTTTGTAGACCAGGCTGGCCTCGAACTCATAGCAATCCACCTACCTGCCTCTGCCTCCCGAGTGCTGGGATTAAAGGCGTGCACCACCACACCTGGCTTAGTTAGGGTTTCTATTGCTCTGATGAAACACCATGACCAAAAGCAAGGTGGGGAGGAAAGGTTTTATTTGGCTTACACTTCATATCACTGTCCATTATTGAAGGAAGTCAGGACAAGAATTCAAAAGGAACCTGGGGGTAGGAGCTGATGCAGAGGCGATGTGTGTGTGTGTGTGTGTGTGTGTGTGTGTGTGTGTGTGTGTGTGTGTCTATATAATATATACACATATATGCATATATAATATATGCATATAATTTATTTATTTTATGTATATGGGTATTCTGCCTACAGGTATGTTTATGCACCATGTACATGCAATGACTACAGAGGCCAGAAGAGGGCATAGGACCACCTAGACGTGGAGTCACAGAGACTGGTTAATCACGTGTGCTCAAAATTGAACCTGGCTCCTCTGAAAGAGCAGCCGGTGTACTTTAACCACTGACCTATCTCTCCAGTTTCTCCCACTCTTTCCTTTTTAGATTTATTTTTATGTGTATAGGGTTTTGCCTGCATGTATGTCTCTGCACCACATGCATGCAGTGCCTGTAGAGACCAGAAGAGGCCATCAGATACCTCAGGCCTGGAGAGGTTCTGAGCTGCTGTGTAGAGGCTGAAAACTCAGGTCCTCTGGAAGAGCAGCCAGTGCTCTTAACTGCTGAGCCGCCATCTTTCTTGGCCTATGACTTATTTTTATTTTTAACTCATGTGTATGTGTGTGTGTCTAGTCAAATATGTGAGAGTTCACTAGGATGTCAGAAGAGGCCATCGCTCTCCCAGAAGTAGCCATAGGCCATCATGAGTGGCAAGTGTCACAATCCAAACTCCTTTGCAGAGCAACACATGCTGTTTAACTCCTCAGCCCTCTCACACGTGCTCTTGTGAAGACTGGGCAGAGTCGGGACGCCTGAGGAGTTTGGAGTTCTTCCCTCTTGCTATTTAATTTAAATAAGGAGTGATACGCTCATATTCAGACTTGATGCTGTGTCTGGAAGACATCAGGAGCAGATGGCTGGCTCAGTGTGCGTGCTGGAGACCTGCACAGGGGAGTACATTAGGATTAGGAAAGGCTTTTTAAAATTGCAGTAACAAGAGTAGTTTAAATACTGACAAGAGCTGGGCAGTGGTGGCGCCCGCCTTTAATCCCAGCACTTGGGAGGCAGAGGCAGGCACTGTGAGTTCAAGGCCAGCCTGGTCTACAAAGCAAGTTCAGGATAGTCAAGGCTACACAAAGAAACCCTGTCTCAAAACAACAACAACAAAACAAACAATAAATACTGACAAGAAATAACTATGGGGCAGGGAGGGGGTGATTAAAGATAAAGCAGAAGGAAAATTAGTACAAGGAGAAGGCAGGGAGAGAGGAGACCCCCTGTGGGAGGACTTGCACCCCACTGCCCAATCTGGTGCTGGGACCGGCTCTTTACTGCTGAGCCGCCCCAACCTCCGCTCCTGGCCTTTGGCCACAACAGATGGGAATATTGTGGTAGCATATAAATTCAAGACCAAAAAGTTCAAGAAGGAGTCAGGTGTGGTAACAAATACTGGTTACTGCTGGCTCCAGAGGCAGGAGGATGGGGTAGGTGTTCCAGGTTATCCCCTGCTACGTAGCAAGATGGGGGCGAGCCTAGGGCTACATGAGACCCTATCTCAAAACAAAAAAATAAAAGCTGGCAAGAGACATGCTGTCTCCTTGGAAGCATCAGTGGTCCCCTGGAGGGTGGTGGTTATGAGGTTATTGGACAATGGCTCCGTGGGCTTTTTGTTTGTTTGTTTTTGTTTTAAGATTAGCATGTGGGTGTGTTCTGCAGTGCTTGCAGAGGCCAGAAAAGGGCCTTGGATTCCCTTGAAACAGAGTTGCTGATGGTTGGAAGCCACCCTGTGGGTGCTAGGACTCGAACCCAGGTCCTCTGGAGGATCAGCCAGCGCTCTTACCTGCCCTCCAGCCAGCTCCCGAGTTCCACGTGACCGTACTGTAGCCTTTCTAATGTGGTTAGCAAGCCAGAAGCTCCTTCCGATTCCCTCATCACCTTCCCTAAAATATGTCTAATGCAGATGGCAGCCATGGTTAAACTTTGCCTACGGTGGATATGCTACAGAAGGAGAAAAATAATTGTCAGTCTCACCTAGATGTGAGCCCCAAGACCCATAATAATGACTTGTTTGCAAAAGATGTGCCCACTGGTGCAATTCTGGCATGGATGTTAGGGGAGTTAACTGTCCTAGCAAGGGTTTCTATTGCTGTGATAAAACACCGTGATCAAAAGAACTCGGGGAAGCCAGGCACTGTGGCGCACGCCTGTAATCCCAGCACTCGGGAGGCAGAGGCGGGTGGATCGCTGTGAGTTCGAGGCCAGCCTGGTCTGCAAAGTGAGTCCAGGACAGCCAAGGCTACAAAAAGAAACCCTGTCACTAAAACCATTAAAACAAACAAACAAACAAAAAAAACCAAACAAAAAACAAAACTTCGGGAGGAAAGGATTAATTTCAACTCAATTGTCAGGTTACATTCCATGACTGACAGAAGTCAGGGCAGGAACTCAAGGCAAGATCCAGGAACCAAAGGAGATGCCATGGAGGAGTGTTGCTGGTTGGATTGCCCCTTGTGTCCTGCTCAGCCTGCCTATTATAAATCTGCTACACAGAGAAACCCCTGTCTCGAAAAGCCAAAACAAACATATAAAAAGAGTCTCATCATATAGCTCTGGCTCTGGCCTGGAGCTTACTATGTAGACCAGGCTAGCCTCAAACTGACAGAGATTGCCTGCCTCTGTGTGTTGAGAAGGCCATATTCTTATTGTTTTTGAGACAGGGTGTCAGTGTGTAGTCTTGGCTGGCCTGGAACTCTCTATGTAGACCAGGCTGGTCTCGAACTCACAGAGAGCCAGCTGGCCCTGCCTCCAGAGCACTACGATCCAAACACACTGTGATGTGTGCATCCTCCACAAAAATAAGTAAGATAAAATGTAATTTAAAAGAACAGCTGTATCTGAGGAAGATGCAGTTGGGGACAGCAGAGAACCTACGTGACTCATGCATGCTCAGGGAGTTCCCAGAAGGTAACAATGGAGACAGGACCAGTGACATTCCTGTTCCTTTATGGTTATGGTTGTGTCTTCCTCTTTCACTTCTGACCTAGTACTGGTGTTTCTGGGAGACATGGGCTACGCCTTTACTGTCATTTGATTTTTTGCAGATTATCAGTGGCTTAAGCTCTTACTAGTAATAGTGCAAATATGTGGCTCTCTTTATCTTCATTTCATTTTGTATCTGGTGTTCTTTCTTTTTAAAACATTTGTATTTATTCTACTTTTAAATGTGTTTTTTTGTTTTGTTTTGTTTTTTGTTGTTTTGGAGACAGGGTGTCTCTGTGTTAGCCTTGGCTGTCCTAGACTCGCTTTGTAGACCAGGCTGGCCTCGAACTCACAGAGATCCCTCTGCCTTTGTCTCCCTCATTTTGCTTCTGTAAACTCAGCTAAACATGGATCAAAAATAATCTGAAACGGCACTAGAGAGATGGCTCAGTGGTTAGGAGCATTTAATACTATTGCAGAAGACCAGAGCTCAAGTCTCAGCACCCAAAACACACCCTTTGACTCTGGTCTCCTTGGGCATCTGCATGCATTTGCACAGGCACACACACACACATACCACCACCACCACCACCACACCAATAGTAACAACAACAAAATATTTGGAAAGGAGCTGGAGTGATGGCTCAGTGGTTAGGAGCACTTGCTGCTCTCATAAAAGACTAAGAATTAGTTCCCAGTATCCACATGTGTAGACATACTTTTAAAAGTTAGTTTTTTGTTTGTTTGTTTGTTTTTCGTTACAAGGTCTCTCTGTGTAGCATTGGCTGCTCTAGACTCACTTTGTAGTCCAGGCTGGCCTGGAACTTACAGACATCCGCACCTGCCTCTGTCTCCTGAGTGCTGGAATTAAAGGCATGCACCACCACGCCTGGCTCTTTATTTGGGTTCTTCTATCTACCACCCTCTCCGCCCCAATCCTTTCCAACACCCCAACATTAGGTAGGTGATGAAATAAGGTTAGAGGGGAAAGGGGACGTAGACATCTTTAAAGTACATCCTGCTGATCAGCGTCATCAGTTTCCTAGGGGCAAGTCCAATCAGAATATTCAGTAATCCAGCAATAGTAAACGTAGTTGCAAGAACCAACAGCAGCAGGGACCACCAACAGCAGCAGCAGAAAGGGCAGCAGCAGCCTCTTCAGAGCACCCCAGGCTCCTCTCAGGGCTCTGGAATCTGTACCCTCTAAAAAGTTGCCAGAATTCCAAACATCAATTATCCTCAGCTGGCAAAATCACACCCCTGCCAGAGCACAAGACACATGATAGTCAGCTGCTGTGGACAATCTGAAGCAGCCCCACCATATCCCACACCTGGGATTAAAACCAAAACATAGTCACATAACAGACCTGCAAAAACTGGCCTAACGAAGGAAGACTTGATTGTGGCTCACAGTTGGAGGGAACATCGTCCCAGTGGGAAAGGTGGGGGTGTGAGAGCAGGAGGCAGGCAGCTGGCCTCACTGCATCCTCAATCAACAAACAGAGCAAGGACCCAGACATGGTGGTGCAGGACTCAGGAGGCAGAGGCAGGTGGATCTCTGTGAGTTCAAGGCCAGCCTGGTCTACAAAGTGAGTCCAGGACAGCCAAGGCTACACAGAGAGACCCTGTCTGGTGGGAACCCTGGAGGATAAAACACTGTTCCTAATGAAAGGGAGATTACTGAGGGAAGTCGTGAGTCAACAGGACTTTGCCTTTTAGTCACCTTCCAGCAGAGCATGACAAAGGGCTGGAATCTCTAAACGTGTCATATCCTTCCACCCAGAGCGGGAGGCCCTGCAGTTATTACTTCGTTTAAGACCATTGACAGAATAAAATCAACAGCCGTTTCCCAAACACAGAGCTGTTGAGTAACGGCTTTGGTCAGGAAGTGGGTATTGTATTTGTTTGGCCATAACTAGTTCCTGCCCTGGGCAGTAGGAAAATTGTAGAAGATATGTAGGTAAAGCACATGAGCGTGCAGAAGCACACACTTGAGGGTTGACCATGAGGAAGCTGGCAGAAGGCGCAGTGGTTTTGGCACTGAGCAAAGTTTGAACTCTGCCCTTACTGTGTGATCAGGGAATTAAGAAATCCTCGTGAGAGACATGAGTGATGGGTCAGCGGTTAAGAGCCCTGGCTGCTACTACAGAGAACAGGTTCCCGCCACCCACATGGTGGCTCACAACTGTCTAGAAGTCCAATGCCAGAGGGATCCAACACTGTCTAATGTGCTCAAAGGGCACTGTGCATGGACATACGTGTAGACAAAACATATACAAAAATTAATTTTTGTTTTTGTTTTTTGAGGCAGGGTTTCTCTGTGTAGCCTTGGCTGTCCTGGACTCACTTTGTAGACCTGGCTGGCCTGGAACTCACAGCAATCCTCCTGCCTCTGCCTCCCAAGTGCTGGGATTACAGGTGTATGCCACCATGCCTGGCTAGGAAATTATTATAGTCTGTACTTTAATGACTGATAGATACATTAGACAATCCAGTGTATGCAAGACCTCTAGTATATAACTGAACAACTATTATTTCTTCTGAACTCATCCTCAGTAAATGCTTAAGTAAAGGTTAGTTTCTTAGCCTGGCAGTGATGGCAAACACCTGGGGATGTTGCTTAGCTGACAGAGCATTGCCTGGTGTGCAGGAAGCCCTGGCTTTGATCCTCAACACCACACAACTGAGTATGGTCCCGTACACATGCCATCCCAGCACTTGGGAGGTAGAGGCAGGAGAATCCTGATTCAAGGTCACGCTCACCTACCTGGTGAGTTTGAGGCCAATCAGATACACGAGACCACCTCAAAAGACAATATTCCCCTCTTCAAACAAAACTACAAAGAAAAAAAAAAAATCATGAAATTTCCTTCCAGCAAGAGCTAACTCCATTTACACTCGGGAGGCAGAGGCAGGCGGATCACTTTGAGTTTGAGGCCAGCCTGGTCTATAGAGTGAGTCTAGGACAGCCAAGGATACAGAGAAACCCTGTCTTGAAAAAACAACAAACAAACGAACAGAAAAGGAGATAACTCCATTTAAATTGTGCTGGAGATGGCACCAGGATCCTAGCAGGCTATTCACTCCCTTTGTAAACTTTGCAGGAAAGTGTCTGAGCCCCTGCTGAGGAGCTCCAGCCCCCTGTCCTATATCTTTCCCAGGGTAACCCCCTCTTCAGCGTCTCATCTTCCCTGGGTGCCACCTGCGGTGGTCCCTCAGAGGGATGCTCAGATAGATCTTCAGGCAGTGCTGCTGGCCTCTCTCTGCTCCTCCGGGGACAGCAACACCTCGGGACTCCAGAACGGCTAAGGCTGAATCTCCCCAGCCCTTGGATCGGAGATCAGACACCCGGAGAAATTGAGAAGCAGCAGCCAAAGAAAAAACAGCAGCACCCGAGGCCTCAGTTAAGGCTGCTGCTGACAGGGAACTCAGGGGAAGGGAGGCGTGTCCAGCTGGTGCCAGGCTGAGCTCCAGGGCTCCATCTTTGTGCCGATAAGGTATAAACTAGCCATTCCTCTGAGGGAGGGAGTTTTACGTGGGCTGACACTGCCAGCCAGGGACCAGAACTAGAAATCTGACCCGTTAGTATGAGCTCATAGTTTAGTTAAGCGAAGCTGTTTTGTTTAGTTTAGAGTTCAAGTCTATGTAAACCTCTTAGGGTGTGACTCAGTAGGCCCCTCCCCCACACCACTCTGTCAAAATGGCAGTTCCAGCCTCTAACTGTCACAGGCCCCTCGGTGGGACCTCCCTCCGAGATTTATGCTATTTTCAGGTGAAAAGGCTGAACAAAAACCCACCAATCCCTAAGCTCCCCCCAAGCTGAGGACTTGAGATCCCACCAATCCTCACTCTGAAAATCTCTGCCCTACAAAGCTCTGCCCCTAATAAATCCTATAGAAAGGCTATGTTTGCCCAATTCTCTGCAGTCTTCACCTGGGAGGAGAGGCTGTCTCTCCTGGGTGTGTTCCCTCCAATAAATCTCTTTTAAGAGATTTGCTGCCTGGTGTGGGTTCCTCATTACAAGAAGCCAAGAAGTTAAGCCCAGAAGAAGCAAAGAAGGAGAATGTGAGAATATGCCAGATCTTGGAGTTACAGAGGGTTGTGAACGGCCGGGTGGGTGCTTGAACCTGGGTCTTTAACCAATGAACCATCTCTCCAGCACCGCCCTCCCCCCACCTTTTTTTTTTTTCCAAGACAGGGTTTTCTCTGTGTAGCCTTGGCTGTCCTGGACTCTGGTTTTGTAGACCAGGCTGGCTTTGAACTCACAGAGATCCACCTGCCTCTGCCTCCCGAGTGCTGGGATTGAAGGTGCCAGGCCTCACTATACATTCCTAAGTGCTGAGTCATCTCTGCAGTCGCCACAGACTGTTCCAGATGCCCATTTCCCCTATCCTTTTCTTTAGCTGTTAGTTTTGGATCGTCTAATCATGGCAGAGACTATGGAAAAGTCTGTGGCTGGCCAAAGGTTCTTGCCACCGGTAGATCATATTTTTCTGTCTAGAGGTTTGTGGAATGCTACGTTTATCTTTCAAGTTGAAAAGCCAGCACTGGGCCTAAGCCAATTCTATATTAATTTTTACATGCATATGACAGGTCCTTTGATGAAGGACTGAATTCTTCTATAGTTTTATAGATGTTTTCTGTTTAATTTTTTAGGTTCTCTTACTCTTTGAGGTCACCCAAAAAATTCCAATAATCCTTGACCTAATCTTTTTTTTTTTTTTTTTTTTTTTTTTTTTTTTTTTTTTTTTGTAAAAAGTAGTAGTTTTAGCCAGGTGATGGTGGTGCATGCCTTTGATCTCATTGCTCAGGAGGCAGAGGCAGGTGGGTCTCTGAGTTTGAGGCCAGCCTGGTCTACAGAAGGAAGACAGCCAGGGCTATACAGAGAAACTGTGCCTCAAAGAACAATAGTAATTTTTAAATCTGTTGCTTAACAATTTCATACATACATATACAATGTATCTTGAGTAGATTCATTCCCAGATCTCCCCCAGAATTCTCCCACAATCTCAGTTTGGTTTGTTTTATTTTATATTGTTTTGTTGATTTTTCAAGACAGGGTTTCTCTGTGTAGCCTTGGCTGTCCTGGGCTCACTTTGTAGACCAGCTTGACCTCAAACTGACAGCGATCCACCTGCCTCTGCCTCCCAAGTGCTGGGATTAAAGGCGTGTGCCACCACGCCTAGCTCACCTTGAAGTCTTGAACATGCCACCACTACCTGGCAGAACATTTATTTGTATTTATTTTTAGATTTTTTTCTTCCATGTGTGAGTGTTTTGCCTGCATGTATGTCTGTGCATCACATACATGATGTACCTGTGGAGCTCAGAAGAGGGCATCAGATCCCCTGGACCTGGAGTTACAGTTGGTTGCGAGTTGCCATGTAGGTGCTGGGAACTGAACCCAGGTCCTTCGGAAGATCAGCAGAGGACTTAACTGCTGAGCTATCCCTCCAGCACAGTTAAAGTTTTAAATTGTGAAGCTAGGCAGCAAGGGTGGAGGAGTTGTTCAAAATTGGTCAGGAGTACAAAGCTACGCTTCACCCTTTGCAGGCTCTCTGTGTGTTGACTGACTGATGGGATGCATTCTTCCACCGTGTAGCAGCTAGGAGGCAAGCAATGCTCCTGTACAGTATCCTGCCATCTTTTTAAAGATTTGTTTGTTTATTATTTATACAGTGGTCTACATGTACATCTGCAAAAGCCAGAAGAGGGCATCAGGTTACATCATAGATGGGTGTGAGCCACCATGCGGTTGCTGGGAATTGAACTCAGGACCTTTGGAAAGGCCCCTAGTGCTCTTAACCTCTGAGCCATCTCTCTAGCCCCGTATCCTGCCATATTACCTGGAGATTTCCCTTCACCCTTAACACCAGTACCCTCTGCTTTTCATGTTCCGCTTGCTTACACTGTATATTTTTTCCTGTCTGTTTCCTTCTCCTCTGATTCATTCCTCATCTGCCCTCCCTTCCTTCTTCCCTTCCTCCCATCTTTCTATGTACTTACGTCCTTTCTTCTGACTTTTTAAATTTGTTTTTGTGTTTGTTTGTTTGTTTGTTTGTTTGTTTCAAGACAGGGTTTCTCTGAATAGCCTTGGCTGTCCTGGACTCACTTTGTAGACCAGGCTGGCCTCGAACTCACATCAATCCACCTGCCTCTGCCTCTGAAGTGCTGGAATTACAGGTGTGCGCCACCACGTCCTGCTCTGACTTTGTTTTTTGAGATAAGGTTTTTCTGTGTAACTCTGGCTGTCTTGGAACTTGCTCTGTAGACTGGGCTGGCCTTGAACTCAGAGACCCTCTGTCTCTGCCTCCTACGTGCTGGGACTAAAGGCATGCACCACCACCGCCTGGCAGCTTACTACTTTTTTAAAACATTTGTTTTGACACCAGATCTCACTATGTAGCCTAAGTCAGCTTTGATCTTGGGCCTCTCAAAGACTGTGCTACTACACTCAATAAATGTTTCTGAACTGTGTGAAAACTAGAAAATCAAGCCAACTATTTGGGTCTCCACTAGTGTAGTCTTTTTGGGTTACTCTTTTTTTCTTCTCCTCTCCCCCTGCCCCCCCCCCCCCCCCCCCCCCCCCCCCCCCGTGTGTGTGTGTGTGTGTGTGTGTGTGTGTGTGTGTGTGTGTGTGTGGTGTGGTGGTCAGAGGACAACTTTCAGGAGTCAAGTTTGAACTCAGGCCATCAGACTTTGACCTGCTCAGCATTTCACCAGTCCTTCATCTTTTATTTTGAGGCAGGGTCTCACACTGGACCTGGAGCTCACTGATTGGCTAGACTGGCCAGCGAGCCTGCCTGTTTCTGACTCCTTCAGCGCTGGCATACAGGCTCATACTGCTGCTCCAGAGAGCCACCGGCCTCTGCCTCCGGAGTGCTGGGATCAAAGGCGTGGGCCACCAATTTGTACATTCTTAATCAACCACATTAAAAAAAAAAAAAAAAAAAAAAAAAGCTCCACACTCCTGGTCTGATTGGTTCTTTTGCTTCAAGAGAAAGGTAATTTGGTGGCAAGGCATTTAGCTTAATAGGTAGAGGGTTTGTCTAGTGTGCACGAAGTCAGCACTGTATAAACTGGGCATGGTGGTACACCCCTGCAATCCTAGCACTGAGGAGGTAGATCAGGATTCAAGGTCATCCTGAGCTACATAGCAAGTCGGAGAGAGACCAGCCTGTACTGTATGAAATCCTGTTTCAAAATATCAGACAGAGGGAGGGAGGGAGGGAGGGAGAAAGGGAGGGGGAGAGACACCACACACACACACATCCAGAGACAGGCACAGGGACAGAGAGGCAGAGGGGCAAAATTTGTAAAACAAACTTACCCTCTATTTGATGAACCCAGCTTCCACTCACAATGTACGAGAAAACATCCCCCCCGCCCCCCTGGTGCCACCTCAGCCCTCTAGAGAAGGCATCTGGAGAGAGGCCAGCCCATTCCAGCCTTTGGCCTCCATGGCAAACCAAACAGTGTCTCCCCATTCAGGCACTGGTGCTGTTCAAGAGCTTGCATAAACAAAAGGTTGAGAAATGGCACTTTAGGAAAGGGTGTAAAGGCAAAGGCAAAGGACAGAGTGACTTGTCCTCTGAGGGGGAGGGGTTTCAGTGTGGCCCCCGGCAGGTTCCCACCAAATTCTGGAGATAGAGGCAGGAGCCAGTCTCACGACACTTCCAGTGGGAGAGTCACTGTGACAACAGTGGACCTAAGAGCTGCTCTTCTCTACTTGGCAAGTTAGATTTTCTGCCTAATAAAAGCCATCTGGAAGGGGGTGGGGCTGGGGTGGCAGCACTTGCCCTGAACCCCAGCATTCCCTGCAGGCAGGGTTTCTGAGTTTGAGGCCAGCCTGGTGTACAGAGGGAGTTCCAGGCTAGCCAGGGCAACACACTTCTGGTTCCAAATTGTCCTCTTCTCTGAGCCTCACAGGGAGCTTGGACTAGAGTATATCCACCACACTACAGCCTCATTGTCAAGATGAGAAAATGGGGTACCGAAGAGACTAAGGCCAGGATGGGGTTCAGTTGAGAGTGTGTTTACCTAGCACAATGCTCTGGATGGGGTTTGAACCCTGGCACCCTGTCTCAAAGGTAAATAAATAGCAAAGAGACTTAATCATTCTAAGCATACAATTAATCTTGTTTCTCAGCTTCATTGAGCTCAGAGACATCGAAGAGATTAATACAGTGCATCCGGGTCATTTCCATGGAGTAAGATGACCATCGACCGAAAGGAAATAACTTCAAATTGAGTTAAACAACTCCCCCCCTTTTTTTTTCTTTTTTCTTTTAAAAATTTTTGTGGGTTGTTGTTTTGAGCAACATTTCTCTGTGTAGCCTTAGCTGTTCTGGAACTGTCTCTGTAGAGCAGGCTGGCCTCAGATTCATAGATCTGCCTGCCTCTGCCTTCTGAGTGCTGAGATTAAAGGTGTGTGCCACCACCGCCTGGCTCTTTTTGGTTTTTTGTTTTGTTGTCTTTTTGAGACGAGGTCTCTCTGTGTAGCATTGGCTGTCCTGTACTCGCTTTGTAGACCAAGCTGGCCTCGAACTCACAGTGATCTGCCTGCCTCTTCCTCTGCCTCCCAAGTGCTGGGATGAGAGGCGTGCGCCACCATGCCCGGCTGCCTGGCTAACTCTCAGTTATTTTTCTATGGCTGTGAAAAAAGACCATGGCCAGGGCAACTTACAGATGGAAGAGTTTATTTGGGCTTATGGATCCAGTGGGTTCAAGTCCATGATGGTGGAGTGGGGACAGCAAGAGGCAGGAAATGGATACTGAGAGCAGAAAGAAACTGAGGGCTCAAGATCTGCAAACAGGATGCAGAGAGAGCAAATGGTGTGGCTTAGCCGGTTGGTGGTGGCTCACACCTTTAATTCCAGTGCTCTCATGGCAGAGGCAGGCAGATCTTTGTGAGTTCAAGGCCAGCCTGGTCTACAGAGTGGGTGCCTGACAGCCAGGGCTACACAGAGAAACCCTGTTTGGAAAAAACAAAACAAACAAAAACTGATGTGGCTCTAATCCTTAAAGTCAGCTCCCAGGGAGGTATTTCCTTCAACAAAACCAGGCCTCCTGAGCCTCCCCAAACAGCGCCACCTATGGGAGGGGGTCAGGTATTCAAATACCCAAGCTTATGGGGCACATTCTAATTCAAAGCACACCCAGGCTGACTGCAGAACCATGACCTTTCTGCCTCAACCTGCCATGTGCTGAGATTACAAGCCAGTTTCACTCCACCTGGCTCCTTCATTATCTTTTAAAAACTGTAATTACTGCCGGGTGGTGGTGGCCTTTAATCTCAGAGGCCACCACCATCCAGAGGGAAGCAGAGGCAGGTGGATTTCTTAGCTTGATGCCAACCTGGTCTACAGAGGGAGTTCTAGGACAGCCAGGGCAACACAGAGAATCCTTGTCTCTCAAAAACCCAAAAAATAAAATAATCTTAAGTACCGTCTTTTGAATATTTTTATTTTATTTCTTTGTGAGCTATTTCTCATGTTTAAAACTTATTTTGTTATTATTACCAATGTTTGTGTATGATACGTGTGTGTGGGTGCATGTGGGTCAAAGCACACATGTAAAGGCCAGACGACAACTTTGTGGAGTCATGTTTTTCCTTAAACTTCCTTTTTTTTTTTTTTTTTTTTTCTGTTTTAGACTTTCATGTAGGCTCTAGGGACCAAACTCAGGTCACTAGGTTTGGTGGCAAGCACCTTTCTTCACTGAGCCACCTCACTGATCCTTTGTTTTCGCTCTTTTTTATTTTTTTAAGACAGGGTTTCTCTGTGTAGCTGTGGCTGTCCGAGATTCGCTTTGGAGACCAGGCTGGCTTCGAGCTCATGGTGTTCTGCTTGCCTCTGCCATCCTCAGTGCTGGGATTACAGGTGTGCGCCACTACGCCTGGCTCTTTGCTTTTGTGAGACTGGATCTCATGTAGTCCATGCTGGCTTCCAAGCTGCAGTTTTAGCAGAGACTCGGCCTGAGGCTCTGGCCTTCCAGTCTATTGGCGTCCTAATGCTGCGATGGCAGGTGTGTCCCACACACCTAGACACTGAATGCTTTCAGAGCTGTAACCTTTTGTCTTTTGATCCTAGAATTGATTTTTAGAGACCTTAGCTCTGAGCCAGGTCTTGTGAGTCAGACCAGTGACCAAGCAGTGGTCAGATGCCTCGATTTTGACTAACATGTCTTTCTAGAGATAGCATGATGTGATCGCTGACGTGTTCTCTGCTAGTCACTAGGTCACAGGTCACCCTTCCTGTCACATTCAGAATTTTTGAATGAAACTATCTTTAATCAAAGGTTAAGGGAATTTTTCTTGTCTTCTATTTTATCATACTTACTTTTCCTCTATTTCTTTTTCTTTTCTGGTTTTTTTTGTTTGTTTGTTTTGTTTTGTTTTGTTTTTGTTTTTGAGACAGCATTTGTCTGTGTAGCTCTGGTTGTCCTGGAACTAACTTTGTAGACGGGGCTGGCCTTGAACTCACGGTGCTAGTATTAAAGGTGTGAACCACCACTTCCAGTTCATCCTTCCTATTTTTTGTTTGTTTGTTTTGTTTTGTTTTTTCGAGACAGAATTTCTCTGTGTAATAGTCCTGGCTGTCATGGAACTCACAGAGATCCACTTGTCTCTGTCTCCCAAGTGCCTTGCAATACCACTGCCTTTCTATTTTTGAGACAGGGTCTCCTGTAGTCCAGGCTGCCTTTAAGTAGCTAAGGGTGTGTTTTTGCTGTTTGTTTCAGATAAGATCTATGTAGCCCAGGCTGGCCTAGAACTCACAGTGATCTGAGGGCCTCTGTCACCCAAGTGCTAGGATTAAAGGTGTGCAGCACCATTCCTTGATTCATAATCTTTGTCTCTCCACCTCAGTAGTGTTGGGAATCCATAAAATATATTCACTAGCATTCACCATCTTCCACATTTGTTTTAAAATTAGAATGCATTTTATTCATTTTATTTTATATATATATATATTTCAAACTTTTTTGAGATTTATTTACTTTTAGTTGACTAACAAACATCATGTATTTACCATGTGTAACATGTTTTAAAATATGTATACCTTGGGCTGGAGAGATGGCTCAGAGGTTAAGAACACTGACTGCTCTTCCAGAGGTCCTGAGTTCAATTCCCAGCAATCACATGGTGGCTCACAACCGTCTATGATGTGATCTGATGCATACTGATGTATTACTGTATACATAATAAATAAATCTTTTAAAAAAATATGTATACCTTATGAAATGGTTCAATAAAGCCAATAAACATATACATTATCTCACGGGCTTACCTTTTTTGGTTTTTACATTTTTTAATTAGTTATTTGAGAGTTTCAAGTTTCGTATGACAGGTTTTTCTTAATAACTTATTTATTTTTTATGAGCATTGGTGTTTTGCCTGCAGGTATATCTGTGTGAAGGTGTCAGATCTTGGAGTCACAGACAGTTGTGAGCAGCCTTACGGTTGGTGGGAATTGAACCCCGGTCCTCTGGAAGAGCAATCAGTGCTCTTAACCACTGAGCCATCTCTCCAGCCCCATATAACAGGTTTTGATCATGTTCTTCCCTTCAACTCTTCTCAGGTCCTCTTCCCTTTCCCTATCTACCTAACTTTGGAACGTTTTTGTTTGTTTGTTTTATGAGACAGGGTTTCTCTGTGTTGCCTTGTCTGTCCTGAACTCGCTCTGTAGACCAGGCTGGCCTCGAACTCACAATGATCCGCCAGCCTCTGCCTTCCCTGTGCTGGGATTATAGGCATGTACCACTGTGCCTGGCCCCCCCTTTTTTTTTTTAACCTGTCAAGACCAATTTGTGTTGCCCTAAATATATTTGGCTGTGTGGTCTTCCACTGAAGTGTGGTCAACTTACCAGCAGACGCACTCTCAGAGAAATCCCTTTTCTCCCAGCAGCAAAACATGGCCAGTGGTTCCTCCCCTGCTGGGATTTTAGCTGGTATGACTTACACAGGATTTGTGCATGCTGTCAAGACTGCCGGGAGGCCATATGTACAGTGCTCCTGCTGTGTTCAAAAGGTTATTTCTTGTAGTCATCACTGCCTCTGGCTCCTAGTCTTTCCGCCCTCTCTTTTGCAATGATCTCTGAGCCTTGGGTGGTGGGAGCGCTGTCTGTCTATTTCCTTTAGGGCTGAGCATTCAGTAGCTTATTTTCTGTGCCTCGGCCAGTTGTGCATTCCTGTGTTAAAAACAATCTACTGCAAATAGGAGTTTCTCAAATGAGGTTGAGAGCTGCATTGATTTGATTGATGGGCGTATATGGAAATAATGTACCTTTTCTCCTGCCTTTTTGTTGTTTTGTTTTTTGAGACAGGGTTTCTCTGCGTAGTCCTAGCTGTCCTGGGATTAAAGGCGTGAACCATCACCATACTCAGTATGTAGCCCAGGCTGTCCTGAAACTAGACAACTCCCTACCTCACCTTCTCAAGGGTTAGGCAGTAGACTCTTTAGGCTTTCATTAAAGCTGCTAAGAGAACAGAATACATCTTGACCTTTTCATCATGTCCATAGTGTATAGAATGCTTACATGGGCACCATGAATGTTGTAGGCACACAGTTTTTGCCCTAGCATAACAAGGATTCCATTTATTTTCATTTTCTTAGTTTAGACAGGGTATCATGTATCACAGATTGAACTCGAACTTGCTGTGTAGCTAAGAATGACCTTAAAATTATTTTTTTTTTAAGATTTATTTATTTATTTATTATGTATGCACTGCTCTGCCTGCATGTACACCTGCAGGCCAGATGAAGGCATCAGAGCACATTATAGATGGCTGGGAGCCACCATGTGGTTGTTGAGAATTGAACTCAGGATCTCTGGAAGAACAGTCAGTACTCTTAACCTCTGAGCCATCTCTCCAGCCCCAACCTTAAAATTCTTATACTTCTCTCTCCTGAGTACAGGATTTCAAGCATGTTGTGCCCACAGCCAGTTTTATGTGGTTCTGGGAAATGAGCTGAAGGCTTTGTCCATGCTAGGCAAGTACTCCGCCAACTGGGCTATATCTCTATCGTGGCATTCTGCTTTCTGCTTGCCCGCCTGCCTGCCTGCCCACCTGCCCGCCTGCCCGCCTGCCTGCCTGTCTGCCCATCTTGTCTCTCTTTAGTGCTGGGGACTGAAAGCCTTCCTTGAGCATGGTAGCCAAGTGATCTACCTCTGAGTCATATTCCCAGGTGCTTACTGGGAGATTCTAGGCAATCTCTACCACTAAGCAACATTGCCAGCATGGAATTCCATTTATTTTCTTTTAAAGTTCATTTCACTGCTGGTGGTGGTGGTGCATGCCTTTAATCCCAGCGCTCAGGAGGCAGAGGCAGGTGGATCGCTGTGAGTTCGAGGCCAGCCTAGTCTACAAAGTAAGTCTAGGGCAGCCAGGGGTACACAGAGAAACCCTGTCTTAAAGGAAAAAAAAAATCCACCCTGTAGGCTTTGACCTTTTCCAAACCTACTTGGGAGAGGCTAAGACAGGAGGATCATGAACTTGAGACTACTCTGGAATACTTCAGGAGACCCCATTTTATGCCAAGCAAGCAAACATGCAGATCGGATCACAGAACTACATAGAGCAGCCAGATGTGGTAGAGCACCCCTCCTAGCACTCAGGAGGCAGAGACAGAGGGATCTCTATGAATTTGATGCCAGCCTGGTCTACATAGTACTGCCAAGGCTACACAGAGAAAACCTGTCTTAAAAATCAATCAGTCAAACAAACAACCTAAAGTACTTTGCTAAAAAACAAAAACAAAAACAAACAAACAAAAAAAACCAACACCTTCTGCCAGGCTGTGATGGCATATGCCTTTAATCAAAGCACTCTGGAGGCAGAGGCAGGCAGATCTATGTGAGTTCGAGGCCCAGGCCTATCTGGCCTAAAGAGGGAGTTCTAGGACAGCCAGGGCTACACCGAGAAACCCTGTCTCGGGGAAAACAAAAAACAAAATCAAATAAGAATACCCCGGACCCCCCCCCCCAAATCAAACCACATTCCTAGGCCATTCCCCAAGGATTCACATTTTATATTATGTATTTTATAGTTGTTGGATGTTTATTTTAGACCATTGGTTCTGGAGGATTTTGATCTCACCCGGTGCTGTGTTTCCTTTTCACCCACAGAGAGGATTAAGGTAACAATAGGGAGCATTTACTGAGCACTCCCGCGTGTCAGGCGCCACACATTTAATCCTCCCTAAGCCCTCTAGGTCAGTGGTACAGCCCTCCTAATTTATACATGAAGACAATGGGGCAGAGGGAGCAAGACGCTTGCCAGATACAGAGCTAGTGAGGCATAGGGATCCTCATCCATACCCGGAAGCAACGGAACACTGTCTGGGGTTCCAGTTGTGAACACTGCCTTTGGCTTTTCAACTATTGTTTGCATATAAGCTAACCTTTTAAAGGAAGGTTCATTCAATCATCCATCCATCCATTCAAAACCTACTACTGAGTCCCTAGCCTTTGAGCTGATCCTGCCTTACTGATCTATATGGTGGTTAACAAAACAGAGAAAGAACTCTCATCTGGGGGACTTAAAGCATAGGGGAAGATGAAGAAGAAGAGGAGGAAGAAGAAGAGGAAGAAGAAGGAGGAGAAACAAAATAAATACATATAATAGGTGTTTGGCTATTTGGTAAAATCCTAATTCTCTATGTCTATTAAGTCATGGTACAAGTTTTTTGGGTTTTTTTTTTGTTGTTGTTGTTTGTTTGTTTTTTAGGTTTGTTTGGGAAGCAGGGTCTCTCAGTGTAGCCCAAGCTGGCCCAGAACTTGCAATCTTCCCATCTTAGCCCTTCTGAGTGCTCAGATTGCAGGTGTGTGTCACCTGTGTGACATTTAAATATGACATATCAACTGTATTCACATCAAGAAAATAATAACAGAGCCCATTATCACTCAGGTATGAAATAACACATGTCTCCTCTCCATAGGCTGTTTTCCCGAAGGAACCTGGGAGGCCCCGGGTGTTCAGACTCTGTTCTAAAGCTTTCTAGCCCAGCTATTGTTACTGATGTGCTTCTGACCCGGGACAAACAGCTCCAGGTTCTCCCAGCATTCCTCCTTGCTCCCGATCTGCTGCAGGACATGGCTGACATATCCTGGGAGGGGCACCACAGAGAGAGAGAGAGAAAGAGAGAGAGAGAGAGAGAGAGAGACAGAGAGAGAGAGACAGAGAGAGACAGAGACAGAGACAGAGAAAGAGAGACAGACAGACAGACAGACAGAGACTGAGAGAGACAGAGAGAGACACGTTTGCCCTTTTTACATCCTGGACAGCTAGCCTACCTAGTGGCAGGCAGGTAATGATGTCTTAGGTTGCTAGGTAGACTGGGGGCAGTATGCTAATAGTTACACCTCAGGGTTCCGGCTCAATCTTTGCTGGGATTATTTCCAAAATGTTGGGGAAAAGCACAGAACATCTAATTTAGCAAATCAAGTTTGAGGTATTGAAGACACTTGCAGGAAGCTTCGGAGATTTTTGTTCTAGAGAGTTGACTCAGCAGCAAACTCCTCTCTCTCTCTCTCTCTCTCTCTCTCTCTGACTGTCTCCAAGGTTTCTCTGTGTAGCCTTGGCTGTCTTGGACTCACTTTGTAGACCAGGCTGGCCTCGAATTCACACAGAACTGCCTGCCTCTGCCTCCCAGAGTGCTGGAATTGTGTGTCACAGCACCCAGGTTGGCAGCAAACTTTTTGTACAAACACAGAAATATTGCATAAAGAATTCTAAGGAAGTCAGCTTTAAACACAAAGCTGAGATAACATGAAATAATGAGAAATAATGAAATATGAAATAATGAGAAAATATAAAATAGGGCATTGGGGGTTGAAATGTGGCTCGGTTTGAGTGTGCTTTCTTAGCCTGCAGGAAGCCTTCACTTCAATCCCTAACATTAGATAGACTTATGGAAGTACATACCTATAATCCCAGCACTAGAGAGGTGGAGGCAGGCAGTCAGAACTTCTAGCTCATCTTCAGCTATGTGGCAAGTTCAAGGTCAGCCTAGGATATGTAAGACCTGACTTAAAAAGAACAGAAAGAACCAGGCAGTGGTGGCACACGCCTTTAATCCCAGCACTTGGGAGGCAGAGGCAGGTGTATCGCTGTGAGTTCAAGGCCAGCCTGGTCTAAAAAGTTAGTCCAGGACAGTCAAGGCTATACAGAGAAACTCTGTCTCTAAAAAGCAAACAAACAAACAAACAAACAAAACACCCCAAAAACCTCAAACAACAACAAAAACAGAAAGAAGAAACGAGAGAAGCAAAGGGACCTTGGAAGCAGCAGGCTCAGGTATGGTGGTGTACACCTGCAGTTCTGGCCTTCTCTGTGTGCTAATCAAGCACTGTGCAGCTGACTATATCTCAGCCCCATCTCCTGTTTGGTCTCTTTGGTTGTCTCTTCCTGCTTCTGGAAATAGCACTTTCTTGTTCCCTAGAGGGACTGGCTGGCTGGTCCTTTATAGAATTTAACCTGTGGAAAAGCAGTGTCTCTGCCTAAAGATTTTCCAGATGCTTTGTGGGGAATGCCCAGCAAGAGAGATGCTCTTTTTTTTTTTTTTGTATTTATTTATTTAGATTTTTCGAGGCAGGGTTTCTCTGTGTAGCCTTGGCTATCCTGGAACTCACTCAGTAGACCAGGCTAGCCTTAAACTTGCAGAGATCCTCCTGCCTCTGCCTGCCAAGTGCTAGGATTAAAGGTGTGCGCCACCACTGCCTGTTTTTTTTTTTTCTGGTTTTTTGAGACAGCGTTTTTCTTGTAGTCCTGGCTGTCCTGGACTTGCTTTGTAGACCAGGCTGGCCTGGAAACCTTGTAGCTCTTCTGCCCAGTGTCCCACTGTCCCTTTCCCTCCTTCCTATAAATGCCTCTTTACATTCCTGAGTCCGTTCAGATAGTATTTTTGAAGGACAGTGGTACCTTATCTTCTGCTTGGAAATCCGACTTTTTGTTTGTTTGTTTATTTGTTTGTTTGTTTGAGACAGGGTTTCTCTGTGTAGTCTTGGTTATCCTGGACTTGCTCTGTAGACCAGGCTGGCCTCGAACTCACATCAGTCCACCTGCTTCTGCCTCCTGAGTGCTGAACTAAAAGCATGCATCACCATGCCTGGCCTGTAAACCTGACTTCTTTCAACCAATTTTCTCTCATGTAGCAAGCAGATGAACTTATATCATATAATACTCTCTTTTAGTTTACATAAGTGTGTGTGTTTGTGTGTGTGTGAGAGAGAGAGAGACACAGACAGACACAGAGTTTTTATGCATATATGTGTCTGGGTCATTGTCGGTCAGAAGAGGGCACAGGGAGTCCTCAGAGCTGGAGTCACAGACATTTACAGGTATTTGGCTGGAGGCATACACTAGAACACCTGGGGAGACTACCTTCTAAGAGACAGATTGTATGAAAGCAATAGGATATAATATCGTCTCTGAGATCCTATAATAACAAAAGACTCAGGCTGGAGAGATGGCTCGGTCGGTAAAAAAAAAAAAAAAATGCTTGCTGCCCAAGCATAAGGACTCGAGTTTGACTCTCTGGCACCTATTTGATGTGGTTGTGTGTGGTTGCACTTATTCATAGCCCTTGCACTGGAGATGGGGACAGGGAGGGACAGATAGATCCTCAGAAATTGGCCAGCCAGCCTAGCTAAGAAAACCACAGATTCCAGACTCAGCGAGATACTTTGTCTCAAGGAAGTCAGAGGGCCATCCATAGAGGACCACACCCAATGATTTTCCTTGTACCCACACACATGAATGCACACACAAATCAATATTATAATTTTTAAAGACTGTAATCTCGTTCCTTCCCTCTCTCCCTCTCTCCAGGTTTAACCTGGAGCCTCACATACACTCATCACTAGTCAAGGGCTCTATGTTGAACTAAATCTCCCTTTTCTTCAACCCTTTACTCTTGGGGGTGGGGAGTGGGGGTGGGAAGCCAGGTGCATTTTCTGGAGGTGCAAATTGTAACTGTTGTTACTGCCAAGAGGCCAGGAAGGAGGGCCTACAGCCTTCTACCTGCCATAGGAGTGAACCTGAAAGAGGACTCTCAAGGTTTGATACAACTACAGCCCTGCCTCACATCTTAATTTGATCCAAGGCAGAGGAGAGGAAGAGAAAGAAAGGGGGGGCGGTGGGGGGAAGGTGGGGACACTGAGCTGGAGGATCTTGCATCCAGATTCCTGATCCAGAGAAACTAGAAGAAAAAACAAACAAGCAAACAAACCAGTTTATTAGATTGTTCAAAGTTGCAAAAGATTGGGGCGATTTGTTACCCAACATCGTATAATTATTTGAAGAACTTTACTTACTATTCAAAATCACTATGTGACGCCCCCAAGCCTGAGAGCTTCACTGGAGCAAAAGCTAGCAATCTCCATAAACAGCTTGTTTGTTCATAGACACAGATGCCCTTTCATGTGTTTTACTTCCCAGTCTTGGCCACCAGGAAGCTCAGAAGCAGCCATGGCTCGATTTTAACAATTCTGCAAGGCCCCACGGTCTGCTTATTTGCCGTCTCCCCTTTCGTTTTCTTTCGATTTCCCTCTTTTCCAAGTCTTGATTTTTTTTAGATCATTTTTATCCTTTCTGAATATATTATGATAAAGCCACATCAAATCCAAATTATAGAGAAGTATTCATGAACCCATTTTTAACATTTAAAAATAGTTTTGAACATTTAAGAAAAAAGTTTTTCACATGTTGAACACAGGATGACTTGGAGGTGGTGCCTCGGAAAGATCATGTCACGAAAACGTGTCTCTGGAGCTCTGGAGCCATTGGTCAGGGATAATTTGGATTGGATAAAAAATATCAAGTGATAACGACGAAAAATGGGGGGGAGGGAGGGAAGGCAATTGATTGCTAGCAAGGGCCAAGAGCTTGCCCAGTCATGCACAACAGTAATCTTTGAAATACATCCCTTGCAACAGCCCCCTAAAGGCTAAGCCAAGGCACCTCGCGCCTCACCCCCTTTCCTCTGCCACACCTCTCACCTCTCCTGGCCACGCCCCTGCGCCCCCCTCCAGCACGCCAGTGTTTTGCGCTCCGCCCCTCCCTACGCGCCCGCCCCACTTTGCCCCGCCTCTTTTCTGACCGCGCCTTCCAGTCTAATGAACCCCATTTCTCAGTCCCGCCTTCCGCTTGCGCCACGCAGCCCTGGCTGGTTGCAACCTCCGCCTCTTCCCCGCCCGCGCCCTTTTTGCCCCACCCCGCCTCTTTTAAACCAAACCGCGCCCACTTGGTCAGTCCCGCCTTCCGCATGCGCCGCGCCGCCTCCCTGCTGTTACGCGCTCCGCCTCCTCCCGCCACACTTAAGTGCGCCTTTCTTGCCCCGCCCCAATTCTGGTCAAACCCCGCCCCCTCTCAAGCACTTTTCCTCCCTCAGACCCCGCCCTCCGCATGCGCCGCACCGCCTCCCTGGCGGTTGCGCGCTCCGCCCCTCCCTCCGTGCCCGCGCGCGCCTTCCCCGCCCAGTCCGCCTCACTCCTCTCGGGGCGGTTGGGCCGCGCGCCTGTGGGGGCGGGGCCCGGAGGAGGCGACCGAGCCAATGGGGCGCGGCGGTGGCGGTGGCGGCGGCGGCGGCGGCGGAGGCGGTGGCGGCAGCGGCGGCGGCTGGGTCGGGCCCCGACGGGCGGCGGCGTCTGAGGTGGAGGCGGAGGGAGGCGGCGGCGGCGGCGGCGGAGGAGGAGGAGGGGGGAAGATGGCGGCGCCCGTCCTGCTGAGAGTGTCGGTGCCGCGGTGGGAACGGGTGGCCCGGTATGCAGTGTGCGCCGCCGGGATCCTGCTCTCCATCTACGCCTACCACGTGGAGCGGGAGAAGGAGAGGGACCCGGAGCACCGGGCCCTCTGCGACCTGGGGCCCTGGGTGAAGTGCTCCGCCGCCCTGGCCTCCAGGTAGCCCGGCTTGAGTGAGGGGAGCGCGACGCGGGCGGCGGCGGGCGGACGCGGGGGGGTGGGGAGTAGCCGGGGAAGCGCGCGGGGTGCTCCGGCCTGAGGGAGCGGGCCCGGGCCACGACACGGACGGTGGCGACCGGGGGGGCGGCGGCCGAGGGGCAGGCCTCCGGGATGAGGTGGCACAGTGCAACCGGGAGGGCGCGGGCGCGTCCTGGCCGGCGTGACTTGTCTCCCCGTTGTCGCCGCGCGAGGCGAGTGAAGACCCCGATGCTCGGATCGGCGGAGCCAGCGTCCACCCCCCCGCCCCCGGGGTCTTCGGACCTCCGCTGCCGCGGGGCTACGTCTTAGGCTATACGCTCCTGGGGATGGCTTTCCCTACCGCCGTCCGGGTTGCTCGGGACAGGTGTTTTCGGAGCTCAGGCCTTTTTGTACTCCGTAGAGTTAAGGAGAATGGGCAGCCTTCTGGAGGCAGTGACAGTGACATTTGCGGGTAGACACTCATTTGACCCTACTCTGGAAGAGGAAGGTACCAGCACTTAACCTATCTGATTTCTTGGATTTTTCTCCTTCGTGTATTTTATGAAGTGTGCCCAGCAGGAGGAAAATGGCCAGAGTTTGGGTCTACTTTAAGTTTTGAGTAAAAGATGAGTATGTTGTGTGTAGCGGTGATGTCTTAGGCACTACGATGACTTTTATTTTGAGAAAGGATCTGAGTTGTAAACCCGCATTGGCCTGAAACTCACCGGACTCTAACCACCGCAGCTATTCTCCTGTCTCAAGTCTTTTGAGTTGGGAAATAGAAGCATGCACCACCATGGTGACTTAAAATGACTTTTAAATGTTGCTGATTAGTATTAACGGGATAATCCGCAAAAGATTAAATATGCACAACTTTGCTAAGCTGGTTTGTTTGAACCATTTTTGTTGCTTGAAAATACAGTCGATCCTTTTTTTCTGTTACATTTTATTTTAGTGCGCTAATTTTTCTTGGAAAAAAGTATTTTACCCCTTTTTAAAAGGCCTTTAAAAAAAAAAAGAAAAGAAAAAGGATAGCAGTCATCAAAACAGCAAAAGTGAAAAGGATTATTGCAGACTTTATAAAGTCTGTACATTTTGGGGCTGGGCAGTGCATGGTTTCTCTGTGTAGCCTTAGCTGTCCTGGACTTGCTTTGTAGAACAAGCTGGTCTTGAACTCACAGAGATCTGCTTGCCTTGGTTTCCCTGAACAGGCTAGGGTTAGAGTTTCTCTTGTGTTTATTTGCAGACTTAAGGCTGCTGATCTTCTCTAGTAGCTCTTTTCATGGACCAGGCAGGCTTTCTCATTTTCTCTTACATGGAATTCCTGTGGGTTTTTAATTGGTTGTCATTGTGGCCCCATTAAAATTTTTTTTAAAAATGCAGTGAGGGGGTAGACACCAATGTATATTGCAGAATCTATCAATGTGACAAGAGCCTGAAGGAGTTGATTTCCACCCAGGTTAAGTCTTCTTAGACTCACTTGAGACCCCTGGAGAACCAGTGAGTGTATCTTGCTTTTTTTGCACTTATTTTTGCTGGGGGGAAGTGCACACACAGTTGTGGAGGTCAGTGGACAGCATGTGGGGGTCAGGTCCCCACCATATGGCTAGTAGGAGTTGAACGCAGATCATCAGGCTTGGTGGCAGGTATCTCCGCCAGCTGGGCCACCTCACTGAACCCACTAAGTATATTTTATGCACACATTTTTATGTTCTCTGCACTTTTGGAAAGGATTTTTAAACTTAAATGTAACACCCAAAATGAATAAATATAGAACAAAAAAGTATGCAGCAGTATATTTAAAGTGCTTACAAACCATGAGATAAAGATGAGTGGATAGGTTAATGTGAAATTTAGCTATAACTATTATCAACGTTAGAATTTTTAAATGCAGTCTATATTTGGTCATGTGAAAAATAATAGTTCTTAAAATGGGCTTTCCTTTAAGAGACTGTTTCTGAACTACTTAATAACTATACACCAAATATTCTCATAGGTAATATTTACCACAGGAAACACATTTTCATGCTTCTTACTGGCACGGTCTTGCTTTGTAGTTATGGCCACCTTAAACTTGAAAGCAGGCCTCCTGTCTCAGCCTCCTGAGTACTGGGATTATAGCCTTGCCTACACATCTGTCTTTATTTTGCCTTTTTTTTTTTTCAATTTTTATTCCCTGAGACAAGGTTTCTCTGTGAATCCTTGGCTGTCCTGGACTCACTTTGTAGACCAGGCTGGCCTCGAACTCACAGAGACCCACCTGCCTCTGCCTGAGTGCTGGGATTAAAGGTGTGCACCACTACTCCAGGCTTCATTTTACTTTTGAATAAGACATGATAAAATGATATTTAGTAACATCAATTAGTGAATTAAAAATAAAGTATGTTAGACTAAAAATTTTTGTCTCTCTCAGTGGTACTGGAGACTGAACACAGGGCCTGGCCAATATTAGGTCTTTGTGACTAATAAAAGTCTTTGTGACTGCATTTCATCCCTAGCTCACTTATTTTTATTTTATTTTATTTTTTGTCATAGTATTACTATGTAGCATTGGCTGGCTTGGAATTTAGAGAGATCCTCTTGCCTCTGTATCCTAAGTGCTGAGATTAAAGGTATATGCCACCATACGCAGCATTGTTGGTTTCTTATTACAGGTCTCATGTAACCCATGTTAGCCTCAAACTTGCTATGTTGCAGCACAAGTTGAGGCTGGCTTTGAACTACTGAGATCCTCCACTGTTCATGTTCTGAGATTACAAGTGTGCATCACCGTGCCTAGCTCCGACTTCTCTATGATATATAAAATATGAATTTAGTATGTTGTGGCTAAATGTAATATTTAGTTATATAGTGATACATGTAAATATATTAATTTTGGGATTGGAGAGATGGCTTAGCAGTTAAGAGCATACACACTGCTCTTCCAGAGGAGGAGTCTGATGCCGTCACTCACGCTGAGTGGCTCACAGCCGCCTGTTCCTCCAGCTCCTCAGGATTTAATGCCCTCTTTTTTCTTTTTAGATGTAATTAAAAAAAAATCTATGGGTATAAGTATATTGCCTGAACATATGCATGCACACTGCATGCATGCTTGGTGCCTGCCGAGGTCAGAAGATGGCGTGACTCCCTGGGACTGGAGTTACAGGTGTTTGTGAGTAACCTGTGTGGGTGCTGGGAATCAAACCCTGGTCTTCTATAAAAAACAAGTGCTCTTAACCTCTGAACCAACTCCAGCCCCTCAGTATCCTCTTCTGGCCTCTGAGGACACCTGCATTTTTGTGCACATACCCACACACAAACACATATATATATATACTTTTAAAAAAAGTTTTTAATATTTTATTATTATTTTGTCGTGTGTCTCCCCCCCCCCCCCCCCCCGCCCAAGACAGGGTTTCTCTGTGTAGCCTTGGCTGTCCTGGACTTGCTTTGTAGACCAGGCTGGGTTTTTAATATTTTAAAATTTGATTCCCACGAAAGGATAGATAAGAAGTAAGGGATTCTATTAGGAGTAAATACACCTCATATGTACAATAAAACTATTTTCAGGAAATAACCTTTTTATTAACTATCTTGAAAGAGTTATGTGTTTGTTTAATGAAGATAAGATTTAGATAAAGTTTCCTTTATAGATGGGATTTTCTTTTGGAATTGGGCATAATAAACATCTACAAGATGCTCTTGACAATGTGGGAAAGCCCTTAAATGAAACACTATTAGAGACTCTACATTAGTAATTTTACTTGAAAGCTGACTGCCAGGTAGCAGTAGTAATCAAAGATGTAGTTATTTCAGGAAGAGGACGCTTGAGGCCAACAGTTAGTGGAATAAATGGTAAAGGAAGTTAACAGAAGGGGTGATTCCTGAGCAATTATTTTTTAGGACCCTGTTAACTCATATGAATTGTTTAAATTCACTTTATTCTCATTTCTCAGCTTTTAAATTTCTTAATTGAAATAGAATTACGTAGGAATGACTATTAGACAGTCTTGAGGTCTGTGTGTCTAAGTCCTGTAGTGTTTTAGGAAGTATAATTACATAACAGTGGTTCCAGACTTTTGGATTTCAAAAGTGACATTTCCCCCAAAGTTCAGAGGCAGCAGAATTGCCAGTAACAACAATAGCAATAGAACCAGGCATAGTGGCACATGTCTTTGGTCCTAGCACTTATGAGATAGAGACGGGGAATCTCTGTGTGTTCAAGGCCAGCCTGATCTACATAGCAAGCTTTAGGAACTCTAGAGAGACCCTGTCTCAGAAATAAAAATAAAAAATAATGCTACTGTCTGTCACAATCATTGGTTCATTTTTAGTTTTTTTAAAAAGCAAATTGGAAGAACAGAATCTTAGAGTAACGGATCTTTAATGGCTTACCTTTTATTGAAATGTTTACATTAAGTAAGGATTTAATCTTCAGTACCACATAGGAAAGGTCTGGGAATGTGCTGTTTCTTTGTCAGACTGTGGTAGTGGCAGATGAAGAAGAAGCTTGGCTTCTAGAGTGTGTTTAGAGCCTCCCTCACTTCCTTTCTTTTAGAGACAGGGTCTCACTGTGTGGCTCAGGCCAGTGGTGAACTCACTGTTGATCTGCTTCTATTTCCCCAGCGATGGCTGTGTACCATCATGCCCAGCCCCATTATTTTAAAATTTTTAATAAGTTTTCATCATATGTTCTGAGCCACCACTTGCATCTTGCTAAGCATGATTTCTACCACTCTGTACTTTAAGTGCTTGTGTTCACGTTGGATAAGCGTTAGTAACTACGAGTATGTGAGAAACACTTTGTAATTTCATGAATTCAGGTGAGTTTACGAAACAGATTGCAGGCCTAGGTTCGGTTCCCAGCAACCAAATGGTGGCTCACAACCATCTATGATGCGGTCTGATGCCCTCTTCTGGTCTACGGGGGTGCAGGCAGACAGAACACTGTATACTTAATAAATAGATGAATCTTTTTTGTTTTTGTTTTTAAAGAATGAAACAGATTGCGGTGTTGCTATTGTGACTTGTAACATAAATCTCAGAAGCAGCTGAAGCCAAAAGAGAGATAGAAAAAGGTGACTGTGGATGGCCACCATGTAGAAAATATAGATGTGTGCCTACAGGCTGGGCTTGCTTTGTCCTGGGCAGTAGTCTAAACACTTGACATATATTATCTTTGTAACAGTCTTTTGAGCTCAGTAACTCAACACTGTTTTACAGAGGAGAAACTGAGGCACACAGTGTATAGATGAAACTTATTCCAGAGAGTATAGTGGCAAAGGCCTGCCTGACTCTAACAGAGGCAGACTGGCTCAGGACTCCAAGAATTTTACTATTTAAAAATTTTTTATTATACATGGCGGTTAGAGGCCTTTGTGGAGCGGCTTTTCTCCTTCCACATTTACTTAGGGATCAAACCCAGGTTGTCTGGCTTGCTCAGCAATGGCTTTTACTCACAAGCCATCTCACTGGCCCAAGTTATTGTTCTCACTTTTGTTTATTTTTCTTTTCTGAGGTAAGGTCTCATATATAGTCTTGGCTGGCTTTAACCTTACAGTCTTCCTGCCTTAGCCTCTGGCTACTGACTGGGTTTAAGGTGTGCAGCAAGCCCTTCACCATGACTTTGAATTCCATTTAGATGGAATAGCAAAACAAGAAACAATTATGGGAAGTGTTGACATTTTTCTTTTTTATAGAAATGCATGAGAAAATGCGTAGGGTTTTAGTACAGCTTTTTGCCTGTCTACAGTAGCCTTTTTGGAAAAAAAAGGACATTACTAAGAAGGTGTGGTGTTCAAGAAGTTCCCGGAGTATTTGCCCTCTAAGCCTAGCTCTGTGAAGGCCCGCCCGTTGTCACACCCAGTAGTTAACAGGTACTCCGTGAGTCGCTATCATGAAGACTTAGGAGGCTATCCTAGTGAAGGAAGGTAAAATAATCAAGGCACCTGCAGAAAGGGGAAGTTTTGAATCTGTGTTGGGGTAACCCAGTGGTTCTCAACTTTCCTAATGCTGTGACCCTTTAATACAGTTCCTCATGTTGTGGTGACTCCCAGGCATAAAATTGTTTTGTTGCTACTTCATAACTGGAACTTCGCTGCTGTTCGGAACCGTGATGTAAATGTCTGTTTTCTGGTGGTCTCTTGGGAGTTGTGATCTCCAGGTTGAGAACTATGGGGTTGGCCCCCCCCCTTTTTTTTTTTCCTTTTGAGAGAGGTGAGTCTTGTGAACAAAGAATCAGGTCTTGGTTGAGCTGGCTAAATCACTAGGTAGAACTAAGACTATGCTCTGCCTTGTTTCCTGTATGATTAGAAACAGCTCCAGGAAATGGCATCTGGAAAGGCATGGACATAGGAAAACTGGCCAGGAGAGAGAATAAACAGCAAGTGTTGTCTTTGCCTGTGACAGACCTACCTCAGTCAGGAAAGGACTGAAATCTAAAGCCTCGACAGAAAACTAAAAACCAAGCATCCTTTCACATCATGTTCTTGTGACAAACATGAGCACTGAGCCTGGGATTTTTCTCCTATAAAGTTCTTGTGCAAAACTGCTATATATCTGTCTAAAATTTGTTCCTCAGAATCCTTGTTCTGTGTCAGAATTTCACAGGTGTTTGATTCATATTCTAGTGTTCTAGTGTTTTAAACTTAAACATTATAAACATTTATTTAGGTTTAAATTGCATTATCATGCTGTTTTTTTTTTTAATGAATTGGGGACTACTGATTTGTACTGCTAGGTTGTTTCAATAGAGTTATCTCAAGTTGGGGGAAGCACCAGTCTTGAAAGAGTGCATGTCATGTCTTATGAGAGCATTTATGTAACACTGAAATAACAAAAGTAGACATAGAGGGTTAGTTGCTGCCAGGGGGAGTAACGGAAGCCAGAGGAGGTGTGGTTCTGAAGTCAGGTGAACGGTGTTGAGGGGCAGAACTAGCTCTGGATCAGCTGTCACTGCACAGGGTATGGATGTGGTAGGGCTGCACCTGATGAGATCCGAGTGGACGAACGCTGCAGCACATCAAGGTCAAAGTGTCGGGTCGTAATAGTGAACTAGTTAGTCACATCATCTAGGAGGTTGGCTAAAGAGTGCTTCTAGAATTTTTCTTTCTTTTTGTAAGTTCCTGTAATCTATAGTTACAGAAATTTAAAGTAATGCAGTATATTTAGAATATTTGGAGGGAAAAATAAAAATAAGCAAGAGGAAGACATTTAAAATTACCTGTAATGCTACCACTTAGGATAAGCATCCTAGGGATAGTTTCTCAGTTTGTGCATATCCTGGGATTATTCTGGCTTTATGGCAGTAGTTTAAGAATTCATGACAGGAGTGGTGACACATCCCTGTAATCCCAGCATTCGGGAAGTTGGGGCAAGAGGATCGTAGACCAGCCTGAACCACCTAGGGAGACTCTTGTCTCTATCACACAAAAAAGAATCATGCTTGTGGTTGTTTGCTCATGTGAAGTTACATAATCTAATTCAGGACTACGTCAGTCATTGCGGTGTGCAATAACATGAACATATAACTACCTTATGCATATATCTCTTTATCATGTTTATTTTTACCAAAATATTTGCAATTAGCTAGTATTCATATTTTTTAAAAAAATGTACATATTGATGCCAACCATGGTGATTTACACTTTTGATCCCAGCACCTGGGGATTTCTGTGAGTTTGAGGCCAGCCTGGTCTATAAATCAAGTCCAGGACAGCTAGGACTATACAGAGAAACCCTGTCTTGAAAAACAAAAAACAAACAAACAAAAATGTACACATTTAACTTGGGACCTCTATGGTGTAAGTAGAGAACAGATGAGTTGTCCTTTGATCTCCACACACATAACTACTCCTCCACACAAAGAAAGTTGTGTTTTTAAAAAATAAAATTAGAATAAAATCTGCTTTGTTTCTCATAGATTCACAGTTCACATAAAATTTCATTTAGAAGCTGGGTGGTGCTGCATACCTTTAATCCCAGCACTCGAGAGGTAGAGGCAGGTGGATTGCTGTGAGTTGGGGCCAGCCTGGTTTACAAAGCTAGTCCAGGACAGTCAAGGCCACACAGAGAAACCCTGTCTCAACAAAACAAAACAAACAAACAAACAAAATTCATTTAGAAAATTTTGTTTTAGCCAGGCATGGTGGTACATGCTTTTAATCCCAACACTCAGGAGGTAGAGACAGGCAGATTGAAGTGAGTTCGAGGCCCGCCTGGTCTACAAAGCATGTCCAGGACAGCCTCAGAAAAGGGGGAAAAACCCCTTTTGTTTCATTTTTGTCTTTGTTTTTATTTTGATACAGAATCTTAACCCAGATTAGCCCTGATCTCTCCACCTTTCTGTCTCAGCCTCCCCGTACAGGGATTAACAGGTGAGCTCCACCACACCTGGCCTAGAAACTTTTTTCTGTATTATTTCAGGGACGTATTGCTCTGTCTTGTGGCTATTGATTTTTTTTCTTTTTTTCTTTTTTCTTTTTTTTTTGTCAACCAAAATGTCATTGTATTTGAGAAGTAAAATAGTAGAAAATCTATGACAAAATGAAGGTTTAAATTAGATTGGCTCTATCACTTCATCACTGAGTCTGCTTCCTCCTCTGCCTGGTGAGGGAAATAGTGTTCTCTCACAGAACTGCTGGGAACGTGAAGGGCACTAGTTAGTGTGTGTAAGCTGTCTAAGGACAATGCCTGCATAGAGTGCTCATAATATTTATTTTAAAACATAGTTGAGTCACATGTGTATTTAATGCTTTTCCTGTTCTAACACACCACAGCTTTTTTCCCTTGTCATGAAAAATCACAGCAGTCAGGTGAGAGAATGTTAGGAACCATATACCCTTGCCGGTATTGGCCAGTCTTACCTTTTAGGTCTTTGCCAATTTGGTATATGAAGAATGTTCTTTCATTGTTTTGATTGGCATTTCTTTCTCTCAGAGGACCTGTAAAGCTTACTGATTCTTAAAGGATTTATTTATTTATTATTATGTATACAGTTCTCTGCTTGCGTGTACACCTGCAGGCCAGAAGAGAGCATCAGATTACATGATAGATGGTTGTGAGTCACCATGTGGTTGCTGGGAATTGAACTCAGGACCTCCAGAAGAGCAGTCAATGCTCTCAACCTTGGAGCCATCTCTCTAGCCCCCACTTAATGATTTTTAAAATCTATTTTCTAATCGAATGTGTTTGTTTTACCTGCGTGTATGCATATCCAACTGTGTGGTGCCAGAAGAGAGTGATGGATTTCCTGGACCTTTGTAACTGATGGTTGTCAGCTACTACCCTGGGGTTGCTAGGAAGTGAACATGGGCCCTGTGAAAGATTGTCATATTGTGCAGGCTGGCCTTGATCTTGATATGTACTTGAGGATACCTTGAATTTGCCATTCTCCTGGGCTCTACTTCCAAAGTGCTGGGATTACAGGCATGTACTACCAGGCCAGTTCATGCTGTACTGGGGATGGAACTTTAGGACTCGATGAAAAAAATCACTCTACCAACTGATTTTCATTTAAACATTCTTATTAATTGTTTGTATTTTACAGTTTTTGTTTGTTCATGAATCTGGCTTGTGTAGATCTTGTGTATTGATTTGGCATTCTTTATTTTAAAAATTTGGATGTCTATTTTTTGTTTTTTAAAAATAGGTCTTGTTTTTTCTTTTAAAGATTTATTTATTATGTATACAGTGTTCTGTCTGCTTGTGTGCCTGCCGGCCAGAAGAGAACATCAGATCTCATTACAAATGGTTGTGAATCATCATGTGGTTGCTGGGAATTGAACTCAGGACCTGGAGGAAGAGCAGACAGTGCTCTTAACCTCTGAGCCATCTCTCCAGCCCATCTTATTTTTATAGATCACTTTTTAAGGTTGATTGTAGTTTATTTATTTATTTATTTTTTACTTACTTTTTTTTTTTTCAAGACAGGGTTTCTTTGTGTAGCCTTGGCTGTCCTGGACTCACTCTGTAGACCAGGCTGGCATCAAACTCACAGAGATCTGCCTGCCTCTGCCTCCCGAGTGCTGGCATTGGCAGGCATGCACTGTTGTGCCGGGCTCACACTTTTAAGACAGTGTTTTGCTGTGTAGCTCAGAGTGGCCTTAAGCCCAAGATTCTTTGTTCAGCTTGCCAAGTGTTAGGATTACAGGTGTGTGCCACCATGTTGTACACATTTGTCTGTGTTTGACACGGCACAGACTTTCCTCAGTAGATAAGACTTCTCATTCTGGAAAAATGTTTGATGTGTATTTATTCCATCGCCACAGTTCCTTGGACCCCTGTGGCTTTACATAGTAAATTTGGTATCTACTAGTGTAAATGTGTTTGTTTTCAATTTTTTCTGAGCTATTTGCAAACATACACTGTCATGGGAATTTTAGATCTTGTTCTAAGAATGTTCCTTTTGGAATTTTGATTAGAATTATATTGGCTTTGTAGATGACTTTGGAAAGAGTCAGTTTTCTCCAATTTTTCTGGCCGATCCTTTCATCAAATGATATATTCTTTTTGTTTGTTTGTTTTTGTTTCTGTTTTTTTGAAGCAGGGTTTCTCTGTGTAACAGCTCTAGCTGTTCTGGAAACTCACTCTGTAGACCAGGCACAGAGATCTGCCTGCCTCTGCCTCCCAATTGCTGGGATTAAAGGTGTGTGCCACCACCCCCCAGCATGTGTCTTCCTATTCTTGAGTTGCTTTTTTGATGCCTTTTAAATCTAGATTCCCTGTATGGTTTATTTTGCGTTTAAGCAAATGTATTAAAAAGATAAATAATAGGGTCCATTAGTTGGGGAAATTCCATTTAGTTTTCTGTAGTCTCTTAATTTGAAGCCTAAAAAGACTTTTTTTGTGAAATCTACACTCAGCCTTTTTTATCGGCACCTCATTGTGATCTTCCTTCTTCCCCAGTCTGAGACTGTCTCTCTGTGTAGCCCTGGTTGTCCTGGGACTTGCTGTGTAGATCAGGCTGGCCTTGAACTCTCCTGTGCCTCTCCAGGGCTGGGATTACAAGCATGTACCACTGTGTGTCCAGTTTTGGCTTCTTTTATTATTAATTTATTATAACTTATTGTCATTTATTAATATAATGATTAAGGAGTATGTCATCATTCAGTTGATAACATACGTGGGGTACATGCATGTATGTGTGTTTACATATGTGGGAGGAGACCTGAACTTTATGTTGGGTATCTTCCTTAGTTGCTCTCCAAGGTATTTATTCAGGCAGGACTGCAACAGTTCCTGTCTCTGGGCTTGCAGGGGGCCACCATGCTTGCATAGCTTTTGCATGTGCTCAAGGGATCCAGACTCAGGCAGCACATAAAGCACTGCAAGTACTCTTACCTAGTGGCCACCTCTAGTCTCCCTAGCCTCACTTCTAAGTCTTAATAGTATAAACTAATACTGCGCTCACAACTTTTACTTTATTTTATTATTTATTTTAAAGATTTATTTATTTATCATCTATATAGTTTTCTACCTGCATGTACACTTGTATTACAGAAGAGGGCACCAGATCTCATTACAGATGGGTGTGAGCCACCATGTGGTTGCTGGGAGTTGAACTCAGGACCTTTGGAAGAGCAGCTGGTGCTCTTAACCTCTGAGCCATTTCTCCAGCCCCAATTTTAAAATGTCCTAGAAGAGCTTGTTTTAGTTTTTTGGAAAACATCTCAAAAACTTTAAAAAAAAGAAAGAAGAGTCTTTAGGTAAGCTGTGATTGTGAGCAGTGCACATTATGGCAGTGTGTAAGGAGGAGGGTGCCACATCTGAATATGTGACTGTCATTTCCCAAATGCCTCTTTGTTCTCCTTTCCATATGTTTAGGTCATCTATACTATTTATTTGTGATAGTTTTTTAAAAGTTTACTGAAGGAGTGAGTACCAGGGCAGGCTTGGTGGTGTGGGACTTCAGCCCCACTTAACTTGTCCTGAGACCAGAGGATCTTGGAACTGAACGTAGTGAAAGCCTGTTTCGAAAAAAAGAGCTTGGAAAGATGGTTCAGTGATTAAGAGCACTGGCTGCTCTTCCAGAGGACCCAGGTTCAATTCCCAGCACCCACATGGCAACTCAAATTCTGTACCCAGCACCCACATGGTTAACAGTTAATTGTAACTCCAAGATCTGACACCTTACACAGACATATTCACAGACAAAACACCAGTGTACATAAAGTAAAAATAAAGGAAAAGGCTTGTTTCATAAACCTTTGACATTAAGAATTATGCATTCATATACTGATGGATCCATTGTGGTTTTTGTTATTACTATATTTTGAGATAAGGGTTTTGCTTTCATAGCTCAGGGTAGCCTGTTGTATAGCACAGACTGGTCTCAAATTTATAATACCCTGCCATCTCACTGACCCTGTTTTGTTTGTTTTAAAAAGAAATTTGCCAGCCGGGCGTGGTGGTGCACGCCTTTAATCCCAGCACTCGGGAGGCAGAGGCAGGCGAATCGCTGTGAGTTCGAGGCCAGCCTGGTCTACAAAGTGAGTCCAGGATGGCCAAGGCTACACAGAGAGACCCTGTCTTGAAAAAAATAAAAAGAAATTTGCCGTGTGGTGGTGGCACATGCCTTTAATCCCAGCACTTGGGAGGGAGAGGCAGGCGGAGTGCTGTGAGTTCGAGGCCAGCCTGGTCTACAACATGACTCTAGGCCTGCCAAGGCTACACAGAGAAGCCCTGTCTCGAAAACCTTCCCTCCAAAATTTATGTATATAAATTCTCCTTGTATCTATATATGTAAACCATGTGTGAACCCTTCCCTTTAGAGGCCAGAAAAGGGGTCAGGTCCCCCTGAAGTGGAGTTACAGATAGTGAGAGCCACCATGTGGGTGCTGGGAAAGGAATCTGTGTCCTCTACTCAAGCAGTAAGTGCTCTAAAACTGCTGAGCTATCTCTCCAGCTTCCCCCATCCTCACCCGCCCCATCCCATCCCCTGTTTTATTCTTAACTAAGACTTTGGCACCAAACGTTAGGACAGAAGACTGGCATGAACTCAGCTGGTACATGTAGAAATGGTATTTTTTAGACTCTAAGTTAAACTTAAATTATCCAAACTAAAATACCGTGAGGTGAACCATCTCTTTAATTTTCAAATATGACTAGAGCTTCGCTGGAGGTCTGCGCAAAGCTTGATTTCACTAGGTCCTGTCACCTGCCTGGGGCATGTAACCAGAGGAGGCCATTTGCCTTGCCTGACTGCTGACCTGCCTTGGCCACCTGCCCCAGGCCTGTTCTGCACAAGCAGCAGCCTTGGCCCTGGGTGTCTCCTGGAGAGGAGTGAGTGTGTGTATGTGTTGGGGGGGTGGTATTCTACCTTCTCCTGCCAGTTCAGACACATGGAGGAAGCAGAAAGGTGAGCCAGCCCCTGCACCCTGACCCTCTACTAGTGACACTGTCCAGTTGCAGACTTAGTGTTTAGAAGGCTGCCCTCTCCCTTTTTGAGAGGCAGAGCAGAGCAAGAAGGCTATGATTTGTCTCTTCACAAGACAACTCAGAAATACTTACCTCCTTCTCAGAAGCAGTTGTAGTCTGATGAGTTGCTGCTTGTCTTGAGACAAGCAGAAAGGGTGGAGGAAACTGGCTTGCTGAGTATTACCCATAATCTATATCCTCTCTTGTGTGCGTCACCCTGAAGAGTGGCTTTCTCATGCCATGTTAGCATGCTTAGTGGTTCATGATGTACTCCTCATTTCCTCCTGCCACTCGGTCCCTTCCCTTCTTTTATTGTTGTTCTGCTTTGTATCTCGTCATTAAATGTTGGAGTGGCTTAGTTCTGGGCCCTCCAGTGACGCTGATTTTCCTCAACAGTCATCTCTCCATTATTTAACTTAGGAATCCAAAGTGTGTGATCTCCACCTGGGCCCTCCCTCTGAGCACAGATCTGAATGTCCATTTTCTTACTGGACATCTCTGCTTGACTATTTAAAAGTACTTTAAATTTAGCATGCCCAAGATTAGCTTGTATGTGTCCCCTGAAAATGCTATCAGTGAAAGGCATCACTTCACAGGCAGTTGCACAAACCTGTGGCTTGTCTGTGGCTCTGTTCCCTCCCATACCAAGTGTAGTTGACTGAGCTGGCCCAATACATTGCTATCTTTTAAAATTGTTAAACAATGTAAAAGCTGTTGAGTTATGCATCTTTTCTCTTGTAATATTCATAAAGCGTGATAATACCCATAACCAGCAGTCAGGCCAGGAAGCACAGGACTCTCTTTTGACCAACTGACCTCTAGCTCAAAAAAGGTATCTGTCTCAATTTTCAATTTTCACTTACTTTTTAGTCAAGATTCAGCCAAACTTGAAATTTTGGTGCTTTTTGTTGCTGCCTTTTTGTTTGTTTGTTTATTTGTTTGTTTGTTTTTGAGACAGTCTCTCTACCTCAGCTGTCCTGGAACTTACAGGGTAGACCAGATGGCTTCAAATTCAGAGATCCACCTGCTTTAGCTTTCTGAGTTCTGATATCAAAGGCATGTGCCACCACACCTGGCTCTGCTGGTTGTTGTTTTGTTTTGTTTTTGTTCTTCTGGTTTTTCAAGACAGGGTTTCTCTGTGTAGCCTTGGCTGTCCTAGACTCACTTTGTAGAACAGTCTGGCCTCGAACTCACAGTGCTGATGGTGATTTTTTAATAGTCGGGGTATTTTCTTTCTTTTTGTACATTAAGCCATGAATTCATAGGGAATGGTCTCAGCATTCCAGCTCCTCTCCACTGGTTCTCACAAAATGTGCTTTTCTGGGTAGAGCAGCCTGGCTCTTCAGTCGAACCTGGTGCCTTTTTCTTTGTGTAGCTTTGGCTGTCCTAGAACTCACTTTGTAGACCAGGCTGGCCTAGAACTCACAGAGATCTGCCTGCCTCTGCCTCCTCCTGAGTGCTAGGATTAAAGGTGTGTGCCACCACTGCCCGCTTACCTTTTTTTTTTCTAAAGTTAGGTGTGGTGTGTGTGTGTGTGTGTGTGTGTGTGTGTGTGTGTGTGTGTGTGTGTGTGTGTATGCCTGCATATGCTCTCTTGTGAGTACAATGTCCTCAGAGACCAGAGGTGTCAGGTCCCTCTGCAGCTGAATTTACAGAGGTTGTGAGTCACCCACTATGAGTGCTAGGCATCAAACTCAGATCATCCGCAAGAGCAGTATGTGTTCTTAACCTCTAAGCCATCTTTCCAGCCCCAGGTAAACTTCTAACGCTATAAATTTACTCTGCATTTTGAATTTCTTATAAGTGGTGTCAAATTGTATTTACTCTTCGCTGTTTGGCATTGTTCACTCAGTCTAATGATTTTTTCCTAATTGACTGAACTTGTTGGCTATATCCTTTTTTTAAAAGCCATCACTGCTATTGCTGAGTTCTCTTTATTTTTATTGAGTTCTGGCTCTGAGAGTTTTTTGTGAACTAAGCTCTGTGAACAACCACTTGCAAGTCTTTTTACATACATTCTCATTTCTCTTGGGTATGTGTTTGGTAGTGGTTTTCTGGGTCAAAGAGTGAGTGTTCTTTAGAAACTATAGCACAATTTCCCAAAGTGATTGTACTATTTAACACTCTTTTTTTGGTTTTAATTTGATTTCCCTGATTACTAGAGAAATTGAGCAGTCTTTCACATGGGCTTTGGCTCTTTGTATAACTTCTATTTGAAAGACTCATTAAAACCTGTTGCTTATTTTTCTAGCAGGTATTCTGTCATTTTTTACACAGACATAGACATACAAGTACCCTATACATTCACATACTTGCTCCCACATACTCATATATGGCTTTGCCTTTCCTTTTTTTCTTTTGTTTTTTGAGACAGGGTTTCTCTATGTAGCCTTGGCTGTCCTCAACTTCTTTGTAGACCAGGCTGGCTCGAACACACAGAAATCCACCTCCCTCTGTCTTCCTGAGTTCTGGATTAAATGCATGCTCCACAATGCCCTGCTTCCTTTTCTTTTTTCTTCAAGATAACCTTTGGAAACACACATGCACGTATGCTCACACACACAATTCTTGGGATTGAACTAAGGCTTCACCCATGCTAGGCAAGTACTTTACAACTAAACTGCATTCCCAGCCTCATTATTACTATTATTATTTTTTTAAATATTTATTTATTTATTATTATGTATACAGTGTTCTGCCTGCATGTACTCCTGCAGGCCAGATGAGAACCATGTGGTTGCTGGGAATTGAACTCAGGACTTTTGGAAGAGCAGGTGGTGGGTGCGCTTAACCACTGAGCCATCTCTCCAGCCCCCAGCCTTATTTTTACTTTGAAATGGGTTCATTAGGTTATTTAAGCTGGTTTGGAACTTACTGTAGCCAGGCTGGCCTTAAATTTACAGTCCTCCTCCCAAGTGGCTGGATTATAGGCTTGTGCCTCCAGGTCTTTTTAGCACAGGGTCTCATAGTCCAGGTTGGCCGTGAAGTTGCTATTTAGCAGAGGATTGCCTTGTCCTCTTGGTTTTCTGCTGCCTCCTCTCAGGTGCTGGGAGGACAGGTTTGCTTTTTTGAGTGTGCGCATGTGTACTCACAAGCACGTGTGCTCACATTGCCATTGTGTGCTTGTAGACAACTTAGAGGACAACTCTGGGAGTCAGCTGTCTGGAGTCCTTTATAGGACTCAGGGTTTAATCAGATCTGTATGCATGTGCCTCTTATCACCAAGCCATCTTGCTGGTCCCCAGATAGAAATTCTTTTGAGTGCTGGAATTGCAGGCCTGTGCTGTCATATCCAACTAATTTAAAATTTATATTGTCAGCATTCCCCTTTGAAATTGAGGGGCTCTGTCTTCTAATGTGAAGATATTCCATATTATGTTCTTTTTTACTGTTTGCATTTAGGTAACAATGTATAGGATTTATTCCCTCCTTTAAAAGAACCTTTAAAAAATTTAAATTATGTGTAGGTGTGAAAATGTGGGTATGTGCATGTGAGTACAGGTGCCAAGGAGGCCAGGAGTGTTAGATTCGCCCCAGACCTAGAGTTACAGGTGGTTGTGTGCTAGTAATGTGGGCGCTGGGAACCAAACTTGGATCATCTGGAAGAGCGGTAAGTCCCATTAACTGCTGAACCATCTCTAGCCTTCCCTCTTCCCCATTTTAAAGATGGCTTTACTGTGTAGCTCAGGCTAGCCTTGAACTCACAATCCTCCTGTGGCAGCCTCCTGAATTCAGTGATATGATTACAGTATATTCTTGGCTTGTTTTTGTTTGTTTATTTTGAGGCAGCCTGTAGCTACATAGCCCCACTGTTCTGGAACTCTTCATGTAAACCAGGCTGGCCTTGAACTCACAAAGATCTGTTTGCCTCTGCCTTCTGACTCCTGGGATTAAAGGCATGTGCCACCATGCCTGGCTTTTCTCCCCGCCCTCACCTTTGAGACAGGTGGAAGTCTTTTTATTGGTGTAAGATAGTCAATTGGGTTTTCTATATTGTTATTAATTAGTATTGTACAATTTATTAAGAAAATCATTAGTTTTGTTCTATAAGCCCACTTTTTTGTTTGTTTGCTTGTTTGTTTGTTTGTTTTTTTCCAGTCAAGGTTTCTCTGGATAGCCTTGGCTGTCCTAGATTCACTTTGTAGACCAGGCTGGCCTCGAACTCACAGTGATCTGCTTGCCTCAGCCTCCCCAGTGCTGGGGTTAAAGGTGTGTGCCACCACACCCCGCCTACTTTTTTTTTTTTTTTAAGATTTATTTATTTCTTATTATGTAATAGTGCTGTATCTGCTTGTACACCTGCAGGCCAGAAGAGGGTATCAGATCACATTATAGTTGGTTGTGAGCCACCATGTGGTTGCTGGGAATTGAACTCAAGACCTCTAGGAAGAGCAAACAGTGCTCTTAACCTCTGAGCAATCTCTCCAGCCCCTTGTAGAGCCACCTTTGTCATATATCAGGAAACTGGCCAGGCGTGGTGGTGCACACCTTTAATCCCAGCACTTGGGAGGCAGAGGTAGGTGGATATCTCTTGAGTTCGAGGCCAGCCTAGTCTACAAAGGGAGTCCAGGACAGCCAAGTCTACACAGAGAAACCCTGTATCGAAAAACCAAAAAAGTAAATAAATAAAAATAAATAAATCAGGTAACTGTATAATCAAGGATGTATCTGGACTCATTTCATTCTTTTAAAAATTGGGCCTATGTCTTGTGTTCTTAAGTACTCTATTTCAAGATTTCTCTAAGTGTGAGACAATTTCAGAGAGTCTTCCAACTCAAAATAATTGACATTTGGTTCTAGTTTGTTTGTTACTGTGATAAAGATCATGATTATTTGGCTTCCATATCTTAATCACACTTCATCATTGAGGGAAGTCAAGGCAGGACAGGGATCTGAGGCAGAAATGCGAGCGGAGCTTGTGGAGGAATGCTTCTTACTGGCTTGCTTTTCATGGCTTGCTCAACCTACTTTCTTATACTAGAAAACACTCCCCAAGACCTGGTTTCCTCTGTGCCAAAGCTTCTGTGTGCTCACTCTGAAGAAATTCTACTTCCTAGATTTTGCCTTAGTGTTCTGGTCTCCTGTTAATCACGGATTCCTCAGTGCCAGCGCACCCCCCCCCCCCATCCCGGCCCAACCAGCATCAATTGTCCTAATAAAGCAGAGGTTTCACATCAGTGGTGCTGGTCTCCTGTTAATCACAGCTGGTTCTTCTGCCATAGCTGACCAGAAAACCAGATCTGAGTTCAGTTCCCAGCACCCAGATAGGGTAGATCCCAACTACCTGTAACTCCAGCTCTGGGGTATCTCACTCCCTCTTCTAGCCTCCATGCTCATACCTGGACACACATGGCATATGCTCAGACACGTACACATAAAAAAAATTAAACCTTTCTCCCCTTGAGACAGGGTTTCTCTGTGTAGCCTTGGCTGGCCTGGACTTGCTTTGTAGACTAGGCTGGCCTGAACTCACATTGATCTGCCTACCTCTGCCTCCCGATTGTTGGGATTAAAGGCATGCGCCACCACGCCCAGCTTTTTTTTTTTTTTTTTTTTAATAAAGTGAGGTCTTCAAGAAATTATATTTAGAGCTGGAGAGAAGGCACAGTGGTTAAGAGCGCCACCTGCTCTTCCAGAGGTCCTGAGTTCAATTTCCAGCAACCGCATGGTGGTTCTTAACTATCTGTAATGTGATCTGATGCCCTCTTCTGACCTGCAGGTGTGCATGCAGGCAGAACCTTGTATACATAATAAATAAATAAATAAATCTTTTTTAAAAAGAAAGAAAGAAATTATAATTGGCAGTCTTGAGTACCAGTTTGGAAAAAGAAAAAGAAAAAAACAAAAACCCAAGATATTTCACTCTCTCACTTTAAAGGGGAAAAAATGCTTTGTTTTTGAGGTACAAGATAGTGCGTGTATTTTCAAGAACCAACTGAATAAATTTTTGTTTGTTTGTTTTTGATACAGGGTTTCTCTGTGTAGCATTAGCTGTCCTGGACTCACTTTATAGACCAGGCTGGCATTGAACTCACAGAGCTCCACCTGCCTTTGCTCCTGAATGCTGGGGATAAAGGCACCACAGCCAGGCATAGTTTTTTGTTTGGTTTTCATCAATAAGCTTTTCTATATGAGTATAAAAGTAGCTGCTGACTAGATGAAAATATGAATGTGTTCAGCTTTCTGTTTGTCTTCCTACTTGGTGCCACCTCTCCTAAAGGTAACAGCATTCCTGACTTCGGTCCATACCTTAGTTTTGTCTATTTCAGTAAAGTAACAGTAGGTCCTCTTTAATGTCTAGCTTCTTGTGTTACATTTTGACTATGAACTTGTGTTGTGGTTGTTCATGTTTTAAAATATGCATTGTTTACTTTTCTATTGATAGAGATTGTGGTTGTTTGAATTTTTGGCTAGAATAAATAAGTTACTTACTAACCTTGTACACAATTAGTAGACATAAGTGTGGATTTTGTGTTGGTGGAACTGCTGGGTCATAGGAAAAAATATATGTGTGTATGGATGTATATATTGCCAAACAGATTTTTAGAATGTACCAGCTTAGAATTCCAGCAGTAATACATGAGAATACCCCTTGCTTTGATTTTTACAGAAATCATAAAGAAAAAAATTGATGTATTTGCATATCCCAGCACTTGGGAAGCAGAGGCAGGTAGATCTCTGTGAATTCAGGGCCACCCTGGTCAATATAGTGAATTCCAGGACAGTGATAGCTTGTCTTAAAAAAATCCAACCAACCAGACCAAACCAAACCAGATTACTTACTGTCTTAGTTATGGTTTCATTGCTGTGAAGAGAAACCATGACCAAGACAACTTTTTTTGGGAGGAGGGGTGTTCAAGACAGGATTTCTCTATGTAGCCTTAACTGTCTTAGACTCACTTTGAAGATCAGGCTGGCCTCGAACTCACGGCGATCCACCTGCCTCTGCCTCCTGAGTGCTGGGATTAAACTTGTGCGCTGTCATGCCTGGCCAAGACAACCCTTATAAAACTTTACATTGGAGCTGGCTTACAGTTTTAGAGGTTTAGCTCATTTTCATCATGGCAGGAAGCATGGCAGGGCCAGGCAGACATGGTGCTGGAGGAGCTGAGAGTTCTACATCTTGATATGCAGGCAGCCATAAGAGACCTCAGAGCCTACCCCCACAGTGACACTTCCTACAATAAGGCCACACCCATTCCAACAAGGCCACACCTCTAATTTCAAATGCTTGAGTTTATGGGTGCTAAACCTATCTAAACTACCATATTTACCTAAGATTAAACAGAGCTGGAACTCCAGTGTAGACTAGAAGAAAATGTTATCATGTTCAAAGGGTTAATTTCCACAAGAGTAACAGGACACAGCAGCCCTTGATTCTGGAAAATAGGTAGGTGAGTATTGGACATTTAAAGAAATCGCAAAGGCAGGTCACACACCTCTTTAACATAAATGACCTCAATTTCAGTCATAAGAGGAAAGCAAACAAACTATATTGGAAGAATTTATATCAGAGTGGCCCAAGTCAAGAGGTTGTTGAATACAGTGTAGAAAATACTACTTCTGTGTATTAAAGGCAGAATCCTAAATATTATGAAAGCACTTTGATAATATCCACTAGGAGTGCACACACCTCAAGAATAGTTGACAAATTTTGATGGATTTACAGTTGGGTACTCCAGAGCAACAAGAATAAAAGACAGTTCACAGGGCATATGAAATTCTCAGAAACATAATGTTGAGTGGGAGAGGGAAAGGTTGGGGAACAATATAATGCGTGAAAGATGTTGGCGCTTTGTGCTGTCTTTATCTGAGTGCTGCTTACTCAAGAGTGTTTACATTAGGATGCTCACCAAGCTATGAAATTAGAATTTGTGTGCTTTCTGGAAGTATGCTGTGTAGCTGTCCTTTAGAGTCTGCTGGGGACATTGATAGTTGAGCCCATCGTGTTGCAGTTCTTCATACCCAGCAGTGTGTAATTGTGTATAGCCTCCACACACCCTCTGTGTGCTTTACACCATCTCCAGATTCTTCGTTATGCTATGAAACAGCTGTTATTAGCTGTATCGTTTGGGAATGATGGTGTACATCTTCAGCACAGTTTTCGTTATGGCACCAGATATTAGATCTTAACGCATCAGATGTGCGAGGCAGGCGTTCTCATTAAGCCTATGCCCAGTCATCTTTTTAGTTTTTATTTTGAAGCAGGGTCTCACTGAGTTGGCCAGGCTGGCCCTGAATTGACTTTGTGGCCCAGGTAGACCTTGAATTTGTGGTACTCCTGCTTCAATCTTAAAGCCTGGTTAAACCCTTTTGCCCCTGAGTACCCTACAGATGCAAAACTTAAAAGGGCCAGCTATACACCAGTAAAAATTGTGTGTGAGAAATATTGTGCCCTAGCGCAGTAACATGATACATATACTTTTTGTTTCAGTAATTCCATTATTGCCTATGTACAATGTTCTAGGAGTTAATAGCATTCAGACTTTTTTTTTTTTTTTTGGTTTTTTGAGACAGGGTTTCTCTGTGTTACCCTTGGCTGTCCTGGACTCACTTTGTAGACCAGGTTGGCCTCGAACTCACAGCGATCCGCCTGCCTCTGTCTCCCGAGTGCTGGGATTACAGGCATATGCCACCACGCCCGGCACATTCAGACGTTTAATGCTGCATTGGTAATCATAAAAGTTTGCACAAATCTTAATTCCTGTCTGTAAAAGAAAGTGATCATTTAGTCATATACTGAATTAGCTTTTAGAGTGAGTATGGTAATCCTATATGAACTAATTCAGAAAACTCTGAAAATACATTAAATGAAAAGACCAAAGTGCATAAACTATATATACTACTATTAATAAGTAGTATACTACTATGCAGATTTGTTTTATTTAAAAGACATGAGGCCTTTTCCTCCCTTGGAACCTCTCACACTCATAGGGTTTCTTTCTTTTTCTTAAGTCTACATCCACTCTTTAAAAAAAAGACGTGCGGGGGGTGGTGGTGCACGCCTTTAATCTCAGCACTCGGAAGGCAGAGGCAGGTGGATCGCTTAGTTCAAGGCCAGCCTGGTCTACAAAGTGACAGCCAAGGCTACCCAGAGAAACCCTGTCTCGAAAAAACAAACAAAAAAGATGTCCAGGCATAGCCGGATGTGGTGGCGCACGCCTTTAATCCCAGCACTCGGGAGGCAGAGGCAGGCGGATCGCTGTGAGTTCGAGGCCAGTCTGGTCTACAAAGTGAGTCCAGGATGGCCAAGGCTACACAGAGAAACCCTGTCTCGAAAAAACCAAAAAAAAAAAAAAAAAAAAAAAGTCAAAACAAAACAAAAAAACTTCGGCTGGTGTGGTAGCTCATGCCTTTCATCCCAGCGTTCAAAATATTGAGGGAGAAGGCTTGCCACATATTTGAGGCCAGTCTATGTTGTAAAATGATGCCCCGTTTCAAACAATAAAACAAAACAAACAAGGGGGGAAAAAAGACAAAATTAATGAGAATAAAACTTTAAGCTAGATGTGAAATGTACTTGGATTTGGGGGGTAAAGGCTGGAGAATCAGGAGTTTGAAGTCTTTTTGTTTGTTGGTTTTGTTTTGTTTTTTCGAGACAGGGTTTCTCTGTGTAGTTTTGGCTGTCCTAGACTTGCTTTGTAGACCAGGCTGGCCTCGAACTCAAAGAGATCATCCTCCTCTGCCTCCCAAGTCCTGGGATTAAAGGCATGCGCCACCACCCTTGGCTAGTTTATGTTTTGTTTTGTTTTGGAAAGTCTCCTGCAGCCCAGGCTGTCCTCAGCCTCCTGATCTTCCTGCCTTTGGAGTGCTGAGATTACAGGTGTGAGCACTGCATCCAGCCAAATGGTTTATTTTACTTCACACCCTCCCTCAGATTTCACCCATACTATTTTGTAACTTTTGGAGTCTGTACTTTTTTCAGTTATTCTTTTTAAAATAAAGATGTCATCATTCAGAGCTGAGTTCAGCTCAACCATTTTGAATGGCAAATTGTTTGTCAAAATAACTTACGTCAAAATGCTGTTCGAAGCCTGATTTCATTGTGTATTTCTCCTTTAAGCAGAAATGCAGGCTGTGTCAACACTGCTCAATAGGTTTTCCTCTAGGCTTATCCAGCTTTGGCCCTGTCCTCAATATCCACCTCTTTCTCCCCACACAATCTTGTTGTACACCAGGGTCATTGCTTCATAGTTGATGACATCTCTTGAATCTCTGACCTGGAAAAACATTGGCTTTTCAGTGCTACTTTGAGACCACTCTTCTAATCCCCTCTGCACTGTTCACTGTTAGCTGTGAATTGTTTGTGTTAAGTCTGGGTTGTTGTTAGTTTTTTTGTTTGCTTTTTTAATTTTTTGGCTTTCATGAGGTAGTGTCTCACTTCCTGTCTGACTTCAAATTGTGATCTTCCTGCCTCAGTGTGCTGATTGCTAAGATTTATAGTCATCCCCCACCAAGCCATACTATGGTAGGAGTTTTGGATGGGTGGGGGACAAAAGAGAGCTGGAATGACTGAGGCTTTGGAAGGCTGTGCATCGTTAGAACGGAGGGGGTCATACAGGCTGTAGGTGGAAGGCATGTGACTCAGTTTCAAAAATGCCAGTTGGAGAGCATGATTTGCAAAACCAGCTACAACTGTGAGCTGTGGTTGATATCTCTAGTCCCAGTGCTCGGGAGGCTGAGGCAAGATCATACAGCAGATTTAGACCACCTGCTCTGCATAGTTTCACATAATCAATACCCCCTCCTGCTCGCTCTCTCTGTGTTTGTGTTTGTGTGTGTGTGTGTGTGTGTGTGTGTGTGCGTGTGTGCGTGCGCGTGCGTGTGCATGCGTGTGCATGCGTGCACGCGCACACACACATGGAAAAAAGATTGCAATTCAAAAGTTCACAGAACAGGTGTTCCTTCTTAACATTGGAATGGAATAAACTTCTGTTTATTTTTCTGGTTATATGTTATATATGTATTAAAAAGGATGGACTGATCTTAAAAATAGTTGATTACATCCTAAAGTTTGTTTTTCTCCTCTGTGTTGCTAAGTGATGAAATACAGGGCACTATGGTCCTATAAAACAGGCAGGGAATTACAAGAATTCACTATCAGATTCAAGAGTGGAGCAAATGTCAAGAAAGAAGGAGGAAAGTCAAAGGCTTTAGATATGAAATGAAGGCATTGCTATTTGGTTTTCAATATTCTGTCCAGCAAAAGTAGAAAAACAGGCTGGATTTAATCCGCTGGCTCAGTTTCTTTTCCTGTGGCTGTGACAAAATATCCTAACAAAAGTGACTTAAAGGAGAAAGGGTTTATTTTAGCTTATCATCTGCAGGAGCTTGAAGCAGCTGGCATGCTTTATCTTCAATCAGAGCAACGAGTGCCTGTGCCCAGCTTATTCTCTCCATTTTATATAGGCAGGGACTTCCAACCTAAAGCTAAGATGGGTCTTCACATACCAGTCAGCATAACCAAGGTGATCCCTCACTTGCATGCCCAGAGGCCCATTTTCCTGAAGACTCTAAATCCCCTGACATTGAGCACACTAATACTCATCATGCTTGGCTGGTACTATGGATGGCTCAGTGGGTAAAGGCATCTGATGACCTAAGTTCAGTTCCTGGGACCTACATGCTTGTAGTGGAGAACTGACTCCTGCAAAGTGTTCTCTGGCATCCACACACGTGTCCCTCCCCATAAGTAAGTAGTAAGTAGGGAAGAAAAGAAACCAGAAAGCTAACTGGGTGGAGTGGCCTTCTCTTATAGTGCCAGCACTTGGTGAGAGAGAGCGAGCCTCTCAAATCGGAGGCTAGTCTACATTATAGTGTGAGACTATCTCAAATAACAAGTCAGGTGTTATGGTACACAACTGTGAGAGTGAGGCAGGAGCATCACCACACACCACTACCACACACCACACCACCTGAAGTCAGCAGGGTTTATATAATGCCTTAGTTTGGGTTTTATTGCTGTGAAGAGACATGACCAAGGCAACTCTTATAAAGGAAAATATTTAATTGGGGCCAGCTTACAGTTTGAGAAGTTTAGTCCACTATCATCATGGTGGGAAGCATGGCAGTGTGCTGACGGACATGGTGCTGGAGAAGGGGCTGAGAGCTCTACAGCTTGATTCACAGGCAGCAGAAGCGGACTATGTGTGTTTTACACTGGCCATAGTTTGAGTTCTTAAGACCTCAAAGTCCAGCCTCTGCAGTGACTCACTTCTTCAAAGCCACACTTCCTCCAGTCAGGCCACACCTCCTAATAGTGCCACTCCTTATGGCCAAGCATTCAAACATGAATCTATAGGGACCATACCTATTCAAACCACCACATATAGTGATTTCTCATTGGGCCAGAGCCACATAGCAAGACCCTGTCTCAAAACCAAACCAACCAAACCCCCAAAACTAGCTCAGTGGTACAGTGTGCTGCCTAGCCAATGCAAGGGCCTTAGTCCTGACCTCAACACTAAAAGAAAAATAAAAAGAAACTAGAAAGCTATTAGACAGCAGACAGATAGCAGTTTGTAGGTATTAGGTTAACAGGTAACATTGGCCAGTGATCTTCTGAGTGAAAGGATACAAACCTGAGCTCTCTTATTTCCCAGTTCTAGAACTTTGCAGGCTTCAAAATAAACAGTAAAGATCCCAAATAAAGTTTGGGATTTTAACTTGGTTGGCAACTAGACATAAAAGTTGGGTAGAGTAGGAGAGGAGAACATTTTGGAGATTGATTACACAGGGGAGAACGATATCGAGAATTCTAGACAGGCCGAGGGTCTCAGTCTGGGTGAGCACTGATCTGCTACTTCAGCAGCTGGAAAGCCCTAGGCAGTGGTCCGGGACCTCACCCGAGCTGGACAGTCTGTTCCTACTAGCCAGAGTATTTGCAGGCCATCAGAGGGTATGCCAGGCTCTGGGGATGAGACTAAATTAGCCCTAATTAAAGGCTGGGTTGCACCTGCCCATTCAGTGCAGAGGCAATTGTGCAGGTTGATTCCAAGAAACTTAACACTGTGTGCCAAAACAAAAACCTAGCACCCAAAAGAGAAAACAGTCTTTTAGCATTCAGAAACCACCAAGCACAGAAAGAACCAGGAAAAGGCACCTTAAAACTAGGAGGAATATCAGTCTTAGAGATGGTGTGTTGGGATTACAAATAATGGGGTTTTTGTTTGTTTGAGAAGTAAAAGAAACAGACAACATAATGGAGATTAAAATGTATGTTCTATTCAAACAAAACATTTAGAGGTGGAAAAGAATTCAGATGAGGCACCCATAAATCAGTGCACTTGAAGATGAAACAATTTAAGCAGAAATGAGATGTAAGAAATGGCAATATTTATAAATGATCAGACACAATACCAGGGCAACAGTTTAAGATAAAACAGTTTAACATGCATTTAGAGCCCCAGAAACTTATGTAAAACATAAGTGATGTCAAGGAATTTACAAATGCACAGATTCCAAGAAGCTCAACAGAAAGGTGACCACACCCAGATGGAGCCAGGGCCTGGTGCCAAGCAAGAACTCCACCATTGAACATTCGTTTCTTTAGGTTTTATCTGCTCTTTACTCTTTCTATTGCTGTTTTAAATTTGACAAGACATGCTTTTTAGGTCAGATGTGTTTGAAAGGAGCAGATTCCACATTGTTTACTAAGCTGGCCTTGAATTTGTTGGCTCAAGCCCTGATCCCACCTCAGCCTCCCTCCCAGATGCCTAGGACACACATCACTGAGCCCAGGCTGAGTGTTCTTCCCTCCGTTACTCTCTCCCTCCAAGATGGTCTACAGATAGGAAAATATCCCCACATCATTCACTTTTGTTTTTTAAGATGTATTTTATTTTGTTTTGTTTTATATTTATTTATTTATTTGGTTTTTTGAGACAGGGTCTCTCTGTGTTATCCTTGGCTGTCCTGGACTCGCTTTGTAGACCAGGTTGGCCTCGAACTCACAGTGATCCACCTGCCTCTGCCTCCTGAGTGCTGGGATTAAACATGTGTGCTACCATGCCCAGCTCTAAGATGTATTTTAAAGATTTTATGAGTATGAATGTTTTTTCTGTGTGAACATATGTGAGTACCTGGTGCCTACAGAGGCCAGAAGAGAGTGTCAGATCTTCTCAAGCTGGAGTTCTAGGCAGTGTACCTCCCTATAACCTGACATGGGCACTGGAAATCAAACTCGGATCCTCTGCAAGAGCAGTGTGCACTCTTACCTGCCATTTTTCTAGTCCTAGCCTCCATTTTCCCACTGAGGAGCTAGAAAGAAATTTATTTATTTTTATTATTTTTGTTTTAGGAGACAGGGGTTCTCTGTGTAGCCCTGGTTGTCCTGGACTCACTCTGTAGACCAGGCTGGTCTGAATCTCACAGAGATCCACCTGCCTCTGCCTGCTAGCGCTGGGATTAAAGGTGTGTGCCACCACTTCCTGGCTTAGAGGGAATTTTATGCAGAATGAAAATTTGAAATTTTGTTTTGGGGGTTTTAGGGGATTTTTATCCGTAAGTAAAATGAATTACAACTGGGCTGGGTAGCACACACTTGTAATCCCAACCATAGGGAGTTTGAAGCAGGAGGATTGCTGTGAGAGAGTAAAGCTTATGCTGCTACATCATGAGTTGGAGGCTACCGTGGACTGGCAAGACCCTGCCTCAGCCTCTTGCCCCCATGAGGAAGATTACAAAGCTGTGTTTAACCAGGCAGAAGATTTGACATCAAGTAACGTCTCACTCATGTTCACACCCCAACACCTCCAGTAGTGCTTAGTAGAGTTCTTATGTAGGTGTAAAATTGAACTAGTGTTTACTCACAGGGGATTCTTTGAAGGAAAGTGGGAGTGACAGGGAAGCGTTCCACCCTAAGCTTCAGTCTGGGTATATGAGTGTCTCACTATTCCCAACATTTAATAGAAATTCATCATTCAAACCAGCTTTTGATTTCCTCCCTCATACCTGATAACTTACTCATAGTGACAGTGTTTCTAACATTGTCTTCTTGGTAACCAGCTTGAAAGAGCCACAGATGTGCGTTCTCTTCCTGGCAGAAGCCGCAGCAGACCTTCCAGTGTTTAGTTACTTGGAGCATAACCAGCACTACTACCATTTTTGTCTTATTCTCGAAGAAAAAGGCGAAATATTTTCACTGCTGCTTGAGGGGCCAGTCCTCCTCAGATCTTTCAGCCAGATGTTTAATTATTTGAATGAAGATGTACTCAAATTTTGGGGAGTCTACGGTTACCAGAACATTCTGGTATTCCCAAAGACAATCTGTTATTTGTTAGTAGTCCGACACAGTTAGGGTTTGTTGGGGGAGGATTGGGAAGGTAGCTCAGTTTGTAAGGTGCTTGCCACAGAAATGGCTGGACGAGGGTTTGTAAGGTGCTTGCCACAGACATGGCTGGACGAGGCATGTCTGTGATCAGCACTGGGAAGGAAGAGACTGGAGGACCCCTGGTGCTTGCTAGGCAGGCAGTCTAACTGATCAGTCAGTGCCAGGGTCAGTGAAAGACCCTGTCTCAAAAAAATAAAGGCAGAGGAGCAATTGAGGAAGACGTCCCACATCACCTTCAGCCTCCACATGCACCTAGCACATAGACTTAAAGGCTTCAGGTTTTTCAGAGAATTTTCTATCAGTCTCTTCAACAATCTGTATGGACACAATGCTAGATTCCACAGGAAACACTGTGTCCTGGTTCTGGCTTTCATTACTTAACTGTGGAAACAGGAAGCAGTGTGTCAGATCTATTAATTCATTGGTTTCTAAAGGCTGTGCTATTCTACATGTAGATATTGGCATGGTTAAAAATGTGCCCATATGCTTCAAATTTTTCATTTTTAAATATTAAAATTTTAAATTACCTGAAGTGTTTACAGAATCCCAAGCAATAGAGATTTATTCAGAGCTTTATTCATATTTATTCTGCTGACCAAGCTAAAGATGCATGTATCCTCTTATGGCTAGCGCAGTGTTTCCCAAACTATGGTGAAGTTTGTAAAATTTCCAATTGAGAGGTTGGAGAGATGGTTCAGGAGTTAAGAGTAGATCAGAGGACCCAGGTCCAGTTCCCAGCACTCACATGGTGGCTCACAACCATCTGTAACTATAGTTCTAGGGATTCATTGCCCTCTTGTGATCTCTTCTGGCACCAGGCAACACATGGGTGCCCAGACGTACATGCAGGCAAAACACTTATAAGATAAATCTAATACAAACTTTAATTTCCAATCCAGAGCCTGTTGTGGTGATTGGGGATGGCTCAGGTGGTGTAGTGCTTTCCAAGCGAGGGTGAATACTTGAATTCAGTCCCCAGTACTCACATAAAAGCTGTGGAAGCAAAGACAGTGAATTCCTAGGACTCCCTGGCTAACCAGCATAACTTAATCAGTAAGTATCTGAGCGCTTCTGAGGAGCAAAGCCTCAGGTTGACCTCTGACCTACACACACAAAAGCACAGATGTGCATACACCCCACCCATGTCAACACACACCGTATCCACACACAAATACAAAGTGCCCCATTGATTTTGGACAGATATGTTTGTAAAATGTATCACTGAAAGAGTTAATGAAAAGCAGACATGCAAAGTATAAGCTCAAGTAGTTTACATTTTTACTTTTTATTCCTGAGACTATAATATAATTGCATCATTCTCCCTTCCTTCCCCTCCCTCCCTATGTACTCCTCCTTGCAATAGTTAGAGTTTAGACCTGGCTGTCGAGAGTGCCTCAGGTTGATTATTCAAGTGCATTACCACTCAGGGATGACAATTGAACGTGCAGTGCATTAATTTAATAATCCCCATAAGTCTAAAATTGCTGTTGGCAAGAAGAGACCTTAACAATGTGATTCTATTCAGAGTACTCATTCTGAATCGTTACAGAGTGAAGTAAAACCATAGCCTCTAATGTGACCTCATCTTTGAACAGTAGCTAGCCAGTTCCTAGTGTTTATGGTGTGAACTTCAGATAAAACAATTACAGTTCTGATACACTTTTTTTTTTTTTTTTTTTTTGAGACAGGGTTTCTCTGTGTAGCCCAGGCTGTTCTGGAATTCTTGTAGACCAGGTTAGCCTCAACTCACAATGAGTGATCTGCCTGCCTCTGCCTCTCAGGATTAAAGATGTGCCCCCCACCCCCACCATGCCCAGCCCCTGTTAAACTTTCTTTAAGTTGGTCTTATTTGGTGGAAAGTTAAGTTTGAATTTACAAGGTCGTGATAATCTATGAGAAGCATTTTTCAATGCTTCTTTTTCTTTCCCTTTGAAGTTTCTGGCTTGTTTTCGCTATTTAAAACCATTTTTTCTTACATTTTTATTTTATATGGGGCCATGTGGAGTTCAGAAGACAACTTTCTGGAGTCAGTTCTCTTCCACCATGTGTATCCTGGGAATCAAACTCAAGTCATCTGCATTGGTGGCAGCTACCTTGACTTGTGTTATTCAGGGTTCTCTAGATGACTGTTGGATTCAATGGAAGGAATGTATTACATAGTGCACATGTATGTGTTAAAGAATTTCAGTCAGCTTGCATTAAAACAGTAACAGTTGAATCATCTGCCAGAGGCCAGGGACCTTTTAGTTACTCAGGCTTCTTTTTTTGTTGTTTTTGTTTTTTGTTTTTCAAAACAGGGTCTCTCTGTAGCCTTTGCTGTCCTGGAGCCACTTTGTAGACCAGGCTGGCCTCGAACTCACAGCGATCTGCCTGCCTCTGCCTCCTGAGTGCTGGGATTAAAGGCGTGTGCCACCACGCCCAACTTTGTTTTGTTTTTTAAGACCAGGTCTTTACATAGCCCTGGCTGTCCTGTCATTCCAGGCTGACCTCCAGCTCAGAGAGATCCAGCTGCCTCTGCCTCCTGAGTGCTGGCCCTAAGGCATAGACCACCAGCCTCGCCAGGCTTGTTCATCTTTGAGGTTGGGTGAGGACTCAGCACCTAGAGCAGTCCTATGGCAGCTGTCTGTCACCAGTCAGCCAGCTACCCATTGGCTGCCCAGCCCATAAGGCTGAGTTGCCTGAGCAGGTACAGTTCTGCAGGCTCGGAAAGTTTGAAAGGTTCCTGGAGAGCCACTAGCCCTTAGTCCAAGAGTGAAGCCTGGAAATACTGGTTCTGATATCAGTGAAGGAATCAGGACTAGCAACAAAGCAGAGCAATCTCCTCAGCTGCACCCTTTGGATCTGTAGTGCTATCGAGACAGTCTCTGGTGAGGCTTTCTGCTCAGGTAATTGATTTCTGGCAAGTTGACATTAAAACCAGCCACACTACTTGCAGAGCCATCTTTTTTTTTGTTTTGTTTTTTTTTTGTTTGGTTGGTTTTTTGAGACAGGCTTTCTCTGTGTAGCCTTGGCTGTCCTGGACTCCCTTTGTAGACCAGGTTGGCCTCGAACTCACAGCAGTCCACCTGCTTCTGCCTCCTGCTGTAATTAAAGGTGTGCGCCACCACGCTTGGCTTGTTTTCATTCTTAAAGCTGTCTGTCATTGACAAAGAATTAAGGTCTCGAAGAGGACTAAAGATATTAGAGAAACTAGAACAAACTTTTTGTTTATTTATTTGAGACTTCACTTTTTTTAGTACCTGGCTAGCCTGGGACTCACTTTGTGGACTGGGGTGGCCTTGAACTCACAGAGATTTGGATACCTCTGCCTCCCAGTGTTTGGGACAGTTTTTTAAAATGTATAAAAATAAGATCAAAACATAATTCTTTTAAAGAATATTAGATAAAGAAAGCTAGGAGTGGAACTCAGAAATAGAGCACTCTGGTTCTGTCTCCAGCCCTTGCATTAAAAAGAATTGGGGGGAGGGGTGTGCAGCAGTACCTGGAGAGGATTGCTTGGTGGTTAAGAGCACTGAACAGAGGACCTGAGACCAATTCCCAGAACCACAGGATGCCTGACAACCATCTGTAACTTTAATTCCAGCGAATACAAGGCCCGCTCTGGCCTTCACAGACATTGCATGCATGTGGTGCACAAACCAAAACACCCATACACACATGAAATAAAAATAATGACATCTCAAAAAGACTAAAAACAAATAAAGGACGTTCACCACTGCACCTGGCTAGAGCTAACTTTTAAAAAATTCAGCCTTGGGGGCTGGAGAGATGGCTCAGAGGTTAAGAGCACTGTCCGCTCTTCCATAGGTCCTGAGTTCAATTCCCAGCAACCACATGGTGGCTCACAACCATCTATAATGTGATCTGATGCCCTCATCTGGCCTGCGGGTGTACATGCAGATAGAACATTCATCTACAAAAAAAAAAAAAAAAAAAAAAACTTAAAAAAAATTAAGCCTCATAATCCAGGTGTATCGGTGTATACCTGTAATCCCTGTCCTTGTCGGGGAGGGCAAGAGCAGGAGGATCTCTGTGAGATTGAGTCCAGCCTGGTCTACAAAGAGAGTCCAGAACAGCCAAGGCTTTTATACAGAGAAACCCTGTCTCAAAAAGAAAAAAAAAAAAAGCAAAACCAAAAATTCAGCCTCAGTGCCAACCTTGCCTATTCTTCTGGCACAATCCACTTCACTTTTTGAGACAGGGTTTAGTCATCGGCCTCAATTGACCAAGAAGGCTAGAGCAGTCAACCAGCAGTCCCAAGGGATCCTCTTGCACTGGGATTGCAGGAGTCCATACCACTCCTGGCTTTCTGTGTGGGTGCTGATGAACCGAACCTAGGTCCTCGTGTTTGTATAGCAAGCACTTTACCAGTTGAGCTACACACACACTTGAGCTTTGTTGCCCCATCAGGCAGCACACTGTGTTGTCAGTCTTTTGCCATTAGTCTTGGCATTGGGGCTGAGTTTTTATGAGGTTCACATTTCTTTGTCTTCACCTGCTAGGATGCTCCTTCAAGCTTCCTTTGGTTTGCTGCTGCTGGTACAATATGCCAGTACTTGTTTGTCCATATGTAAGTTTTATTTCTCTAGTTAGTGTTGTTATGAGTTAAAATGGGCATAATAGCATGTACCTATAATTCCACCACTCAGGAAGCTGAGACAAGAAGGATTGCCATTAGTTTGAGGCCAGCAATATAACAAGTATGAGGCTAGCCAGGGCTACATAGCAAGACTCTGTCTTTAAAACAAAACAAAACCAAAAAACAGATCTGCTAGGTGTGGTGATGGACTCCTTTAATTCCAGCACTCAGGAGGCAGAGGTGGGCAGAGCTCTGAGTTTGAGGCCATCCTGGTCCATATAATGAGTTCCTGACCATTAGGGGCTACATAATGAGACCCTGTCTCAAACAGTAAAAAATACATGGTGGGGGAAAAACCATGGTGAGGGCTTTTACTCCCCATTTGTCTTATCTCCTCTATCTTTCTTTTTACATCAAGAATTCCAGCCGGGCTGGGAGGTAGCTCAGTGAACAAATTACTTGCCGTGCAAGCATGAGGAACTGATTTCTTGTCCTCAGCACCCACACAAAATGATGGAGGAAAGGGAAGCAGTGACAGGTGGATTCCTGGGGCTCGCAAATGCTAGATTCAATAAGAGACCTTGTCTCAAAAAAGTAAAATTGTGGGGCATAGTGGTGTACATCTTTAATCCTAGGAATCTGCCTCCAAGCTTTCTAGAGGAAACTTGTACGCTCTTTCTTTGAAACTCTATTTGGGGTGTTTAGGCCTCAAGCTCCCGACCTTATGTAGGAAGGAAAAGGTTAGTGGGGAGAGGGAACTCCTTTACTTCTCCTGCTGTTTAGGGTCAGTTGGGTTCTTTTGGGCTATGCCCGTCTCCTCCAAGCTTCTGTGCCCTGAAGCACTTCTCTCAGGCTGTCTCTGATCTCTTCCAACTGCTGTACCCAACACACCAAGCTCTCACTGTGCTCTTATTTATAGCCTCAGAGCGCCAGACCACGCCCCTCCCTGCTGCATGCTACGCCCCTCATAGGACAATTAACAGATAGATGTGGACAAGCTATCACCCAAAGTCCCACACTTGGCATTAGAACCTAGATATTTACATAACACAACTGAGTTTACAAAGAAACCAAAGCTTCCATTACAAACTAATGTTGAGTTTTCTCCCTCTACTACTATAATTTTGCTTTCTATGAAGATGATTTTTTTAAAAAATAGAATTGAGCCAGGCATGGTGACACACACCTTTAATCCCAGCACTTGGGAGGCAGAGGCAGGGAAATCTTTGTAAGTTGGAGGCCAGCCTGGGCTACAGAGTGAGTTCCTAAATGGCCAAGGCTACACAGAGAAACTCTGTCTCAAAAAAAAAAAAAAAAAAAAAAAGGAAAAAATGAGAATTAAACTTTATACCTGTGCTTTGCCTCACTTCCAGAGTGTTGGGGTTATAGGCCTGCATCATCATGCCCAGCTGGCTGGCTGCCTGAAAAGGAAACATTTAAAGCAGGTGTGGTGCCACATCCGTAGTCCTAGGACTTGAGTGGGTTCATGCTAGCTGGGTGACATAGCAAAGCCTTTCTAAAAAAAAAAAAAGAGAGAGGGCAAAGCCTTCTCCATTAATTATTAATCTTAAATTTTTAACATAGGGCTAGAGAGGTGGCTCTGCAGTTAAAAGTACCGACTGCTCTTCTCGAGGACCTGGGTTCAATTGCCAGCACCCACATGACAGCTCACAATTTTCTGTAACTCCTGTACCAGGGGCTCTGACACCCTCATACAGATATACATGCAGTCAAAACACCACTGCACATAACATTAAATAAATTATTAAAAAGCTTAACATAAGGATATATAGGTATAGGTATTTTGGCAGTGTTCCTTAAGCAAATGAAGAATGCTTACAACTGCCCCTTTAGTAGCTATTAAGACATAATACCAACATTACACTCCATGGGAGCAATTGTGTATAAAAGATAGTGCTGTCCAAAGACAACTTCCTGGTGGTTACAGCTGATTCAACAGTAAAACTCAGCCAGGCATGGTATCTCACACCTGTAATCCCCATGCTTGGAAGCCAGAGGCAGGAAGTATTTTGTGGGGGGGTTATTTGGTTGTTTCTTGTTTTCTTTTTGTTTTGTTTTGTTTTTGTTTTTCGAGACAGGGTTTCTCTGTGTAGCCTTGGCTGTCCTAGACTCGCTTTGTTGACCAGGCTGGCCTCGAACTCACAATGATCCACCTGCCTCTGCCTTTTGAGTGCTGGGACTAAAGGCGTGTGCCACCACTGCTCTGCCTGATTGTCACAAGTTTAAGGGCAGTCCGGGCAACATAGTTCTAGGCCAGTATAGGCTACAAAATGAGAGACCTCATATCAGAAATTTTTTAAAAGATAAGACCCATAGAAACAAGTGGTTGAAAAGACTTTCAGATATGTTCACAGAATGTTTCTCAGCCAAGTGTGTTCTCTCTCTCTCTCTCTCTCTCTCTCTCTCTCTCTCTCTCTCTCTCTCTGTGTGTGTGTGTGTGTGTGTGTGTCCCCTTACATCCCTGTAGAGGCAAGAGGTCAATGTTGAGTAAGTTCCTTGATTTTCTTTCACTTTGTTTATGTGTATGAACACCACAGAGTTACTTGGCGGGGACAGCAGTAGCCAGTTCTCTCCATGTGCCATGTGTGTTGGTCCTTGGGATAGAAGTCAGATTGTCAGGCTTGGCAGTAAGCACCTTTACCCTCTGAACCATCTCGATAACCCCACCTTAGTTTTGAGACAAAGTCTCTCACTGGATGGGGACATGATGATTTGTCTAGGCTGATTAGCCAGCGAGCCCTAGATATTCACTTGCTGTGCCTCTCCCCGCTGCCTGGGATCACAGGTAGCATCATGGCTAGCACTTTATATAGGCCCTGGGGCTTACCTCAAATCTCCTGTTTACATAGCAACCACTTTACCATTCCCTCAGACAGATTTTGAGGCGATATCCACAGCCTCCATTTCAAGGTATATAGGAAATACATTTAACTTTCGGGGCCAGTTAAAGGGAAAGCCACCCAAATCTGCAGTTACTCGAAACTTAATGTGTTAGTGTTGGCTGGGTGGTGTTTTGCTGAAATGAGATGTGAGAATATCTGAAAGCAGAAGATTGACAACTGAAACAAGAACAATTGTGGTTCTCGTCAACAGAAGCATAAATCACCAAAGTCCTTAGCCACGTGTTCACCCTTGCCATCTCTGATGCTGAGTCATAGATCAGTTATCGTTGATTAATAGCCATTAATTTGTCAAAGGTTATTGTTGCTGTCATAAGTCTCCTGAGTCTAAAATATCACCCATACCCTGACTGCCGCCTAAGTTATCTCTAGCCTGCACTGCGGGTTCATACATCTACTTTCATACCTGTCCTCTCTATGTAGATGCTACAGGCAGTATAAACCTGTGTCCAAAGCTGAGTTTCTGATAATCCTCCTTCCTCGCTCAGAAAACACAGCCTTTTCTCCCAGCTACTCAAGTCAACATCTTCAGCGTTATGTTGTGTCATACTGCATGTTCTGTGTGTGAGCAAGTTCCAATTTCTCAGCATCTGGGCACCACAGCCGCACACTCTGCTGGGATCCTTTCAGTGGTATTGTAGTTGGACATCTTACCTCCCCTGTCTCCTTCCAGTCTATATTCAATATTGAGGCTAGAACACCTTATAAAATAAAAATTTAAGCCAGGCGTGGTGGCGCACACCTTTAATTCCAGCACTCAGGAGGCAGAGGCAGGTGGATCTCTGAGTTTGAGGCCAGCCTGGTCTACAAAGAAAGTTCCAGGATAGCCAGGGCTATTATACAGAGAAACCCTGTCTCCAAAAACAAAGAAACACCCCCCCAAAAAACAATAAAGTAAAACAAAATTTTACTACTAATGTTTTTTGAAACAAGTCTCACTATGTACCTGCCTCTGCCTCCTGAGTGCTAGGATTAAAGAGATGTATCACTACTACTTGCTTGTTTTTATTTTATTTTATTTACACATATATTTTATTTTATTTACACATATATTTTATTTTATTTACACATGTGTGTGTGTATGCATTTTTGTGTATTTTTATGCCTGTTAACCATCTGCATGTCTGGTATTTGAGGAGGCCAGGAGAAGGAGCTGTGCCAGATCCTCTGGAACTGGAGTGATAGACAGTTTTGAGCTGCTGTGTGGGCACTGGTACACAAACTCAGGTCCTCTGGAAGAGTAGCCAACACTCCTGACCACTGAGCCATTTCTCCAACTCCCAGCTTATTTTTATTTTAAATTTTGTGCTTGTGGGAGGGATGCATGTTAGTTCAAAGCCCAAGGAGGCCAGGGAGTATCAGATGCCCTGGAGCTGTAGTTACAGACAGTTGTGAGCCACCTGACCATGGATGCTGGCAACTGAACACAGGCCCTCTGCCAGGGCAGTTCCTGCTCTTAACTGCTGAGTTACCTTTTCAGTCCCCTAGAATGATTTTTACTATTTTTAAACACAGAGCCTCACTATGTAGCCCAGGCTGGCCTCAACTTCTTATCCTTCTTCTGCTCAGGCTCCCAAGTCCTGGTATTATAGAGACATACAACCATACCTATTTCAAAACGATCTTCCTATAATGTACATTGGGGTAAAGTCAGGCATGGTAGCACACACCCTTAATCCCAGCACTAAGGAGGCGGAGGCAGGCAATCTCTGAGTTCAAGGCCAGTTTGGTTTACATAATGGTTCCAGGCCAGTCAGGGTTGCACAGTGAGACCTTAAAAAAAAAAATCTTTTAAAAATTCTCTTACTGCCTGTTGGTAGTAGCACACACATTTAATCCCAGCACTTGGGAGGCAGAGGCAAATCTCTGAGTTTGAGGCCAGACTGGTCTACAGAGTTCCAGGACAGCCAAGGCTACACAGAGAAACCCTGTCTCAAAAAGCAAACAAAAATCTCTTACTTTTCTTTTATGTTCCATCCATACTGGCTCCTTGGCTGTTTTTCAGACAAGATTGGTGTGTTATTTACTTATGGGTGCATGTGTGCTCATGTTAATGACATATGTGTATTCGTCAGAGGACGACGTGTGGGGCTCTGTTCTCTCCATCTGAGTAAGTCCTGAGAATCAAGCTGTCAGGCTTGGTGACAAAGACCTTTATCCCCTGAGCTATCGCAATGGTCCTAAATTTTTAAAAATTTATTATTACTTACATATACATTGCATAATGATATGGGCAGGGATGTTGGTAGACGTCCATGCCATGACACACACGTGGAATCAAAAGACATTATATAATCAGTTATGTGGGATCTGGGGGTTGAACTCATTCTCATAAATACCCAGGAGTGAAAGATACAGCTGGCTCAAGTGGTAGATCTGTTTCTTATATTTGGTTGTAAGCCTAGCCTTAATGGCGGAGCCATCTCTCCAGCCCAGTAGATCTGTTTCTACTTGATTGTTGTTGTTGTTGTTTTGACACAAGGCTTCATTCTGTAACCCAGGCTGCCCTAGGACTCATGGTGTAGCTCAGGTTAGCCTCAAACTCATGATGTTCCTTCTGCTTCAGCTCCAGAGTGCTGGAATTACAGATAAGTACCCCAGCCCCAGCTCTCTTTGTTGAATGCAGTCATAGCCCCACTGCCAGCCCACTGAAGCAAAATCTGCATTTTGACAAGTCTTCACTAAGTGACTTCACATCACTAGAATGTAAGTCCCATGAGGGCAATGCTGTGTGATAGGTGCATACCTCAGGTGTTCTACTCACTAAGTATTTGATGAGTGAGAGAATATGTGCATGTAATGGAACTTAACTTATTTTTGAAATGTGTAAATCTATGTAATATCCTCTGTGCCTCAAAGTTCCAAGATGGGGATGTTCATTGTTTCCACATGACTGGGAAGGGGTTTTGTTCTTTTGCTTGGGCGTGAGTTCCTTTAAACCAGCGGGATTCAGTCATTTGTTCTTTTTATCAGGTGTTTGCCTTTACAGTAAAGTTGAGGTTATATTCTGATATATCTTATTAAACTCTGTGGTTGCTTCCTTTTTGCATTTAGGGAGAACTATCATTCTGAGTTAAAGCTGAAATTTCTTATGGTTTTTATCCAGTTAATATTTGTATCTGTGTTATCTTATTAAGTTGATTTTTAATAATTTTTTAAAAGAAGAAGATTCTAGAGGAGTAATAGACATGGGAAAGGTATTAAAGGAGGCAGACAGAATAACCTTTATACAAGTTTAAAATTGTCAAAGAACAAACTTATAAGTTATTTTAAAAGATTTTGAAAGTGTGAGGTCACATACAGATTTTTGAAGTTAAACTTTAAATAAAAACATATAGTGGGATATGAAGTATCAGTTTTTTACTTTGGAAACAGGATTCTAGAAGAGACCTATTCCCAGAGTATGCCTTCTCATGTTTTCCCCTGATGAAATTTCTAGTAAGCAACTTCTGAACCTATCTAATTTGAGTATAGCTATGGAATGGACCACATCAGTAGTTTTCAACTGAGGCACTTAGTAGTGGCTGAAGGCTAAAGGCTTTGTTGTTGGTCACAGCCAAGAGTGGGAGATGGAATGAGTGGAGGCCAGAGGCCCTGCTGAACACAGCCCCCACCACAAAGAATTACCTATTTGGAAAGGTCTGAGGATGACTTCAATCGAGAGAAACTTTCTCTTGCAAATGCTAATACTGTCAGTAAAGAAAGCTGTTGCCTTCAATAGGAAAAGAGAAAGTGGTCCCTGAGAGTCTTAGCTTTCAGGGGCTGTTTGTATTCAACCATCATTTTAAGTCAGACACGATACAAAAATGAACTGTTTGGCCTTCCCCTGTCACTGAGGGAATAAAAGTATGTAAGCGTTTTGTCAACATAGTTGATTTTTGGTATGGGATAACATTCACAAATAATTTTACATTTAAAAAAATTAGGGAATCTCAAATATAGGGTTACTGGTTTTCCTTATTTTACAGATGGGGTCGAGGATTTGGTCTTTTGGGTTCCATTTTTGGAAAAGATGGTGTATTAAACCAGCCAAACAGTGTCTTTGGACTTGTATTTTATATACTACAGTTATTACTTGGTAAGTATTTATACAGAGATACAGAAATAAGCTTGTTCTACCCATTCAGTGCTTGTGTCTTCACTCTAGTGTTGTCTTCCTAGTAAAAGCACATGCTGATAATAGAGAACCACTAGGGGGCAGCATATTTTTGAATTGTGAAAATTTGACTTACTGCTTTTTATCATGTGTTGACCTTGGTTAGTCATGGCTAGCAGCATGTCATGATGTTCAGAAAGCCAGCCCCAATCATGGAAACTATTGCTCCAGTCTTCCTCGTAAGCTTGTTTTAAAGTTGTATTATAGACTCCAGCTATTCTGAATATCACATATTAAGAAAGCAGTAGCAGTAGCTATCCTAATTCCATCATGCTTATGTGTCCTCTGTCCTGTGGGCCTTCTGCTTGTCCCCTGTGGTGCTGAGACAAACCGAACACTGTGCAACTGAGCCCTGCCTTTTGTTGTAAAAAATAATTGTGTGGCCTCTTATGTCTAATATAATTGTCCTAAGTGTTTGTGGGTACCTCAGTTTCACATTTTAATTAAATAACGCCATGGAGATCCATTTTCTTTAAAGCATCCACCCTTCCTTGAATTATTTCCCAGAAATAAATTTCCAGCCATGAGGATACTGAGTCAAAGAAATAGATTTTTTTTTTTTTAAGTGGATTTTAGCCGGGTGATGGTGGCGCACGCCTTTAATCCCAGCACTCGGGAGGCAGAGACAGGCAGATCTCTGTGAGTTTGAGGCTAGCCTGGTCTACAAAGTGAGTCTAGGTCAGCCAAGGCTACACAGAGAAACCCTGTCTCAAAAAACAAACAAACAAAAGTAGATTTTAGCAGTCACTGCCAAATTGTTCCTCTGCCCCCCAGTTGTCTGGTCTCCATGTAATCTTTATTTCAGAAGTGCTCTTTTTTTTTTTTTTTTTTTTTTGGGGGGGGGGTCAGATTTTCTAGTTGTACCAGTAGCTATCACTTTAATTTTATTGTTTTTTAATGTCCTTTTATTGCTCACTAAGCTTATTTGTGATAATCCTTTTAAATGCTGGTTTTGTGGTGGGCCTGGCGCTCCCATTTGTGCTTTGCAATTCAACTGTTATTCCATTGTCAGCTCTTCTGTGCAGTGATGGGTTAACCTCAATCTGGAGTTGGCTTGTTAGGATTCACATTTGGAATATGAATTTTTCTTAAAAGTACTGTCGAGTTCGCCCAATTCTGAATGTGCATGTCTGTCCTGCAGAGATGGGGAGGTGGAGACATCGTGACACTCATGCTGGTGCAGGTTAAAACAGCAAGCTAGCTCTAGGGCTCAGCAGTAATCAGTGACCAGCTAGTGAGGGCATATCCATCTTAGAAAGTTGTGTGTAGCCTTAAAGTAGAAGTGAGGTGAAAAGATTAAGGTATTGTTCAGTAAAACGAGCAAAATGGCACTCAAAGCTATAGGCTAACTATGTTTGTGCATGCAAAAGCCTAGTGAAGGGTTCTGTGGTGGCAGGGGAAGGTTGTCATCGACTTACTTGAGTCTCTGGGATTTCTACAAACCCCAGCTCAAGGAGCAGCTTGTTTTCTCTTAATAGGAAAGGGCTTAGAGGGGAAAGAATCATTCACGTTCGTGTGGGAGACCAAGGTGAAACAGGTTTCCATGTATAATATTATTCCACGTGCATGGCTCATCATGTCTCTTGTTTGCACTCACATTCCTGAGTTTTTAGTTCCCACATGCTTTTGTACTGTCAGCTCCTTTGAACCAGCTAACATATCCAGAGCCTGCCACCCACTCCCGTGTAGACTGTGCAACAGTCATCATTTTTTTAAATGTATTTTTCCACAAAGTTCATATGTTAAACCAAAACAAAACAAGATGCTGTGTAGTGAGAAAGAATGCCACCTCACTTCCACTTCACCCCTCTTTGCCTCCAGCCCACCCCAGCCCACCTTAAGGTGCTGCAGTTTGCTTTTGCATATATAAGAAAATGCAAGCACATGGACTTCATTTTCTTTCTCTTCAAAACATAAAAACCAAATGCTGGGTTCCCTGTCCTACAGCTTACTTTCTGTCCCTCGCGCCCCCCTTCCTTTTTTTTTCTTTTTCTGAGAGTTTCTCTGTGTAGCCTTGGCTGTCCTGGACTTACTTTGTAGACCAGGCTGGCCTTGAACGCACAGAGATCTGCCTGCCTCTGCCTCCTGAGTGCTGGGATTACAAGCGTGCAGCACATGCCCGGTTTGTTTTTCCCCTTTTTATTCTTTTTTTCCCCCTTGACTGATGAGTCTTAATGATTTTTTTTTTTTATATGGATTGGATACATTAAGTGGTGGTTGTTGTTTTTACAGCTATAAGATACTCTGTGTTAGAGTTGATGGCACCTTATAAAGTTCAGTTTTCCCACATACATTACAGTTACTATGATAGCAGCACTTATGTGGCATTCTGAGAACCTTAGTGTAGCTCTTACAGTCACGGTTTGTCTGAGCTCACTTAATTCTCACAGTAGACTTAAGAGAGTTTGAGTACTGTCTGCTATTTAAATTTGAGCAGAGAAAAATCCAGTAAATAGTGTATACATCATTTTATTTTTTTTTTTGTTTGTTTGTTTCCTGTGCTGGGGCTTGAACCTACAGCCTTGTGCACCGAGGTGACAAGATCTGCTACCAAGCTATATACCTCTAGCCCATCAGTATCATTTTTCAAAATACTTATTTATGTACATATCTCAAACTAGGCTGGAACTCACTTCAGAGCCTTGGCTATCCTTAGACTCACAGAGTTCACCTGCCACAGCCTCCTGAGTACTGGGATTATAAAGTGATCACCATGCCTGGTTCTTGCATCATTTTAAAACTAACTCTCTTTGATAAAGTGTCAACACTAGTTATTTCGGCTTAGATTTTGAGCACAGGTGATTTAGCATAGGTGAGGGCAGTACTAGTTGAGTAAATTGAACATAGGCCATTGGATAGGGCAGGAGTTTAATATGCTTTGCCTTTTCTGACCTTGAAAATAAATGTGTATAATACTTGTGCTGCTTGCATTAGGAAATTACAAAACAGTAAGGTAGTCAAGACTTCAGACACAATTTTGCCTTGAGCCTTGGCTTTTAATACTTGACTACTTTTCACTCCCTCTAGATAGGGTCTTACTATGTACCCAGGCAGCCCCTAGTTGACCCTTCTGCCTCAGCCCCTGGAGTGCTGGGATTATGGACCCAACTGCTTTTTTTTTTTTTTTTTTTTTTTTTTTTTTGGTTTTTCGAGACAGGGTCTCTCTGTGTAGCCTTGGCTGTCCTGGACTCGCTTTGTAGACCAGGCTGGCCTCGAACTCACAGCGATCCGCCCAACTGCTTTTTTGCCTGATGTGTTTGGAGGCAGATGTGGCTTACTGGCCTTATCCACCAGTTAGCCTTCTAAAGTGTCAGCACTTTTTGTTTTGGACTTTCCTCTTGAGCACAAAGTTGGCAAGGGTACCACCTGGTCTGGATTTTTGGTAACTTTGATCTAAACATGAAAAGCAGCATTCTTTCCAGATAGGGAACCTATAGGGAACGCCAGGGGAGGACTGTATGTACTCAGGAGGTATGTATACCTTGGAAGCAAGCTGCAGCCCATGTTCCTGTGCTCATTCAGAGACTGTGCATCAGCAGCTTCATGTGACTGTGAGCTTACACAGTTCATGTGCACACTTCCTTGTGAAATAGTAACAGATCAGAAGCCACGCTGTCAGGAAAACCAAACTGCTGAGTGTTGAAACAGTTGGGCAGGTTTGGCACTCTGTTTTCAGAGTCAAGAAGGTAAGGTCAGCATTGATACACTGCTTCTAGCCACAGCCTATCACTTGTCAGTTTGTCAGTTGAGAAGCCTCTGTCCAGGCTCGGCCCTGACTTAGCCATGTCTTTCTCTTACAGGCATGACAGCCAGCGCAGTTGCAGCTCTGGTCCTCATGACCTCCTCCATCGTGTCTGTGGTGGGGTCTTTGTACCTGGCCTACATTCTGTACTTTGTGCTGAAGGAGTTTTGCATCATCAGCGTCACCACATATGTGCTGAACTTCATTCTCCTCATCATCAATTACAAACGACTAGTTTACTTGAATGAGGCCTGGAAGCGACAGCTGCAGCCTAAGGAAGACTGACGGCTGGCGGGTTTTCATCCAGCTGGCTCACACACTTCTTTCATTAAGTTTATTTTGCAAGTTTTTTTTTTTTAATTCACAACAGACACTTTCCCTGAGAATCTTAAACTGATTTTTTAAAATATTGTAAATTAGAAGGGGCCCTAGCTATTTTCTGTGTCAATCTTCATTTTAAATCCGGATACAAAAAAGGATACGCCGAGCCAATCAAAGACAAGCTTTAACTTTACCTTGAAGATGTTTCTGAGATAATAAAATGTAGCCCTAGCCCCCAGTCCTCAACTGTAAAGTGAGCAGCCATTGCTAGTGATTCTTTAATGTGTATAAATTCAATTTCAGGTATAACAAATGTGATCATGAACATGAAAATATTTTAGAATAGATACTGTATTAAATATTGCCATGTTTACACTATGTAAAATGTTTTTAGCTGATGGATTTAAACCTATAGATTCAATTAGAGTCCATTTGTGTGATATTTGTAAATAAAGGTAGAAACATTGGATCCCCTGCAGAACTTACTGTACAGTTTAGTTGAAGTGTAGCAGTGAGGAATTGTCAGCTCAGCCTGACTGATAAGTCGTGGAGATAGCAGACGCAAACAGACCATCTTGGGAAACATGCTGACAGCCCTAGTGCAGGATTGACAGCAGGAAACAGTAGGGTGGTTGGTTCCCTCCCACTCTGAGAGGAAGAAACTAAAGTTAAGTTTGACTAGTCATAAAACTGGATGATCATAACTGTATAGGGTATCTTGTGACCAGACCTTTAATTCCAAGGCTCTTGGGACACTGAAGGTGGGAAATGGATGTAGTCCCTGAAGAAAAACTGAAATTACTATAGCATTTCTGGGCAAAGCCTCTCTAACAGTAGCTGACCCTTCAATACAGATGTGTTCCCTTGCTACTGGTGCCAGTCAGCTCCGCAGTATTACAGCTGAACTAAACACAAGCCAAGTGCTCTGAGGTCGGTCCATTGTGTTTCCCTTCTTGCTGCTTCTTGCACTAAGGATTGTCAGTAAGTGTTTCAGAATCACATATTGAATTTGTAAACCTTAGGGCTGACACGAGGACCAGTTTGCTGACTCAGAAGAAACACAACACAGAAAGACCTGGAAGTGAAACTTGGAAACTTTGTCCCACTCCAGTAGCCACACAGAAGCAGTGAGAAGAAGCCCAGAGGGTGGCCTGAACAAACCCGGTGACATGGTGACTGTGTTCCTCTGGTTAGCATCTTACAGGAGATGTTAAAAGTGCCTTCTGTCTTAAATCTCAAACCAAATCATTCTGTGTGTTGAACTGGGGCAGAAGTATCCCTCCCTCCCTCCCTCCCTCCCTCCCTCCCTCCCTCCTTCCCTCCCTCCCACGAAGCAGAAAACTTGCATTCTACCAGAAGGGTCTGTGCGGCCATTGTATTCTTTGGGTTGAGAAGTGGCAGTGTTTTTGTTTAATATTTGGTTAACCATTACGTTAAAAATAGGCAACTAGACAGCAAATTCTGAGAGCTTATATGCCTTCTTTTGGAGGGAAGGAACAGGCTGCTTTGTAAAGAGCATGTATGGTCAGCAATTGTTGAGTGGCTTACAGCCTTCAGTTATAACTGATGCACCATAGGATTTCTGGCCCAGGCGAGGTATAAAATAGAATTATAATGCTCTTTTAGTAGGTTCTAACCAGTTTCTTTTTTTTTTTTTTTTTTTTTTTTTTTTTTTTTTTTTTTTGGTTTTTCGAGACAGGGTCTCTCTGTGTAGCCTTGGCTGCCCTGGACTCGCTTTGTAGTCCAGGCTGGCCTCGAACTCACAGTGATCCGCCTGCCTCTGCCTCCCGAGTGCTGGGATTAAAGGCGTGCGCCACCACGCCCGGCTCTAACCAGTTTCTTAAAAGACAGTTTAATTCTGATTTCTTCAAAGGTTGTTTCCCCGTGAATGTGAACTTTTCCATGGCTGTCTTACTATGTGTGCATTGCTGTTGTCTTCTGAAGTAGTTAAAGAACTTGTAGAAAGTACTGAATGGTATTTATGGAGAACCACGTCATGTGAGAACTGTACAGTGACGTCATCTCATAGCCCTGTGTTCAGGTATCCCAAGGCAGTAGAAATGGCTACTAGCCAAGACTTCTGCTACTTACGTATCAAGGCTGTGCTAAACAAGTCCCTTGGGTCCCAGTTCCGAATGATCTCTTTTATCATATACCACTCAGCAGAGTGGTCTTAAAGCTTGTCTTGACATTACAGGTGTCTCCAACCCTTACTCAAGAAAACGTGACAGTGTTCCATCCTTCATGGCTTCTCTTTGCTTTCCTAAGTCTTGGGAGTACCACCATTATGGAGTGTATGAATGTTTGTTACATTCCTGAGCCTAACAGAATGAGTACCCCGTTCTCACGGAGGGTTAGCAGGTGCTGTCTGAGATAACAGCACTTGCCGGCCAGTGTGCTCATGCTTGCCTGTGGTCCCATCACTTGGGATGGAGAAGCAGGAGGATCAGGAAATCAAGGCCATTCTTGATTACATAGCAAATTAGAGAGCAGCATTAGCTACAGGAGACCCTATCTTAAAAAAAAAAAAAAAGCATTTGCTAAAATACATGTTCTTGGTGAGTGACCCTGTTGTGTTTTATTTGGTAGTTTTTGCCTTGAGGGAATTCAGGCTTCTCTCTGTATCTTCTATTAAACCTAGTGGAATGGGGAAGAAAAAACACTGTTATAAAACTGCTAATATTGTTATAACTGTTTCAGACTGAATATTTAAACACTGAAGAAGCAGGGTTTGGCTGGGCCTGGTGACACACACCTTAAATCCCAGCCCTTAGGAGGCAGGGGCAGGTGGATCTCTGAGTTCGAGGTCAGCCTGATCTAGATAGTGAGCTCTGGGACAGCCAGGGTTATATGGTGAAACCCTGTCTCAAAAAGCCAGCCCACAAGAGTAAACACTGAGGCGTGACTAACAGTAAGTGTGGAAGGGCACACTAGGGGGAAAATGATTCCTATAGTAATTCTGTGCTTCATGGTTCTGAAGTGATTTATAACAAATGAAGCCTCTCACTTCATAGTGACACTCTGCGAAGGAGGAAAAGAAGCTCTGGCTAGGTGTGCTCCAGGGACTGGTGGGCTTATGGGATCCCTTGGTCCTTTCCCACAGCTAATTTCTGTCAGGGAGAGAAAACTTCTGGTACAACTCAGGTTTAACTAGTTGCACTAGCTGCATTCCAGGCATTATTTTTGCTTCATATATGTAGCCTCTCCTTCAATTATTTTGTTGTTTTGTTTTTTAAGATATATGTGTTCTCACTCTGTAGCCTAGGCTGTCCTAGAATCCAGTACATAGCCCAGGCTGGTTTCAAACTTGGCATTCCTCCTGCCTTAGCCTCCCAAGTGCTAGAATGAGTGGTCAAATTCATTAAATGGAAGGAATGTTGACTTTTTCCATATAAAAAGACAAACGTTGGGGGGCTGGGGAGATGGCTTAGCAGTTAGGGAGCATTTGTCATTCTTGAAGAGGACCCAGGTTTGGCTCCAGTCACCCACCATCTGCAACTCCAGTTCTAGGGGATCCGATACCCTCTTCTGGCTTCTGAGGGCACTGCATGCACATGGTGCATAGACATACATGCAGGCAAAACACCAATACACATATAAACGTATTTCATTTGGTACAAAAAAGTTCTTGTTCCTATGAGGTAAGATAGAGGATAATAAAATTAGCATTATTGCTTTTTTGTTTGTTTTTATAATTTTTTCAAAAGACTGAAAGTGTAGCCAGGCATGGTAGCACATGCCTATAATCCCAGCACTTGGGAGGTAGAGGCAGGAGGACCAGAAGTTCAAGGGCACCCTGGGATATTTGAGTCTTTGTCTCAGAAAAGCAAAAATTAAAACACAGAGTGCTCAGCAATTACTTCCTAAGCTATAGTTAGCACCACCAGTTTGATGAATACTGAAAGGTGGTGGCCTTACCTTAAAAGTCAGGAAAAAAAAATGTCAAAGTCCCCCGCTGTCATTTCCAGGAACCTGTTTGGGGATATGGACCTCATCCATGCTGCGATTTCCTCAGTGCACATACATGAGTGAACTCGCCCCTCTACACCTTTTAGCATTTTAGGCAGCACATTTATGAATCTGTTGGTGAGAACAACCCTACAGTCAAAAAGGGCAGAGTAGGATTCCAGGTGACCTGATCAAACACCCCACCTTTTTCAAACTAATTGGCCCAGAAGAGGTGAAGTGTTCTGAAGCTGTACTGAGCATGACCTATGCAGTAGGTGCCAGTGACCTGTGAAGTACGTTCCATCTAAAATAGCTACTCATGCTTTGAAAGCTCCCGAGTAAACATTCATGTAAGGAGGAGTTCACTAGGAAGATTCCCTCTTTAATAGAGATAGAAATATTCTTTATCAGAGATTTAGGAAACATTTTGCTAACTGGTAAATAAAAACATGTAAATATGTAAGAATGTTTATTGTTGCATATAACTTTTTGGTATAAAATAAATGTAGATGTTACCCGTGGACACTGTGCTGCCATTGTTGTTACTTGAGTGTGGAGTCTTCAAAACGAAGCTGGATGGAACCCAGTCTAGAGGCAGGAAGAGGCAGTGGTACGGGAGCCCCTCCTACAGGTACTGACATAAAGCCTTCTCTCTTAAGTCCTGGGCAACTTCTGCGGGTTTCTGGGCACAGAGTAGGCAGACATTGATACAGACTTCTTAGGGATTATGTTGTTAGAGTCCTGTGGGTTTATTTTATTGCACATGTGGTTGTCAAGAATCCATGACAGGGCTGGGTGCTACGGTGGCTAAGCCTTTAGTCACAGCAGAGACAGACATAGTTCTATGAGTTAGAGGCCAGCCTGTTCCACATAATGAGTTTCTAGGACAGCCAGAATTACTTGGTGAGACCTTGTCTCAGGAAAAACAAAACAAAACAAAACAATGACAGAGGCTAGAGAGATGGTTAGGAAGTTAAGAGCATTTGCTGCTATTGCAGAGAACCCAGGCTCAGGTTCTCGTACCCACATGGTGGCTCCCAAGCACCTGTAAGTACAGTTTCAGGGGTAAAAAGAATCCATGACAGGTGTTGGAAAATACCTTAATAGGAAAACATTTGGGTAGCAGGCTCTAAGTTTAATTCCTAGCAGGAAAAGCCGGAGGGAGGCGGTGGGGGTGGGAGCAGAAAAGGCAGTAAGCCAGGTACTGGCACATGCCTATCATCCCATTACCTGGGAGATAGAAATTTGAGAATCGGGAGTTTGAGGTCATCTTCAGCTACATACTGAGTTGGAGGCCAGCTTAGGCTGTGTCAGACACTGCCACAAAAAACAACTGGCAAAGGATGGGCTAGCTGTTAAGAACACTGGCTACTCTTTGACCTACATTTGACTCCAGCACCTGCATGGCATTTCCCAACCGTCTGTAACTGCAGTTCCTAGGGATGTGATGCCCTCTTCTTGCCTCCACAGGAACCAGGCATTCAGATACAGTGGTGCACAGACATACATGCAGGCAAAACATCCATACACATACAAGGGGCGGGTGTGTGTGTTTGTGAGAGAGACAGAGGGGGGGAGAGGATTATACATAAAATGTTCTAAGATGTCTTTCCATGGCTTTGAATTTTCCATTCCTCAGTCCTCCAAAGAGGTAACTTCTATAAACAGGATAAGTCTATTTGAAATCTAACTCGTCCATCCTTCACTGAATAAAGGATGTGTTCCACATGAAGCTTTAGGGCTTGGGTTGGGGACAGAGCCCTGTTGATAGCTTGCATGGCTGGGTGCGAGGCGCCGCCTTTGGTGTACACTGGGACTGAAAGTGAGTACTTGTAGTCCCATACTTGTGAAATGGAGCCAGGAGGACCAACCAAAGTGTCCAAGATCAGGCCAGTGACATGGCACAGTGAGTTGAGGAGCACTGGCTGTGCTTCCAGAGGACTGCAACTCAATTCCCAGCATCCACATGGTGGCTCACAACCACCTATAGCTCCAGCTCCAGAGGATCTACATAGGTTCTGGCCTCCACTGGCACTCAGGCCAGGCACTCACGGGGTACACAAACACTCATACACAGGACCAATAAATTAATAAAATACTTTTAAAATTATATTAAACTAAGACACAAAACACCTTTAATCCCAGCACTCAGGAGGCAAAGGCAGGTGGATCACTGAGTTCAAGGCCAGCCTGGTCTACAAAGTGAGTCTAGATCAGCCAAGGCTGCACAGAGAAACCCTGTCTTGGGGGAAAAGGAAACTTGATTATTTTGAAATTTTTAAGAGGGTCCATGGTAACACGAAATACAGAACCCCTAAACTTTCTTCTCACTTGAACTAACAACAGTGTTCCTTACCCCCGCCAGGGGGGTTTCTCTGTGTAGCCCTGGCTGTCCTGGAACTCCCTCTGTAGACCAGGCTGGGCTCAAACTTGCTGAGATCCTCTTCCCCCTGCCCGCTGAGTCCTAGAATAAAGGTGTACATCACCACCACCTAGTTTCAACCATCTTTTTTTTTTTTAAGATTTATTATTTATACAGCATGTATGTCTGTACGCCAGAAGAGAGCACCAGATCTCACTATAGATAGTCTTGACCATGTAGTTGCTGGGAATTGAACTCAGTACCTTTAGAAGAACAGACAGTGCTCTTAACCTCTGAGCCGTCTCTCCAAAACAAAAATCTCATTTCTATTTTTATTTTTTTTAATTTTTTATTTACGTTTTTTTTAAACATTTATTTATTAGGTATACAATGTTCTGCCTGCATGTGCACCTGCCTGCCAGAAGAGGCTGCAGATCTCATTATAGATGGTTGTGAGCCACTGTGTGGTTGCTGGGAATTGAACTCAGGACCTCTGGAAAAGCAGTCAGCGCTCTTAACCTCTTAAGTCATCTCTCCAGCCCCCCCCCCTTTTTTTAAGCAAACTTTCCCCACCCCACCCCCCACCCCCAGACAGGGTTTCTCTGTGTAGCCTTGGCTGTCCTAGACTCTCTGTAGACCAGACTGGCCTCAAACTCACAGCGATCTGCCTGCCTCTGCCTCCCAAGTGCTGGGATTAAAGGCATGTGCCACCACTCCCAGCTTAGGACTGTGGCTGGTCAGGTGGTGGTGGGATGCTGTTTTGAGATAGGTCTGGCCCAGAGCTCAGAGATTTGCCTGCCTTTGCCTCCTGAGTGCTGGATTAAAGCGATGTACCACCATACCTGTTACTCTGTGGTGTTTAATGAGTGACACTTTCACTTCTGAGTCAAGAATAGCCTGTTTGGATGCCCAAGCATGGGGGTCCTGGAGCAGTGAGCAATCTGCCACTTGTAGCTCTTTAAAACAAAAATTTGCTCCGGGTGGTGGTGGCACACGACTTTAATCCCAACGCTCGAGAGGCAGAAGCAGATGGATCTCCGTGAGTTCAAGGCCAGCTGGGCGTACAAAGTGAGTCCTGGGCAGCTAAGGCTACACAGAGAAACCCTGTCTCAAAAAAACAAAACAAAACAAAACCACCAAAAACTGGCTTGGTGGTGGTGCACACCTTTAATGTCAGCACCTGGGAAGCAGAGGCAGGTGGATCACTGAGTTTGAGGCCAGGCTGGTCTACAAAGCATGTTCCAGGGCAGCCAGGGGTGCACAGACAAACTCTGTCTCAAACAATAACAATGAAAGAAGGAAGGAAGGAAAACATTTTATTTAGGTTTATTTATTTTACATGTATGGCTATTCCCCCCACATGTCTGTCTGTACACCACATGCATACAGTACCTGCAGAGGCCAAAAGAGGGCATTTGGATCACTGTAGAAATGCACTGACTGTTTATGGCTAGCCACCATGTGAGCACTAGGAACTGAACCTGGAACTTCTGATAGAACAGTTAGTGCTCTTAACCTCTGAGCCATCTGCTCGGGTGTTCACTCAGCAGGTTTTCAAGAGTGTACAAAACTAAGGTACAAAACTGACACAGAAGTGACCTTAGACACTTTCCAGCAGGATATGTTACTGAGCCTAAGTCGTGGCAAGTCATTATTCCCAGACAAGGAAAGCTTTATGTCACTTCTAATGTCCCCTTCTAGGAGATCACAAAATCCAAAGTAATAATACTGTGGTGACAGGAACTAACTGGGGACACCTGCTCTGCTGAGAAAACACCTTTCATTTCACTAGAGGTCGCCTCTGCAGTGAGGTAGTTCTGGCTTTAGAAAGTAAATGGTCTGGTTCCCAAACACTGGGTACTCGGCACTGAATGGTGATGTCTGGTTTCATTGGCAATCCTCCAGTATCTCTCTCGTAAAATAAAGGCTGCACTTTTGGGGTGTCTCTGACGAGTGAAGATCCCCTTCTTGTTCCCTATTACTCTCGCCGGTGCTTTAAAAAAAAAAAAAAAACAAGGGAGGCAGATAAGATGGCTCAGAAAGTAAAGGTACTGACTATCAAATCTAATCACCCCAAGTTCAATCACAGGGCACCCACATAGTGGAAGGAGCAAGCTGACTCCCCAAAGTTGTCTGTTACCTGTGTGCTATGGCAGGCACACACACCCCACACCCCACACCCCATCCCACCCCACCCCCGACTACATAAAAATGTAATAAAATAAATCTTAAGTAATCAGATTACTATGAATTCCACGCTAGCCTGGTCTACAGGCCAGCCAGGGTTATATAGTGAGACCTATTAAAAGTCCCCCACTGCACCCCACCCCTGGTGCGGGGGACATACATACACAACATATCTAACCTGAGACCGACTTTTAATGACTGTAAAGTAGACCAGAACAAGTACTTGACCACCTAAGCCATCCCCCCAGCCCTATGTCCAGTACCTTACAAATGCCCAGAACTGAGAAGCCAGCCTGAGAAGCACCCATAAGCCTAACAGACACTCACACTGGTTAGTCATGAAGTCTGCAAAATTCCAGATGAGCTCTCCGACCACATACTCTTTTCGTTTCTGATCCAGAACTGAATGATAATTCTCCAGGAGAGCCTTCTGGTATTCCTCACTGAACATTCGAGGTGGATCCTGGGATATGAGGCAAAGGGAATGTCGGAGTTGGGACATTAGGAATCCGAACAACTTGACCATGGCTAAAGAATCCATCTTTATGTCAGGCTGTACTAAACTAGCTGCAGGACTTCCCTGATGCTGGCTCAGAGATAGCTGGGCTCTGATGGCAGCCCAAGTGAAAAAGTTTTTAAAGAATACCTTTAGTCTGGTGCGGTGGCACACGCCTTTAATACCAGCACTTGGAAGGCAGAGGCAGGCAGATCTCTGAGTTTGAGGACAACCCTGTCTCAGAAACAAACAAACAAAACACTTTGATTAAGGTGGTCCATACCTTTAAGCCCAGATTGTACTCAAAAGGCTGACCCAAGAGGGATGGAGAATTCAAGGCTTGCTAAGGCTACACAGTGAGACTCTGTCTTTAAAACAATCTTTAAAAATGTAAAAACCTATCTGGGCAGTGGTGGTGCACACAGCTTTAATCCCAGCACTCAGGAGGCAGAGGCAGGTGGAATTTGAGGCCAACCTTGTGCACAGAGCTAGTTCCAGGATAGGCAGGGACGGACGGACGGACGGACACACACACACACACACACACACACACACACACACACACACACACACACACACCCCTCTGTCTGGAAAAAAACCAACAACAACCAAAAAAAGTAAAAGCCTTCACTAATTAGCAAATGTGTAGTTATCATGTTTATTTTCATGTGCACTCTGGCGGCTGAGCTACCTTCTCCTAGGCTGAAAAGTCCTTTCAAAAAAATATTGTTTGTTCTTTAAAATTGTGTGATGGTGTGCACTGTAGACATGCAGGTGCCTGAGGATTCCTAAAGAGGGCATCAGAAGGCCGGGCGTGGTGGCGCATGCCTTTAATCCCAGCACTCGGGAGGCAGAGGCAGGCGGATCGCTGTGAGTTCGAGGCCAGCCCTGGTCTACAAAGTGAGTCCAGGATGGCCAAGGCTACACAGAGAGACCCTGTCTCGAAAAACCAAAAAAAAAAAAAAAAGGGCATCAGATCCTCTGATTGAAGTTACCCCAGTGTGGGTGCTGGGAACCAGACTGAGGTCCTCTGAAAGACAGCAAGTGTCAGCCACTGAACCATCTCTCCAGCTCATAGGCTCTAGAGGCTAAGGGAGAGCATGAATTTGAGGCCAGCCTGGGCATCAAACACAGACCTTCTGAGGAATAGAGAAAAACAAAACAACGTGGATAGCAAGTGGGGAGCTGTGTGGAAACAGCCCAAAACGGGTGGGGTTGGGAGGGCTGTCTCTGGGACCCAAAAAAGCCAAACAGAGGCCTGTATGCAGGGGCCACAGTGTGTGTAGGGTTGGGGTGGTGCCTGAGAGCTAAGGCCGGGTCACTGGTACAACTTGAGGCCAGGGAAATCCCAGAGACCAGTAACATCACCACCACTGTGGTGAATAACCCTAAAATATACTACCACATTTACCTCATGAAATCCTGAGACAGCTGCTGCCCCATACTCGCTCTGGATAATTGGCTTCTGGTGAGTCTTGTACCAGTTCTCAAACTGGGTCTCCAGCTGTGGCTGAATCACCTCCAAATGCCCATAGTCATGATACCAGGAGAAGTAGCTGTTGACACAGATCACGTCCACGTATGGGGCCTAGGACCAGAGCGGTAAAGTGAGTTTACCTCTCACACTGAGGACCTCTTCTTCAAGGTCAGGAGAGGATGCAGATGACGTAGTTACCTCACCCCACACATAGGAAATAAAGTGAGAAACACTCCCAAAATGGAGTCATACATGTAATGCTAGGCTGCGGCTCTCAGCTGGGCTGTGGCTGGAAGCAAAGCAGGCCTCCATCCAGCCCCCGACCTGGTTGGATTTTACTCCTTTCTATTCCTGTCCCTGGTCTCCTGTGGCCTTGCCTGGAGATGTGATCCAAGAAGAATGGGTAGTTTCTCTCTTCTCAGTTCAGTTTTTTTTTTTGTTGTTTTTTTTTTTTTTGTTTTGTTTTGTTTTTTTTGAGACAGACTGATGTAGTCCAAGCTGGCTGCAAACTCCCTATGTAGGCAAAGCTGAGCTTGAACTGATGATCCGCCTGTCTCCACCTGCCAAGTGCTAGCATCACAGATGTGTACTGCCTTGTCGGGGACCAAGTCTAGGGTTTCCAGAATTCAGTGGGGCTACATTTCCTACTCCTTAATCTCTTGGGAAGCCACTGAGGATGTAGCCCAAAGATTTGAATATTCTGAGCATAGGCTGTAGTCTGAGCCACATACCCAGCCCCTCACAGAGTCTCCTCTGATCCAGAGTTGACAAGGCAGTGCTATTGAGTGGCAAGCTGGCTAGATTACATCTAGGCAGTGGCAAGGTGTCTGTGGGGCAGGAATAAGAATAGGTCCAGACAGCAAGAAAGAGTTCTACGACTAGGAAGATGCTCGTTAAAAGCACTGGCTGCTCTTCTAGAGGTCCCAGGTTCAATTCCCAGCTGTCTGTAACTCCAGTTCCGGGAAATCTGACACCCTCACACATATCCATGCAGGCAAAACACCAATGCACACAGAATACAAATTGTTTTTTGTTTTTGTTTTTTGAGACAGTTTCTCTGTGTATCCTTGGCTGTCTTGAACTCACTTTGTAGACCAGGGTGTGGCCTTGCACTAAAGAGTTTGGGGATAATAATACAACACTGCGCTCAGCCATAAAGTGTTTTAGAGTTCCGTGACTAGCTGGCCAGCCTCTAGTGTCACACAAGCACATCTCTTTCTAGCAACCCTGCTCGACCCCAAAGCTGCCCTTGGAACAGTGATGTCTTTCCCAGGGGACGATGGTTCCTCTCCAGGCTGTGGTGGTGGGAAGCTGCAAGCACAGAAGGCTGTGAAGGGTAAGTCATGTTACTTCATAAAGCATTCTCCAGGTAAAGAGGCCAGGCATGTGGCACCCAGCAAAGCCTTCACCATCCACACAGAAGATAGGCCGAGCTCTGAAACAGCTAGCACTTGGACCTCTTGCAACCTGTTGTTTTGAAGAGCAGGCTCCAGAGACATAGAGAAGCCAGGGCTTACAAGGCTTTCATTGTTGTTCATTATTTTTAGGTATGTAATTTATAAATGAATGTTTTCCCTGTATATTTGTATAAGCACCACGGGGTGTCAGATCCCCTGGAACAGAAAGCTGTGAACCACAATCGTGTGGGAACTGGGAACCTAACTGTGGACCTCTGTAAAAGCAACAAGTGCTCTTAACCACCAGACCTTCTCTCTTGTCCACCCCCAACAAAGCTTTCTTTCTTATTCATGAGAAATGACTGTTTCAGTAAGAACCTGTGTCAAAAAATAAGGGGAGGTAGGTGCTGAAGAGGTGCTCAGTGGCTAGGAGCTCGTACTGTGGTGCTGTGAATGAGAAGGCCCCATAGGCTCATAGATTTGAATTCTTGGTCCCCACTTGGTGGAAAAGTTTGTGAAGGATTAGGAGGTATGTGGCCTTGTGAGGGAGGTGTGTCACTGGGGACACATTTTGGGGTTTTATTCCAAGTCTCTCATTGCCGTGTGGTTTTATCTCAAGCTGTGAGCTCTCAGCTGCCACTCCAGCACCATGCCTGCCTACCTGCCTGCCTGCTGATAATGTGCTCAAGTGCATAAAATTAAGGGGGGAAAAGTTGAAGGGAGCTGAGTCTGTCCAGCATGATGGCTCATACCTGTAATCCTAGAACTCAGGAGGACTTTGAGTTCTAGGCAGCTTAGGCTACAGACTACACAGTGAGATTCTGTTTTAAAAAAAAAGGGGGGGGGGACTAGAGAGATGGCTCAGTGGTTAAGAGCACTGACTGCTCTTCCAGAGGTCATGAGTTCAATTCCTAGCAACCACATGGTGGCTCACAACCATCCACAATGAGATCTGGTGCCCTCTTCTGGCCTGCAGTACATGCAGGCATAATATTGTATACATAAATAAATAAATAAAATTTAAAAAAAGAGGTGAAAGTAGAAGGAAGACTAGTTGGGAGAAGGAAAGGGATCAGTGGGAGTATGAGGCAGACGAGGGGAATGCAGGATAGACTGTTCAGTGATCAAAATACACTACGTACACATGAAAAATAATAAACCTAATATATATATATATATACACATACAATATGCTAATAAAATCATTTTTAGAAAACCCTAAATCAGCTGGGCGTGGTGGTGCACGCCTTTAATCCCAGCACTTGGAAGCAGAGGCAGGTGGAGCTGAGTTCAAGGCCAGTCTGGTCTACAAAGTGAGTCCAGGGCAGCCAGGGCTACACAGAGAGACCCTGTCTCAAAACTCCCCCCCCCCAAAAAGACAAAAACAAGTCCATTGTACTGGATAGAGCCCAGCCTTCTTGGAGTTAGAAGCCACACTCACTGCCTTAAGCAGTGTGAATTAGCAGGAAGTTAGTCATTTTAACCTGAAAACCACTGGGGAAGATGTCTGGACTGGCCTCTGCTAGTTCTGTTAATAAACACAACCAAGCAGAAGCATGGAGTGTGGAGAGCACCCCTGCTCCAGGCTTACCCCCAGGTCTGTATTGTATTTGGTGTTGGTCACGAAAGTCACAGGACGGGTGGGGTCCAGGGCCTTGGTGTGGGTGATCAGCGTCCTGTCGTGGAAGGCAGAAGGCAGACTCTTCAGTCTAGCAAGGGCTCTCAGACACTGACTCCCTTCCCTTCCCCCCCCCATCAGTGGGGGTGCACAGCAGAGGTCATGGCTGCCCACAGCCATGACAGCAGAGATGAGTACAAACTGATAGGGCAAAAGGCAGAAGAAAGGAAGGGGGGTGGCGCACCCTGGAAGGCTGTGGGGCAGGGCTTGTGATTTAAGTTGAAGAAATAGTATTGGTGTTGAGTTGAACTAACCACTGAAAAGAATGGAGAGGAGAGGACCCAACGGAAGGACTGGTCTAGGGTTAGGGTTCAGTCCCCGGGGTTTTGGTCGTCACAGTAAGGATCACCGTCACTCACCACTGAAGACTTTCCCCCTTTATATCTTTTTGATCATTATTCTTCTATGAAGGCTGTGTGTTGCCCTTTGCACTTGAGGGCTTTTTAATATTTTATTTATTTATTATGTGTACAGTGTTCTATCTGTATGTACAGAGGGCATCAGATCTCATTACAGATGGCTGTGAGCCACCATGTGGTTGCTGGGAATTGAACTAAGGATCTTTGGAAGAGCAGTCAGTGCTCTTAACCTCAGAGCCATCTCCGCAGCCCCTGAACTTAAGTTCTGAACCCACCCTCTCAAACAGCCCCAAACCAGCAAATGCCAGCCTGGAGCACTCCTAGCCAGTCCTGACCTTATCCCTGCTGTCTCTAATGCTTACATCGCCCTCATCCTCTCTTGAAAAAGTTTGGGAGCTTCAGGAAGCTATTTGCTTCCCTTTCAAGACAGAAGTTCTCCACCCAGCCCTGGCCCCAAAGCCCCCAAACACCATGAGCTCTAAAGGGCTTTGAGTGTCCAGAGCTGTCACTAGCCTATGCTAGGGTCATTCCTCAAGGCCTGCCTGCTACAGACTCAGACGAGCTCAACATACTATACAGAACTGGGATGCAGCAGCAGGAAGATTCTCTACCTGTGGGTCGCAAACCCTTCAACACACCTTTATCTCAAAAAAAAAATTATGATTCATAACAGTAGGAAAATTACAGTTATGAAGTAGCAACGGAATTTTTTTTCTTTTTGGTTTTTTGAGACAGGGTTTCTCTGTGTAGCCTTGCTATCCTGGACTTACTTTGTAGACCAGGCTGGCCTCGAACTTACAGAGATCCACCTGCCTCTGCCTCCTGAGTGCTGGGATTAAAGACATGCGACACCATGCCTGGGTAACAGAAATACTGTTAAGATTGGGGGTCACCACAACACGAGGAAGTGCACTAATGGGCAGCAGCGTTAGAAAGGCCAAGGACCACTAATGAAGGAGCTTTGGTTGCCTATGGGGGTCATGCAGTGTAATTCACCCTGAAGGCTAGGGGAAGTTGCCTGACAGATGAAGGAGTGTGTGCCTGAAGGTGGAGCTCCATGGTAGAGCACTGGCCTAGCAGGCATAGGCCAGACCCTGGATTGGACCCCCAGAAAAGACATCTAAAACAGTTTATCTCATTAAAAAAAAAAAAATCCCTTTTATGGTGCTGGAGAGATAGGTCCAGTGGCTGCTCTTCTAGAGGACTAGGGTTCAATTCCTGGCACCACATGGTGGCTTACAACAGCTCTAACTCCAGTTCTTGGGGATCTGATGCCTTCTGGCCTCTGAAGGAAACAAGCACACATGTGGTACAGGCATACATGCGTGCAGGCAAAATACGCGTACACATAAAATGTTTTAAAATCCCATTTCTATTCACACACCTATGTAAATCGGTTTTACAAAGACGAAACGAAAGCATCATAAAGTGGTTTTCTATAGTTTTACCATGTGTTTCTGCCTAGAATGAATGAATGAATGAGTGATTGCATGGCAGGTGTGACAGCATGCCTGAAAGCCTAGTACTTAGTAGGAGGTAGAGCCAGGAGAAGCAGGAATTCAAGGCCAGCGTTGGCTACATAGCAAACTTAGAGGCCAGCCTGCCCTGTTTGAGATCTTGTCTGGGGGGAGAAACTTTTTTTGAAAAGGGTTTGGTGAGCCAGTCAGGCGTGGTGGCCATGCCTGGAATTGCAGCGTCTAGGGAAGCAGAGTCAGGCCAGCCTGGTCTACAAAACAGGTCCAACACAGCAAGGCTACACTGAGAAACCCTTTCTCAAAAAGCAAAACAAAAACAAAAAAGAAAAGGGGCTGGCGATATGACTTAGTGGTTTAAAAGCACCTACCGCCAAGCCCAATGATTGGACTTCAAGCCCTGGGGCTTACATGGTGGAAGGAGAGAACCAATTCCTATAAGCTGTCCTCTGACCTCCACATGGCACACACAAATAAATTAAAAATCAATCTTTAAAAAACTGTCATGTTTGGTGGATCATATGGGCGATCTCAGCACTCCAAAGACTGGGATGGGATCAAAGGGATCAGTGCCAGTATGAGGACAGCCAGGGATACCTAGCAAGACCCTGTCTCAAAAGTAAATAAAATTATATAAAGTCCAAAGTCCTACCCGGTGATAGTAACACACGCCCTTAAACCAAGCCCTAGGGAGGCAGAGGCAGGCGGATCTCTGTGAGTTTGAGGTCTACAGAGCCAGTTCTACGACAGCTAGGGCTACACAGAGAAACCCTGCCGTGAAAAAAACCAAAACAAAAACCCAAAGTTGTGCGTATTAAAGGAAACTCTGGATTTCATTTCAAGTATGACCAGGAGAGTCTCGTTGGGTGGGGAAAAAAGCACAATTTGTGTGGGTTGATTTGGGTCCGCAGAGGTGTTGGAGGAGATACTGACAGCATCCGCCCATCTCAAGGCTGACTGCCACACTCCCAGCTGCCTATATAGGTTGCGCCAGGCTAAAGGGCTAAGGCCACAGGCCTGACTCAGCCCAGGGGAGGAAGGGCACTCACTTGAAGTAATAAGCAGCAGGTTTCATTGCAGAAGAAGGCTCATTGGCCACAGACCACATCACAACCGCGGGGTGATTTTTATCCCTGCGTACCAGCTCCTCCATCACCTCTAGGTGGTGCCGAAGGGACTCGTTGCCGAAACTCTGGCTATGGAGCCAGAGAGAAAAAGGTCACCAAAGGCTCTGAGAAGAACTAGGCAAGCTGGGCAGTGTGAGCGGGGGTGGGATGGGGGATGGGACTGGCGAGGGGCACGGGCACTCACGGCAGCACGATGCCCACACCGGGACACTCATCAATAACCACAATTCCGTATCGATCGCAGAGCTGAAGTACCTCCTCCGAGTAGGGGTAGTGGCTGGTACGGAAGGAGTTGGCCCCGAGCCAGTGGAGTAGGTTGAAATCCTTCATCAGCAGCGCCCAGTCAAAGCCTTTCCCTCGGATCTAGGGGACAGAAGAGCTGCATGACCTCTGCCCTTGTCACTGGAGAGCGCGCACTTCCTTCTGAAGCCCGGCCCTCCCTATGTAGGCTCCACAAATCCCAGCCCATGATGGTGCCTTCCGGCCACAGAGGAAGGGGAAGGGGGTATCCATGACTCCCAACATTCCACACAGGGGTGCCACAGCCAACTCACATCGGAATCCTCGTGCTTGTTGACGCCGTGGAAATAGAAAGGCTTCCCGTTTATGAGAAACTTGCTCTCTGTGACAGCCACGGTTCGAATCCCAACGGGGAGGGTGTAGAAGTCCGACACAGACTCAGCTGTTGTCATCCTCACCTAGGAGAGCCGATGTGCCATGCATGGCACCCGGGTGGACTGAGCCTCATCCATGCCACCTAATAGGAAGGACTCCTCGCACAACACATAACTCATGTAGCTCAGGCTGGCCTCAAACTCACTTGTACCTAAGGATGACCCTGAACTCCTGGTTCCCCTGCCTGCACCTCCCAAGTTCTAAGATTACAAGCATGCACCTCCATGCCTGTTTGGTTTGGGGTTTCTGTTTTGCCAGGGGTTATTTGTTTGAGGCAGGGTCTCCCTATGTAGCTCTGGCTGTCCTGGACCTCACTAGGTAGTCCAAGATGACCTCAACTCCTATACTCATTTGATCCTATTATCCCATAGACCTGGGCCTGGCTCAAAAGGACCTGTGTATATACAGAAATGACATTCTCTGTCTTTAATGAGAATGCTCCGCCCCCCAGCTGGACTTTCCCACAAAGGGTTAGAAAAAGCCAGAAATCTAGGACAACAGTACCTGTCTAGCCACCTGTCCTGGATGCCTGCTAAAGCTACAGTCACCAGGGCCTACAAAGAGCCTTCCTTAGCCCCAGTCCACAACTCCCATTACCTCCAAGGAGTACAGGTAGGCTGGGTGCTCGTGCATCAGGTAGGGCCACCAGAGGTTGGCAGTAGGCACGTGAAGTTGACCCTGGCCCTTTGTTCCATGGGCCACGACTTTACCATCCTCGTCCAAAAGACGCACTTCTAGCTGGAAATGCTCACTGCCCCGGACGGAAATCCAGTAATTCACCAGCCCTGTGGGAAAGAAACAGATATCAAAGCACTCCCGGAAATTCCCTTAGGCTCCAAGACCCTAGGGATCAACAGCTTGCTTGTTTGTTTGACCTTACTGTGCAGAGAGGAGAGATTAGGGATTGTACAGTAGGGGAGGAGACGCATGACTAAGCTTGAGCCTTGTCACTGTAGACAAGATCCTAGTTCTCATTGGTCCTCATTTCCAGGCAAAGTGAGATCTCCCAGTTGGGTGATTTCTGAAGCCCTTGTCAGCCTGGGCACTCTGGGTCTTGTCGCCTGGGGGTGATGAAGCAGGTGAGGGCTAAAAGCCCCCTAAAGCCTCTTCCTTAGGGGTTGTTTCCTCTTGGGACTTGAGATAAACTGGACTCAGCCTAGCACAGAGCCTCCTGCCAGGAGTCCTCACCGATGTCTTGGTCCACATTAGTGGTCACAGTGATGTCATCGATGTAGGCCGTAGGGGTGGTGTAGAGGACCACAGACCGATGCAGCCCCGCATAGTTGAAGAAGTCAAAGTTCAGGTCCTGGACAAAGTAACCCTTGGGATACCTAGAGTGGGAAAACGAAGGTCCATTGTTCCTGTGTCTTTTTTCAGTGTGTGTGTGTGTGTGTGTGTGTGTGTGTGTGTGTGTATGTGTGTGTACACACCACAGTGCACATGTGAGCATAGTACACATCTGGAAATCAGGACAACCTTAGGCACCGGTTCTTGCCTTCTACTTCTAAACAGGGTCTCTTGTTCTAGCTGACCTGAGAGCGTCCAGGAATCATTCTGCCTCCTTTGATGTTAACTATCATGTGTCCCTTGGTCTCCTCAGATCCCGGGCTAAAGCCACCCTCCCTATGGGGACGCCCACTGGGCAGGCAAGGGGAGGGGAGAGGAAGAATGCTGCTCACATGGAGGTGTCAGTCTTGTAGATGATGGTCCCTGGTGGCAGGGTGTGAGGGGTCAGTGTGTTGTTGATGGCAATGGTGACCCGGCAGGTGGTCAGGGGCCCACTCTGGACCAGCTTGCTGATGTCAGCCTCAAAGGGGAGGTGACCTCCCTCATGCTCCACCACATGGATCCCGTTCACCCACTGCAGACACAAGGAAATATGAGCAGAGGGTAATGGGCCAAAAGGCACTGCTGTCTCGGGTCTGCCCCTCCAGAAGAGGGTCCTGCCACCAGCAGGTGTTCTAACACCTCATGAAGCAATTGTCTCCGACCCATGACACAGACCCCTTCTCAACAGCCCAGACTGCCTTCCCCCCGAGCCAACCGCTCTTTCCACTGACCACAACAGCATAGTAATGGGCACTGTTGATCCTCAGCACCACTCTCATCTCAGTGTCTTGGGTCCATCTCTGTGGCAGGATTGCTTCCCGTTCATACCACACCCAGCCAATAAAGTTTTGAAGCTTTGCTTCTTGGGTGATGTCATTGAAGCTGGACGGGACAGGCATGTCCAAAGTTGGGCCCGACTAGGGAAAGAAGAACGGAGTCAGGGGCTGGGGCTGTAGCTCAGCTGCTAAGTGTTGGCCTACCATGGGTGAGGCCCTGGCTTCCAACTCCAGCACTGCCGAAACCAATCAGGGTGGTGCACACCAGTAATCCTAGCATTGGGAAGTGCCTCCAGGAAGACCAAAGTTCAACGTCATACCCTGGCAATCATCTGCCACATAGCATAGCCTATGTGAGGCCAGCCTGAGGCTACATGAGACTTTCTAGAGAGAAGATCAGGTCTGTTCTTCATGACTGTGTCCCCGGCACCTCACAGAAGCACAGGAACACAGAGGAGGGACTCTGAATACTGACTGCATGAGTGGGTAAGTGAACTGCCCAGACAATTTGTGCAAAAGATTGTTAAAAACCAAAATCTTAGCTGGGTGCGGTGGCCCACGCCTTTAGTCCTACCACTCGGGAGGCAGAGGCAGACAGATCTCTGTGAATTCGAAGCTAGCCTGGTCTACAAATTGAGTCCAGGGGCCAGTTCTATACAGAGAAACACTGTCTCTGTGTGTGTGTGGTAGGGGCCGGGGAGGAGGGAACCAAGTTCTTCCACAGGGCAGATGATATCAGGGCCAAATTTTCCATGGAAACAGTGAGCCCAGGACCACAGGCCAGCCTAGAACAGGAAGGACCAGACATCTGCCAGGAGAGGCAGATGACCACTGCGTTGGGGGAAAAGGTCAACAGTGGGGAACAGGTGCCACGGAGCTGAGGAAACTTGAGGAGGCCCGAGAAGGCCCTGTTTCCTTACTTCCTCTTTTGTTGAATGCTGGGCAGCGCAGCGCACTTGTAAACTGAGAGCATAAGGCAGGTGTGGTGGCTCCTAGCTTGTAATCCCAGCACCTGGGAATTTAGTGTAGCAGGACTGCTGTGGGTTAGAGGCCACAGTGAACCAGAGTGAGATGTCTCAAATACACACACACACACATACACACAGCGAGCAGACATACAGATCAAGCACTGACGAGATGACTCAGTGGGTTAAAGGCTCTAGTCACCAAGCCTGATGTCCTCCTGGGATCTAGGAGTGACCAGACTCCAGCAAGTTATCCTCTGACCTCCACATGCATTGTGTAGCACACAGGTGCCCCACACACACACACACGCACACAAATGTTACACATTTTAAAGAAGAGAGAGAAAATGCCCGGCAGCACTCGGGAAGCAGAGGCAGGTGGTGGATCTCTGTGAGTTCGAGGCCAGCCTGGTCTACATAGTGAGTCCGGGACAGCCAAGACAATGCAGAGAAACAAAACAGGAGGAGGAGGAGGAGGAAGAGGAGGAGGAGAAGGAAGAAGAAGAGAAAGAGGAAGTAAGAGAGAATGAATGAATCAATCCGAGGGAAGCAGAAGCTGTGGGCACACGGTTGCTTCAACCTGCTTCTGCACCCACCCTACCCAGTTAGGAAGAGAGAGCAGGGATGGGTCCTCAGTTAGCCGTGTGCAAAGTCTTATCCTCTATCTGAGTCTTGCACCCCATGGTTGAGCAGGGCCCCCATGGTGTACCAGCTCTCCCCTCTGCTATCTCCACCCCCAAATATCTGGGGTGGGCAGCATCTCCTATGGACACTGCTGGGGTCCTGCTTCTCGCTAGACGGAAAGAGTACGCAGGAGGAGGCGCGTGTGCACAAACATCCTCTCCACCGCTCGGGAAAAGCTGGAGCAGGATACCCAGGCCAGCCTGGGTTACAGAATGAGACTGTTTCAAAACAAAAACTAAAGGCTCAGTAGTGTCAAGCACGCCTAGGGTCCAGGGTTCACGCCCCAGCACTATGAAATGAAATAAGCTTCAAAAAGAAATCCAAAGCCGGATGTGTTGGCATATGCCTTTAATCCCAGCACCCTGGAGGAACAGGCAGGTGGATCGCTGTGAATTCAAGGCCAGCCTGGTCTACAAAGTGAGTCCAGGACAGCCAAGGCTACACAGAGAGACCCTGTGTCAAAGAAAGAAAGAAAGAAACCAGCCGGGTGTGGTGGTGCACGCCGTTAATCCCAGCACTCGGGAAGCAGAGGCAGGCGGATCGCTGTGGGTTCGAGGCCAGCCTGGTCTACAAAGTGAGTCCAGGATGGCCAAGGCTACACAGAGAAACCCTGTCTCGAAAAACCAAAAAAAAAAAAAAAAAAGGGAAAGAAAGAAAGAGAAAAAAGAGAGAAAGAGAAAAGGAAGGAAAGAAACCATTGCCTGCTTGGCAGGAGCCCTGGAGTCAGTCCGTGCTAGGTCATATTTCCTGCCCCAGCTGCACCCGCCCCCAGCCTGAAAACCCATATTAGCCTCCTCTAGATGAGCACGTGGAAATCTCCTGGTACAGGCACCCCTCCTCCCATCCCCTGGCTTCTCGAAGCTTTCAGACCCCGGGACCCGGGGGCGCACCTCCCGCAGCGGTCGCCGGTACCATTGCTGCTCAAAGCCCTGCAGCCTGTTGTCTGAGAAATCAGCGCGGAAGCGCCACAGTCCGTCCAGCGCCTTGAGCTCCCGCGACGGGCTCTCCGTGGGGAACAACATCCCGCCCTGCAGCGCCAGCGCACAGCTGCACAGCAGCTGGCCCAGCGCGGCCCAGCACACACTCCACTTTGGGGACATGCTGCCCTGGCTGCCCACCGGCCTGCGGCTAGGCTTTTAGCCTCGCTCTGGCGGAGGCGGGACCTGAGTGGGTCACATGTTCCCGAGTGAAGCCGGTAGCGCCAACTTGGTTAAGGGCATGTACAGCTGCTTGGGCGAGGCTATCTAGAGGCCCTGGAGACTAGAATCTGCTGAAAGAAGAAACTTATATTCCTCCCAGCCCCAAAGGCAATAACTCAAGGATCTTTCTCCCACAGGCACGACAGAAGTCCCAGCCAGCCTTACAGCCAGCAACATCCCCAAGCTGAACAGTTAGAGCTCCTTAGCATGGGGAGACCTTGCCAAACGCAAGTATTCTAGTTTCCAATCCACTTGTTTATATTTTAGCATTTATGCTTCCCCTGCCTGCCTTCAGACGTGTGTGCGCGCATATATATGTATATATATGTGTGTGTGTGTGTGTGTGTATACACATATATATACACATATATATGAGCGTGTGCGTGTGGAAGTGAAAAGTCAAATTTTAAAAAGATTTTTGTTTTGTTTTGTTTTGTTTGTTTGTTTGTTTGTTTGTTTTTCAAGACAGGGTTTCTCTGTGTAGCCTTAGCTGTCCTGGACTTGCTTCATAGACCAGGCTGGCCTCAAACTCACAGAGATCTGCCTGCCTCAGCCTCCAGAGGGCTGGACTTTTTTTTTTTTTTTAAAGATGTATTTATTTACTGGGAAGGGCTAGAAAGATGGATGGCTCAGTATTAAGAGAATTGCCTGCTCTTCCAAAGGACCTGGTTTGATTCCCAGCACCCACATGGCAGCTCATAACCATTTTTAACTCTAGTCCCAGAGGCTCTAGTGACCTCTTCCAATCTTTTCAAACACGGCATCCACATGGTACATAGACAGATGTGCCAGCCCAACAAGTGTGCACAGAAAATAAATTCTAGAAACAGCAGCAAGCAAACAAGAAAAAAACCAAACAAGAAAAAAAAAACAAAAAACAAAAAACAAAAACGTCCCTAGAACTGGACAGGGTGGTTCACACCTGTGACCCAGCTCTCAGGATGCTGAGGCAGAAGAATGGGGAGAGCCAATCAACTTGGGCTACCTAGTAAAACTCTGTCTCAAGTGTGTGAGTGTGCGTGCGCGTGTGTATGCGTGTGTAGTGTACAGGTGTTTTACCTGCACCTACCTTATATGTGTACCAGGTGGTGAAGTACCCATGGTGGCCAGAAGAGGGCATCAAATCTCCTGAAACTAAAGTTACAGACAATTGTTGAGTCACTGTGCGTGGGCTGGGTATTGAAGCTGGGTTTTCTGAAAAGAGCAGCCAGCGCTCTTAAATACTGAGCCATTTTTGCAGTCCCATCCACCTTGTTATATTTTTTTCATTTATATATTTATGTACACGTGTTTATGCCTTGTGGGAAGATCAGATAACAACTTCCTGGAGTTGGGTCTAGCTCTACCGTGTCGGTCCCAGGGATTGAACTCAAGTCCTCAGACCTGGTAGCAGACACCTTTATTCGCTAAGCCATCTCAGCAACCCTCTGCCTTATGTTTTGAGACTGAGCCTGAAGCTCATGGATTCCAAATCTGGCTGCAAGGCTCCAAAGATTCTCCTTTCTCTGTCTCCTCAGCTCGGGAATTGCAGGCACCCCCCCTGGCTTTTTATGTGGGTGCTGGGGATTCGAACTCAGGTTCCCCATGTTTGCCCAGCAACGACCTTACCAACTGAGCCACTCCCCAGTCCAGTCTCCTTGTTTTTTGTTTTTTTTTTTTAAAGATTATTTATTTTTTATACAAGGTTTTGCCTGCATGTACACCTGCAGTCCAGAAGAGGGCACCAGATCTCATTATATATGGTTGTAAGCCACAATGCAGTTGCTGGGGATTGAACCCCAGACCTTTGGAAGAGCAGACAGTGCTCTTAACCTTTGAGCCATCTCTCTAGACCCACAGTCTCCTTGTTTTAAGCTATAAATACAAGTGCTGTTTTGAAAAACCTGAGGCTACTATTGTCACTAATCTGTATTTTCCCAATTAGCAGCATACAAACATTACCTGTGCTTGACAAATTGGTTTCATTCTGGGTCTTGCTTTTCCCTCCTCCTGAAAGCCTTTCTCCTTGTCCTCTAAGAGTAAACGCTCCTAAACTCTCTTGTCCATGTCCCTAATGAATAAACTCCCCTAAACTCTCCTCTCCTTGTCCCTAATAAGTAAACTGTCCTAAACTCAATCCATTTTTCTTTTTTTTCTTTTCTTTCTTTCTTTCTTTCTTTCTTTCTTTCTTTCTTTGGAGATAAGGTTTCTCTGTGTAGCCCTGGCTGTCCTGGACATGCTTTATAGACCAGGCTGGCCTCAAACTCACAGCGATCCACCTGCCTCTGCCTCCCGAGCCCCCCAACAAAGTGGTTCGACTTCTAAGTGAATAAACATCACCTGTTCCCACAAAACAAAAACATGTTTACATCCAGTACAGGAAAGAAAAAGTTCAAGGCCTACACCAAACAAAGTTGCCCTTGCTGGCTAGTGGTGCACACCTTTAATCCCAACACTTGAGGCAGAGGCAGGTGGATCTCTGTGAGTTCAAGGCCAGCCTGATCTACAAAGTGAGTCCAGGACAGTCAAGGCTATACAGGGAGACCCTGTATTGAAAAACCAAAAAGAAAAAGGAAAAAAAAAAAAAGAAACCAAAACTCCCACTACACCTGGGAGTGCTGATGCTATGGCATGCTTGTGAGAGTTAGAGGACCACTTGTGAGAATTGGTAATTGGACCGACAGGTCATCAAGTGTGGTGTGAACCACCTCCCCATCCTACTTTTGATACTGACTCGTTTGATGGGCTGGAGATGTAATCTGGCTGGGAGAATGCTTTGCTTAGTGTGCACAAAGCTGCATATTCCACCCCCAGTACCACATAAGCCTACCTACTTGGGATTCTAGTACCAGGCAGGTGTGAGCAGGAGGGTCAGGAGTTCAAGGGTCATCCTTAGTGATGGTCAGCCAGGCCTACTGAAGCTGAGACTCAGCACACACACACACACACACACACACACACACACACACACACACACACACACACTCCAAAAACCAAAAACCAGCAACAGCAAAACTTCCACAGGCTGGGCGTGGTGGCGCATGCCTTTAATCTCAGCACTCAGGAGGCAGAGGCAGGTGGATTGCTGTGAGTTCGAGGCCAGCCTGGTCTACAAAGTGAGTCTAGGACAGCCAGGACTATACAGAAAAACCCTGTCTTGAGGGCTCAAACTAAGGCACCAGCCAAGGACAATACAGGTGGTAAACTTTAAACCCCTACCCAGATCTAGCCAATGGTCAGAACATTCTCCACAGTTGAGTGGAGAGTGGGATCTGACTTTCTCACATACTCTGGTGCCTCACATTTGACCACATCCCCTGGAGGGGGAGACCTGGTGGCACTCAGAGGAAGGACAGCAGGTTACCAAGAAGAGACTTGATACCCTATGAGCATATACAGGGGGAGGTAATCCCCCTCAGGAACAGTCATAGGGGAGGGGAATAAGGGGAAAATGGGAGGGAGGGAAGACTGGGAAGATACAAAGGATGGGATAACCATTGAGATGTAACAAGAATAAATTAATAAAAAAATAAATAAAAAACCCTGTCTTGAAAACAAAACAAAAGTTCCACAGCCCTGCCTGTAGCTCCAGTTCATTCCTACTGTCCAGCATCCAGTTCATCCCATGCACATAGACACTGTATTTTACCAGTTTGCTCCCCTAGGAATGTCCAAAAGGTTACTTTCTGTGATGTTCTGGACAATGCTACAGTGACGGGCCCCCAACCTGTTTGATGTGCCCAGAAGGAATGGGTTTACTCCACCCAGGGTGACGAAGGTGCTTCCCCCTCTGCCTCTGCTGCAAGTGAGGGTTTTCCTCTCCTGCGTTTCCCAAGTTCCTCACTTTTTAAAGCTGATCTATGTAAGGTGGAGACTGGGGCCCCACTGGCATTGTACTGTATTTGTATTTGATTTGTTTTATCAAGACAGGATATCATGCAGTCCCAGACCCTCACAATACAGTTTTAAAAGAGATTAATTTTTTCTTTCTTTTGAGACAGGGTTTCTCTGTGTAGCCTTGGCTGTCCTGGAACTCACTCTGTAGACCAGGCTGGCCGGGAACTCAGAGATCTGCCTGCCTCTGGGATTAAAAGCGTGCCACCACTGCCCAGCTCAAAAAGATTAATAATAATAATAATAATAATAATAATAATAATAATAATAATAATAATAATTTGTATATGTGGTGAGGTTTGTGTGTGTGAGAGATGTGCATGTCTGCAGTACCCATGGCAGCCAGAAGAGGGTAGCAGATCCCCTAGAGCTGGAGTTCTGGGAGGTTTGTGAACCTCCTAGTGTGGGTGCTGGGAACCTAACTGGGGATTGTCTGCAAGAGTAAGCACTGATGTATCTCCCCAGCACCCCTTCATGATGTTTTAAGTTTATGATTTTGGGTTGATCTTGCATTCATAGCTATGCTGTCTGCCTGGGCCTCTGGGATGGGAAGTGTGTGGCTTAGAAATGACAGGATACGGTGTGATTCTTGATTCTCGTTCCTGTCTCTCTTAGCATTGACATTCGGGTTTTTTTTGTTTTTTGTTTTTTTTGTTTTTGTCTTCTTCCTTCATGATCCCATTGGCCAGCTCAACAAATCCCCAAGGCCACCCATGAGTAAGACAGGCTGAGGCAATCTCATATGTCCATCGCGATCTCTTCAGGGCACCACTTTATTGGGAAGCAACTTCGGGTGGGTAGAATCTAGGGCTGTTGGGCCCGCAGCAGAGCCCGCACCTGGCTGACCTGCCACTGGACACTGGATCGTGCTGTGCCACCCAAGGCGCTGTACTGTTCCACGCTGTGGCCGTAGTCCCACACGTGACTCACGTCACCTGAGAACAGGGGACTGGGGAGAATAAGAATGGGTCAGAGTAGCCAGGGGCATCCCAGCCTGCAAGTGCCCAGGGTCAGCTTCCGGGCCGCAGCACAGCGGGCCGGGGTAGGAGGTTGAGAAGAAGGGGACGCCGCACCTGATAGTCTGTAGCTCCTGCAGCGACAGCTGGTTGAGGGCGACTCCTTTAGTCTCTGCCATGAACACAGCTTTCCCTGAGGCCTCGTGGGCCTGGCGGAACGGCATCTAGATACACAGGCGCAGGGTGGCCAGGGGCTTGTTTTCTGCTGGGACCTGAGTGCCTGGCTTTGGGGACACCCTTGTCCCCATGCCCGGCTGCCTCACACTCACCCCTTTGCGGACCAGGTAGTAAGCAAGGTCCGTGGCCAGCATGTCAGGGCTGAGCGCCTGTGTCATGTTCTCACGGTGAATCTGGGGGCACAGGTCCAGCAAAAAGTGAGCTTGGCGGGATCCCCTGGAGCCTGCCCTACTGTGTCCTCAGCATGTGAGTTATAGCCCCACCCCAGCCCATCCCCACACGCAATCCACTCTCGGTTTCGACATTTTTTATCGTTATTCATTTGTGTTTAGCTTTTGAGATAGGGTTAAAGACTTAACCTGGTAGGTGCCGGGGTGGTGGCGCATGCCTTTAATCCCAGCACTTGGCGGTAGAGGCAGGCTGATCGCTGTGAGTTCGAGGCCAGCCTGGTCTACAAAGTGAGTCTAGGACAGCCCAAGGCTACACAGAGACACCCTGTCTCAAACCCCACAAGAACAAAACAAACAAACAAACAAACCCACATATTCTGGCCCAAACTCCATTCCACCATCCCTGTTCCTCTGTAGCAGGTCTTGGTACTTTGCTCTCATCCCCTCCCCTGCAAATCCCCGTCTGAGCCCAGGGTTGGGGGGTGGGGAGGGGAGGAAGAGGCAGGTGAAGTGAGAAGAGCTGGTCTTGCCTTCAGTGTAGAGATGACTCCAGTGGCCACTTGGAGGACAGCAGTCATGGTGTCAGACACTTCAAACACAGCTTCCTTGTCTTCCTGAGAAGTAAGGGCAGGGAAGGCTGGCAGCCCCGCCCTTCACCCAGACCCCTTTCCCTGTTCCACTGGGGAGGCTTAAACCCCTCCCGGCTACCAAGGAGCATCAGGGGACCCCTGAGGGTAGACACAGACTGTGTGGCCAGGACGGGAAGGAGTCATTCAAGGGGTGCCTGTCTGGGGGGTATGGCAGAGCTCCGAGAGGGTAACTATGTGGTACAGGCCACTCGTACCTGCAAGTCCTTGTTGTAGGTGCTTGGGAGTCCCTTGAGAGTCATCAGGAGCCCAGCACACTGCAGGGAGGGTGAAGCTGAGCCACTGAGATGCCAGAAGCAGTTATGAAGTCCCCTGAGGACCCACTGGGTCTGTCTGGAAGCTTTACCACCCCCCTCACCCCATCCTCCCTCTCCCTCCCCTCCCCTCCCCTGACTCCCGACTCTGCCCCACTCACCCGCCCAAACACTCGGCCTGCCTTGCTCCGGATCAGCTCCAGGCTGTCTGGGTTTTTCTTCTGGGGCATCAAGCTGCTTCCGGTGCTGAGGACAAGAGGTGTTAGGACTGACAGGCCTGCTTACGCCTGGCTGGCCTGCAGGCAGGGGCACCTGGCAGGTTGGAGTGGGACAAAGGGGTTCCAATTGGGACTGGGATATGGGCCTCACCTGTAGGAATCTGAGAGCCGCACAAAGTTGAATTCCTTGGTGCCGTAGAGGATGAGGTCCTCTGCCATCCTGCTGAGGTGGGTCATACACAGAGAAGCCCAGAACAGGAACTCAGCTGGAAGGGACAGCAGGCCTTGTCTCTTAATCTGTCCTCTGTGTGTGCTCACTCAGAGATGGTCAAAGGGCAACTTGCAGGAGACAGAGCTCTTCTTCCGCCATGTGGGTGTCAGGGTATCAAACTCAGGTTCCTCGGGCCTGGTAGTATGTGCTTTTTACCCACTGGCTAACCTTGCTAGCCCTTTTGTTGGTGCTGGGTTTTTATTTTTTTATTTGTTTGAGACAGGGTCTTTTTTTTTTTTTTGTAATATTCATTTATTATTATGTATACAGTGCTCTGCCTGCATGTGTGCCTTCAGTCCAGAAGAGGGCATCAGATCACATTATAGATGGTTGTGAGCCACCATGTGGTTGCTGGGAGTTGAACTCAGGACCTCCGGAGGAGCAGTCAGTACGCTTAACCTCAGAGCCATCTCTCCAGCCCCTGGGACACGGTCTTATATAGCTCAGGCTGGCCTCAAAATAACGAGCAAAAGATGTCCTTCAATTGCTGATATTCCTGCCTCCATTTCTCAAGTGCTGGGACTATGGGTGTGCAGTGTTGGGGATGGAACCCAGAGCTTCATGCATGTGAAGCAAGCACCGTATTACCCGATGTATGTCCCCAGTCCTGGACTCCTGTATCTTACCTACAAAGTCTCTCTCACTGGTGGCATCCATGCTGTTGAGGGTGATGGCCCCAAAGTTCAGTTCTGGAGGGGAGGGAGGAAAAATAGCTGGACTGGAAGGCAAGAAGTACCCCGAACCTGGACGCCCAGCCTCACCCTTGACCCCTTTTTAGAAATGGGAATCCAGGAGGGGTCTGAGGTGGGGAAGGGGGTGTCTGTACAGATCTCAAGAGGATGGGAGGAGGTCTAAATATTCCTAGCAACAGGTTGCCATAGGCAACCCCATTAGTCTCAATACTCATATGCAAGATGCGAGGGTCTCTGCCCTCCCGTTGCGTAACCAGGAAATGTTGTACAGGATGTTGTTTCTTCAAAGGGAGGGATGTATAACGTGGTTTCCGCCCAAAAGGCTTGGAATGGATGTAGTTAATAGCCTGGTATTTTTACGTTATCTGTTTATCTGTGTAACTGAGACCACACAGGATCTTCCCCGAGGCCCTAATCCTGAGCTTGTCCATCTACAGAACCCATCTACATGTAAGGTGTGACATGTACTTTACAAAGACTCTCAACATAGTCCTGCCTTAAATTGTATTGTGCCCCTGGGATTGAGTTAATTATCACCAGGAAAAATCTCACAAAGTTATGCTGTGTTTAAATAACCCTAAAATAGAACCCAGCCTGGTGGCTCACACCTTTAATCCCAGCACACGGGGAGGCACAGGCAGGTGGATCTCTGTGAGTTCGAGGCCAACCTGGTCCACAAAGTGAGTCCAGGACAGCCAAGGCTACACAGAGAAACCCTGTCTTGAAAAACCTAAGTAAGTAAGTAAATAAATAATTAAATAAAAATAAATAAACAGCTTGGGGTCAGACCTCTGAAATTTTAACCTATACCAGCAATTGAGTCATGCTGAACCTACAGCCCTGGTTTCCCTGGTGTTTATCTATCTGTGAGCACAAGGACCTCCATGGCTCCCACATCTCATCTTGTGTATTTTGGGGGACCCAGCAGGAGCTGAGAGTGACAGAGAAAGACGAGCAGGGTACCTCACCTGCTCGGAGCAGCTCCCGGTCCACGCCCAGAGGGTTGCCTGCAATGGCCCCACTGTAGAGACAAGGGTCCATACTGATTGAGGGTCTGGGTACCACATGCAGGCAACACTCAGAGCCTAGCTTTAGTTGTAGCCCCTTTCTTGGCCTGGCCAGCTTAAGACCCAACACACTTTCACCACGCAGGGAAGATGGTGTGCGATGGGGTTTCGTCATACACTCAAGTTTGGTTATCCCCGTGTTAGAGATTTGGAAGGTTGAGGAGGGTCTATCTCCTATTTATTAAAAAAAAACATGTCGCCTACGCAGTGGCGCATGCCTGTAATCCCAGCAATCGGAAGGCAGAGGCAGGTAGATGGCTGTGAGTTCGAGGCCAGCCTGGTCTACAAAGCAAGTCCAGGACAGCCAAGGCTACACAGAGAAACCCTGTCTTGAAAAACAAAAAAGAAACCAAAACCCAAAAAAAGTGTATGTTTATGTATGTATTCTTGTCTGTATGTGGATCACATCCATATAGGTGTCCACAGAGGCCAGAAGAGGACCTCAGACCCCCTGGAACTAGAGTTAAGAGGCAGTTGTGAGCTGCCCAGTGCGAGTGCTAGGAGCTGAACTTGTGCCATCTACAAGAGCAGCCAGTGCTCTTAACCATCTCTCCAGCCTCTACAGTTTTGTTTTTATTATTTTGTTTATATGTATGTATACGTGCATGTGAGAACATATGCCAAATATGTGACGGTGTCTGTATTGGCCAGAAGAGAGCATTGGATTCCCTGGAGCTAGAGTCACAAGTGGGTTATAAGCTGCCCAATGTGGGTGGCTCTTCTCTGGAAGAGCAGCAAGTGCTCTTAACCGCTGAGCCATGTAAATGTAACTTTATTTGCCTGATGAGATTGTCCTCTCTGAGGCTTACTGCTGAATAAGCTCACTCTTTCTAGCTCTTCCTGAACTCTTGCTGGCTGGTTCAGCTCAGCTGTTCTGGCTCAAAATTCCTCTCTAAGCTGATTGAGTCAATCTGGCTTCTCTCAGCTTCTCCTGAAATGCTGAATGCCTGTTCCTAAAATCCACCAGACTTCATGAACTTAACTGAACTGTACTGTACTGAACTCAACTCTACTGTACTGTCTTCTCCACTGACCTCTCCAAGGTCCTCAACTGTATTGTCTTCTCTGCTGTACCTTACTTTACTGGCTCAACTCAATTGCCCTAAGTCGTTCCTCTTTCCGGCCTGTTGTCTGAGAGTTGGGTGTATTCTAGCTGGGATTCGTTCTGTCAAATCTTTCTCTGATTCGTCACTTTGGCTGTCCCTCAATTAGACATCATTGTTTATTCCAGCCAGAGGGATTAAAGGTGTATACTAGCCGGGCGGTGGTGGCGCACGCCTTTAATTCCAGCACTCAGGAGGCAGAGGCAGGCGGATCGCTGTGGGTTCGAGGACAGCCTGGCCTACAAAGTAGGTTCCAGGACAGCCAAGGCTACACAGAGAAACCCTGTCTCGGAAAAAAAAAAAATAAACAAAGGTGTATACTAAGGCCATTTCTGTATTCCAGCCAGATCACACAGACCTAGAAGGCCTTGGGATGTGATCCCTCACCAGAGCAGCCATGTTACTGGATTAAAATTCCTCCACAGAGCCATCTCTCCAGCCCATAGTAAAGGTGTTTTTTTTTTTGTTTGTTTGTTTTTTGTCTTTGGTTTTTCGAGACAGGGTTTCTCTGTGTAGCCTTGGCCATCCTGGACTCACTTTGTAGACCAGGCTGGCCTCGAACTCACAGCGATCCGCCTGCCTCTGCCTCCCGAGTGCTGGGATTAAAGGCGTGCGCCACCACGCCCGGCGGCCATAGTAAAGGTTTTAATTAGCATATATTATATATATCCATTTTCATCATGACATTTTCATATATGTGTACAACGTATTTTAATCCTATTCACTCCTCCATTACTCTCTTTTGTCCTCCTCCTACCCTGCTAATGTCTTCTTCTTCCCAATTCCTACTTTCATGTCTTTGTCCGTGACCCCCGTGAGTTTTACTAGGGTTGGTACAGATGCATGCGTGAGTGGTTACCAATAGGACCATGGGCAACTTTAACCACTGAAATGCCTCCCATAGCAACCACAACTGTTTACATATAGACCCTGAGGAAGGGGCAGGGCCTCATAAGCCCCTCCCCCCAATCACCACGCTTCCTTCAGCCATGCTGACTGTGTAGCGCCACGCCCTCACCTTTCCCCAGGCCTCGGGGACACTGAGGACTGCCTTACCTCCCAAGCGGCAGGACATTGATCCTCTTCTGCACCTCCAGCAATCTCTCTGAATCCCGTGTCAGGGCAACAGCGTGGCTGTGGGAAACCAGGAACGAGTGGGTGGCTGGACACTAGGCAGCCTCCCCTTCCATCAAGGCCCCTGGTTAGGGCCCCTTCCTACTGTCGCTGCTCCGCACAGCTCACCTCAGGATCCAGTGGCTCCAGCGGATGGGCTGAGCCCTCTGAAGGTGTGTGTACCCTGGGAAGAGGACATCACATTCCCTGTAGCATGAGAAGAAGCAGGAGACCCGAGGGATTGGAGTCCAGCAGGGACAGGTGAGGCTTTCTTAGGACACCCAGAGTCCTATAGGCTAAGCTCTTTTCAGGGATGGTAAGAACAGACAGACCTGTGGGGCTCTGCCTAAATAAGAGACCAGACGTTCACCAGGAAATAAAACCTGAAGTGAGTCACTGAGATCAAAGACTAAGCCTGTAGTAGCAGTGCTGGGGAGGGAGGGTGAGGCAGGAGGAATACCATTAAGGCTGAGGTCAGCTTTGGCTATACAGTAAGTTCTATGCCAGCCGGGGTTACAGATGAGACACTGTTTTCAAAAACGAAGCCCAGGCTCTGGGTGAGATGGTGCACACCTGTAATCCTAGCATTTGGGAGGCTAAAGCCGGAGAACCAAGTTCAAGGTCAGCTTCAGTTATATGGTGGATCTGAGGACAGCTTGGACTGTCTTTAAAAAGAAGAAACAGAAGGCTGGAGAGATGGCTGAGAGGTTAAGGGCACTGGCTGTTTTTCCCAAGGTCCTAAGTTCAATTCCCAGTAACCACATGGTGGCTCACAACCATCTATAATCAGATCTGGTGCCCTCTTCTGGCCTGCATGTGCACATAGGCAGAATACTGTATAAATAATAAATAAATAAATCTAAAAAGGAGAAGAAGGAGGAAGAGGAGGAGAAAGAGGTGGAAAGGCCAGAACAAGAAAAGGAATGGGGAAAAAAAGAAAGAGAGGAAGTTTGAGGCTAGCCTAGGCTACATAGCAAGTCCAAGGCTATCCTTAGTGTATAACCATTACTACGGTCAATTTCAGAATACTGTCATTATGCCAATAAAAACAACGCTGTATTCACTAGCCCTCACCCTCCTTCCCAGCAGCCCCCCTTGCCCCTTATCTCAGTTCATAATTGCATTCATAACTAGCTGAGGTCTACGAACATGGGACACTGAATTAATAAAGAGGCAGCATCCCTAATTTTGATACTACTTAAGAATTTTCAGGGTCGGGGCTGGAGAGATGGCTCAGTGGTTAAGACCTGCTCTTCCAGAGGTCCTGAGTTCAATTCCCAGCAACCACATGGTGGCTCACAACCATCTATAATGTAATCTGTTACCCTCTTCTGCAGATAAAAGCAGAATGCAATTTAAAAAAAAAAAGAATTTTCAGGGTCTCCCCTGTCAAGTTTGCAGGGGATAAAGCCAGTCCCAGGGACATTAGAACATGGGCATGGCATGGGCAGCCTTTCGCTCTGTCATTTGCCTTCCATGTAGGGTGGGATGCTGGGTAAGATGGGGCAGTACAGACTGAAGAGTGATTGCTTGCTTCGGGCTCAGTCAAGAGCTTTAGTCTCCAAAGATTCTTAAGTGGATGCTGCCCTCTTGGCTGGCCTTGGTAGGGGATGGAGCTGTTAAGTCTTGCCCCACCCCTTGCTGTTCTGTATCTTTCGGAGCTCTGAGCCCACCTAATACTTCCACTCCCCGGCCACCTAGGTCAAGAGAACAGAGCCTGGCTGCCCTCTGTGACTCCAGGTGTCCGTCCTCTGAGCCATACTTCCGCCATATTTATGAAAGGAGCTGAGCCTGTCACAATTGGGCCTATGGGACTGGAGGGGGTGGCTTGTTTGTTAAGACCACTTGTTCTTGCAGAATGACCTGGGATTTAACTGGCGTGTGGCTATTCACAGGGGGAATCTGATGCCCTTTCTGACCTCCACAGGCATCAGGCATGTAGGTGACCACCATAGATACATGCAGAGAAAATGCTCATACATATAATATTAATATATATATATTATATATATGTGTGTGTGTGTGTGTGTGCGCGCACACACACACACAAAACAACAAAACCAACCAATCAAACAAAAACCCCAAATCCGACCTGGCTTATGGACTGTTGACATTCTGTTCCTTTAGGAGTGAGCAGGAGGGTCTTTGGCCCCTCGCTAGAGTATTTCCTTACCCCAGCCATTAATATGTAAATCTGCCCTAACTGTTTATGCTTTCACATCTGGTCGCAGGAGGAGCTAGAACATATAGACTGGGGAAGCCTAGGACACAGTCTGCTCCGCAGCCATGGCGGAACTATCGTCCATGCTGGTGCAGACCTTCCAGCCTCGCTGTTTTTGGGGAACCCGCACTCATTCCTTGCTTGGAGCCCTCCAGGGAGGAAATTCCTGTGGCCGTGTCCCCGGACACTTACGCCTCAGCCCGGTCTACCATGCATCCAATGAGCGTCCAGAGGAGGGCGGAGAGTTCTGAACAGGTCTGCCTCATCCACAGCCTGAGGTCCGTGACCACCTGTGGGGAGGAGAAGGCTGAAGTCAGGGAGTAGAACTTCCTGCTTGCCTGGAGAGCCAGAACAACGCCCGCCCCCCCCCCCCCCCCCCCCCCCCCGGCGCAACCCTTCCGGCTGAGCCCCACGAGCCGCCTGGGTTCCCAAGGTTGAAAGGTTCATAGCAGAGGGCAAGAGGGCTGGTGACACCTGGTCGTTGCGACTTCGTCCTGTGTGTAACTTCCCTGCAGTTTCACCAATGAGCTCCTATGAGTGAAAAGGCGCGAGGTTAGGGACTCCCGGCTCACAGCTCAGTAGCGACACTCAAAGTCCTTGCCAGCCCTGTACTCTTCCCTCCTTATGCGAGAGACCCCGGTCCTGTCCACGCCTCTTGCCAATCCCACTCCGCCAAGCATGGCTAGCGCCCGAGGTACGGTAAAAGGGACAGGCCAATCAGAAAGAGGGGTGTGTCGTACCTTCAAGCGCCTTTCATTGGCTGTGTGGATGTCTTCATCATTAGGGTGTAGTTTGAAGGTGCCCTGGGCCCACTCTTCAGCCACCTGAAGAAGTTGGTAACAACCCAGGGTATCAGGGGACAGGAGTGTCCCTGCCCCAGTCCTGCCTCCACCTAAATGCCTTTGTGTGGAAGCTCAGCCACAGAATCCTTCCCCACGCCTGAGGGATGATCTCAGACCCAGTCCACTTTGGTCCTGAGCAATGAGGAGTTATTAAAAGATAGAGTTGGAGGGTTGGAGAGATGGCTCAGTGGTTAAGAACACTGGCTGCTCTTCCAGAGGACCCAGGTTCAGTTCCCAGCACCCACACGTCAGATCACAGCTGCCTGTAACTCCAGTACCCTCATACAGACATACATACAGGCAAAACGCCAATGCATATGAAGTAAAAATAAATTGAGAATGAGAGAGAGAGAGAGAGAGAGGGAGGGAGAAAGAGAGAGAGAGAGAGAGAAGCTCCCAGTGTTGGGCTGGGCGTGTGGCTCAGCTGTAGAGCATTCACCCAGCATGCACAGGGCCTTGGGTTCCATCTCCAGCCTCCAAAGGAGGGAATAAAGGTGAAAATAGTGCTTAGGGATTTGGGGTGGGAGCCTGGCTCCCCAGGGTTCCCTTGGGACACGGAGACTACCTTGTCCAGGCCTTGCAGGATCTGTTGCATCTCGGCTTTGGTGAGAAGCCCCGCCTTCTCCAGGCCCCGGCTGTAGGCCTTGCTCCCCTGCACATCCACATTCCACAGATGCCGGTCATAGGAGATGGATGAGTTGAATTTCTCCATGATGGGGTCGACTGCGCCCACGAACCGGCCACCCCATAGCTTCCCACTCTGGCCAAGAGGGCAGAAGAGAACAGACTCTCAAAAGGGTCCCCGTTTTTGGTTTGTTTGTTTTTGTTTCCAGAAAGGGTTTTTCTGTGTAATAGCCCTGGCTATCCTGGAACTCTCTTTGTAGAGGAGGTTGGCCTTGAACTCAGAGATCCACGTGCCTCTGCCTTCAGAATGCTGGGATTAAAGGCATGCACCATTAGCCTGGCATGGTGGCGCATCCCAGCACTCGGTAGGCAGAGGCAGGTGGATCATTGTTAGTTCGAGGCCAGCCTGGTCTACAAAGCAAGTCCAGGACAGCCAAGGCTACACAGCGAAACCCTGTCTCAAACAAACAAACAAAAAGGCATGCGCCATCACCGCTGCTCTCCAGCTCCTATTTTTGTTTCTGTTTTGTTTTTTTTTCCTAAAAAGACATTAGCTGCTCCCCCACTTCCAGGCACCAAAAAGCAGAGGAACAGGTCAGAGAGGCACCTGTCTTGAAAGGGAAGGGCACAGGATATGGACAGGTGGTAGCAAGGGATGTAGAACAAAGAGGAAAGCCAACCAAGGCCAGAAGGAAAGTGTGGGAGGAACAATGCTGAGGCACGTGGCATGCGAATCCCTGGCAACCTTTCTCTGTGCGGGTATAGGTGTCTATGAAAGCCACCGGGGACATAGGGTTTCTCCTCAGAACTTTGAACTGACCTTGGACATACCATATAACACCTTGAATCCTCAGCTTTGCCTCTTTACAAAGCTGCAACTATACCTACACCACGGGCTTGTTATAAGCCAGTGGCTCTCGATCTTCCTAATGAGTGGACCCTTTAATACAGTTCTTCATGTTGTGGTGACCCTCCACCCATAACATTATTTTCATTGCTGCTTCATAGGCCAGGCTAGCCTTGAACTCACAGAGATCCACCTGACTCTGCTTCCTAAGTGCTGGGATTAAAAGCATATGCCAACATCACCTGGCTAATTTCTGTGTTTTCTTTGGTTTTCCGAGACAGGGTTTCTCTGCGTAGCCTTGGCTATCCTGGACTCACTTTGTAGACCAGGCTGGCCTTGAAGTCACAGATATCTGCCGGCTTCTGCCTCCCAAATGCTGGGATTATAGGTGTGCACCACAACTGCCCAGCAATTTCTGTGTTTTCTGAGGCGACCCCTGTGAAAGGGCAGTACAACCCCAAAGGGGTCATGACCCGTAAGTTAAGAGCCACTGTTATAAGCATTCAGTCTGGTATCATTTGCAAAGTGTAGACATCGTGAAGGAGGGCGGGGAGGGGGGGGCGTTGCTCAGAGTTCAGATGCACTCTCTCTGTTCTCTCTCTCTCTCTCTCTCCTCCTCTCCTCCTCTCCTCTCTCTCTCTCTCCTCCTCACTCTCTCTCCCTCTCTCCTCTCTCCTCCTCTCTCGCCCTCCTCTCCCCCGCCCCCCCCTCTCTCTCTCTCTCTCTCTCTCTGTGTGTGTGTGTGTGTGTGTGTGTAGGTGTGACCTGCAGGTCCTCTGCAAGATCATCAAGCACTCTAACTACTTGAGCCACCCTGGTGAATAGCCCGACAAACAGGGCCTCACTGTGTAGTCCTGGCTAGCTCAGAACTCCCTGTGTAAGTCAAGCTTCCCCAGAACTCATAGAGATGGCCACCGGCTGCCTCCAAGTGCTCGGATTAAAGTGCACTGCCACATTTTTAGAGACGGGATCTCTCACTGACCCTGGACTAAATGGACTCAACTGAGCTGACTAGTCAACAGTTTTTTGTTGTTGCTGTTTTGGGGTTTTTGGGGTTTTGGTTTTTGGTTTTTGAAGACTGGGTTTCTCTGTGTAGCCTTGACTGTCCTGGACTCCCTTTGTAGACCAGGCTGGCCTCGAACTCACAAAGATCCACCTGTCTCAGCCTCCCCAGTGCTGTGATCATGAGCGTGCAATAGGTTCAACTTCTTCAGCACTGGGACCCAAACTCAGGTGCTTATGATGGATAGCAGGCAGCTTACCAACTGAGCCACCGTGCCCCCTCCCTGGGGCTTGCTTTACCATCTCCTGGCTCTGGTGCTGTTTGACCACATGAGTGAGCGTCTGCTGTGCTCTGGTCTCCCTTGGTGCTCAACAGTCTGACTGAAAGGACTCTGACCCATAGAAGCAGCCTTCACCATCACCCCTGGCTTTATGAGAGGTTCTACACGTGACCCTTAGCTGCCTCAACAAAAGCTGACTTTTCTTCAGAGAGCCCCCATGAGCCCCTGGGGCCTGCCAGTCAGGGCCAGGTGGTCAGAACAGGGAGTGAAGGCCCAGAAGGGATCCTGCCACTGCCTTCCTTCTCAGATTTCCGGCCTCTGTGCCTGGCTTGTTGGTAATAACATCACCCTAACTATCAGGACAGCAGCCAGAACAATTAGTACCAACCCACAGAATGGCTTAAGGCAAGCTGAGGTCATCTGCAGCCCAGACCACTGTGTTCCAGGAGCAAACTCTAAGCTCCAGTTCTACCAGCAGGCTGCCCGGCACCCACGACCCTTGGTCTCCTTCCTCCCCCGTGTCCTCCGATATTTGAGACCGAACCTAGGGCCTACTTGTGAAACACAGGTGCTCGACCACTGAGTCATATCCTAGCCCCTTACTGGGGGAGTCTACATATGTATTCTGCCACTGAGCTGCACCCCCACCCAGGACTTTGGCTTGTGGAGATAGGGTCATGCTACATGGTTCAGGCTGACCTAGAACTCATTACAAAGTTGAAGCTGGCCTCAAACTGCTAATCCTGCTTTAGCCTTTCCAGGGCTCTGTCAACTTTTTTGTTGTTGTTGTTGTTGTTGTTTTCCTGGACTTGCTTTGTAGACCAGGCTGGCCTCGAACTCACAGAGATCTGCCTGTCTCTGCCTTCCGAGTGGTAGGACTAAAGGCATGCGCCACCACTGCCCGGTTGAAGATTTAATAGTTTAAGGGCAGCCTGGTCTTAAAAGACTTTGTACTGTTTGCCACCGCTTATTGGAGACTTATTATTGCTTAGTCTTGTATTGCAGAACTCCACACATGAGATCACACAGAGGGAGGTGTAGCCCAGTAGTACAGTGCTTGCCTAGCATGCAGGAGGCCCTGGGTTGGGTCTCCAATAGAGAAAACAAAACAAAACAAAGCTGGGGAAATAGCTCAGTTGGTAAAGCAACATGAGGCCCTGAGCTTAATCCCCAGAACTTATTTAAAAAAAAAAAAAAAAGTCTGGCTATGATGGCATGCACTTATAGTCCCAACACTGAGAAAGAGATGGGTGACCCTGGGTCACCAGCCACCCTAGACTAACTGGAGGTGGGGGGGGGGGGCGGAAATTGAAGGAGACATCTGAAGTTGATCTCTGGCAAGATTTCTCTCTCTCTCTCTCTCTCTCTCTCTCTCTCTCTCTCTCTCTCTCTCTCTCTCTCACACACACACACACACACACACACACACACACACACACAGAACTTGCCTTGCATTTGTAACATTTTTTTTTTAAGTTTCTGAAACCCGGCCTCTCTATGTAATGACTGTCCTTAAACTCACAGAGATCCACCAGCCCCTCCTCCCCCCAGGGGCTGAGTTTAAAGGCATGCGCTGCTCCGCCTGGCTGCCATGGCCCCCTACTTCACAAAGGAACTAAGAGGTCAAGGCTGACTGACTCTGGAGTACAAATCACATCTGTTTGGCTCCAAAGTCCAGGCCTTGCTCCTTGACCCTCCACACGGCCCCGAGGCTAAGTAGATCAGGCCATTACAACCTAAACGATGTTAAACCTTTAGTCTGAAACGACGAGCTGAGAGGAAGGATGTGACTCGTCAGCTCATGAAGATCAGAAGGGACCGGACACGCAGGCATCTGCTTCCCTACATCCCCCATTCCCGGAAGAGTTCAAGACAATGACTCCATGCTCCACCCCATACTTAGAAGCGGGGCCAATAGCTGTCATTAGTCCATTTACCAGATAAATCGAGCAAGTCCGTGGAAGACCTATGTCTTGCACACCTGTCACTAAGAGGACAGGGACACCCTAAGGGTTACTGGGGCCACACAGAGAGAGAGAGGTCCCTACCTCCTGGCTCTTTCCATATGACAGAGCTCAAGTACAATTTAGGCATTCAGCTTTTCCTATACGCGGTTGACACATGCACGGCATGAGGGGTATGCTACAGGGCGGGGACGGGCAAGAAGCTGCGGGGGAGAAAAGTGGAGTGTAAGGAAGGTGAGGTAGCTCGTTGGGTAAAGGCCCTTGCTGCCAAGCCCATTGGAAAGAGAATCTGCTCCCACAGGTTGTCCTCTGATCTCCACACATGTGCTTCCATGCCTACACACGTGCACACTCACAAGACAGACAAACAAAAACGATGTGAAAAGAAAAAAGCAAACGGAGCGTTTTGATGTGGTAGCTCGCCGCAGCTGGAGTCTGAACACTGGGAGGGTGGGGAATTGTCAGAAGTTTGAGGCCAGTCTGGGCAGAGGTGATTTCCAGTCTAGCCTGGGCTGAGGAAAAAAAACAGGGGCTGGAGAGATGTCTCAGGCATTAAGAACACTGACTTCTTTTCCAGAAGGCTCAACCACCTGCAACTCCAGTTCCTTTATATCCCATGCCCTCTTCTGACCTCCATGGGCAGCAGCCACCAATGTGGTGCACAGACATACATGCAGGCAAAACACCCAAACAAATAAAAAAAAATTAAACTATTTGTTTTAAGGGAAAAGGACAACGGGAGTGGTAGCACACGCCTTTAACCCCAGCACTGGGGGAGACAGAAGCAGGTGGATTTCTGAGGCCAGCCTGGCTTACAGAGCGAGTTCCTGGTACACGTGGAAACGCTGTCTCAAAACACACACACACACACACACACACACACACACACACACACACACAAGGAAAACAGCCAGGCATGGTGGCCAATAGTGAGATCACCACATGGGCCACTTGGCGGCGCTCGATGAGCACATAAGGATGCGGGGCATCCCTGAGTCTACGTTAAACCAAGCTTTGGAAGTGTGGAATTTCTGAATCACTGCAGGTCTGTGTGGCAGGAGGTGGCTCCATGCGCGGTTCGACCCCAGTGGCTCCTCCCCGCTCCTCTGCAAGGTCCCCTCAGTCCTACACACCTCCGATGCCATGTTGGGCGGTTCTTCCTCCTCCTGGGGGCTTCTGTCCTACGGATCTGGAAGACAAGACCAGATGACCACCTCGGCTCAGGAGGTCTGCGGGGCAAGGACAGCTCAGAGTTGGGAAACACCTGCTCGCCTTGCGGGGCGTGGGCAGCACTCAGCAAGCTCGACACCGTCCTCACGTTCCCACTTGTTTGTCTTTCTGTCCCACGCTCCCCAGACTTGGTGGATCAGACCTCAGGAACCAGGTACCTTCTGGTCTCTTCTGGCCTTTTCTGGTCCGGATGGCGTCTGCTGTCCCTCTGTCTTGTCCCCGCCTCCTGGCGGCGTAGAGCCAATTAGGAGAGGTGGGTGTGACCCATCAACCAGCCCCGCCCCCGTGGGCGGGACCACCTCTGGCTTAGCTACAGGCAGCGGGAGGAGGTAAGCGATTTTCAGGGAGTCGGCACTCGATGTACAGAGGAGGTCCAAGGCCATAAAACCTGTGTTGGGGTGAAGACAACTTTGTCATCCCAGCAGCACCCGGGAGGCTGAAGCACGAAGATTGCTGGGAGTTCTAGACCTGGGTTACAGATGAACCTGTTTCAAAAACAAACAAAAAACAGGCACAACTGCCGGGGCCCTGAGGCAGATGCCTTTAATGTTAGCACTTGGAAGGCAGAGACAGGCAGATCTCTGTCAGCTCAAGAGCAGCCTGGTCTACGTGGTGAGTTCCAGCCAACCGGAACTACATAGTGAGACCTTGTCTCAATACAGGCGGCAGGGAATGGGGCACAAGGTAAATCGGGTGTGGTCAGCACTCTGGAGGCTGCGGCAAGAGGCTTGCTGGGGTTCCAGGCCAACACAGACACAGATGCATGCCTATCATCGAGGCAGGAGGATCAGAAGTTCCAGCTCCAGGTAGCCTGGGTTACACGAGACCCTATCTCCAATTGGAGAAAAAAAATGCCGACAGTCAGGGTGTGGAAAGATAACCGCTAAATGCTAAGTGACCTGTGGTAGCACATACCTGTGATCTCAGCACCTAGGAAGCTGAGGTAGGGATAGCAGGAGTTTGAGTACAGAGATGGCGCAGCAAATAAAAGAGCTAGCTTTGAAAGGTTGGCAACCTGGGTTTGATCCCTGGACCTTTTATAGGAGCTCAGCTGTGGAGCTCATCTGTAACCTCTATTCAAGCTGAGGAGAAGACTGGAGCACTGTCAGGGAGGCCCCGGAGAGACTGGGGGCCGGCTAGTTGGAGCAATAGCGAGTACAAGAGAAGCCTTGCCTCAAGGAGTGAGGCGAGAATGGACTCCAGAGGCTTGTCCTCCAAAGTCTACATATGCTCTGTGGCCCACGGTGTGCACATTCACCCACCCCCAAAATAAATAAATATTTAAAGAAATAAAAATGGATCCAGTGAGATGCCTTATCGGATAAAGATGCTTAAAGTCAAGCCTTACTATGTGAAATTTGATCCCAGGGACACGCGCAGTGGGCCTGGGATCAAATTGCCTTGACCAAATTGTCCTCTAACCTGCTCTCATGTACACACACACACACACACACACACACACACACACACACCAAACAAACAAACAAATGTACAAAGAAAAAAAAAGCACTAAACAATAACAACAATAGCAAAAACCCAAAATAAATGTTGGGGTGTAGTCTCTAGACAGTCCAGAAAGGGGATCCTAAAAGAAGTGAGTATTTCAGGCATTTCAATCCTCAGTGTGTCCCTCAGTCTGTCACATCCACCAACATAGGCATATAGCTGGAAGAAGAGTGGGCAGTGAGCCGCTGTGTAGCCCAGGTCATGGAGGGTTTTGGATTTGTCTGCATGTATGTATGTGCATTACATATATGTGTCTGCTACCTGTGGAAGTCAGAGGAGGGTGCTCAGCATCCCTGGGATTGGAATGACAGAAGGTCATGACGTGCTGTGAGGATGGTGGGAACAGAAACTGGGTCCTCTGCAAGAACAGACAGTGTTCTCAACCATCGAGACAGCCTTACAGCCCTTTGTGGACTATGGACATAGTTTTTTTTTTTTTTTTTTTTTTTTTTTTTTTTTTTTTTTTTTTTTTTGGTCACTAGCAGACCAGATACGCTAGAGCTAGCCAAGATGGGACTTACTCCACCCTCATCCTGTGTCACCCTAGGAAGCCTCAAACTCACAGAAATCCCCATGCCTCTGCCTCCGGAGTGCAGGAATTAAAGGCGTGCGCCACCATCCCCAGCCAAGGCACCATTTCTTTATAAATAGAATAAAAAAGTCACAATAATCCTGAATATTTCCTGTTTACTTTGTCTTGTGTGTTGATGCAGGAATTCAATATGTCATTAGACTTAAATTCATTGTTTTACCCAGCCAGTCAGAAATTTGACATTCTCCTGCCTCAGCCTTCCCAGGGCTGGAGGGACACATGTGTGCCAACACACCTGGCAATATCTCGAGTTTAACTGTGTTAAATATTTTATATGGATAACCTTTTAAAATTCTCATAAGCAGCCGGGCATGGTGGCGCATGCCTTTAATCCCAGCACTCGGGACACAGAGGCAGGCGGATCAATGTGAGTTTGAGGCCAACCTGGTCTACAAGCAGAGTCCAGGATAACCAAGGCTACACAGAGAGACCCTATCTCGAAAAAAAAAAAAAAAATCTCACAAGCCCGTTTAGCAGGCAGTCCTGATAATCACCGTGCTTTCGCAGGTGAGGAAAGGGAGTCTGGGGGCAAACGGCTGATTTGCCTAAAGACACTGAGACAGGAAGTTTGAGGGCTAGGAGCTGAAATTAGCATCTCAGGCCAAACATCTGCCTGGGAAGCTCTCCAAGAGCCGGATAGTCAGCCTCTAATTACCCGAGGGATCACATTAATGAACGACTGGCTAACAGGACCACGCCCCTGAACCTCACATGACAGTCACCTGCCTTTCCCGTCCTTGGAATGAAAACAGAAGTTTGACAAGGAAAAGCTGGTGATGTCACTCAGTGAGAAAGTGCCTACCATGTATCCCCAGCATTGCAGGGCTGGGGGTGGGGTGGGGGAGGCCTGTGAGAGGATGGCCCAGGGGAGAAAGATGTGTGCTGCCATGCTTCAAGACAGAGTTGGAGCACCAGAATCTACAGAGTGGGGTAGGAGAAAGACTCATGGAAATTGTACTCGACATCCACATGAGTGCTGCGGGACACACACACCCTAAAGTAAATATAAACTAACAGTGATGCTTACTTCAGCCATACAGATTCTAGTTTTTTGTTGTTGGTGGTTTTTTGTTGTTGTTGTTGTTTTGTTTTGTTTTTTGGTTTTTGAGACAGGGTTTCTCTGTGTAGTCTTGTATGTCCTGGACTCACTTTGTAGACCAGGCTGGCCTTGAACTCACAGGGATCCACCTGCCTCTGCCTCCCGAGTGCTGGGATTAAAGGCGTGCGCCACCAGGCCTGGCGGGGGCCCCTGTACAAGGATGACACTCGGTGCAAACTCTTCCACATTTACGATACTACAGAAAGCTGTTTGCTTCCCTGTCTGCCCAGAGATGGGCTTGCTTTGTTCCTCCAAATGCTGTTGGCTGTCATCTTAGGCCTCACCCTAGACCCGGCAATGCAACCAGCTTATCAGGGAAGTAAACCTCTGAAAATCAGCAGCCAAAATAAACTTCCCCGTTGCCCCCCACCCCCATATAATGACAACAACACAAACAGACAAGATGGCTCATCTAAGGAAGCTACCTGCAGCCAAGCGTGACTAATCCACCTTCATTTCTGGGACCCACACGCGAAGCACCTGTGGACAAAATTAATAGACTAGAAGCCACACCTGCTTGACCACAGTCGGGTTAGAAGCTGGAGTCTGTGTGGAGGTTGGAATGTTGCAGATCCTAAGCCTAATTATAGCTTATCTTGTACATGCTATGTACTGATGTCTCTGTGACCATAAAAGTAAATCTGTTGGAATGTACAAGCAGATCTCTAGTTTCCATCAACCAAAACGCTAAGAATGTCCTAAGAGGAATCTGAGGTCTAGAGCAGACACATCTCTGGTCTGCTGTGGGCCACTTACCTGGCGTTTCCACTGAGGCATTTGAAACATGTTTTAATTTATGATTTTCTTTATTTTGTTACTATCAAAATCTCATCTAACTGTGATGTATTGGAACATAGAATTTTGGGTAACCTGAGCCTGTATTCATGGGCCATGGTCACTCATATTTGGCTTCAGAATATTATCTCTCTGTCTCTCTGTCTCTGTCTCTGTCTCTCTCTCGCTCTTTAGTCTTTCAAGACAGGGTTTCTCTGTGTAGCCTGCTGTCCTGGACTTGCTTTGTAGACCAGGCTGGCCTCGAACTCACAGAGATCCACCCTCCTCTGTCTCCCAAATGCTGAGGTTAAAGGCATGTACCACCATGCCCAGCCAGAATAAACTATCTCTCTCTCTTTTTTTTTTTTTTTTTTTTTTTGTTTTTCGAGACAGGGTTTCTCTGTGTAGCCTTGGCCATCCTGGACTCACTTTGTAGACCAGGCTGGCCTCGAACTCACAGCGGTCCGCCTGCCTCTGCCTCCCGAGTGCTGGGATTAAAGGCATGCGCCACCACGCCCGGCTTAAACTATCTCTTATCTCTTTTAAGAAGATAATTGTATGTGTTTAAATTATTTATTTATTAATATTTTAAAATATTTATTTATTTTTTTATTATAGTGTTTTGCCTGCATGTACGCCTGCAGGCCAGAAGAGGGCACCAGATCACATTATAGATGGTTGAGAGCCACCATGTGGTTGCTGGGAATTGAACTCCAGACCTTTGGAAGAGCAGTCAGCGTTCTTAACCTCTCTGAGCCATCTCTCCAGCCCCAATTTATTTATTTTTAACGTATGAGCATTGGTGCTTGCCTGCGTGCATGTCTGTGGGAAGTATGTCTGCGGAAAGGTGTCAGATCCTCTGGAACTGGAATTACAAACAGTTGTTCCTGCCTCGTGGGTGCTGAGGATTGAACCCATGTCCTCCAGAAGAGCAGCCAGCGCTCTTAACTGTGGAGCCATCTCTCCAGCCCCAAGAGCTATGTTGCTGTTGGCTTACCTGTCAAACCAGATCACTTGCCCCAAAGATGATTTTAAGATAATATTGAATGAAGCTTACTGCTGTTACTGGCGTTATCTTACTTACCAATTACTTCATTATGGTGTGGGAAATGTAAGCACAATGTACTGCCTTTTCTATCAGAAGATTACATAGGACAAAACCCCATTTCAAAAATTGCAAAGGAGCAAGCCAGGTGGTGGTGGCGCACGCCTTTAATCCCAGCCCTTGGGAGGCAGAGGCAGGTGGATCGCTGTGAGTTCAAGGCCAGCCTGGTCTACAGAGTGATCCAGGACAGCCAAGGATACACAGAGAAACCCTGTCTTGAAAAAAAATTGCAAAGGAGCTATGTGCAGTGATGCATGCCTGTAATCCCAGCACTTGAGAGGCAGAGGCTGGTGGATCTCTGAGTTTGAGGCCAGCCTGGCCTACAAAGGAAGTCCATGACAGTCAAGGCTACACAGAGAAATCCTGTCTCAGAAAAAAGAAAGAAAGAAAGAAAGGAAGGAAGGAAGAAAGAAAGAAAAGGAACTGCATGGCAGAAATTAAAATTCTTCCCCAGGTCAGCTCTTCTTGAAATCAAAATATCTGCTTAAGGTTGTATTCTCTGTGAGAACTGCATTCTAATTACCAGCTGCATCCTCTGTGAGGCTACGCTCTGACCTCTAAGAATGAGGCCCAGGTCCCCTCTAGGTTAGGAAGAAACACCCACAGGACTCCCAATGGGTACACTTGCTTGCTTGATTAAGCACCACTATGCTCCCCCTCTGCAAAAATGAAACATTTTGTGTCCCCAAATACTTTGAAATTGGGTGGTCATTTTCTTGAGATTCTCAAAGCCCATATGTCATAAGGTTAAGAGCTCTACCAAAGTCACAGATAACAGTTAAGATATTTAACAGTTCAGGGCCTGCGGGTATAGCTCCGTGGGTAGAATGCTTGTCCCACATGCACAAAGCCCAGGGTCGCATCCCAGCACCTGATAAGTTAGGTAAGGTGGTGCATGTCTGTCATCCCAATGCTTGGAGATTGGAGGCTAGAGAGTTGAAGGTAATCCTTGGCTATGTAGTTTGGGGCTAGCCTGGACTACTTAAGACCTTGACTCAAAACAAGTGAACAAAACAAACTTGAACAAAAGCCAGTTATTTCAGGACATTGCCTGATGTATCAGTAAGGTTGGATTTTCTGGGCACATGCTTGGGTGGATGCCATTTGGATCTGGGTGCAACCCAAGTCCCCTACTTTAGTTCATCTCTGAACCATTTTTATGGCGTGGCTCTCAAAGGCTCTAGCCAATCTTTGGTAGGAGTGTGCCTCTGAAGCCTCAGTTTTGAATGGTACTTCTCCTCGCCTCAAACACGTCTGGCTTTAGGAAGCCTCTCTGCCCTTGTTAGTCAACCCCTGCTCTATGCTACAGTGTGTCATAGGTAGTTATGTGCAGAACTGGTCCCTCAACAAAGCTGCCAGAGAATGGGTTTTATTCATATTTGAATTGCTAGCACTCAGTGAGCAATCATTCTAAGATTATTGAGTGAAAAACACAATGACAGAGAAACCCTATCTTGAAAAACTGAAAAAAAAAAAAAAAAAAAAAAAGAAGAAGAAGAAAGAAAAAAATGAAAACAAAATGAAACAAAAAAATTTTAATTTAATTTTATGTGCATTGGTGTGAGGGTGTCAGATCATCTGGAACCGGAGTTCCAGACAGTTGTTTGCTGCCATATGGGTGCAGGGAATTGAACCTGGGTCCTCTCAAAGAGCAGCCAGTGCTCTTAACCGCTGTGCCATCTCTCCAGCCGCCCCCCCAATCCAGTCACTTAAACCATACAATTCAATATTATTTATTTATTTATCGACAGGATCTCTGTAATCTTGACTGTCCTGGAGTTCACTACATAGGCTAGGCTGACCTAGAACTCAAAAGAGATACTTCTGCTTCTACCTCCCAATTTATCCTCTCTCTCTCTCTCTCTCTCTTTCTCTCTCTCTCTCTCTCTATTTTTTTTTGAGACAGGGTTTCTCTGTGTTAGCCTTGGCTGTCCTGGACTGGCTTTGCAGACCAAGCTGGCCTCGAACTCACAGCGATCCGCCTGCTTTATGCAGGTACTGCAAGAGGTCAGAAGAGGACTGACTGTCACAGGGCCTGGTGCGGGTATCGGGAACTGAACTTGGATCCTCTTCCAAAACAGTAATCCTTAGCTGCTGACCCCCCCCCCCATTCAATGTTTTCAGAATATTCATGTAAGTATGCCATCGTCCTTAAGTAGTTTCCCTTGTTCTATGGGAGAGAGGGTCTCCCTATATAGCGTAAGTTGAACTAGAACTCTCCATGTCGCCCACACGACCTTCAAACTTTTTTTTTTTTTTTTTTTTTTTTTTTGGTTTTTTGAGACAGGGTTTCTCTGTGTAGCCTTGGCCATCCTGGACTCACTTTGTAGACCAGGCTGGCCTCGAACTCACAGCAATCCACCTGCCTCTGCCTCACGACCTTCAAACTTAAGGCACTCCACTTCGCTCAGCCTTGCAAGTGCCTGGATAACAGATACGTTTACCACGCTGTTTCCTACAATGGATTTATGGATTTAAAACATTTTTGTTCCCCCCAAAAGAAAGTCAGTATCTTTTAAGTCACTGCCTATTTCTGCCCAACTTCTCTTTTAGCCTTAACCAACCACTAATCTACTATCTTTATAGATTTGCTTATTGGACTCTTTCTCTCTTTGGGGCAAGGTCTCCTGTATCCTAGTCTGGCCTTGGACCTACAGGGATGTCCCTGACTCCCTAATCCTCCTGCCTCCACCGCCCAAGTGCTGGGATCACAGCAGATAAGAGGCAGGAGGTCCAACTTTTCTTTCTTTTTTAAAAAAAGATTTATTTTATGTGTATGTGGCTGGATGTATGTACGATATTTAACATTTGAGCCTGGTAAGAGGCCCTTGGATCCTTTGGAATGGGAGTTATAGGTTATCACCACATTGGTGTTGGGAACCAAATTCTGGTCCTCTTCATGAACTGCAAGTGCTTTTTTTTTTTTTTTTTTTTTTTTTTTTTTTTTTCAAGGTTTTTCGGGATAGAGTTTCTCTGTGTAACAGCTCTAGCTGTCCTGGAACTCGCTCTGTAGACCAGGCTGGCCTCGAACTCACAACGATCCACCTGCCTCTGCCTCCCAAGTGCTGGGATTAAAGTTAAAGGCGTGCGCCACCACGCCAGGCAAGTGCCCTTAATTGTTAAACCATCTCTCCAGCTGCCTCTGTCACTCTCTACGTGGCCCTGGCTGTCCTGCAACTCACTATGTAGATCAGGCTAGCCTCTAGCTCATTAGAGATGTGCTTTCACTACAGAGCCCAGGCTGCCCAGGGACTCGTGACCATTCGGCCTCAGCCTCTCCAGTGCTGTGGGTGTCAGCCAACATGCCCTATTTTAATGCGGCCACGAAAACGTTTAAATTCTGTTTCCAAACGCCTGACAGGCTGAAATTAGACCCGAGTACGGACACCTAGAGTCGAAGACAACCCGCGTAGTCCCTGCCGCGATCCCGGCATGCACCACGGCGGTCCCAGAGTGCCTTGCGGCACACGGAGACGCTGTGAGCTGTGTGGTGGTGGCGCAACGTGAGGCTCTTTCATCCCTTCCAGAGGCTGCGGACGACGAGGCAGAGGCAACATGGAAGTGTAAGCGGCACGTCCAGGGTTAACCGGGCTCAGCTCGGGGCAGAGAGGCGGCTGGCGGCCAGACCTCCGGAACCGCGAGCAGGGCGGGTGGGCGGAGTGGATGGGACGGAAGTGCATGGAAGTGGCCGGCAGGGGAGGGACCTGGCTGGTCCAGGAACCTGCTCCTCGCTTACGGCTTTGGTTGCGTGTGCTAGGGAAACACTCTTCTCCTGAACGACATATATCCCTAGCCATCACCATCAGCATTGTCACTTTGGGTTGTTGTTTTTTTTTTTTCGTTTTTCGAGACAAAGTTTCTCTGTGTAGCCTTGGCCATCCTGGACTCACTTTGTAGACCAGGCTGGCCTCGAACTCTCATCGATCCTCCTGCCTCCGCCTCCCAAGTGTTGGGATTAAAGGAGTGGGGCACCACACCCGGCTAATGTGGAGCATCTTAGAGCTTCGTCTTGGGGCGCTTTCTCTGTGTATATTTTCTATCACATTTCACGTATGTTCTGGCCTTTTCTCCCTCGTTTTCTGTCAGATTGTTTACACAAAAATCTACCTCTTTTTCCTTTCCAGTCATTAGAGAGTCTGTTACCTATTCTTTCTTTCTTTTTTCTTTTCTTTTCTTCTTCTTTTTTTTTTTTTTTTACCATTTCCCCCTGTGGTAGAGTCTCATGTATCCAAGGTGAACTCACTAGGTATTGAGCTGTTCTAATCTTCCCGCCACATTCCCAGTGCTGAGCTTACTGGAGTAAGACACTGTGCCCTGTTCATGCAGTGCTGGGAGTGGGCCTCAGGGCTCTAGTCCTGGAGCTCGCTCTGTAGACCAGGCTGGCCTTGAACTAACAGGGAATCCGCCTGCCTCTGCCTCCCAAGTACTGGGATTAAAGGCGTGCGCCACCATTGCCCTCGCCCCTCTCCACCCCTTTAAGGCTTTAGAAATTATTTTTTATTATGTGTGTATGTCTTTGTGGGTTTGTACATGTGAGTGCAGTGTCCTTGGAGGCCAGAAGAGGGCACTAGATCCCCTAGAGCTGGAGTTACTGGTGATTGTCAGCCCCCTGATGTTCCGTGCTGGGATTCAAATTTGGGCCCTCTGCTAGAGCAATCCAAAGTCTCAACTACTGAGCTATCTCTGCAGCCCCCGTGCCTTCTTAAATGTAGTATATAATCAGAGTTGGGAAAGTGGACATCTTCTGGTGTGTGTGTGTGTGTGTGTGTGTGTGTGTGTGTGTGTGTTGTGCACACATGCAAGTGCGTTAGGATTACTTTTCTTTTACAGCTAGCAATATGGAGGTTTAGAAAAGAGAAACAAAGCCGGGCATGGTGGCGCACACCTTTAATCCCAGCGCTCGGGAGGCAGAGGCAGGCGGATCGCTGTGAGTTCGAGGCCAGACTGGTCTACAAAGTGAGTCCAGGATGGCCAAGACTACACAGAGAAACCCTGTCTCAAAAAACAAAAAAAAAAAAAAAAAAAAAAGAAAGAAAAGAAAAAGAAAAAAAGAAAAGAGAAACAAAAGTTACATCATAAACCAGCAACAGGAAAAGTTGACTGGTTATGAAGTGGGAGCTACAGGTTAAAGTGTTCTTTGACTTTGATGTTTTCAGTTTTCTGTATCAAAGTTTAGCTTTTCAGAACATGAATTGATGGTGTGTTTTATTTTTTTTTATTTTTTGGTTTTTGAGACAGGGTTTCTCTGTGTAGCCTTGCCTGTCCTGGACTCACTTTGTAGACCAGGTTGGCCTCGAACTCAGAGCGATCCGTCTGCCTCTGCCTCCCAAGTGCTGGGATTAAAGGCATGCACCACCATGCCTGGCTTGATGGCGTGTTTTAAATTTAGGAAAGTTTAGCAATTCTGTTCGTCGCTGTGTTCGTAAGTTAAGTGTGTGGCAATTAGTAGGCACGGCTTACATTTTGTTGATGTTCTGGTTTTTGGTGTCTGTGTGTGCTTTTAAGGAAAGTGTCAATAGATCATCCTGTTCTGTTTATTCAGAATTCTGTTTTCCAAAGTGATCGTTTACTTTCATTAAATTGACTCAGCACATTCAGAAACATTACAGGTTAAGTTTCAGATAGTAAGTCAGCTTTGGTCCACTAATGAACTACTTAAGGACACTAAGTAACTGTCTACCTGGAGTGTAGTTCCCGTAGGCTTTAAAAGCCGGGCGTGGTGGTGCACACCTTTAATCCCAGAGCTTGGGAGGCAGAGGCAGGTGGATCTCTGTGAGTTGGAGGCCAGCCTGGTCTACAAAGTGAGCCTAGGACAGCTAGGGCTATTACACAGAGAAACCCTGTCTTGAAAAACCAAAAGAAATGAAATAAAATATATAAAACTCACCTGGGCAGCCAAGCACTGGTGGTGCACACCTTTAATCCCAGCACTCAGGGAGGCAGAGGCAGGTGGATCTTTGTGAGTTCGAGGCCAGCCTGGTCTACAAACCAAGTCCAGGACAGCCAAGGCTACATAGAGAAACCCTGTCTGAAAAAACCAAACAACAAACAACAAAAATCACCTGGGCCTGGTTTGTTATTCTAGCTTTTAGGCATAGCAGGAGGATCACAAGGTTAAAGGCAGCCCCAGTGCATAGCAAGTTCCAGGCCAGTCTGTGTTACATACTTAGAACCTATCTCAGCAACAAAGTAAAAACACAGACTCTGAGGGACAGGCATCTTGTCTTCACTTTCCAAATCCTGAGAACAATTGTAATTCGCTGTACTTAGCCTTTTTTTTTTTTTTTTTTTTTTTTGGTTCTTTGAGACACGGTTTCTCTGTGTAGCCTTGGCTGTTCTGGACCTGCTTTGTAGACCAGGCTGGGCTCGAACTCACAGTGATCCACCTGTCTCTGTCTCCCAAGTGCTGGGATTATAGGTGTGTGCCACCATGCCCGGCTAGCTTTTTTTTTTTAATCATTATTTTTGTTTGATTTTTTTTTGGGGGGGGGGGGTCTTTGTTGTTGTTTTTCTGGTTTTTTGAGACAGGGTTTCCTCTGTGTAGCCTTGGCTGTCCTGGACTCACTTTGTAGCCTAGGCTTGTCTTGAACTCACAGCGATCTGCCTGCTTCTGCCTCCCAAGTGCTGGGATTACCGCTGTGCACCAGCACCGCCCGGCCTTATTATTATTTTTTAAACAAGCAAGGTTCTTACCAAAAGCCTGGGCTGGCCTTGAACTTCTTTCTGGTCCTCCTGCCCTACCTGACAGGTGTAGATTTATAGCGGGTGCCACCATGCCTAGCACATTTGTTAACATCTTTAATTTTTTATTACATTTTAATTATTTGTGAGTGTGTATATGTCTTGGTGCACATGTGGGAATAAGAGGACAGTTTGTGGGAATCAGTTCTTTTCTTTCACTATGTGGGTCCCTGGGATTGAACTCGGGTCTTCAGGCTTGGTGGCTGGCCCCTTTAGCTGCCGAAGCATCTCACTGAGGCCCTACTTGTTAATAACTTTAGATAATATGTTTATTTATTGGTGGTACATGTGCCATAGCACATATGTGGAAGTTAGTTCTCTCTTTCCACCACAAGGGCTCAAACTCAGGCTGTCAGCTTTAGCCGCAAGCGCCTGTCCTCACTGAGCCATCTCGCTAGCCCATGTTAACATTTCAGCGTGGACATTTGCTCTGTGGTTTTACACAAGCATTCTCTTCCTGCACACCTACCCATACACATTGCACCAAGCCATATGACAGCTGCAGACATCATGTTGTTATTTCACCATTTAAAAATATACTTTTTCTGGGGGCTGGAGAGATGGCTCAGAGGTTAAGAGCTCTGGCTGCTCTTTGAAAAGTCCTGAGTTCAATTCCCAGCACCTACATGGTGGCTCACAACCATCTATAATGAGATCTGGTACCCTTTTCTCACAGGCAGGTATACATGTAGGCAAAACACTGTATATATAATAAATAAATAATTTTTTTTTGTTTTTTTGAGACAGGGTTTCCCTGTGTAGCCTTGGCCATCCTGGACTCACTTTGTAGACCAGGCTGGCCTCGAACTCACAGCGATCCGCCTGCCTCTGCCTCCCGAGTGCTGGGATTAAAGGTGTGCGCCATCACGCCCGGCAATAAATCTTTTTTTTAAAACCTTTTTTTCTCTTCTTCTTTGGTTTTTCAAGACAGGGTTTCTTTGTCTAGCCCTGAATGTCTTGGAACTCACTCTGTAGACCAGGCTAGCCTCCCACTCACAGAGATCTCCCTGTCTTTGCCTCTCAAGTACTGGGATTAAAGGTGTGCGCTACTACTGCCCAGTTAAAAACACTTCTTAAGCTTATAGGTTGAGGCACACACCTTTAATCCCAGCACTTAGGAGTCAGAGGCAGGCAGATTTTTGAACTCGAGGCTAGCGTAGTCTATAGAGTGAGTTCTGAGACAATCAGGGCTACACAGAGAAACCCTGTCTCAAAACAATCAACAGCAAGAACAAAACCTAAAACTTTTTTAGATTTGTTTATGTCATATGTATGAGTGTTTTGCTTGGTATGTTGTACCACCTTTGTGCCTGATGTCCACAAGGTCAGAAGAGGGCATTGGATCCTTTGGACTAGAGTGACAGGTGGTTGTGGGTGCTGGGTACTTACTTATGTGGGTTCTCTGGAAGAGCAGCAAATGCCCTTAGCCGCTAACCCATAGTTCCAGTTTCCTCCCCCTTTCTCAAAAATGTGACATTATAAGTAACCACAGTACTATTTATCATAGCTAGGGAACTTAACACCCACGTCAATCCAGTGCATATTCATATTTTTTCAATTGTCTCAATAATGTCATTTAAAAATTTAAAAAATTTTAATTTCAGGCCAGATGGTGGTAATGGTACATGCCTGTAATCTTAGCCCTTGGAGGCAGAGACAGTCTGATCTCTGAGTTTGAGGCCAGCCTGGTCTACAGAGTGAGTTCCAGACAGCCAGGGCTACACAGAGCAAAATCCTTTCTTGAAAAAAAAAAAAAAAATTCAGCCAGGCGGTGGTGGCGCACGCCTTAAATCCCAGTACTTGGGAAGCAGAAGCGGGTGGATTGCAGTGAGTTCGAAGCCAGTCTGGTCTACAAAGTGAGTCCAGGACAGCCAAGGCTAACAAAGAGAAACCCTGTCTTGGGAAAAAAGAAAAAGAAAAAAATTAAAAACAAAAAAAAAATTGTGTGTGTGTGTGTGTGTGTGTGTGTGTGTGTGTGAGAGAGAGAGAGAGAGAGAGAGAGAGAGAGAGAGAGAGAGAGAGAGAGAGAGAGAAAAGGGCACCGGATCCCCTAAGTTGTAGGAATTTGTTAGATTGCTGGGAAACAAACTTGGAGTCTCCACAAAAGCAGCAAGGACTTCTCACCACTGAGTCATCTCTCCAGCCTCAGCAGTGGCTCACCACAGCCAACAGAGTGCTGTGCTGACAAGCGTTCACCACCTTGCCTGTTTTTGTGCTAACAATATTGACTTGAATAGTTGGGCAGTGACCTGGAATGGCCAAGGTCAATTTTCTCAATCATGACAGCAGAGTGGGGTGTGATTTGGAAATGACACACCCGTGACGCCGGGGCTGGGTCCATTGGCCCTGAAGAGGTCTCCAGGGGCAGTGCTCCTCTGAGCACACAGGGAGTATAACTCAATTTCATGCAGAAACAGGCGGCCTTGTGGGCTGACGCCCTGACTAAGTGGACGAGATTTGATTTGTCTCTTTTGTGTTTTTAGACTGGCTCTCATTGAACTCAGATTGGCCTCAGCGTCTGTGCAGCTGAGGGTGACTTTGAACTTCTGAGACTTTTGTCTGTACAGGTCACCATGCCTGGGATATTTGGAACCTTGCGCATGCTAGGCAGGCAATTCTATCACTGAGTCCTGCACCATTTTTCTTGTGTTAGATTCTTTCTTTTGTTGTTGTTATTTATTTATTTATTTATTGAGACAGAGTTTCTGTGTAGCCTTGGCTGTCCTAGACTCGCTCTGTAGACCAGGCTGGCCTCTAACTCAGAGTAGTCCACCTGCCTCTGCCTCTCTGAGTGCTGGGATTACAGGCACGCACCACCTCAACCCTCTTCTTTCTAAATATATCTGTGACTTGGGCGCAGGTTCTTTGGGGTGAGATTTGTGAAATGGCAGCCACTTGCTGAATCACCAGTGGCATGTGGCTCTGCTCTGCTCACTGATTGGATTTCTGTGCTGACGACACTGTGCTGTTGACTCACTCGAGGGCTAAGTTGACTCCTGTGATAGCTGTGGGAGAATTGCACTGCAGTTGTTGACAGGGGAAAGCAGCCATCTCTCACGCCCGTGGTTTTGAAATTCTGCGCTATCATTTTCATCATCTAGGTGCGCTCCTGGTGAAAGAACACACAGTGGGTTTTACTGCACACTGTGTCAGCTCTAGACTGCTCTACCTAAATGTTTAGGATTCTGTTAGTAGTTTCCTTTCACCTAGTCTAGTCTGTCCCTTGGGAGACAGAGGCAGGTGGATTGATGTGAGTTCGAGGCCAGCCTGGTCTACAAAGCAAGTCCAGAACAGCCAAGGCTACACAGAGAAACCCTGTCTCAAAAAAACCAAAACAAAAAACAAACAAACCCCCCCAAACCCAAAAAACTTATTTTATACACATAGGTGTTTTGTCTACATGTATGTTTGTATACCATGTGCATGCCTGGTATCCTTGGAGATCAGAAGAGGGTAGAGGATTCCCCCTGGATTGGAATTGCAAATGGTTATGATCCTTCATATGCTGGGAATCGAACCCAGGTCCTCTGGCAGAGCAGCTAGTGCTCCTAACCACTAAGCCATCTTTCCAGCCTGATTTTTTCTTTCTTTTTTTTAAATAATGTCCTTCAGTCATGGAAGTTCTAGTCTTAAAACTGTCATCTCATTTCACCTAAACATCTTTATGAAGTAAGACATTTAGTAGCTCAGGTAAAAAATAATGACATTTTTTAAGCACTTGCAGTGTTCTAGATAATTACATGTTTACATTTAATCCTATATGTAATCTTACAAAAAGTGTATAGTATAGTTTCCATGTTGTAGATGGATTTAGTTATAGAGATGAAATCACTTTAGAAAATCCACACCGCCAATGATAGTATGGGGTTATACTTCAATTTATTTAAAAAATATTTATGGGCTGGAGAGATGGCTCTGTGGTTGAGAGCATTGGCTGCCTTTCCAGAGGACCCTGGTTCAATTCCCAGCACCCACATGGCTGATCAGAACTGTCTGTAACTCCAGTTCCAGGGAACCCAACACCCTCACACAGACATACATGTAGGCAAAACACCACTGTACATAAAATAAAAATAAATATTATTAAAAGAAGTTTAAAAATATTTATTTGTGTGTGTGTGCGCGCCTGTGCACCATGTGAGTGCATGTGCCCTTAAAGGCTGGAAGAGCGCTTTGGAACAAGTTACAAGCGGTTGTGAGCTGTCCCATGTATGTGCTGGAAACTGAACTCCAGCCCTCTACAAGAGCAGCAAGAACTCGTCGTCACTGAGCCGTCTCCCCAGCGCCGTGCTGTACTAGAGTATCTCCATAGTTATATCCACATCTTACACTTGGCAGAGAGGAAATCTGAACCTACGCATGCCTGGTTTAAAAACCGTGTCCTCAGCTGGGTGGAGTGGCACACACCTGTAATCCCAGCACCCGGGGAGGCAGAGGGGGACGCATCTCTGTGAGTTTGAGGCCAGCCTGGTCTACAAAGCAAGTCAGGACAGCCACAGCTACACAGAGAAACCCTGTCTCAAACAACCAAACACCAAGCCAAAACAAAAAAAAAAAGAAAAAGTGAAGTTGGTTCTATCTGAAATTGCTTGCCGGCAGGACTTAAGGCGCTTCTGGTTTAGCTTGTTCCCGAGTTCCTGAGTTAGGTAGCTGGGTCTTGGCTAGAGGGGTATTTCTGTAGGCACTTGAAACGTCGGGACGGATGGGAACTGATGATGGCTCACTGTTCTTTTGCAGGAAGGATGCAAACGCGGCGCTGCTCAGTAATTATGAGGTAAGGAGCACCACGGGTTGGTTTAGTCTTCGCTTGTGGAGAGGTTGGATTGATTTTCTTTAGAAAGGACAGCTTCTTTGAAGTTTCCCCTTTAACGCAGGGCAGGTGGCCCCTGGTGCTCTTGGAATGGTCTGAGTTTGGTGAGGCACACATGGCTCTTCAGGGAAGCTGGGGCTCTGGCTCAGTACAGGTACCCTTCTGCAAGTCCCAGAGTGGCCAAGGCAGCCACTGTCCTGGAAGAAGGCTGCTCTAGAGCCGCGTTTCTGTGTAGACGTTGCCTGTGGACATGCTTGGCCTCTTCCTAGTTACCACCCTTCACCTCATTGTCACCTCCAGGTGCCCCCAAGGTGTCCATGCCTCGCTTTGAGAGTAAGGCTTGGCTTGACCCACCATTTGACTAATTTAGTAAGAATGAGCAGGCCTATCATTGGGGGGGGTGGGTGGAAGGAGGTTGGCCAGAGGGGGTGTTAGGATTTTTACCTGCCTTCTACTTTGTCTGCGTCTAGTCTGCTGCCAGCAAAGCAGCCTGATAGGATAGCTCCCAGCGCAGAAGGACCTGCCCATGAACTAACTCACTGTCATCAGTTCCCATGTCCCAGTGAGAACTCAGTCTTGGAGGAGGTCGGGGACGTGTGTGTGTGTGTGTGTGTGTGTGTGTGTGTGTGTGTGTGTGTGTGTAGAATTACCCAGTGTGCTATGTTGCTTACTTAGCCGTAGGAAGGAGTGTTCACTGGTCAAACTCTGGCTTTTAAGAACTTCTTTATCTTGTGTGGCTTTGCTCACCTTTTGGGTCACCTTGTGGTCACTGGGTCTCATGATACTATTTTTTCAAAGGAGGTGGGATTCGGGGGCTCTTGTGGATGGGGGCGTTGCACACGTGTCTAGTAATGATTTATGCACTTTTATTTTATGTATGAGATCCCAGAAACAAGAGTAAAGTCCCACTCGCCTCCCACCCAGCACTAACGTGGTGAGTTTTTCCTCTGTGGGGAAAGTTTACTTCTAAGAACCTGTAGCATTCCCCTTTGATTTTTGTGTCATGCTGGGGACCCAGGGAGTCTGTCTTCTTAGGCAAATGGTTTGCCCCTGAGCTAAATCCTCACCTCTATGTCTTTTTTTTTTTTAGTTTTTCGAGACAGGGTTTCTCTGTGTAGCCTTGGCTGTTCTAGACTCACTTTGTAGACCAGGCTGGCCTCGAACTCACAGCGATCCGCCTGCCTCTGCCTCCTGAGTGCTGAGATTAAAGGCGTGCACCACCACTGCCCCGGCGACTTTAACATTTTTTAAATTACGCTTTATTTATTCTGTGTGGTGTGTGTCCCCATGCACACGGTACTCTGTGTGGCGTGAGTCCCTAGGCACATGCAGATGGAGGACCTGTGGGAGTTGGTTCTCCCCATCCACCATGTTGGTCCAGGGGTCAGACTCAGGCTGCCACGTTTAGTAGCAAGTGCCTTTACTAGTGTGGTCTGTGGTTTTAGGTAGTGTTCCCAGTTATTTTTTGAGGGTCTTATATTTTATTGCGTGTGTGTGTGTGTGTGTGTGTGTGTGTGTGTGTAGTGTAAATGTAGTGTCCATAGAGGCCAGACTGCGTCATTGGATCATCCAGAGCTGGAGTTACAGGTGGTTGTGAGCTGGCCTATGTGAGGGTCTTCTGTAAGAGCAGCAAGTGCTCTTGGCCACTGAGCCATCCCTCTATTTTAAATAAACGGATGGTTTGAGCTGACTTAGCTAGGAGAGCATCTAAAAGATGTAAAGGGACATAATGCTTGCTCTAGACCAGCTGTTGGGAAGTGGGTTTGTGCAAAGAAAGCGGCCTTACCTAACTGTCTTAAAGCCTTGGAAGGCACACACCTCTCGGTGTTACCGACAGGTGTCTTTTCTGCCTCCTCGTAGGTGTACCAGTTACTGACGGATCTCAAAGAGCAGCGGAAGGAGAGCGGGAAGAACAAACACAGCGCCGGGCAGCAGAACTTGAACGCCATCACCTACGAGGTGAGCCCCGCTGCTCAGGGAAATAGGGATGTGGCCACCTGCGAGTTAGTAAGACAGAGTAAAACCATCCTCACTTGTAGACACTAAGTGCACGTTTGGGCTCCCCACCTGAGCCACTGTCAGGTGCTCCCAGTCAGCTGGCTGGGATCCTTGTGCTCTCCCTGGGTGAGAGTCCTGGGCGCGCAGGAAGCTCTTACATTGTGCTAGTGCTGGTCTGCCGTGGCCGATGGGAGGCGCTGTGGATGGCGCCCTCTGGTGTTCTAACCTCAAGCAGGCTTTTGGCCGTGCGGCTTTTAGCACTGTTGCTGGGTAGGCCTCAGTAGGATTCTGCAGCTCTTGGCAGCGGTTGACGACGTAGCTTCCCAGCAGGACTAGGTATTGGGACTCTTCAGCCCTCGATAGTCCCGGTATTACACTTCTGCAGGCCTGGGGTGCCTGACACCCTTGATGACTCTCTGGACTCATCCAGAATGACAGCCTGCAGTTTCTCTTCTTCTTATGTAGCCCAGGAGGAGTTTGAACTCCTGATCCTCCTGCTTCTAATTTCCAGGTGCAGGGACTTAAGGCATGTGCCACCACACTCCTGGCTCCTTCTCTGGTCTTTACAGCCTTGTGTCCCTTGGTCTCAGCCCTTCATTCACCCTCCATGCTCACCCTCCCTCTTGTTTTGTTTGTTTGTTTGTTTTTCCAGGCAGGGTCTCTCTGTGTAGCCTTGGCTGTCCTGGACTCGCTTTGTAGACAGTCTGGCCTCGAACTCACAGCGATCCTCCTGCCTCTGCCTCCCGAGTGCTAGGACTATAGGCATGCGCCACTGCACCTGACTCTCCCCTTTGTTCTTTCTAGTTGCTCTCTTACTGCTATGGCTGCTCCGGGAGGCAGCCGCCATCGCTCTTTTGTTGCTAAGGCTGCCAGCCCGAAGCTCTGTGTCATCTGCAGTTGTCAGAGCAGCTGCCCATGCTACCTTTGCATCTTGGCTGGCCAGTACTCAGCCTGAGCTGCCAGCGGCCCTGCAGGTAGCACCCTTGCTGGTCCTCCGCTCCCGCAGCCTGAGCTGCCAGCGGCCCTGCAGGTAGCGCCCTTGCTGGTCTTCCGCTCCCGCAGCCTGAGCTGCCAGCGGCCCTGCAGGTAGCACCCTTGCTGGTCTTCCGCTCCCGCAGCCTGAGCTGCCAGCGGCCCTGCAGGTAGCACCCTTGCTGGTCCTCCGCTCCCGCAGCCTGAGCTGCCAGCGGCCCTGCAGGTAGCACCCTTGCTGGTCTTCCGCTCCCGCAGCCTGAGCTGCCAGCGGCCCTGCAGGTAGCACCCTTGCTGGTCCTCTGCTCCCGCAGCCTGAGCTGCCAGTGGCCCTGCAGGTAGCACCCTTGCTGGTCCTCTGCTGCCGCTGCTTCACTGTCTGCTGCTTCTTCCTGACGCCAGTGCGGCTTGCTGTACTAGAAATGGGAGAGGAAAATGTCAGATGAGCAAAAAAACAAACACTGCAGGGAAGCATTTTATTGGAGCCGTGGCAACCTCAGGGAAGGCGGGAGCACAGGGGCTGCAGGTGTGTCTCCCAGGGATCTCACCAGGGATCTAAACAGCCTACTTAGTCAGAGAAGGTGTGTATTAGTCAGGGTTATCTAGAGGAATGGAATTAATGGGATGCAAAAAAATTGTAACACACACACTAACATACACACTATACCAGCTTTAAAATAGTGACAATGGTAGAGTCACCCCCGAGAGCCGAGACCTCTCTGTAGTTACTTGGTTCTTGGGACTGAGTTCCTCAGCAGGCAGAGTAGTTCCACAATGGCTGTCTCTCAGCTGTGAGGGAGAAACTGGCCGTTGCTCAGTCCACAAGGCTGAGCTGCTGGTCCCGATGCCATGATGAAAGCTCGGAAACACCGTTTTTGCTATCAGCGTAGGAATCAGCACCAGTCACAGGGCAAATGATCTCAGCAGTAGAGGGAGGCCCTGAGGACAAAGAGAGGCCCCTTCTGCCCTGCCCTTTTGTACCTGTCCACCGCACTGGCAGACTCTCCATATCAATTGAGGTGATCCAGATACGTGTTTAGGTGAGGCTTCCTGCTCAGGTGATCCTAATTTGTGGCAAGTTGACATTAAGACCAACCATAATAAGGGGTGATGGTAGTGACCACAGCAGACCACACATGCAGATGAAGGTTTTTGTTTGCTTTAATCATAGCCTTGCCCCTTTCACACAAGTCACAGCAGACCCCCTGCAATGCCTTCAAGGCAGATGCTCTTCCTGTGGCTTGCATAGAAATGCTTCTTGCAGGGGCATCTAGAGTTCACTGTGATATGGTAGCCAAAAAAGCCAGGACAGATTGCTCAAAACAGTCCTGTCTGTCCAGGAGCCACAGCCGCACCACGATGGCTATGCTGGCATGGCAGCCCAGACTGTTGCACTGACAGATAGGCCAGAGCAGTACGGGAGAGCCCAGCAGCTACCAGGGAGGAGGCGAAACGGTCTCGCCCCACAAAGGATCTTTCCTTATGTGTGGGAACTAGTGCTTATAGTGAGACCAGAAAGAACATTGATACTGACTTTAACAGTGCTTTAGCAGTGCTTAACATCTGCCCAGTGCCCAGGGAGAGGTGGGCTCCCGCCCATCTGTCTCAGACTGAAGCTACTACATTCACAGTGACAGTTTGCTACAAGGAAAGGATTCAGATTAAAATTGGCCAAGAGAATCAAAAAATAGGGGAATACCCAAGTCATAATTTCCACTGTCCTCATGCACAGACTCAGGTCATATTACTTTCCTAAAGCAGTATGTGGTCCTAAACATGGCATGGTGCCAGTGGGGAAGCACACTGGGTCTTGATGTACACTGGTCTTAGTGCCAGCTCACCTTGCTCTAAAACTATACAGGTGGGGCCAGCCACTAGGCTATGCTGATAAGCAATTGCAGTATGACCCAGGGGCCCAGGTATAACATCTCAAGGCCCTGGAGATCACTGCCTACATAGGACAAAGGTCAAAACTGTTCAAGTGCATATACATGCATACACTCACAGAATTAAAAATAAAAGTAAATCTTAAAAAAAAAAAATCCTTGCCGGGCGTGGTGATGCACGCCTTTAATCCCAGCACTCGGGAGGCAGAGGCGGGCGGATCGCTGTGAGTTCGAGGCCAGCCTGGTCTACAAAGTGAGTCCAGGACGGCCAAGGCTAACACAGAGAGACCCTGTCTCGAAAAAACAAAACAACAACAAAAAAATCCTCAAAATTTCTATGTCTTATGTTTACCTTTCTTTTGTGTATTTAATTTTAGACATTAAAATACATATCAAAAACACCATGCAGGAACCAGAGCCCTGCGATTGTCCAAGAGTTCCTCACAGCAATGAAAAGCCACAAGCTGACCAAGTAAGTAAGTTACTCTCAGTTGCTAACAGGTAACACAAACTATGGCGAGAGTGATGTCACACATTGGCCTCATAGTTGCACGCAGCACTGTTTTAAGGTAGGACCCTGGTACTGTGGGAAAGACACCTGAGAACTAGGCATGAGGGCAGTTCAGAAAGCTCTTTCCCGCCTGTCATTACAGCCAAACTAGATTAAAAGTTGGGCTGCGGATTAAAGTATTGTGTTGAGAGTAGCCCTGCATCTTTTCCACGGTGGAGAATTTGCTTGGCGTGGCTAAAGCTCTGGGTTCTAGTACCAGTGTTGCTAAGAGAAAGAAAACGAAAAGGGGGAAGGATTGGAAAAAGGGAGAAAGAGAGAGAGAGAGAAGAAGAAACCTGTAAAATAGGAACCGCCTTGCAAACTGATTCAAAATTGGTTGTAATCTTATGCTTAAAGGGCGCTTCAATAGTCAGAGGATTATTGGCTCTCTTTTCCAATTTTCAGTCCTCAAACTAATTTATCAAGTCTTCCTAGTTCTCTGATTGCTGTGGCAAAAGCTCCCTGCAGTGTTGTACAATGGCCAGTAGAGGGACCCAGCAGCCTTCTTTCTCCATGGCTGCCTTCTGCTTGTGGGCCTGCATGGCTGGTGAAGGGGCTGCTTGCCAAAGAAGACTGGCCGATGCCTTTGAAGACAGGAACTATGTTTAACAGGAGAGCTGCTAACTGTTGTGGTTACAAATAAAGGGATGGCACGAAGCAGATCTGATATGAAGAGATTAATTTGGTGAAGGGAAGAGGAGAGGAAATAGGGCCTGAATGGGCCATGAAGGTGGAGAGAAAGACAGTGGGAGAGCAACTGGGAAGATGGGGGGGGAGACAGAGAATGCCCCAGACACAGGGGGGGGGGGGGGGGGGAAGAAACCTAGGCAGAGGGAGAGCGAGAGCTCGCAGTGACTGGTCAGTCCTTTGTATCTGGTGCACACCTGTTGGTGACGTCAGAGGTTCCAGCTTGCTAAGCAACCTAGAGGCAGGCTAGCAGGGCTAACATGTCCTTTAAGTCTTATATTTGAGCCAGGCAGTGGTGGCACACGCCTTTAATCTCAGCACTTGGAAAGCAGAGGCAGGTGGATCTCTGTGAGTTTGAGGCCAGCCTGGTCTACAAAGTGAGTCCAGATAGCCAAGGCCACACAGAGAAACCTAAACTCAGAAAAAAAAAAAAAAAGTCTTATATTTGATCTTGAAGCCCCTTCTTTCTGTTTTGCTCTGTGGATCCATTGCATGGCTTAGCCAGCTTCACTGCTGCAGTGCTTGAGGGCAGGCCAGGGCTGTGTTTTGTTCAGCTTTGGACTCGTGTAGACCTTTGTGCTCATGTACAAAGTAGCATGGTTGGAACTCAACCCTAGTCACTATGGCGCTGTGTGTTTGTGTTACTTTGGTCTCTACCCAAACCGCTTCTTGAATATTTTAGATTTGCCCTGAGCTCTTTGTTTCTCGGTGCCTAACTAGTAGCCCCTGCCTATCCTGAGGTCGCCTCTGTAAGGCCCACAGCTGTGTAGAGACACTCAGGCTCACAGGCCAGCTCAGTTAGGTCTGTAGTAACTCTGAGCATCTTCCACTTTGAACACACTGCTTCCGGGGATTGACAGCATACTTTGAGATGTGGACCTCAGACTGGCTTTCCCAGTCTCAGCTTTCCCAGCCCTCTTCCCCGACTGCTTTCTGAACATAAAGTCCTGCTTCTTGCCTCCTCAGGGTTCCCACAAGCTTCTACTAGAAGCTGGGGCTTCCCTGGGCCTTCCCTTAGCCTCCCCCTCAGACTACATTTGTAGTGTGCCAACTCTGTCTCGGGGCTGTGATGAGGAGACGCAGCAGAGAGCACTGCGGTGTCGGCTTCAGAACTATTTTGTTCACAAGAGGTGATGGTCAGGTGAAGGAGGTCTCCAGATGAGGTGAGGAAGTACCACCTGCCAGGCAAGCTGTGGAACAGGGGAATGGCTTGTGGCTTTTCTGCATCACGTGAGACCACTTGTCAAAGTGGAGGCCTGTGAAGATAGGCTGCTGAAGAGCAGGGTCCTCAGGGTTCCTGGGGGTGAGCCAGAGACACCCGAATGTATACCAGAACAAACCTGCGAGATGTGTAATCTTACTCTCAAAACTGAACAGTGACTAATCTAAGAAGATAATTTTATCTTTATTTTCTTTAAATGGAATTAAGAAAATACTTTTTCATTTTCCAAATAAAAATTAGTATAACAAATATGGGAGTTCTGTTGTTGGGTTTTTTTGTTTTTTTTGTTGTTGTTTTTTTTGGGGGGGGGTTTGATTTGGTTTGGTTTTGAGTTTTTTATTTTTTTGTAATATTTATTACTATGTATACATTGTTCTGCCTGCATATACACCTGCATGCCAGAAGAGGGCATCAGATCCCATTATAGATGGTTGTGAGCCACCATGTGGTTGCTGGGAATTGAACTCAGGACCTCTAGAAGAGCAGTCAGTGCTCTGAGCCATCTCTCCAGCCCCTCAAATCTGTTTTTAAAACTGCACCTCTGCTGTTGCTCTCTTAGGAAGCATTGTGCCTGCGTACCCTGTAGAATAGTGGCACACATGGACCACTGAGGAGAGCCCTGGTGTCCCCCTCCTCTTCTGATTCTTCCTTTTTGCAGTGCCACGTGGCAGGGATTCTCCAGTTCTGACAGTAACTTGATCAAGACCCAGAGTCCTTCAGGGCAAAAGAGTTTTAAGCCTTTCGTGCTTTTCTTTTGACAGAGCTGAGAAGCTTCAACTGCTGAACCACAGGCCAATGACAGCTGTGGAGATCCAGCTGGTGAGTGGGGGAGGGGCCCTGGACTCAAGGGTTGGTCTGTGGGTCTGAGATGCAGAAATGCTGAGAACAAACAAGCCAGGGCCTGCACACCCACCCGGTGCCATAAGTGAAGGGAGAGGCCGGAGGTCTCACCAATTGGTTCTAGTTAATGTGGACTTGAGAGTGGGAAGCTGGAAATGTAATTCCTTCCATGGGTCTGGCAGCCTTGTGTCCTCTGCTGCACCAGAGCTTTCTGGCCTTGGCTTGCCTGTAGGGCTATAGCCAACCAGATGTTGGATAAAAGCATTAAACTCAGAGTGTCTCCACGCCCACCTTTCCACCTTTGTCTTTCCTTCCTTCCTCTCCTGTCTTCCTGGGCCAGCCTCTAAGCAGAAGCTCTTGTTCTAGCTGATACTCAGTTGTCCACCCTTTCTGTGGCATCTGCCTGCCTCTGCTTATATTCTGTTTTGTTTTGTTTTTTTGTTTTTCGAGACAGGGTTTCTCTGTGTAGCCTTGGCTGTCCTGAACTCACTTTGTAGACCAGGCTGGCCTCGAACTCACAGCGATCCGCCTGCCTCTGCCTCCCAAGTGCTGGGATTAAAGGCGTGCACACCACCACCTGGCCCTCTGCTTATTTTCTCTCTCTACCACATAGCGTTGCTCTCTGTAGACATTTTACAACTCAGCCCTGCAGTCACTCCATCCTTCTCCCTGCTTCTGCACCGCTGGAGATGCGCTCCTCCCAACAGGGTCTCAGTCAGCCCCAGTGCCTCAGCCTCCCAAGTGCTCGTAAATGTCGTCTCATGTTCCTGCATAGAAGTAGCTCATGGGTGCACGCATTTACTCCCAGCACTTGGGAGCCAGAGGCCGGTGGATCCACGTGAGTTTGAGGCCAGTCTGATCTACAAAGCAAGTCCAGGATAGGCTAGCCAAGAAACCCTTGTCTCGAAACACCCCCACCCCCCCCCCCCCCCCCCCCCCACCCCACCCCCCAAAAAAAGAAGAAGTAGCTCACGGAGCCTCAGATGCACAAAGTCCAAATTGCAGTTAGAGAGTCTGGCTTCAGCAGTGGTGGGCAAAGAGAGAGTAGGGTTGTCCAGGGAGCAAGTGAAGACAAAGGCCAGCGAGAGGCTCCTCTCATGTGCTGTGTGGCAGGTCCGCATCAGCAAGCAGGTCCTGCCACCTCCAGGAAAAACTTTGGTTTTGGGAATTAGTAACAGTTTCCAGAGTTTGTCTTAGAAATATTTAGCTTCTAGCCAAATGCTTTTAATCCCAGCACTCTGTAGGCAGAGGCAGGTGAATCTCTGAGTTCGAGGCCACCCTGGTCTACAGAGTGAATTCCAGGACAGCTAAGGCTACACAGAGGAGCTTTGTTTTGGAAAAAAAAAAAGAAAGAAAGAAAGAAAGAGAGAGAGAAAATATTTAGCCCTTAAGCGAGGGTTGGTGGTGCATGCCTGTCATCCCCCTGTTGTGGAGGCAGAGGCTAGTGGGTGGTAATTTGAGGTCAGCCCAGGTCACATAATATGCTACTATCTTGAAAACTATACGTAATAAACAAAAATTAAAGAAGTAGTCAGCTCTTTGTAAAATTTACAAAAGTATGGAAGACAATGGCCAAAGTACCTCTATGATCTTCAAGAATTTCTTCTTTAAAACATTTGAAAGGTTATAAAGAAGTTAATTTTATACTGAAACCTTCATTGTCTTCCTAAAGTTGTTTCTCTTCTTCCAAATGTACACAAGATTAAATTATAAAAATTCCTTCCATCCTGGGGAGCTTCCTGGGGGATTTGGCCTTTATGCTAAACAGAGGTCCCGGCTGTGTGTCCTCATTGTTCCAGCCCTCAGACAGATTCCGCTTACAGGAGAGAGAGATCAAGAAACCGCTCAGCGTCCCTTGGGTTAAGGATCACATGCTGGGTTTCCTCCAACTTTAATCAGCACCATATGCTATTCCTGGCTGAGTGACAGATGGAGAGGAGAGATGAGGGGATTAGCACTGCCCCATCCTGAGCCTGAGGAAAGCTCTGGGGTTGCTTAGTGAGAGAGCTGACCATGTCCGAGGGGCCTCGCCAGTGTCACCGGCAGGAGGACAGAGATTCTCACCTTCTCATTCCAGAGGACCAGTGAGCAGCTGGCAGGGTCTGATTAGGGACCTTGACATTGTTCCTCTTTTAAGTAAGGTGTGTCCCAGAGACAGAGAGGAGAGGGGGTTTTTCTAGGGGAGTAGGTCATATGGTAATGGGAGCACAGAGGCCCCGCCGCCCCCGAAAGCCCAAGATACTACAAGATTGGCTCGGTCCAAGTGTGAAATCCTCAAACTCAAGGAAGCTGACGGCTTACAGCCTGAGGCCCGCCACAGGGCCTGAGCCCAGGGGCAGGCATGTTTCTGACCCCCTGAAGGCCAGAGAGCCTGAGCGGGAGTGTCCCAGGGCCAGAGGGAAAGCTCCCGCTCCAGGGAAGACAGCTGTAAGAATGGTGCTCCCCTGCACCGAGAGTAGACATTCTACCCCAGGTCCCTTAGCTCACACACAGGCTTCCAGAGACACCTCACAGATGCACCCCACACCTTACTGGCTAGCCAGGATGCTCTAGTGCACCTCACATTGACTCCTAAAACCACCCATCGCACCTGCTGAGACAATCGGTCGGATCCCCAAGTGCTTCTCTTGCCTCAGACTCTTGTCTCCCTTCTAGACAGAAGTTTTTCCTGCCCTGTGTCTCCCCAGACTCAGAAAGTGGCTGCACCGCCAGGGTTCGTTAGAATTCAGTTGCGAGCAAGGAGCGCCTCAGCTGGTGTTTGCTGTGGTCTTTTGGTGGCTGTCCACTGACTGACGGGCTCTGTGAAGAAGTGGGCCTGCCGGTGACTCCAGCTTGCTCTGCTGTGGCCCATTTGGAGCAGTCTAGGAGCCCTCCAAAGGTGGCTCAGTGGACCCCATGAACTCAGGCCACTTTCCTGCCCAGCACTGCTACCTGCGCCCAGAAAGTTCCATGGCTACACAGCCCCCCAGCCCCCATTGGTGCTCACTGTAGGACTTTAATTTAGTCCGAGGAAGCTGATGTTTCAGCGGCTACATGGCTGCTGGACCAAATAGCCGGAAGTCATCGCTGTTGCTACAGCTGAGCTCTCCTTATCCAAGAATTCTGTGTTTAGCCTTGGCCGTTATTCCCAGGGCAGCTCATTTAAGGGCCAAGTTTCAAATCAGAATTCATTTCTATTTCATATATGCTATAACAGATGGACTGAAAGTAATTGTATACAGTATTTCAGGTAAACCCCTGCTTTTTTTTTTTTTTTCTTTTAAACTGCAACCTGTCAAATGATGGCAGAAATACACTTTTCCACCTGGGTGGAGAGCAGTTTTGGTCAAGTGTTACCTAAGGAGATGTCATTAGTGCTCAGAGAGGTTCTGAGTCTTAGCGGTGGGAGAGTTCGCTCAGTGGGTAAAGCTCTTGCTCCACAAGCTGGACCAGAGTGCAAATCCTCCAGACCCGCATAAAGATAGTGTAAGCGTCTGCAGTCCCGGAGCCCCTCCAGGGAGACGCTGGCAGAGAGAGTCCCTGAAAGAGGCCAACTCTTCCTGGCGTACATATGCAGTGCGACCAACAAAAAGAGCCTGGCTCAAGCTGGGCGGAAGATGAGGACCCTACCCAAGGATGTCTTCTAATTCTCTCTCTCTCTCTCACACACACACACACACACACACACACTTGAACATGCACGTGTACATACACACAAAGATTTGAAACTTTGAAAATTAAAGAGAAAGCTTTAAAATGTTTTTAGTTTTAAAGCCTCTGATTTCTGATTAGAGCTGCTTGGCCTTTGTTAGCTTTGGGGTCATGTGAGGAAGGCTGTGTGCTTGGGCTGGCAGCTTACAGTGGGGAGAGGCCTCTTCTGGAGTGCTTGGCAGCCTCCAGGGATTAAGAGAGCTTTGTCTCTGCAGAGACCCGTCTTTCACTAAGGGCAGTCGCTATTGCTGGCTCTTGTCTGCAAAGGAAGGCCTCAGAGGGCTCCATCCTGCGGCTGGACAGCATCGGTGTTCCAGAAGGAGTTGGTGTGGAGCTTGAAGGCCTGGCGCCTGCTCACTGCGGGGCAGGTGGAGCATCTTTCAGAGTGCGGTGTCTCATCACTCATCTCTCTTTGTCTTGGCTTTAGGTTTTAGGGCTCTGGACTTCACTAGCCCCAAGTGCCCAGTCAGTGTGGTTCCATGCGCTCCTGTATGGGGGAGCACTTCAGAGATGCTTCGGCCAGGCTGCTAATTGACCGCATTTGCCGGTTATTCATCAGTGTGCAGTCCCCCTTAGGACTAAATCATCAAAGCCGATATTTCCCTCCAAATCCCTTTCCTCTTAACATGATGCCTGCATTTATTTATTTATTTATTTATTTTGAAGTAAGGTCTCATGTAGCCTCGGTTGGCCTCAAACTTAATATGTAGTAGACGCTGGGCTGAACCCCCCAAGTACTGGGATTATAGGCACGTTATCAACATGCCTGTCTAAAAGTACATTTTTGTTTGTTTTTGTTTTCGAGACAGGGTCTCTCTGTGTAGCCTTGGCTGTCCTAGACTCGCTTTGTAGACCAGGCTGGCCTCAAATTTCCAGCGATCCACCTGCCTCTGCCTCCCGAGTGCTGGGATTAAAGAAAGGTGTGTGCTACCACGCCCAGCTACTAAAAGTGCATTTTTAAATAATTGTTTGTTTTTCATTTTTTTATTATTTTAAAACATTTAGTAAAGTATATTTTGATCATATTCTTTCTCCCTTGACTCCTCCCAGGACCTTCCTCACTTCTCTATTCACCCAACTTCATCGTCCCCTCACCTCCCCCTCTCTTTCTGAGAAAAACACACACACACACACACACACACACACACACACACACACACACACACACACAAAACCCCACAAAAAATCAAAACAAACAAACAAAAATCTCAATAAGACAAAAATTGCCAAACTAAAACAAAAATTTGCATAAAAAAGCATGGAGTCTGCCCTGGAGAGTGATTGTATGTCTAGTGTCACTCCATTAAAGAAAAGTGATTTTTCCCTTGCCCAGCAGGTTTCAGTTGTGTAGCCTCTCGGTTAGGGGTTGAACGTCGTGTCGTGGCCCCCTTCTCTTCTCTGTGATGGATTAAACCTGTGCCCGTCTTGTATGTGCTGTCCCGGTCTCTGCAAATATCATCTTGTATTGTCTTTTTTTTTTTTTAAATCTCTATGTTAGATTTGGCTATACTGAACTCGCTTTGTAGACTAGGTTGGCCTCGAACTCACAGCAATCCACCTGCCTTTGCCTTCAGAGTGCTAGGATTAAAAGGCGTCCCCACCATGCCCGGCAATCTTGTAGTGTCTTGAAGACTCTTTCTTTGGTATCCTCCATGCCCTCTGGCTCTTGGAATCCTTCCATAGATCCCTGAGCCTTGATGGGAGGGTTTGATAGTGTCATCTCATTTAGAGCTGAGTGCTCCAGGATCTCTGTCTGCGCACTGTCCAGTTGTGGGTTTCTGTTAGTTCCCATCTACCGCAAGAAGCAGCTTCTCTGATGAGGGCTGAGTGACGTAATAGTCTATGAGTATAGCAGGGTGTCATTAGTTTTTCCAGACAGGGTTTCTATGTGAATTAGCCCTAGCTATCTAGGAACTCTCTTTGTAGACTAGGCCGGCCTTGAACTCACAAAGATCCACTTGCCTCTGCCTCTTCAGTGCTAGGATTAGAGGTGTGTATTTCACACCTGGCAATTGTGGCTTTTTTCAAGACAAGGTTTCTCTGTGTAGCCTTGGCTGTCTTAGACTAGCTTTGTAGACCAGGCTGGCCTAGAACTCACAGAGATCCACCTGCCTCTGCCTCCTGAGCGCTGAGATTAAAGGCGTGCACTACCATGCTTCACCTTTTATCTATTTTTTTTTAAGATTGATTTATCTATTATATATATAGTGTTCTGCCTGCATGTACACCTGCATACAAGAAGAGGAAACCAGATCTCATTACAGATGGCTGTGAGCCACCATGTGGTTGCTGGGAACTGAACTCAGAACCTCCGGAAGAGCAGACAGTGCTCTTAACCACTGAGCCATCCCTCCAGCCCCCCTTTTATCTTTTTATAACACTATTCTATTCTTCCTTTCTTAGAGGATTCCTGCCTTGCCCTTGGATACTAGCTACTTAAACTCTGTGGGCATTTTAAGTGAAACACACGTATTAAAGCTTTAAAGCTAACATGCACATGTAAGAGAAAACATCCGTGTTTGTCTTTCTGGGTCTGGACTAGGATGATTGGTTCTAGCTGCTCCATTTCTTTGTAGATTTCATTTTTCTTAACAGCTGGACAGTATTCCATTGCATAGGTATACCCCATTTTCATTATCTATTCATCAACTGATGGACATCTAGGCTGTTTCTAGTTTCTGTCTATCATGAACAGAGCAACAGTGAACACAGATGAGCAAGTACGTCTGTGGTAAGATGTAGAGTCCAGGAGTGGTATAGCTCAGTCTTGAGGTAAATCGGTTTTCAGCTTTTTGAGGAAGTCCACACTGACTTCATAGTGCTGTACCACTTTGCACTCCCATCAGTAATGGAAATGGGCTCCTCTTTCCCTGCATCCTCGCCAGCATCTGCTGTCATTTGTTTTATTGATCTTGGGCATTCTGACTGAGGTAAGGTGACATCTCAAAGCAGCCTTAATTTGCATTTCCCTGATGGCTGAGGATGGTGAACATTTCTTTAGTAAGTGTTTCTCAGGCATTTGTCTTTTATCTTTTGAACTCTGTTTAGTTCTATACCCATATTTCAAACATTGGGTTGTTTTCTTGGTGTTCAGTGTTTTTTTAGTGCTTTGCCTGTTCTTGGTACTAATTCCTCATCATATGTATAATTATTAATAATATTTTTCTATTCTGCTGGCAGCTGCTTTGCTTAAATCATGGTGTTCTTTACTGATTTTTAGCTTCGTGAGGAAACATTTGGTAGTTGTTGGTCTTAATGCCTTTGGTATCAGTATCCTGTTCAGAGAGTTCTGTCCTGTGCCAATGAGCTGAAGCCCATTCCCTGCTGTGCCATCGGTCAGGTTCAGGGTGTCTGGTCTTATGTTGACGTTTTTAGCTGATCCCACTTGGGGGTGAGGTGGGAGGTATTGAGCTGTTTTCATTCTTCTGTATGCAACTGTCCGGTTTGACCAGCACCATTGTTGAAACCACTCCCTTTTCTCTGGTGTATAGGTTTTGCTTCTTTATCAAAATTCAGGTGTCTGTTGGTCTGTGGATTTGTGTCTGGGTCTTTAATTCTGTTTTATTGGTGAACATGCCTGTTTTTATGTATGTCAATACCATGCTGTTTATATTATAACTGCAATACAACTTGAAATCTAGGATGTCTTACCTTATTTTGGTGAGTCTGCCCTTATATGGAACTTGGTCTTTTCCCCTTGCAGCTTTTAATATACTTTCTTTGTTCTGTATTTTTTTTGTACTTGGATAGCATAGCCATCTCTTTCTTTAGATTGGGAAAATTTTCTTCTATAATTTTGTTAAAAATTATTTCTGGGCAGGGTGTGGTATACGCATTTAATCCTAGCACTCTGGAAGTAGAGGCAGGTGGATTACTGTGAGTTTGAGGCCATCTTGGTCTACAAAGCAAGTCCACTATAGCCTGGGTTACACAGAGAAACCCTGTCTTGAAAAACAAAACAGCAAGAATAACAACAATTACTATTATTTTCTGAACCTTTAACCTGGGTTTCTTCTCCTGCCTCTATGCCTATTATTTATAGATTTTGTATCTTCATAATGACCCAGGTTTTGTTTCTGTTTTTTGTTTGTTTTTTTGAGACAGGGTTTCTCTGTGTTAGCCTTGGCCATACTGGACTCACTTTGTAGACCAGGCTGACCTCGAACTGACAGCGATCCGCCTGCCTCTGCCTCCTGAGTGCTGGGATTAAAGGCGTGCACCACCACGCCCGGCTGCTTTTCTTTCTTTTTCTTTTCTTTTTTTTCTTAAAGATTTATTTATTAGTATGTATACAGTACATAATAATACTGCCTGTACATATACCTGCAGGTCAGAAGAGGGCATCAGATCTCATTATAGATGGTTGTGAGCCACCATGTGGTTGCTGGGAATTGAACTCAGGACCTCTAGAAGAGCAGTCAGTGCTGTTAACCTCTGAGACATCTCTCCAGCCCCAGCTTGGCTTTTCTTTAGTGATCTATTTCTTTATTAAATTCTACTTTCACATCTCAAATTGTTTTCATATTTATTTATACTCTGTTTTTTGTTCATTTTTTTAGACAGGGCTTCTTTGTGTATCCTTGGCTGTCCTAGACTCGCTTTGTAGACCAGGCTGGCCTCAAACTCACAGAGATCCACCTGCCTCTGCCTCCTGAGTGCTGGGATTAAAAACTATTTATACCCCCTTTAAGTCCCTCGAACATATTCATAGTTGTTGCTTTGATGTCCTTGTCTTGTGCTTCATCTAAGTTGCTTTCCCAGGGCCTATTGCAGTAGGGTTGCTGGCGTCTGGAGGGAGCGTATTGTCTTGGTTGTTTGTGTTTGTGTTTGTGTTTGCCCTGGGATCTAAGTATGTGGAGTCATGGCACTGGTGATAGTTCTTGGTGTAGGTATTTGGTGTGTCTTCTGTTCTTAGTTATTGTTGCCCCAGTCTTGGGCCCAGCCAAAGGTGACAGCTGTGGGGTCTCTGGTAGATAGCGTGTGTGTGGGAGTCCTGAAGGAGTGGAGGTGTGCTAGGAGGAGTGGAGGTGTGCTAGGAGGAGTGGAGGTGTGCTAGGAGGAGTGCAGGTGTGCTAGGAGGAGTGGAGGTGTGCTAGGAGGAGTGCAGGTGTGCTAGGAGGAGTGGAGGTGTGCTAGGAGGAGTGGAGGTGTGCTAGGAGGAGTGGAGGTGTGCTAGGAGGAGTGGAGGTGTGCTAGGAGGAGTGGAGGTGTGCTAGGAGGAGTGGAGGTGTGCTAGGAGTGGAGGTGTGCTAGGAGGAGTGGAGGTGTGCTAGGAGTGGAGGTGTGCTAGGAGGAGTGGAGGTGTGCTAGGAGGAGTGGAGGTGTGCTAGGACGAGTGGAGGTGTGCTAGGAGGAGTGGAGGTGTGCTAGGAGGAGTGGAGGTGTGCTAGGAGGAGTGCAGGTGTGCTAGGAGGAGTGGAGGTGTGCTAGGAGAGTGCAGGTGTGCTAGGAGGAGTGGAGTGTGCTAGGAGGAGGGGAGGTGTGCTAGGAGGAGTGGAGGTGTGCTAGGAGGAGTGGAGGTGTGCTAGGAGGAGTGGAGGTGTGCTAGGACGAGTGGAGGTGTGCTAGGAGGAGTGGAGGTGTGCTAGGAGGAGTGGAAGGTGTGCTAGGAGGAGTTGAGGTGTGCTAGGAGGAGTGGAGGTGTGCTAGGAGGAGTGGAGGTGTGCTAGGACGAGTGGAGGTGTGCTAGGAGGAGTGGAGGTGTGCTAGGAGTGGAGGTGTGCTAGGAGGAGTGGAGGTGTGCTAGGAGGAGTGGAGGTGTGCTAGGACGAGTGGAGGTGTGCTAGGAGGAGTGGAGGTGTGGTAGGAGTGGAGGTGTGCTAGGAGGAGTGGAGGTGTGCTAGGGAGGAGGGGAGGTGTGCTAGGAGGAGTGGAGGTGTGCTAGGAGTGGAGGTGTGCTAGGAGTGGAGGTGTGCTAGGAGTGGGAGGAGTGGAGGGTGTGGCTAGGAGTGGAGGTGTGCTAGGAGGAGTGGAAGGTGTGCTAGGAGGAGTGGAGGTGTGCTAGGACGAGTGGAGGTGTGCTAGGAGGAGTGGAGGTGTGCTAGGAGGAGTGGAGGTGTGCTAGGACGAGTGGAGGTGTGCTAGGACGAGTGGAGGTGTGCTAGGAGGAGTGGAGGTGTGCTAGGAGGAGTGGAGGTGTGCTAGGAGGAGTGCAGGTGTGCTAGGAGGAGTGAGGTGTGCTAGGAGGAGTGGCAGGTGTGCTAGGAGGAGTGGAGGTGGTGCTAGGAGGTGGAGGTGTGCTAGGACGAGTGGAGGTGTGCTAGGAGGAGTGGAGGTGTGCCTTAGGAGGGAGTGGATGTGTGCTAGGACGAGTGGAGGTGTGCTAGGACGAGTGGAGGTGTGCTAGGAGGAGTGGAGGTGTGCTAGGAGTGGAGGTGTGCTAGGAGGAGTGGAGGTGTGCTAGGAGGAGTGGAGGTGTGCTAGGAGGAGTGGAGGTGTGCTAGGAGGAGTGGAGGTGTGCTAGGAGGAGTGCAGGTGTGCTAGGAGGAGTGGAGGTGTGCTAGGAGGAGTGCAGGTGTGCTAGGAGGAGTGGAGGTGTGCTAGGAGGAGTGGAGGTGTGCTAGGAGGAGTGGAGGTGTGCTAGGAGGAGTGGAGGTGTGCTAGGAGGAGTGGAGGTGTGCTAGGAGGAGTGGAGGTGTGCTAGGACGAGTGGAGGTGTGCTAGGAGGAGTGGAGGTGTGCTAGGACGAGTGGAGGTGTGCTAGGAGGAGTGGAGGTGTGCTAGGAGTGGAGGTGTGCTAGGAGGAGTGGAGGTGTGCTAGGACGAGTGGAGGTGTGCTAGGAGGAGTGGAGGTGTGCTAGGACGAGTGGAGGTGTGCTAGGAGGAGTGGAGGTGTGCTAGGAGGAGTGGAGGTGTGCTAGGAGGAGTGCAGGTGTGCTAGGAGGAGTGGAGGTGTGCTAGGAGTGGAGGTGTGCTAGGACGAGTGGAGGTGTGCTAGAGGAGTGGAGGTGTAGGAGAGGGGAGGTGTGCTAGGAGGAGTGGAGGTGTGCTAGGAGGAGTGAGGTGTGCTAGGAGGAGTGGAGGTGTGCTAGGAGGAGTGGAGGTGTGCTAGGAGGAGTGAGGTTGCTAGGAGGAGTGGAGGTGTGCTAGGAGGAGTGCAGGTGTGCTAGGAGGAGTGGAGGTGTGCTAGGGATGGAGGTGTGCTAGGAGGAGTGGAGGTGTGCTAGGAGGAGTGGAGGTGTGCTAGGAGGAGTGGAGGTGTGCTAGGGAGGGGAGGTTGTGCTAGGAGTGGAGGTGTGCTAGGAGGAGTGGAGGTGTTGCTAGGAGGAGTGGAGGTGTGCTAGGAGGAGTGCAGGTGTGCTAGGAGGAGTGGAGGTGTGCTAGGAGGAGTGCAGGTGTGCTAGGAGAGTGGAGGTGTGCTAGGAGGAGTGGGAGGTGTGCTAGGAGTGGAGGTGTGCTAGGGGAGTGGAGGTGTGCTAGGAGGAGTGGAGGTGTGCTAGGAGGAGTGGAGGTGTGCTAGGAGGAGTGGAGGTGTGCTAGGAGGAGTGGAGGTGTGCTAGGAGGAGTGGAGGTGTGCTAGGAGGAGTGGAGGTGTGCTAGGAGGAGTGGAGGTGTGCTAGGAGTGGAGGTGTGCTAGGAGGAGTGGAGGTGTGCTAGGAGTGGAGGTGTGCTAGGAGTGGAGGTGTGCTAGGAGTGGAGGTGTGCTAGGAGGAGTGGAGGTGTGCTAGGAGGAGTGGAGGTGTGCTAGGAGGAGTGGAGGTGTGCTAGGAGGAGTGGAGGTGTGCTAGGAGGAGTGGAGGTGTGCTAGGAGGAGTGGAGGTGTGCTAGGAGGAGTGGAGGTGTGCTAGGAGGAGTGGAGGTGTGCTAGGAGGAAAAGTCCCCTTGGGACTTCACCTCAGGGTGCTGATTCAGCGTCACCCTGGTTCTTCCCTGCTGCCCCTTTCAGCAATCCTTTTAGAAATTCTTGGTCAGTAAAGACGTTTTATTTGAGCTGGGTGTGGTGGTGCATAGGAGTGCCTCCTAGCACTTGGAAGGCAGAAGCAGGCAGATTAATGTGAGTTTGAGGCCAGCCTGGTCTACAAAGCAAGTCCAGGATAGCCAGGGCTACACAGACAAACCCTGTCTCAAAAAACCAAAAAATAAAATAAAATAAAATTTAAAAAGAAGAAGAAATTGTATTTGGGCTAAAGAGTGTAGTTCAGTTGCTAGAGTGCTGCCGGAGCAAATGCAAGTTCTTGAGGTCCTTTCCTGGCACTGCACAAACCCAGCCTGGTGGTTTGCACCTCATAATCTCAGCACTTGGGGATGGCAGCAGCAAAATCAAAAATTCAAGGATATCCTTGACTACATGGTAAATTGAGATCAGCCTGGGCTACTTGAGACCTTGTCTAAATTAAAAAAAAAAACAAAAAAGAAGAAGAAGAATCTTGAGGAAACGGTTTGCTCAGGACGCCGCTTACCTAAAACACCCAAAAGCATTCTCTGGCTATAGAAACCGCTAGGCTAAGTGGAAGGTGTTATGTGTACCTGCGGTGCGCTCCTGACCATGGCTTGTGATGTCTTGAAATCAAGCACACTGTGTCTGTGGGAGGAGGTGTCAGGCTGGCGCTCTCTTGAGGATCGTAACCTAGGCTTGCTTTACTTCCCTTACGTATGTCAGGGTTCTTTCTGAAACACTTTTCTCTATCAGTTACCGGATTTTAGACTGCTGTGAGGAAACCTACACCTGGCAATGAATGGTGTTTGTCACATGCTTGTGCCTCTATGGCAGCCCAGTCCTTGAATACCTGCATTCTGCTTTTAGAGATGTATTTTTATGAGGAGGGAGAGGAAAGAGCACTTGCTGCTCTTTCAGAGAACCCAGGTTCAGTTCCCAGCACTCACGTGGCTCACAACCATCTTTAACTCCAGTTTTCAGGGATCTGATGTGCTCTTCTGGCCTTAGCAGGCACCAGACACACATGTGTGTAAACATAAAAAATAAACTTACCATCTTATTTAGTATTTTTCACACACAGACGTGTGTGTACCTGTGTCTTGTGTGGATGCCTGTGGTAGTGTGCATGAGGGCGCCTGCAGAGGCCAGAGGAGGGCGTTGGATTCCTTGGTGCTGGAGGTGCAGGTGGTTATGCGCTGCCCTGTAGGTGCTGGGAACTGAACTCAGGTCCTGCACAACAGCAGCAAGTGCTCTTCACCACTGAGCCATCATCTCTTCAGCTTCTCTTTGCCTACTCACTTGTCACACTCCTGTTCTGCATCATTTGGAGACAAGTGGGGCCACTTCCTCTTGCTTTAACAAAATATCTGAGATAGTCAGCTTACAATAAAGAAAAGTTAGCCAGGCATGATGGCGCACTCCTTTAATCCCAGCACTTAGGAGGCAGAGGCAGGCAGATCTCTGTGAGTTCGAGGCCAGCCTGGTCTACAAAGTAGGTTCCAGGACAGCCAGAGCTACACAGAGAAACCCTGTCTCAAAAAAGCAGGAGAAAAAAAAAAAAGAAAGAAAGAAAGAAAAGAAAAAAACAAAAAAGCAATGAAGAAAGGTTTATTTTGCCTTGTGGTTTCAGATTCAATCCAAGTACCTGTGGCCCTGTTGCTGGAGGCCTGTGGCCCTGTTGCTGGAGGCCTGTGGCAGCAGTCGTGCCTCAGACTGCTCCCCTTGAGGAAGCGAGAAGCAAAGAGAAGATGGCCAGGGTCCCAGCGCCCCCAACATCCTCACCTCCTCCCTCTAAGCCCCATTTACTCATGGTGCTCCTGTCTCCCAGTAGTGACGGAGGCCGAGACCAAACCTTCCATACGCAGCATCTGAGGGACGTTTAGGAAGCAAACCACAGTGCGTCAAGTGTTAGCTGGGAGGCTGCCCACCTGGGAGTGCCAGGCCCAGTGCAGCTCTGCTTCTTTAGGGATGGTAGTGAGTGGAAAGAGATCATGCGTGTGAAGTTCCAAGTGTGGCTGCACGCACATAGGAGGCTCTGCAGAGGTCTGGTGAGGTGCCGAGAGCTAGTGAAAGATAGAAACCATGTGGAACGGGGCAGCAGTGCCCATGAGTGGGCGGTACTACTCACATGACTGAGTAGCGATGCCACCCATGTGGCAGACATGCTTGTTGTGAAGTCCAAAGTTTATCTAGCTTTCCGCCTCAAAGGTACTTTTTTTGCACATCCAGCATATCCATGCATGGATGCGAGTGGGAACAGCATAGGTAGGACTGCCCTTTACTTAAAGAAAATCAGGCTGGGTGTGGTGGTGGCACTCAGGAGGCAGGGAGATTTCTGTGTGTTGGAGGCCAGCCTGGTCTACATAGTGAGTTCCAAGACAGCCAAGGGCTGCTTCGTTTGCAAAAAAAGAAAGAGTGGGTGAGGAGAAAGACAGATGGACAGACAATCAGCTTCACTGTCCCATTTTGTGTGCTTGCTTCTGCTCAGTCTGGAATTTAAGCTGGCTTCATCCTGCTCTGGATCCTCATGAAGACCTGGCTGCCTCAGGGCCAGGTGCTGGGCTGCACTATGCACTGCATGGCTGGGGTGGGCCGTGTGGGAGGCTGACTTCTGACCCTTGACAGGCTTCCCTTCTGCTGTAGATGGTAGAAGAGAGTGAAGAGCGGCTCACGGAGGAGCAGATCGAAGCGCTCCTGCATACCGTCACCAGCATTCTGCCTGCAGGGCCAGAGGACGAACAGAACAGAAGCACCAGCAACGATGTGGCGATGGAAGAGGAGGACCCAGCATAGATACTCACAGCTGCCAGGCTGTTCGTGAGGTTCAAAGCCCCAGCAGCCACTTCCTGGATGTTCAGAGGACTGTCTATTTGGTCTTACCCCCTCTCAGGGTTGGCTGGGAAAATCACAAAACTAACATGAAAAGAAATCTTTGTGCCTTGGGGTCAAGAAACATGGGGTCAGAGAAAGGCAGAGAGCTCAAGAAGGGGGGCGTGGCTACGCAGCTCTCTGGGGTAGACACACTTCTGTGGCCTCTGCCACACTTAGACACAGAGGAAAGCTGTTCAGGAGCTTTGGCTGTGCTGTAGGCAGTGGCAGGTGCTGCTGGGTAGAGTGGAGCTGTGGGGATGGACTCAGGTGGTTGAAAGCGCCCAGAGCTACACACAGCTGCTCCGGGGGAGATGACCTGGAGCTCACTTAGCCCACTGTAGAGGGATGTCCACGCACGCACGCACGTGTTCATTTTCTGTGACTAACACATGACTATAGTCTGAGTCAAGGAAAAGAGGTTTCTTTTGCCTCGTGGTTCTGGTCCAGGGTCAAAGGGCTTCTGGATATGGGCGGGCCTCTGGGTATGGGCGGGCCTCTGGGTATGGGCGGGCCTCTGGGTATGGGCGGGCCTCTGGGTATGGGCGGGCCTCTGGGCATGGGCGGGCCTCTGGGCATGGGCGGGCCTCTGGGTATGGGCGGGCCTCTGGGTATGGGCGGGCCTCTGGGTGTTGGAGTGCCAGGCAGCACAGGATGTTACATGATGAAGATGAGAGCGTTTGTTTATTTGTTTGCGGAGTCTCTTGTAGCCCATATTGACCTTGAACTCATTATGTAGCCCACTCTACCATCAGACTTGATGATTCTTCTGCCTCAGCCTCCTTAGTGCTGGGATTAAAAGTGCCCACTTGAGAGGCAGAGGCCAGCCTGGTCCACAGAGTAAGTTCCAGGCCAGCCAGAGCTACACAGTGAAACCTTGACTCATAAAAACAAAAAGTAAAAAAACTAGTGTGTATCACCATACCTGTTAAGTGTGTGTGTGTGTGTGTGTGTGTGTGTGTGTGTGTGTGTGTGTTGGGGGAAGAAGAGCAGCTTAGTTCCTTTTGGATTTTTTTTGAGACCTCTTTTAAAACGCCTTTTGTTGGGGCTAGAGAGATGGCTGCTCTTCCAGGGGTCCTAAGTTCAATTCCCAGCACCCACATGGTGGCTCACAACCATCTGTAATGAGATCTGGTGCCCTCTTCTGGCCTGCAGGGGTACACGCAGGCCGAGCACTGTATACATAAATAAATCTTTAAAAAATAAAATGGAAAAAGCCCTTTGTTGTGAGTGTGCATGTGAATGCAGGGTGCCAGGTGCAGCCTCTGGGGCTGGCGCACAGTGCTTGTGAGCCGCCCGGAGGGCTGGGAGTGAACGTGGGTGCTTGTGCAAAAGCAGCGTGTGCCCTGAGCTGCGGAGGCGCCTGTCTAAGCCAAGACGGGCTCTCACTTAGTTGCCCAGCTCTGACTGGAGGCGTTCTCCTGCTTCAGCCTCCTGAGTGCTGGGAGTACATGTCTGCCACCACACCAGGCTGACTGCCAACCTTTGAGTACCAATCAGTTTTAGGTTGTAACTCATCCTTAATTAAAGAAATTTATTATCATGTATGTGTGTGTTCATGTACATGTGTGCCCACAGCTGTTTGCATGCCACGGGCATATGTTAAGGTCAGAGGACAACTTTTGGTCTAAGATCCAGGGATCAAACCGAGACCATCAGACTTATGTAGCAAATGCTTTTTTTTTTTTTCTTTTTTTTTTTAAAGCAAATGCTTTTTACTGACTGTATTAGTTACTTTTTTCTATTATTGCCGATGGCAATTTAAGGGAGAGTTTATTTTGGCTAATGGTTCCAGAGGGTTAAGAGACCATGAAGGCAGAGTACAGGCATGGAAGCACTAACAGGACGCACCACAGCGTAAAGCAGAGATGGCATGGCATCTCTAACTCTGAAAGCCCGTTTCCTCTCAGGCCACACCCCCTAAGCCTCCCCAAACAGTATCACCAGCTGGGCCCAGGTGTTCTGACATCTGAGCCTATATGGCAGTTGCTCATTCAAACCACTCTCTGAGCCAGGCGGTGGTCACTTACACCTTTGATCCCAGCACTTGGGAGGCAGCAGCAGGTGGATCTCCATGAGTTTGAGGCCAGCCTGGTCTACAAAAAGAGTTCCAGGACAGCCAGAGCTGTTACACAGAGAAACCCTGTCTTGAAAAACCAAAAAACAAACAAACAAAAAAACCAAGCTACCCTCTGAGCCAGGTTACAGTCCAATGGTGATTTATCTTCTTGTTTGTTTTGTTTTATTTTTTGAGTTGAGACAGGGTGTCACTGTTGCTCTGGCTGGCCTTGAATTCAAAGATCCACCGCCCTCTCTGCCTCTCCAGTGCTAGGATTAAAGGAACACACCCCCTCCCTACACCCTGCTGTGGATTCATCTTGATTGAATAAAGTCAGAGAGATTAGACAGCACACCCCTGGCGGGTCTGTGAGTTGGTTCCTTGGTGGGTAAGAACGCACATGGGTAGCTGGGCATGACCAGAATTCCTAGCTGGTTGGAGGAACGAGGTCACAAGGAACCTGTCTTGGTGGCTGTTTGGCCTGTCCTCTTGCCGTCCTTTCTCCTCTTGGTTTCCCATTTGCTGCCTGGGCTCTCCCCACCATGATGTTGTGCCCACAAAGTCTCTGGTATGGAGGCGCAGCTCACGTGCATTGTCCCTGAGTCACAGAGACACTGGAGCTGATGGGGTGGGGGGGGCATGGAGGGACAGTGGCTTGAGGACTCAAAGGCAGCAAGCAGTAGAAAAGGGCCACGTGCCCCAGGACAGACCCCACAGGCCTGACTGTCAGGCCTGCTATCAAGTCTCCTTCTCTCTTTACTTTTTTTTGTTTTGTTTTGAGACAGAGTCTCTCTGTGTTAGCCTTGGCTGTCCTGGACTCGCTTTGTAGACCAGGCTGGCCTCAAACTCACAGTGATCCACCTGCCTCTGCCTCCCGAGTGCTGGGATTAAAGGTGTGCGCCACCACGTCCAGCTCTCTTTAAATTTTTATTTATTAACTAGGAATTGAACCTAGGGTTCATCCATACCAGGCAAGTGTTCTGCCACTGAGCCATGTCCGGACGAACACTGGGGAATCCTAGGTAAAGCTCTCCTGCTGAGCCACACTTCTAGCTCCTCCCTGGAAGATTCTGGGCAAACACTACCACTTAGTGACACTTCTCAGTTCTTCCCTGATGGCTTTTGGGCAAGTGCTACACTGTGCATTACATCCCTAGCCCTCTCTTTGAGACAGGCTAAGTTGACATGCCCATGGTCCTCCTGCTCCAGCCTCCAAGTAAGTAGCTGGTCTGAGGCCTTCATCACTGTGACTTGGTTGAGCAAGCCCTTTTCTGACTTTCCTTCCTTGGATCCCTGTTTATATGTTTGTTGGTTGTGGTTCTTCGAAACAGGGTTTCTCTGTGTAGCATGGACTCCTTTGTAGACCAGGCTGTCCTCAAACTCAGAGATCAGCCTGCCTCTGTCTACCCCACCCCCGGGCCCCCAGTGCTGGGATTAAAGGCATGTGCCACCCATGTCCAGCTTATGCTTTTATTTTTTACATTTATCTAATTTTGTTTTATGTGCATTGGTGTTTAACCTGCATCTATGTCTGTGTGAGGGAGTCAGATCTTGGAGTTAAAAGCAGTTGTGAGCTGCCATGTGGGTGCTGGGAATCGAACCCTGGTCCTCTGGAAGAGCAGTCAGTGCTCTTAACCACAGAGCCAGCCCTAATGGGATTGTTTTAGTTAGGGTTTCCACTGCAATGACCAGACACCATGACTGAAAGCAACTTATACTTCCAGGTTACAGACTATTACTGAGGAAGTCAGGCAGGAACTTCTACAGTTCTTACTGCTCGCTCCCTCCTGCTTTCCTCAGCCAGGACCACCAGCCCAGAGATGGCACCACTCAAAAATGGAGGCCCTCCCACATCAGTTGCTAATTAAGAAAATGGCTTACATACAGGCAAACCTTATGGAGGCATTTTCCCAGCTGAGACTCCCTCCTCTCCAAGGATCCTACTTGCATCAGGTAGATCTAAAGCTAGTCAGCACAAAGGTCGCACAGGCAGTCTTGGGGCTGGAGGCTGTGGCACGCTGGGTAGTCACCTTCTGGATAGAGCTCCAGCTAGCCCTGCTAAAAGCTTCCTTAGTCACCTACATGTCCTTTGGTGTCCTGTGTCATAGTTGGGTTGGTAACTGTGTTTACAGAATCCTTTTGCAGGGCAGGCTGTAGGAGCCTGGAAATCTGGGAGATGACAGGTTAAATATTTCAACTCTTCACCCTGTGAGGGCTTTAGCTGGGAGGACCAGAACTTGCATAGGCAGGGTGGGGTCCTGGGGGCACTGAGCCAATGTCCTGAGTCAGAGGAGCCAGGGAGTCAGGCCCAGGGCAGGGCACACGATGCCAGAAAGGCTGAAGGAAAGCCAGGGGCTGACCTAGCTATGGAGGAAGTCAGCAGTTAAGGGCAAGGTCACAGGAGGGAGCCACAGTCAGGCTGGAAGCAAGAACAAACCTGGCAAGGCAAGATCCCAGGGACTGGGCTAGGAGAGGCTGACGTGTGTCTGCACATGCCCTGAGCCGCTGGCCTGTTGTCAGGGTGGACAGTGGCCTAAGCCTGGTGGATTGATTGATTGACCCAGGGCTGGAAGTGCTCAAGCCTAGGAGGGAGGAACAGCCAAGAGCAGGCGAAGCTAAGAAGAAGGATCAGATGGAGGCTCCATGGAGAGTGTCCGGCTCTCCAGCTGTGGGGAAGGACATCCAACAAACCCTCAGGCCTACCCCAGGCTCCATGGCTCATCAGCTGGGGACCCCGATGCTGCAGCCCCACTGTGGCTTCTCTGCTGGCCCCTACCTTCTCTTCAGAAGAAAACTCCGTTCTTCAAGACCCCACTCCCAGACACTTTTTTCTTTGGGAGTGTGTGTGGTTTTTAGAGACAGGGTTTCTCTGTGTAGCCTTGGCTGTCCTGGACTCACTTTGTAGATCAGGCTGGCCTTGAACTCACAGTGATTCTCCTGCCTGTGCCTCCGGAGTGCTGGGATTAAAGGTGTGCGCCACCACACCCAGCTACCCCAGACACTTTTATATGTCATGACTTTTGTTTTCTTTTTAAAATATGTGGAAAACAGATTTATAAAATGTGATAAAAACAGAAGTAGGTGATATAAAAATAAATGCACATTTTTCCCTGAATAATGAATGTCTGTGTGCGTGGTTGTGTGTGAGCACACACAGAGTATATGTGCACATTGAACACTTGGAGGTCAGAGGACACGCTCAGTTGTTGTTCCTTGGGAACCACTCCTTTTGTTGTTTGCCTCAATCTGTCACTGGCCCGGAGCTCACCACTCAGTCTGCAGTCCAGTCGGCCTCTGGAGTTCTGGGACTACAAATGTGCATCACCACATCTGGCTCTTTGGTGGTTTTTTGTAAGTGACATTTATTTATTGTTGGTGGGGGAGGGGTGCTGTGGTGAGTGTATGGTGGTCAGGAGATCATCCTTAGCTGCTTAGTGAATTCGACACTAGCCTGGTCAGCAGGAGTCTAGCTCAAAATTTCCTTTTCACTAAATTATTTTGATGTTCACATTGCCTCAGGTTTGTTAGCAGAAACCCCTTCAGGATCTCTTCTGGGCCCCTGTGGCATAACCCTGTCCTTTTAAAAAATCACTCTGGCTTGTTGATAGGACCAGATGTTCTAACTGCATCTCTTGCCGGCTCTGGATTAAACTACTCTTTTTTTCTTTCTTTTCAGTTTTTGTTTTTTTGTTTGTTTGTTTTTTGAGACAAGGTTTCTGTTTTACCTCTGACTGTCCTGTCCTGGAACTCCCTTTGAGGACCAGGCAGTGTCGAGCTCACAGAGATCCACCTGCCTCTGCCTCCCGAGTACTGGGACTAAAGGCATGCGCCATCATGCCCAGTTTAACCTACATCTTTATTTTGTCTTTTTTTTTCCCCCCAGAGCTGAGGACCAAACCCTAGGGCCTTGTGCTTGCTAGGTAAGCGCTCTCCCACTAAGCTAAATCCCCAACCCCAACCTACATCTTTAAAGTAGTTCAAAGAGGTAGGAGTGAATGGTGCTAAAGGTCAAATTTAGGTTGTTGGCATCATTGCAACTGGAAGGTAATACAAGCTTTTTTTTTTTTCCTGCTTAAGATTTATTTTTACTCTGGGCGTGGTGGCGCACTTGGGAGGCAGAGGCAGATGAATCTCTGTGAGTTGGAGAACAGCCTGGTCTACAAAGTGAGTCTAGGACAGCCAAGGCTACACAGAGAAACCCTGTCTCGAAAAACCAAAAAGAAAAAAAAGAAAAAAAAAAAGACTTATTTTTATTTTTGCATATGCCCGTGTGCACAGGATTGCAGTGCTCTTTGAGTAAACTAGAGTTAGGGTGATTGCAAACCACCTGGCATGGTTGCTGGGAACCAAAGCCGCTCGCATGCTTTTAACTGCTGAGCCGTCTCTAGCTCCTTTACACATTTAGTGTTTTTGGTTTTGTTTATTGAGCCAGGGTCCTCACTATGCAATCATTGTTGGCTTAAAGCTTGCAATCCTCCTGCCTCAGTTTTCCAAATCTTGAAATTGCACGTGTATTCTTTTTTTTTTTCTTAAAGATTAATTTATTTATTATTATGTATACAGTACTCTGCTTGCATGTACTTGCAGAAGAGGGCGCCAGATCACATTACAGATGTTTGTGAGCCACCATGTGGTTGCTGGGAGTTGAACTCAGGACCTTTGGAAGAGTGGGCGGTGCTCTTAACCACTGAGCCATCTCTCCAGCCCCCTGCACGTGTATTCTACCGCACCTGATCTCCCCCCACTCCCACCCCGTTACCTATGTTTATATCCATGTATTAACTCAGGCCTCTGTTCTGTCTATAAGTTGCTGAAGGGCTTCCTGCACACTACTAGAAACAACAGAGCTGCTTAGAAGAGTTCAGGGTAGAAGAGTTCAGGGTCGAGTGAGATGGCCCAGGAGAAAGCTGCTTCCTGGATCACCTTGGCCCCAGACCTACATGAAGGCGGAAGGAGAGAGCCTGCTCCACAGAGCTGTCCTCTGAACTCTGCATACCTATGTCACACTCACCAACACACATTGCACAACACTAGTAAATAAAATTCAAGCTGGGCGGTGGTGGAGCACGCCTTTAATCCCAGCACTTAGGAGGCAAAAGCCGAGGTGGATCTCTGTGAGTTGGAGGCCAACCTGGTCTACATAGTTCTAGGACAGCCTGGTCTACATAGTGAGTTCCAGGACAGCCTGGTCTACATAGTGAGTTCTAGGACAGCCAGGGCTATGTAGAGAGACCCTGTCTCAAACAACAACAAACATCACCCCACCACACCTTCTGCCCCCAGCTGAGTGTGTGGAGTCAGAGATTGTGTTAAGCTAGTGGAATTTATTTAGAAAATTTTAGGGCAGCTGGGGAACTAGTTTGAGATAAAGTTGGCTTCATTATGTGTAATCTACCTTCAATTCTTGCTTTCTTTCCATTCTTATGATTTATATCTCTTTTTGTTTAGTTTTGAGACATTGTAGGGTAGGTTGTTCTAGAACTTGCTATGTGCTATATATTCATTTACTATTTTCTGGAAGTTATTCCATACAAGTTCATAGAAATACTCGTTTTGTGTATGTGTATGGGTTTTTTTTTTTTTTTCTTTTTTGTCTTTCTTTTTTGGTTTTGGTTTTTTGTTTTTTTGAGACAGGGTTTCTCTGTGTAGCCTTGGCTGTCCTGGACTCACTTTGTAGACCAGGCTGGCCTCACAGAGATCCACCTGCCTCTGCCTCCCGAGTGTTGGGATTAAAGGCGTGTGCCACCACGCCTAGTGTGTTTCCTTTTTTTTTTTTTTTTTTTTTTTTAAGTTGGTTTATTTTTGGTATTGAGTTGGGTTTTATATGTCCTTGTCTAGCCTCAAACTTGCAGTGTGGCTAAGGATTAACTTGAAGCTCCACCCCCAAGCCAGGGTTTCTCTGTTGGAGCCCTGGCTGTCCTGGAACTCTGTAGAGCAGACTGCCTCTGCTTCAGGTGTGTGCCATCACCACCCGCCTTAACTTGAGCTGCTCATCCTCCTGTGCTCACCTCCCGAGTCTACAGGCCTGTAACTCTGTGTCTATAGTACATACTGGTGGGTATCAAATACAGAGCTTTGTATATGCCGGATAAGCATTTCAACTCACTGAGCTACAGCAGCCTCAGCCTCCAAAGGATGCATCTGGTGCCAGGGCCCTGTTGCCACTGGTAATGGCACACACTTTAAACACCGAGTATCTGTAACTACACTTCATCCGGATGCACCACCTGCATCACTCAGGTCTGCTTACTGGGTCAGACAAGACCTCTTGGCATACAGGAAAACCTCCGGTGCTAGTTTGCACAGAAGAGGCACCTGTTAGTGGTCAGCGGGAATCTGCAACTGGGCCTCCAGGATCAGCGCCCAGAGCACGTCTTGGAACTGACCTGATGAGGAAACCAGAGTTCTTACCACAGAACCATGGCCATGGCTGCCAAAGCGCTCCACCCGCCATTGTCACCAGCACTGATGTATGTCACTGTGTGTGTGTGTAGGAGTCACCCTTAATGGCTCTTGTCCACTCCCAACGCTGTCATCCTCGCTGACAAACACATTCCTCGCGGAGCCTGCTTCCCTCCTTCCCCCTCCCTTCTTCTTCCCCCCCCCCCTTTCTTATTTCTTTGGACATGGGGGTCTGGTGTAGCTCAGGCTTGCCTCACACTACGTAACCAAAGATAGTCATGAACTCCCGATCCTCTTGTTAGTGAGGTCTAATAAACGCTTTGGACAGACTCCCCTGACAGTTGTCAGTCCCCTCGCCCCTTTGGAATCCTGGAACTCTCTTTGTAGAGCAGGCTGGCCTCAAACTCACAGAGATCTGCCTGCCTCTGCCTCCTGAGTGCTGGGATCAAAGGCGTGTACCACTGTGCCCAGCCTAGCATGTGCTTTTTAAGGCCTGAGGTGTCTCTTTCAGTCCTCATCATATGTTTTTTAGACAATATTTATTCCTGGAGTTCACCCAGGGATCCTCCAGAGGCTGCTTTCACACCCATTGGATACAAACACATACTGCTGCACCCCGCTTTCTTGCCTGGGTTTGGGAGCATCAAATTCAGGTCTACTTTAGTATGTCCCAAGCTTTTCTAGGTGTCTGTTTGGTGGGGCTTTGTCATCTCTCAGAGAACTGAATAGATTTTGCGATTCAAGCACAGGCCAGAGCAGATGTACTCGGGTGGGAGGTCTCTGCCTTGCTGCAAGATGGAGTTAGAAAGGGCAGCCAGCATGCCCTGACAGCCCCACTGGAGCACCGAACCCCTCTCAGAACAAAGCCTGGCATTGGTAATTGTGCTTGACTCGATCGGGGGCTCCCAGGCCAGCTTCAACCAAGTCCTTTGATGCTCTTTTATCACCTGACCTCTCTCGAAGCACTTAACACAGGGTAATGTCTGATGTCATCAACCTGGCAGGATCTAGGATCACGGAAGCAGTGAGCTTCTGGGCTGGTGGAGAGGGACTTTCGCTAGTAGGTTCCTGTTATGGACGGTACCATTGCATGGACTGGGATTCTGGGTGGTAGAGAAAAGGGGAAAGTGAGCTGTGCAGCTGCACACCAGTGCTTGTCTCTTGTCCTGGATTAGATGAACTGGACCAGGTGCCTATGGTCCTGCCACCGTGCCTTCCCTCCCACAATGCTCTATCTACTCACATTGTGAGCCAGAATAAAGCCTTCTGTTACTTAATCGTACTGTGTCAGGACTTGGTACCAGCAACCAGAAAGGGTAATTTATATACCAGTCTTTAATTTGATGCTTGCCATAGAATCTCCATCGTCTTTTCTCAAATAATGTGGACGAGGCTCCAGATGTGAATGGATGGGACTAGAGAGAGAGAGAGAGAGAGAGAGAGAGAGAGAGAGAGAGAGAGAGAGAGAGAGAGTGTGTGTGTGTGTGTGTGTGTGTGTGTGTGTTGAGGGTGGGTCTATATTAGCTGCTATTCTCATTGTTGTGACAAAGCCACTCAAAGAAAGGTCTGTTTGTCTCAAAGTCTGTCATAGTTTGGAAGTTGTGGCCTCATTGCACCTGTAGTCAGGAAGCAGGGAAACTGACTAGTGACTCAGGGACCTTTGACCCAGTCAAAGACCTCTCAACTCAGAAGATGGTGCGTCTACTTTTAGAGTCTTCCATCCTCAGTGAACAGTCTAGAAACTCTCTCGCCAACGTGCCAGAGGTTTGTCACCATGGAGACTGTAAATACCATCAAGTTTGAAATCAAGATTAAGTGTCGTAGCTTTAACCAGTTTTTGTGGCACACATTTGTCAGCCAAGCACTTGAGAGAAAGGCTGAGAGAAAGGGACCATCACTTGGAGGCCAGCCTGGAATACAAAATGAATTCTGGGGCAGCCTGAGCTAACTCAGAGAGACTCACCTATCAACCAACCAGCAGAGCAAGCAACAAGCCAGAACAAAGTCTGGAACCACAGTGCTGTATGTGACATATGAGATCAATTTTAGGAGCTGCCATGTTTTTGTGATGTCATTTTGGATGAGAAGTAAGTTCTGGTTGGATTTCAGAAGTAGAGGGGAATTGGGACCATGGCTGGACTGTGGAAGCTGGCCTCCTCTGTGGCTTCCCGACCCAGAGGAGTGTGGTCCCTCTGGAAGTGGCCGGTTGCTGGATTCTCCCGTCATCACACCCCGCTTACATGTGCACCTCCTGAGACCTGGCCACCGTGCAAAGGCACAGCTTTCCTCCAGGCTTGCCTAATAGGCGTCTTCTATCAAGGAGTGGAAAAGGCGAGAGGGCAGGGTTTCTTGGAAAGCAATCTGGCCTGCATCAGCGCTAATGAGTACAATGTGTGTCATCAGCCATCTAGAACTTAAGACTCCAGCATTTCTATTTCCAGTTCTCGAAATCTGAATTGTTTTTATTTCAGAGAATGTGACCTAGATACAGTTGCCCAGAAATCTTTATAAACGCCGTGAAATTCTCTATCAATTTGTTTGCTTTCTTGCTTGCCTGCTTGCTTGCTTTCTGCCTACCTACCTACCCTCTGCTCCACCATCTCTAATCACTTTCCTTTATTCCTTTACAAGTGTTAAAATCACCAGTTGGTCACCACACCTAGCTTTTTGTTGTTGTTGAGACAGGGTCTCTCTGTGAAGATCTCTTAAGATCTTCTTGCTGTAGTTTTCTGAGTGCTATGATCATAAAAATGCACAACCATGCTCAAGAGCCAGCTATCTATCTATCTATCTATCTATCTATCTATCTATCTCTATCTATCTATCTATCATCTATCTAATATATATAATCTATCAAATCTGTTATCTGTATTATCTGTAACTATTATCTATCACCTGTTTTTATGTATCATGTATACATAAGATAAAATAAATCTTTTTTAAAAATCGACTTGTATATTATGCATAATTCTAACAAAAATGGTAATATATTCTTCCTTCTGGGTTTTTGAGATGGGGCTGCACTCTGTAGCTCAGACTAGGTGGAATTCACTATGTATATGGGAACCCATGGCAATACTATTGTGTAGTGAATATAAACATGTTTTTGTTCTGATCCCAAGTGTGGGATGGGGAACAGGCTTGAGAGAGATCAGGTGATGTTTATCCACTTGGAGGTCGAACCACCCTGTCTGGGGGCTTGGTTTTTGCTAGCTGAAAAACATCCTAGTACAGACTCGGAGAGAGAGAGGCGGGGGGGGGGGGGCGGGGGAGGAGGGGAGAGGGAGAGGGAGAGAGGGAGAGAGAGAGGGAGAAGCACTGGCTGCTCTGCCAGAGGACCCAGGTTCAATTCCCAGCACCCGCATGGCAGCTCATGTCTGTAATTCCAGTTCCTTGAGGTCCAACGTCCTCTTCTGGCCTCTGGGGCCCCTGCACACATGTAGTATACATATGTTCATCAGGCAAAACACTCACACACATAAAATGAAATAAAATTAAAGATTCACAGCTGGTGAGGTGGCTTAGTGGTTGAGAAAATGAACTGCTCTTCCGGAGGACCTGAGTTTAGTTCCCAACACCCATGTCAGGTGGCTGGAGACCTGTATGTTTAGCTCCATGATAATCTGACACCTTCCTGGGTATGGTGGCACATGCCCTTAATCCCAGCATGCGGGAGGCAGAGGCAGGCAGATCGCTGTAAGTTCGAGGCCAGCCTGGTCTACAAAGTGAGTCTAGGACAGCCAAGGCTACACAGAGAGACCCTGTCTCAAAAAAAATCAACAAAACAAAACAAAAAAGATAATCTAACACCTCTGACTTGTATGGTACACACACACACACACACACACACACACACACACACACACATCTTTATCTGGGTATGGTACACATGCCTTTCATGCCAGCATTTGGGAGGCTGAGGCAGGTGGATGAGTGTGAGTTCTAAGGCAAGATGGGATGGATACACAGTGAGATCTTGTCTCTCTTAAAAAAAAGAAGAGGGAGGGAGGGAGAGAGAGAGAGAGAAAGAGAGAGAGAGAGAGGAGGAGAGAGAGAGGAGGAGAGAGGAGAGAGAGAGAGAGAGAGAGAGAGAGAGAGAGAGAACATTGTCTCTAGGTTGTGACTCACTTGTTAAATGGCACCCCAGGAAATTAATAGACCTTCTGTCAAGCATATAGCGCCTTGTGGCCAATTTGTCCAGGCTGTGTTTGTGTCCTGCGGGCTTCATGCTTGCTTCCCTCCCCCATTCCACATTGACTATCTGCCCAGAGCCAGGAACAACAGCACAGCAAATATTTGCAGGAAGCCGAGCAAACAGGCAGAAGCGTGTGGAGATGCTGTGACGCCAGGCCCAGAAGCCTGTAACCCTACAGATCGCCTGAGCCTCGGAGCATTCTGGAAATCAGGGCTGTAACCTGTATCCTGCATATTTACCCCAAGGCATCATCAGGGATCAGTAGGGGGTGAGGAGGGACGTGTTGCCCCCCCCCTCCCCCCCCCGCCCACCACCTTCTTTTCCTACTGACTGGCTCCTCTCCAAGGCACGAGGGCAAAAGGGAAGCTCTACTGGGGTTGTTGGCAGTTTCTGAAGGATAGATACTGAAGGGGCCAATGGGACCGGACGCCTGCACCAGTGTGACACTCACTGCTCCGCATACACTCTGTCCTGTGGTTCTAGGTGTAGTTTTTTGCTCTGGTTACTTTCCTTTCTGTGCCCAACCTGGCACCGGATCTTGGCTGCCTCACATCCTGAACACCGGCCAGCTCCACTTTCCTTGAATGACTGGCAAGCTTAGTGAGGCTGGGCAGGGAATCCTCAGCGGTCAGGGACCAGAATATTTCCAAAGACTTGAAGTCTCTCTCACCGTATTTGTCCCAAAGGCAAACATGGCAACTTTGTACTGGAGACACTCAGAGTCTGCGCTCACTGAAAGATGTCCCCAAAGTAAACCAGACAGACTTGTTTCTACTGAGAAAGGCAGGGTGCCACAGCTGGGACAAGAAACCACTGTGCCTTCTCAATGGAAGAGAGAGGAGGTGGCCCAGAGTAAGAGGGACAAGATAATAACGCATGGGGATATATTATGTGATAACATTGTTTGTTAGATCATAGACCCGAATTAATGCTAGCTTTATTAAAACTTTTTTTTTTTTCAGATATAGTCTTACTATATAGTTCAGGCTGGTCCAGGACTTGCAATGTTCCGGCATCAATCTCTCTACTGCTGGGTTTGCAAGAATGCATTAACATGCCCATTTTTTTCCTTTGTTTCTTTTCTTTTCTTTAGTTTTTTTTTTTGTTTTTGTTTTTGTTTTTTTGTTTGTTTTTGGTGTTTTGAGACAGGTTTCTCTTTGTATCCCTGAATGTCCTGGAACTCACTCTGTAGTCTAGGCTGTCCTGGAACTCACTCTGTAGACTAGGTTAGCCTTGAACTCAGAGATCAGCCTGCCACTGCCTCTGAGTGCTGGAATTAAAGGCCTGTACCACCACACCCACCTCAACATGTGGGTCTTGTTTCATCCTTGTGTGAGTGATGCCCTGTGGCGGGAGAGATGGCTCAGCTGGGAAGAGCAAATACTGCTTCTCCAGAGGGAGATTACAAGTGTGTGCCACTGCACCTGGCTCAGTCATTATTCTTTTAATGATGTGTAAATGTGTATATAGTAGGGAGCACTCACAAAATGAGTGAACTGAGTAATTGCTTTCTAGTCAAGAAACAGTATCACTGTCCGCCATAGCAGTGCTTGCCTCTGAAGGCTGAAGCAGGAAGTTGAAGAATTGGAGCCGGGCGTGGTGGCACACGCCTTTAATCCCAGCACTCGGGAGACAGAGGCAGGCGGATCGCTGTGAGTTCGAGGCCAGCCTGGTCTACAAAGTGAGTCCAGGATGGCCAAGGCTACACAGAGAAACCCTGTCTCGAAAAACAAAACAAAACAAAATAACAACAACAACAAAAAAGCCATGCTTGGCTGTATAGTAAGTTTGAGGCTAGCCTGGGATACATGAGACTCTGTCTCAAAAACAAAACAAAAGAAAACAAATAAGACAAAAACAAAAGCAAAACTAGGAAAGCCAGGTGTCTTAGCTCATCCCTATAATCCTAGCAATTAGGAAGCTGAGGCAGGGGGTTTCCCACAAGTTACTGGGCTACATAAGGGGGAGGGGGACCCAAACAAGTAAAACTAGAGGGTGCTTGGTGTTTTCAGCCCAAGGCTTTGCTCTACAATTTTCCTAGGCTGGCTTACCTTCCAAGCAGTGAGCATTTCCTGTCTCTGGGGCCTGTAGAGCAAGTGGTGGCAGCTCCTGGGGCTCAGGACGTCCCATTGGCTGGTTCTAGCCTGGGCATGTGGCCCTCGTTCCCTGGCGTGGGTTACTTGAAGTGGTATTTTTGGAAGGTGCAGCGATCTGTAGCCATTTGGAAAGTGCCTGCTCATAGGCTGGGCTGGCTTTTAAGATGCTGATGTGGCTGAAGGGCCTGACCTGGCCAGGGCTCTGGGATCTAGAGGTGGGGAAAAGTAAGCAGGCATGCTCATTTTCCTCTTTTTTTTTTTTCTCCTTGAAACTGTAGCGCTAGTTTCTTTTTGCCTCTACTCATTCTGTCCCACAAGCTTCGAAAGAATGGTGAGGGGGTCTCCAGTAGTTCACTGCCTCTTTGATGCTATCTGCAGGTAAGCAGGCACTTTCTTGTCCCAAATTGGCCAAGGCTTTTGGATCCCTTTAGGAAATGCAAGTTTAACCTTCAATTCCTACAGCTCAGGTTTTAGCTCGGATGGCCTTGCCTAGATCTCCTGCCTGTCTCTGGCAGGACCCCACTTCTTCCCTGTGTCCCTGGTAGCCCCCCCTGAGCAGCTGCAGGGTTGTTTGCATCTAGTCCTTCCTCATCCATCCACCCATCCAAGCAATACCAGGCCGGAAGTGGAACGTTGGACGGGCAACCATCTTTTGCCACATCATTTCTGTACCCTTCACCACCCTCTTTGTGCCCACAGTCCCCTCAGAGCCATGCCGGAAACCCCTGGAAAAAAAAAATCTCCATCCCTTCCCTTGCATACCTAAGCTGACTTTCCATTTCGGGCTGCAAGCCCTTGGCCAAGCCTTTTTGTTCTTAGATTCTCAGGAACTCAGCTTTTCACTTCTGGGCTTCCTGGCTCCCCCTCCCCCTCCTCCCCCTTCCCTTTTCTCCTCCCTCCCCCTCCCCCCTCATCTCATCCTTTTGACAAGCTAGTTCCTGGAATGGTGACAGTAGCCCAGCCAGTTTTCAGGTTCGTTTTGTTTTCAAATGATTGAACACAGGCATTGAGTGAGCTGGTCAAGGCCTGGAGTGCTAAGCCACACCCCCAGCCCCTCCACGGGGGATTCTAAGCAGGTGCTATGCTACCGAGCCCCATCCCCAACCCCTAGGGAGTCTAGGCAAGAGTTCTTCCATGTTGAGACAACCCCGCCCCCCAGCCTTTTACTGTGGGATTTTACTGCTGAACTGCACCCCTAGCCATTCACTGGGAGCTTCTAGAAAGAGCTCCCCCACCGAGTGAGGCTCCTCTTCCCCGCCCCCCGTATTGCGGGCGATAGTAGAAGACGCTCCCACGAACATTCATAGAGCCCTCTGTTTTACTCTTCTCAGTACATTTCTGAGACGGGACACCATTCTCTAGGTGACATTCGCTCCCGGGACAATGACAGGAATTTCAGATTTGGCGTCTAGGTCCCTGAGCGCAAGCTACCTCCAGTTCACGGTAGCAAAAGCTAAAGTCACGGCTTTGGTAGACGCTGGCGAAGATATGCGCCGCAACTGCACAGAGGAACGACTCATTTTCAGTTCTGACGTTTCAGCCCCGTCCTGCACAGGGACGTTTCTCTTTCCGCTTTTCACAGTTGTCCTTTCTTTCATGTACTGATTCTATTTATCACCGTTTGTTGGTTGGTTGGTTTGTTTATAGCCCAGACTGGCCTCAAACTCAGTATGTAGACAAGGATGGCCCTGAACTCCTGACCTCTCTCTGTCCCTCCTAAATGGTGGGATTATTCCCCCACCCCACCCCACCCCCCTTTCATTTTTGTTTGCTGCAATAGAATTTCAGCACAGGCTGGCCTTGGACTCACCATGATGCTGAAGAGGAGCTGAAATTCCTGCCGCCCATGCTTCAGACTGGCTTGTGCTGGGATAACAGGCATGTGCCAGTAGTTCCAGTTTATATGGCGTGAGGGATGGAGCTCAGGGCTGTATGCGAGCAGGGCAAGCATTCTAGCAGCTGAGCTCTATCTCCAACCTCCTCCTCCCCTCTCCTCCTCTGTACCCCCTCTCTCTCCCCTCTTCCTCCCCTCCTCCCCTCCTCCTCTCTCCACTCCTCCCTTCTTCTTCCTCCTCTCTCCCCTCCCCCTCCCCTCTTCTCTCCCCTCCCCTTCCCCTCCCTCCCCCCCCCTCTTTCTTTTTTAATCTTACACTCTGAGACAGGATCTTGCTATGCAGCCCAGGCTGGTCTTGAATTCTGTCCTGCCTTGGTTTCTAAAGTCTTAGGATAATAGATGTTCACTACTTTGCCTGGCTTCTGGGCTTCTGTGATACATTTTGACTTGCAATTCACTAAGTAGCCCAGACTGGCTTCAAACTCCTGGCAATCCTCCTGCCTCGGCCTTTTGAGATATACTACAGATGATGAGTCATTACACCTCCTTTCATTTATACTTTTTTCTTTTTAAAAAAAATACTATTTGTCTTATGTATATGAGCGTTCTATCTGCGTGTAACACCTGCAGTCCAGAAGAGGGCACCAGATCTCATTAGAGATGGTTGTGAGCCACCATGTGGTTGCTGGGAATTGAACTCAGGACCTTCGGAAGAGCAGACAGTGCTCTCTTAACCTCTGAGCCATAAGGCAGGGGCTTGCCAGGTGGTCGTGGCGCACTACTTTAATCCCAGCACTAGGGAGACAGAGGCAGGTGAATCACTGTGAGTTTGAGGCCAGCCTGGTCTACAAAGCAAATCCAGGACAGCCAAGGCTGCACAGAGAAACCCTGTCTCGAAAAAACAAAACAAAACAAACAAACAAACAACAATAAAAGACAGGGTCTCATGCTATCTAGGATGGCCTCAAACTCCCTGTGCAGCTGAGGATGGCCTCGAAGTTCTGATCCTCTTGCTTCTATGACGTCACTGCTGGGGTTAGAGGCATGTACCACCATATCCAGTTTAGGCTGGGGATGGAACCCAGGGCATCACGCATACTAGGCAAGCACTCTCTCCACTAAGCCGCATCCTTGGCCCTCATCCTCATTTTACTTGTATGGAATATTGTGCAAATTGACTTGAGTGCTTGAGTGTTGTGTCAAGTAATGGCCAGGCAGAGGAGGGGATTTCCTAGGGAGGCCTTTTTGTTTGTCCCTGCCTGGTTCCAGGGATGACAGCTTTCTTGGAAATGTGAGGGCTTCGGGCCATGTCCTGTTCCCCCTCCAGTTAGGCCACCAGCTCCATTACCCCAGCAACAAACTACCCTCGCAGGTAGCCACAGGGGTCCCCTGCCAGTTTGCCCAACGCTGGGCCCGGATGTCAGACCCCACCCCCTCAGCGCCTACCCCACCGGCTTCCCCCCAAACCCCGCCTCCTCCCGGAACCGACAAATCAGAGAGGTAGACACATCGCGCGGCCGGGCTCGGGGTAGCCAATGGCGGCGTGCGTGAGATCCTGCGGCCACGCGGCGGGCGGGCGGCGGGCGCTGAGACGCCGACCGCGGCCAGTCGCTGCTGAGGCGACCGCGGGTGCGCTTCTCGGCGAGGCCGGGCAGAGCCATCGCCTGGCGGTGAGGACGCGCTCCCGGGGCGGGCGCCATGGCCACCAGCTAGGGCGGCGGGAGAAGCGGCCAAAGCCCAAGATGCCGGAGCGACGGCACGGCTGCGCCTCCGCCATCGTAGGTAAGCGGCGCTGCGCTCCCCCGGACGCCTCCATCCTTCATCCCGCCTGCCCCCTTCCCCCATCGCCCCGGACGCCCGGCCGTCGCGTCCCGCTCCTGTCGCCTAGCAGTCCCGGGCTCTACTGCTGCGTGTGCCCGGCAGGTATTCCACTCCCCACTCACCGTACCCCGCCTCACCTGCGCACACTCCGCTCACTCGGCATCCCTAGCCTTGATGGAGACTGTCATCCCGTGTTTTGAGACCCCCCCCCCCCTTTTTTTAATTGACACATCTCACTGTAGCCCAGGCTGGCCTTGAATTCAATGAGTACCCCCTCGTTGGCTTCGAACTCGATTCATTGTGTAGCCCACGTTGTCTTCGCCCTCACTGTGTATATAGCCTGGGCTGGCCTCAAACTTAACTTTGTAGCCCAGGCTGACCTCGAAAATCACCATCTAGCCCCAGGCTGGCCTCAAGCTCATCATGTAGACCGGGCTGATGGCAGTCTACCTTCTTAGTCCTGGGATGACAAGCATGAGCCGCCACCATGAGTACCCTTTTGGCTGTGTCAGTGGCAGACTCCATGGGGTTTCCATATCATTTCATTCGGAGACCCTTCATTTCCAGTTCACCTCTCCTGGCTTTAACCAACGTCCAGATCTTACCTTTTCTTCCTCTCTTCACACTTGACCCTTCAGACATTTCCTAATGCCAGTCGTCCCCACCCCCTTGAATTAAGATGATATATGAATGTTTGCCAGCATGCATATCTGTGCACAATGTGTGTGCCTGAGCAGGCCAGAAGAGGGCGCTGTGTACCTGGCAGCTGGAGTTATGGATTGTTGTGCGCCACCACGTGGGTACTGGCAACTGAACCCCAGATCTCTGCGAGAGCAACAAGTGCTCTAAACTCCTGAGCGATGGGTCCAGCCCCCCCAACTCCCATATGAGTCAGGGCCTCAAACTAGTTCTAGATTGCCGAGGACTGACTGTGCAGGCTGGACCTCAGGGCAGTCCTGCTTCAGCCTGCGCATGTTGGGATGACAGGCATGTGCCTCAGTGAGCAAATTGAGCTCCATACTTTAAACAGTGATGGAGACAAGCTGATGGCTCAGGGAGTAGAGGCTCTTGCTGCCACATGTGACTGCCTGAGTTAGGAGGCTTGGTAGGAGGGACCTGGCTTCTGAGAGTTGTCCTTTGATCTGCGCAGGAGCCATGGCACATGACACCCATACCCTAATAAGTAAGTGATGTAAGCTATATCTAAAAATAATCATCATGACTTGTCCTTAGCTTAGCTGTACCCATAATGTGTTAAGTGCTCATTGATGGTCACTCACACAGTAGGTCCAGCACATGGAAGGTAGTCCCAGCCTTGCTTAGAGCACTTGGAGATGCTTTGATTTACCCTTACATTCTGCCTATACACAAACCTAAATTGCTCTGACTATTGCATATGTTTTCCCTCTCCCCCCCTTCTCTGTCTGTATCTCTCTCTCTGGGAGGGAATTGATGGGTGTTAGATAGACCTGGCCTTTAAAAGGTTTGTCATTGTTTGCCCGTTGTTTGCCTGCTCAGGAAGAGGGAGCCTCATGCCTAAGGAGGATCCCCCTGTCTCTGCCTTGTTGGGACCAAAGGCGTGAGCCACCAGCATGCCCACTGTGTGTGTGTTTCAAAGATGTTTATTCAGTCCCCATTTCTGGTGTACTTGAGGTCTCAGTTTTCACCTCTGCTAGATGAAATCATCTCACTATTTCAAATATGGCTGGCTGTCCTTTCCTCTTCTGTCTATCCATGGCCTAAGTGTGTATATATATATCCATTTTTTCTTACAAGTCTTAGAACCAGGGAGTTGTAGACGGAGATGACTTAGCAGTTAAGAGCTCGGACTACTCTTGAAAAGGACCTAAGTTCAGTTTCCAGAACCCAAATTGGACAGGTCACATCTCCCCTTAACTCCAGCTCCAAGGGAATATGATGCCCTCTTCTGGACTCGGGGGCATCTGCACTCATGTGTATGTACCCACACACATGCACCCTCATGTGCACAAAATTAAAACTAAAATACTCCTTTTAAAATAAATATCAGAATCATTTTTCTTACTCCTGACATCAGATCTGTCACGTATTCTGTTGTAACCTTAGGTCTTTTTCTCTCTTCATTGACAGAAGTTTGGCTCAGGCATTGGTTGTGCCCAAAGATAATTGTGATCTGCCATGTGAGTGCTAGGAATGGAGCCTGGGTTGTCTGGAACAGCAGCACGTGTTCTTAACTACTGGCCATCTCCCCAACTCTGCCAAAGTGATTTTTAATAAAAATTATTTATATGTGTGTATGTGTCCATATGTATGAGTGTGTGCACATGTGTATGTGTTGGGGGTGCATGTGCCACTGTAGGCACAGAAGCCAGAAGAGGGCATCCTTGGTCTTTGTGACTGTACAGTGAGCACTTTTAACAGTGAAACCATCTCTCCAGTCACCAAAAGGATTTTTGACCGTTTACCTGAAGACTGACTAGTATGGGGGATGGCAGGATGAATAATAAAGTATAAGAAAAGAAAAGAAAGGGACGGGGTCAGCCGGGCGTGGTGGCGCACGCCTTTAATCCCAGCACTCGGGAGGCAGAGGCAGGCGGATCGCTGTGAGTTTGAGGCCAGCCTGGTCTACAAAGTGAGTCCAGGACAGCCAAGGCTACACAGAGAAACTCTGTCTCGAAAAACAAAAAAAAAAAAAAAAAAAAAAAAGACAGGGTTTGTCTGTGTAGTCCTGGCTTTTCTGGAACTCTCTGTGTAGACCAGGCTGGTCTTGAACTCACAGAGATCCATGTGCCTCTGCCTCCCAAGTGCTGGGATTAAAGGCGTGCACCTCCACCACTACTACACCGCTCAGCTTATAGAAAAGCTTTCAGTTTATCTTCCATTTATGGATACTTGTGTGAGTGTGGGTTGCACATGCTTGTGGTCAGAGGGCACCTTCGGTGTTGCTCCTCACCTTCCATCTTGTTTTGCCTAAGGCAAGGTCTCGACCATATATGTCAGGCTAGCCGGCTGCCAAGTTTCCAGCGGGAGCCTCCTATCTCCGCCTTGCACCCTACCATGGGAACATTGAGATTATTAGCGCACACTGATGTGTCTGGCTTAATATAAGTTCTGGGGGGGTCCAAACTGAGATCCTGATGCTCATGTGGTGAACACATTACCCCACTGAGCCTCCCCTACCCCCCCCCTTTTTTTTTGAGATAAAATCTCACTGCACATTCAAACTGGCCCTGAATTTGCTCCTCTGGCCTCAGGCTCCCTAAGTGCTAAGATTACAGGCATGAGCCATCACTCCGGGCTATCTTAACACCTGCTGTCAAAAGTACCTGTGATGGTTGCATTGGCTTGTTTACATCTTTTTCCTCTGTCTCGGTCCTGAGGGTAGGGCTTTGAAATCAGGATGGGCTCCCATGTCTGCATCCTCTACTCTTACAGGTAACGTGAATAGGCATTGAGAATAGATTTTTTTTTTTTAAACAAGATTTTATTTTTTAACTGTGTCTGTGTTTCTGTATGTGAGAGTGTATGTTTGTGGAAGGGAGTATAGAGGCTGGCAAGGCCAGAAGAGGACATCAGCTCTCCTGGAGGTGGAGGCACAGATCATCAGGACAGCAGCAAGTGCTCAACTCCAGCCGAGAGAATGTGTTTTGCGAAGAGCCCCCTGATCCTCTGGTAGTGTTGTGGAAGACCAGTTAGACGGAGACAAGACAGGCTTCATGGATGTCACCACAGGACGCTAGGGGAAGATGCTGAGGCCCGTAGAGCTCCAGGTGGAGAGTTCTGAGGACTTGGGTGTCAAGTTCAGGGTCTTAAGCCTCCGCGTGCTAAGCAAGCACGTTGCCCAGATCTGATCTACCCCCAGAGCCCTAAGGCTGCTTCCTTATTTCTGGCTTCGGTGACTGTCACAGTGGCGTTCCTGTTCATCCTGTTAGGAACCTGCTAGAAGAGGAGAAGGCTTTGAAGGGAGAGGAGAGACCGAAGTGGCGGATGTTACAGAGATGTGTACCGACCGCTTGCTGAGTCGGGCTTTTTTCTTGGAGAAGCCTCCTTGAATTTTTGTAAGCCTTTGGTGCATTTCGGTTTTTCGAGACAGTGTTTCTCTGTGTAGCCTTGGCTGTCCTGGATTCACTTTGTAGACCAGGCTGGCCTCGAACTCACAGATCTGCCTGCCCCTTCCTCCTGAGTGCTGGGAGGCATGCACCATCGCCCCTGGTTAGAGAAAGCTGGTCTTAACCATTTGCCAGTGTTCTTGTTACTTTTACAAAGAGCAGACTTCGCCCTCATCCCCCGAAATAGGGTTTCTCTGTGTAGCCTTGCTTATCCTGAATTCACAACTTTGTGGACGAGGTTGACCTCAAACACAGCGATCCTCCTACCTCTGCCACCTGAGTGTTGGGATTAAAGGCAGCGTGCCACCACGCCCGGCCTCAAAGAGCAGACTTTTGGAAGTCCCTAGTCCACCATCCTAGAAGTGCTGTGTGCCGCCCCCCCCCCCCCGTGTGTGTGTGTGTGTGTGTGTGTGTGTGTGTGTGTGTGTGTTACACTCCTATGGACCAGCAGTTTACCACTGTGTCTTACTTCACATTTCCTGTTTGTACAGAACATCAGGTCAAGTAGTGCTGAGAGACATCCTGGGGACATTTTAGGGGCTTTTCTGAGCTCTCTATGAATGTCTCGGTTCCCAAATCTTTAATCTCGATTGCTCCATTTGTGGTTGCCACAGCCTGAAGCGGTGACATTAACTAGTCTCTGATTATTTTTAACAAATGCTTTGGGGGTATCACCATTCATAGGAAGGAGCGCTCTGATTTTGTCCAAAGCAAGATAAGGCCTAAGAATGGACCCTTTGCACAGAGCTGCGGGACAGGCTCCATGCCGGCTTTTCCAGGCCACTGCCTTGTTGGGAGCTGCAGTTCTGTTCCATCCCAGCCAGTGCCTGCTGGTGTTCAAAGGCGCTTATGAGGGGGCTGGTTGTCAGGGTTTCTTCAGAGCTGAGGAAAGGGAGTGAGGCAGATCATAGTGCCACAGAGCTCACTGCGCTTGCTGAGGGTCCGGCTTCTTTCTTGTATAAACATTCCTTGGATTTTTGTAAGCCTTTGGTGCATTTTCAGAGTTCTGGGAAAGCTGGTCTTGGCCATCTTCTTCCTGTACTTGGGTGAAAAGCAGACTTTTGGAAGTCCTACTCTTCCATCGCAGGAGTTCTTGCTCCTGCCTCGCCTTTCGTTTAGGGAGAAGAAGGGGCTCATGTGTTATATTTTAGCACGCTTGGTTAGGCCACTGGCAACTCTGACATGCCACAGTTCTTTTGTTTTGTTTTTTTCTTTTCTGTTGTACTGTTATTTCTGTTCACTGAGAGTGAACTGACTGTCTAGTATCCCCTCAGTATGTGTCCATGCCCTCTGCCACTTGAGGCTTCTTGACAGGATCTTGTGTCCTTCCCCGCCCCCACAGTGGGGCTGGTACCTCTCCTCCATTTCAGTGCCAGTCCCTCTGTCCCGGCATTCCCCAGCTGGTGGGTGTGACTTCCTAATACTCAGATGTCTGTTCATATCTCCCATATGGCCTTCTGATCATTTCATCATGGCGTGTGTGAAGAGTTGGCCGTGTCCTCCCCTGCCAGTTCTTTGCAGGCAGATGATGAATCACGCTTGTTTGTGTGTTCTGTGTGCGTTTGCCTGAAACACAGGAGTCAGAGTTCATGGCAGGAATAGTCCACATTTAAGATACTGTTACTATGGATTGCATTTTATCTATTCAGTACCAAATTGAAGGATGTTACCTAGAAGTTACGCAGGCCTCAGAAAGATGCGGGGAAATAAAATAATGCGGCATTTCCACTTTGCTCATAAGCACTGTAATTGTAGCTGTTTCTGATGAGCAGGTTCATGTCTGTCTTCAAGAAGATGGCAGAATTTCATCTACGAGAAACTCGTTGGAGGTAGTAGTTTCCCACAGCAGAAGCAGAGAGCCTTTTTACATTGGCTAGTGACTGGGATAAAGTAAAACTGAGGCTGGAGAGATGGTGCGGTGGTTAAGAGCACTGGCTGCTCTTCCAGAGGACCTGGGTTTGAGTCCCAGCACCCACACGGCAGCTCACAACCTTCTGTAACTACAGTTCTAGGGGATTTGATGCTCTTTTCTGGCTTCTAAAAGCACTTGCACATATGGGGCACGCATAATCTCACACACACACACACACACACACACACACACACACACACAGAGGTACATTAAAAAAAATCTTAGTTGGGATTGATGGTGCCCTCCTTTAATCCCAGAGCTCAGAAGGCTGAGGCAGGTGGACCTCTGTGAGTTGAAGGCCAGTTAAGTCTACATAGTGAGTTGTGGTCAGCTAGGGTTACATCATGGGACCCTGTCTCAAAACAAAACAAGGACCTCAGCCAAGAGCAACAACCATAACACAAATCTTAACGAAACAAAACATAAGAAAGGCAGAGAGAGCTACTCGGCTGTGCTCTTTCTGGTCTCCGTATAGATCTGCTTCCTCAAGACCAGACTAGTTCCCTGTCTGTGAGCTCGTCCAGGTGAGCTCCGTGGAGAAGGCGGCTGTGGAAAATGACATGCTTCTCCCTCATGCAAGTGAAGAGCGCGTACGTGGCTTAGGCGTTCTTTCCTTCTTTCTTTCTTTTTTGTCATTCTAAGTATATTTGAGGTGGTTCTTCCAGAGAAAATATGAACAGCTCGCTTACAAAAGACCTACAATGGCAGGAACTCTTAAATTCACTTTCATTTCTCCTTCAACGCACACGTGGCGTTTTGTTCTCGTCATCCCTAGTGTCCGGGAAGCGTGTTAATCCAGAGTGAGGTCTAGCCGGGTTCTGGCTTGGCCAGCAGTTTGCCAAGTTAGTGTACGAAGGGACTCATCCTCCCATGCCTCAGTTTCTCCACATCTAAACTTATTCTTAGAAATGTCCCTTTACTCTGGTTCCCACTCCCAGTTCACAGTGCATGAACTTGAGCCCAGAGCCTGATGCCACATGGCAAGTGCTTTATTGGCTGAGTTCTATGCCCACCTTGTTACTCCTTGTGTCAAGCATAAGTGAACAAAGTAAATTGACGATTCTATCTTATAGCCGGGCATGGTGGTGCTTGTCTTTAATCCCAGCACTCAGGGAGGCAGGGGCAGAGGCAGGTGGATCTCTGTGAGTCTGAGACCAGTCTTGTCTACAAAGTGAGTCTAGGACAGCCAAGGCTACACAGAGAAACTCTGTCTTTAAAAAAAAAAAAATCAATAAGTAAATAAATAAATAAATAAATAAATATAAAAATTAAAATTAAAATTCTGCCTTACACATCTCGGGGAGTGTGAGTCGATGTAATAGAGTAATAAACGAAGAGTAGCTATGGGTCTGGAGAGATGGCTCAGTAGTTAGGAGTTAGTGTTGCTCTTCCAGAGGACCCAGGTTCAGTTCCCAGCACCCACATGTTGGCTCACACCATCCTTCTCCAGTTCCGGGCGACCCAGGGCTCTCCTCTGGAGAGCGTATGTGTGGTGCGTAGGCATACATACCTGGAGGCAAACACCCATATACATTTTTAAAAAGAGGCTGAGGAGATGATTCAGTAGGTAAAGCAATTTCCACGCAGGCATGAGGTTTGAAATTCAGATCCGCAGGACCTATGCAGCAACCAGGCAGGCATGACAACTGTCCGTTTCCCAGCACTTGGGAGGCAGAGACGACATCCCAGGAGCAAGCTGGTTGGCTAGACTAGCCCAGACCTCTGAAAGATCCCACCTCAATGAAGTGGAGAGAGTCACTACCTTTTGAGTCCCCACATTCATGCATGCACACACATGCATGCATGCGTAACACACATGTGCACATGCAAAGAAAGCAAACCAGTGGAAGGTCATAGGAAAAGAAGCGGATGGTGAACTCTGTATTTCTAGTCTTTCTAAAGGTAATGAAATTATTACCTTACACTTGGAAGAAAGGACCAGTAGGCTAGCCTCAGGAAGGAGTTAGCTGCCTAGAGTGCTAGTGCGGAAGTTTTACTGTGGCCATTCTGTGCCTTATTGACTAGCCAGTATGCGTGTACTGTACTATGTTGCAGTGTGGGGAAACGCCACGGGTTTTCTGTCAGGATCCTCCAGGATCTCACCACAGACTCTAGTCACAGCCATCGCTAACAGTCACTAACTCCTTGGCAGGTGAAACAAATTCATTCAAAGCAAATTCATTTCAGCTTTCAGGGCTAGAGAGGTGGCTCGGTGGTTAAGAGCACATAGGAGCTAAGATCAGTTCCAGCACCCCCTGTGAGGTGACTCACAGTCACCTGCAACTCCAGCTCTAGGAGTTACAGGGTCTTCTAGTTCCTGTGGGCACCCTAACTTATGTGCACACATCCACACACAGGCACACATACACTATAAAGTCCTGCAGACAAACCAGCCGTCTAATGGAACGGAGTGCAGTGATAGATATCAGTACTACAATGGGAAGGGCGGCGTTGAAGTTGACCGGATGGGTGCGCGCCGTGCATAGACGTGGTGCCTGGCACAAGCAACTCAGGGATGCTTCAGGCTGACGCAGGCAGCGCTGGGCAAGAGAGAAGGGGAGGCCAGGGCTGGAGGTGAGAGGAGTTAGAGGCCAAGTGGCAGGTGACGCTGGAGCTGGATCATAAAGGATTTGCCTTACGTGTTATGTATGGGTGGTTTTCTGAGAGGAGTTGTCCCCTGAAAGGTTTTAAGCTGGGGTGGGGGTAGGGGTGGGGTGTTGAGTATATTTGCAGATTGGGATAGTGAACGAAGTGGGGGAAGAAAATAAAAATTTAGGCAAGAGGCTGCGGAGTTACTGTTATTTTTATTTATTTATTTATTTATTTATTTATTTATTTATTTATTTATTTATTTATTTATTTATTTTGTGTGTGCACACATACCAGAGTGCAAATGTGTGCAAGTCAGAGGACAACTTGAAGGAGTTGGGCTTAAACTCAGGGTGACAGGCTTGATGGCAAGTGTCTTTACCTACTGAGCCATCTTTCTGGTCCTGCTGTGAATTCTGTACTTTTATTGATTAAAAAAGGAGGAAGAAGAAGAAGATGATGAATTACCAGCAAAATGGGGCTAGAGAGCTGGTTCAGCAATTAAGATAACTGGCTGCTATTCCAGAGGACCTGGGTTCAATTCCTAGGAGCGCATGGGAGCTCACAACGCAGTTTCAGGAGGGCCAGCAGTCTCCTCTGGCCTCCATGGGCTCCAAGCACATCCGCAGTACACAGACATGCCCCTACACATAAAGTGAAAGTAAGAAGACCCTTTGGGGGTAACATTTATAATTGTAAAACTTTCTCGTTGCTTTCAGATCACTTTGTTTCTATTTACAAAAGCAAAACAGGTTTTTTGTTTTTTGTTTGGTTTGGTTTGGTTTTTTGAGACAGAGTCTCTTTGTGTAGCCTTGGCTGTCCTGGACTTGCTTTGTAGACCAGGCTGGCCTCGAACTCATAGCGATCCGTCTGCCTCTGCCTCCCGAGTGCTGGGATCAAAGGGGTGCACCACCACGCCTGGCCTCAATTTTGTTTGTTTTGTTTTGTGTTTTTTGTTTTTGTTTTTTTGTTTGTTTCTTCTCTGTGTAACAACACTGGCTGTCCTGTAGACCAGGCTGGCCTCAAACTCACGGAGATACACCTGCCTCTGCCTCCCAAGTGCTGGGATTAAAGGTATGCACCACCTCGGCCCGGCTGCAAAACAGTTCTTTGCTTTACTTTTTGGTTATTTTGTTAAATGTTTGCCCTGTTTCAGCTGACTTCCTAGGTGTTTCTGGAAGATTGAGGGGATGATACTTTCCTCCATACTTACCTGTGGTGGCTGGCTGTGACCTTCCCCTCTGTTCCATATCCACAGCATACTGGATAATAACGGGTTTTTACAGAGATTGCAGGCTAGTGGAGTAATCCAGCCACAGTCCTTCTGAGTGGACACAAGGTGCCTTTACCCAGTAGTTTGAGGTTGCAGAAGGGGTTGATTTGGGGCTGGAGGCTGGGAAACAGCACCCAGAGAAGAACCTCTCTGAGGAGATGACGACACGGGAGGCGAGCACTGGCATTGGTGACAAGCTGGAGTTGGTATGAGTAGTCTTGAGGGCGGCCTCCGTGGCACCAATCCTTCTTCAGAGGTAGAGGCGGGGGACAAGGACCAGCACATGTGGGTGCCTTGGAAGCTACTCTTTAAAAGCTCTTCCATATGTGGACTGAGGCCTGGGCTCAGTTACTGGAGTGCTTGTTGAGCATGCGCAGAGCTCTGGGCTCCATCCCCAGCACTGCATGAACTAAGCATGGTGGCCCACACCTATGTCTGCTGGGAAATGTAAAGGCAGGAGGATCCAAAGTTCAAGGGCTGCATGAGACTGTCTTTAAAAAAAAGTGGCCAGGGGCTGGAGAGATGGCTCAGAGGTTAAGAGCACTGTCTGTTCTTCCAAAGGTCCTGAGTTCAATTCCCAGCAACCACATGGTGGTTCACAACCATCTATAACAAGATCTGGTGCCCTCTTCTGGCCTGCAGGCACACGTGAGGACAGAACACTGTGCAAATAATAAATAAATAAATCTTAAAAAAAAAAAAAAAGTGGCCAGGTGCAGTGGTGCATGTCTTTAATCCCAGCACTCGGGAGGCAGAGGCAGATCAATCTCCATGAGTTCAAGGCCAGCCTGGTCTACAGAGTGATTTCTAGGACACCCAGGCCTACAAAGAGAAACCCTGTGTTCCTCCTGTGCCCCGCCCCCACCACCAAAAGGCACTTCCTCGGGTGCTGTGCTTGGTCCCAGGGGCACTGTGAAGGAGGACATGCAAGTGTGCTCCATTTCCTCTGCCCCAGTTCTTCCTTCCATAAGTTCCACTCTGATCACTGTGGGAGGGTTTATCATCGCTCTTGTCTTGTGGGTTAGAAAACTATGACTTGCCGGGTGTGGTGGCGCACGCCTTTAATCCCAGCACTCGGGAGGCAGAGGCAGGCGGATCGCAGAGTTCGAGGCCAGCCTGGTCTACAAAGCGAGTCCAGGACAGCTAAGACTACACAGAGAAACCCTGTCTTGAAAAACCAAAAAAAAAAAAAAAAAAAAAAAAAAAAAAAAGAAAAGAAAGAAAAAAAAAAAAAGAAAACTATGACTCAGTGCCTTATTTATCCAGTGCCAGATGACTAAGAAGACGACTAAGGCAGACACAGCTCAGCTCTCTCATCTCCAGCAACTAACTGGGCTTCCGTTAGGCTCTCGCAGCGCCCCGTCTTGTCTCTCTTTTCTTGTCTAGAGTGATTCTAAAACTTACAGAGGTGATAGAAAAGGCGTAAACTTGATTGAGTGAGTGAACGGGAATAAGCAGACGGAGCACATTTCCTTTTGTACGTCTCTTTGTTTGTCACGAGTTATAGCTGATTGTAAACGTGAGCTGGAAGAATCCAGAAGAGGAATTTGTCAGCAGATCACCTGTGTATATGTGTGTGCCTGTGTGTGCACGTGTGCCACAGCAAGCGTACAGAGGTCCGAGGACGACTTCTGGAGTAGATCCTTTCATGTTTTGTTGTTTTTGTTTTTTTTTCTTGAGACAGGGTTTCTCTGTGTAGCCTTGGCTGTCCCGGACTCACTTTGTAGACCAAGCTGGCCTCGAACTCACAGCGATCCACCTGCCTCTGCCACCCTAGTGTTAGGATTAAAGGTGTGCGCCACCACCACCCGGGCGACCATGGGGCTTATTGAAGTATGCTGCTCCATGATATTTTCTGTTGTTTGCTCCTTGGCTTGGGGTCTAGAGTCCCCCGCCCCTCAAAGTGTTCTGACCACAAGCCCTGCCTGAGCTGAGTCAGCCTAAGTCGCGCAATAGTGGGCGCATTGGGGAAGGTTTGGAGTTTCTTCTAAATGTCAGCACAGTTGTCCAAAGGTAACTGCCGGGCACGCCCATTGGTGAACCCAGTCATGAGCTACCATGATTTTTCTTTACACTTAGAAGCCAGACATGACTGGAGACACTACGATAGCATGGGCTTTAGGAGACAGGATGGCACCAGCTGCGGCTTTTGCCACATTGATTGAGTGGGCAGTTCATGGTAGACCATGAGGAGCTGGGAGCCATCACCCATGGCTAACAAAGGGAAGGAGACGGTTAAGATGTTGGTACATTTTAAAGTTTATCTTTGCCTGGGACATTTCCCAGGCATCTTTTTGGACCTCGAATGTGGCTGCTTTCCTGCTGGTCGTGACAGGATGTGTGAGCTCTGCCCACAAGTACGTATAACTGGGCTGTGTGTGCACTGAGTCTTAGTATGGGGTAACTTGCCACCAGTCTTTGCACCTGTGTTTTTTTGACTGATCTTTTTCATTATGTTTTTTTTTTGAGGTTTATTTTTATTTTACTTTTTGAGGCTATAATGTGAGTGTATCATTTCCCTTCTTCTCCCTCCACATTCTCCCCGGTACCCCTTCCTTCATTTCAAACTCATGGCCTCTTTTTCTTTATAAATACATACCTGTAAAGACACAACCCATGCCGGACATGGTAGTGCACGCCTTTAATCTCAGCACTCGGAAGGAAGAGGCAGGCGGATCGCTGTGAGTTCGAGGCCAGCCCGGTCTACAAAGTGGGTCCAGGACAGCCAAGGCTACACAGAGAAACCCTATCTCGAAAACAGCAAAACAAACAAACAAACAAAAAACCCACAGCCCACGCACGCAGTCCATATAGTGTCGCTTGTATGCGTATGTTTTCAGGACTGCCCATTTGGTATTGGATAACCAATTGGTGCATTTTTCACTGAAGAAGACTATTTCTCCTGCTCTCAGCATTCCTCACTTGTCTGTTATAGTGAGCAGAGGACTCCATGAGCGAGTGAAGTCCTGAGTGGGTGTATGTTGTTGGCATGGGCACAGCTATGTCCAGGACCCTCGCTTCAGAACCATTGGGAAATATCAAAGCCTCCCCCAGTTAGAGGCGAGGCTCAGAGGGATGGCAGGGCCTTCCTCTACCCCTTGTAAGGATGCTGATAGCATGTGCCGGAAGTTCGTTCCTCGGATATTCATTCACATCCTGGCGATTGCTCCCTACAGAGACTTTCCCCTTGACCCCGCTGTACGCCATAAGCTCTGGCTCCTTGCCTATCTCTGTAATTATAACCCTGGCTCCGTGTTTGTGTATGTAACAGTCTCTCTCCCCCATTCGACTCTATGTAATAAATATGCTGAGCCTCCAGGGCGCTGCAGTTCTCCATCCGGAAGTCCTGTCCACCCAGCCCCAGCTTTCCTTGTGTCCGTGCGTCTGTCTGCTTCATTCCCTCACCACTGCCTACTGTCAGGTCCATCCTTGGAGTTCCGTGTCTAGGGTTGAGGCCTTCTGAGCTTTCCTCCTTGGCCGTTAGCTTATCTGTGGGCAGGCGTCACCCTTGCTCACACCACGGTTGGGCAGCCATGTTGGTGTGACTTCATAGGCATAGCTTCTCTTGCGTTTCTATGAGAGGAAATCTCGCAGCGCCTTCCTGTTCCTCTGGTCTTACACTGTCCCTGTCACTTCCTGTGCACTTACTCTTTGAGCCTTAGGTTCAGGAGTTGTGTTGAAGATGTGAGATTTGTTTGTTTTTATGTTAAACATATGGGTGTTTTGCCTGCGTGTACCACATGAATGCCTGTTGCCCACTGAAGCCAGAAGAGGGGTCAGAGCCCCTGGGATGTAGTTACAGACATTTGTGAGCAACCATGCTCTGGGATTTGAACCCAGGTCCTCTGGAAGAGCAGTCAGTGTTCTTAACTGCTGAACCATCTCTCGTCCCCACCCCCTTTTTCCCCCAATCAAAAGATAAAAACAAAAACAAAAACACAAAGCAAAACCTACAGAAGCCGGGCATGGTGGTGCATGCCTTTAATCCCAACACGTGGGAGGCGAGGCAGATTGCTGTGAATTCAAGGCCACCCTGGTCTACAAAGTGAGTCCAGGACAGCCAAGGTTACACAGAGAAACCCTGTCTCAAACAAACAAACAAACAACAACAACAACAACAACAAAAGAAAAAAAACACTTAACCAACTACAGAATCCACAGCAGGGCCAACAAGATGGCTCAGTGGAGACACTTGGCACCAAGCCTGTCAACCTGAGTTCATGCCCAAGGAAGGAGAGAGGCAACTCCCTCAAGTTGTTCTCTGACTTCTACACATACACAGTGTGGCATTTGACCCTTTTTTTTTTTTTTTTTTTTTTGAGATTTATTTATTATTATATATATTGTACTCTGTCTGCGTGTACACTTGTACACCAGAAGAGGGCACCAGATCCCAGTATAGATGGTTGTGAGCTACCATGTGGGTGCTGGGAATTGAACTCAGGACCTCTGAAAGAGCAGTCAGTGCTCTTAACCTCTGAGCCATCTCACCAGCCCCGGCACTTTACTTTTATTTGTTTATTATACATATGTGTATGTCTGTGTAGGAGAGGTGGGTGGCCTTGTGCCATAGCATGCATGTGGAGACTAGAGGAGGACGATGTGCAGGGGTTGCTTCTCCTCTACTTTAATGTGAGTTTTGGGGATTGAATTGAGGTCATCAGTTTTTGGCACCTTTATCATAGAATCACCTTGCTAGCCAGTCATTACTGTTCTCTCTCTCTCTCTCTCTCTCTCTCTCTCTCTCTCTCTCTCTCTCTCTCTTTCTCTCTCCCTCCTCTTCTCCCTCCCTCCCTTCCTTGCTCCCCCCACCCCCTCTTTTATTTACTTAATCATTTGAGACATAATCTCACTGTGTAGCATTGACTGTCCTGGAGATTGCTTTGTAGACCAGACTGGCCTTGAACTCACAGAGATCCACCTGCCTCGGCCTCCTGAGTGCTGTGATCAAAGGTGTGCACTACTACCTCTGGCCATGTTCTATTTACTTTTGATTTATTCTATGAGTTTGGGAGTTGTGTCTGTGTACCACATGCATGGAGTGCCCACGGAGGTCAGGAGAGGAGTTGGATCCCCTGAGACTGGAGTTACAGACAGTTCTGAGACACCATGTGGGTACTGGGAATGGAACCCAGTTTCTCTGGAAGAGCAGTGCTCTTAACCTCTGAGCCATCTCTCCAGCTCAATGCTGTTTTTAATTAGTAGAGCCACTTTGGAAATTTTGCAGAGATTTTGTTTAGCACGTGAAGCTTTTGTTTGATCTCTGACACTGTGCATAAACAACGGAAGAGGAAGCAAGGAAAAGAGAGAAATTGTGGTGCTGTAAGTCTCGAACCTTCCTGGTCTTTTCTAAGAAGAGGTCGATGTCACTTGGCCTGCAGAGACCGAGCATGCTGCAATGGAGCAGTTCTATTAATAGTGTTTTAAGTTATGTTTTCAGGGTTTCAGCTCTTTTTCTTTCTCTTGAGGTTAAAAATGAAACCGAACATTCTAAGGTTCTATTCTGGTTCCGTTTAGCCTTAGCTCTGCAAAGGCCACAGTTGAGAAAATACTGTTCCTACTTTTTTTTTTTTTTTTTTTTTTTTTTTGGTTTTTTGAGACAGGGTTTCTCTATGTAGCCTTGGCTGTTCTGGACTCTCTTTGTAGACCAGGCTGGCCTCGAACTCGCAGCGATCCGCCTGCCTCTGCCTCCCGAGTGCTGGGATTAAAGGCATGCGCCACCACGCCCGGCTTCTGTTCCTACTTATTTGAAAAGATACGATATCGCACTTAAGGACCGGGAAGAGGCCTTTCTCTGTGTATGTGTCACATACATGCATATGTGTCCTTATGCACCTGCATGTACAGAGTGGCAGGGCGCATAAGGAAAATGGTCGGGCCAGCATTTATTGTACTTCTGTCTTTTCTTACCTACCCTTTCACAGTTTCATATGTCTCTCTCTATGTTTCATCATCTTCCATTACCCTCTCTTAGTTCCTTCTCCCACCGAACTCCTCCCTTCCAACAAGCCGTCCTATTTCCGTGTCCTTTGTTTTAAGATTTATTTCTATTATTTTAATTATGTGTTGGGGGGCAGGTGCATATGGGTGCAAGTGCCCACAGGGGTCAGAAGTGTGAGACCCCTGGAGCTCAGACAGGTGTAAGCCACCCGCTGTGGGTGCTAGGGATCAAATTCAGGTCTTTAGGAAGAGTGGTATGTGCTCCTAACCACTGAGCCCTCTCTAGCCCCTGCCATGTTTGTTTGTTTTCCCTTTTCTTTTTGGGGTGTGTGTGTGTGTGTGTGTGTGTGTGTGTGTGTGTGTGTGTGTGTGTCTGTATGTGTATGTGTGTACTTGCATGAGTCTGCATGTAAGTATGTGTGTGGAGGCCTGGACTGAGCAATGTTTTGCTCAGTTTCTCTCCGCTTTACTGAGGCACGATCTCTCACTGAACCGGAAGCTCTCTGGCCAGCTTGCCCTGCTTTCCCAAGCGCTAGGATCACAGGTAGCTCACGCCTGCCCAGCTTTTTTATGTGGATTCTAGGGATCCAATCTCTCCTTCTACATATGCCTGGCAAATGCTTTAGCCACTGAACCACATCCCCAGTCCTGCGCTTTCTTCTTTTTTTCGGGGGGGGGGGGGCGCGGCGGGCATGGTAGTTTTGAGACAGGGTCTCTCTGTGTAGCCTTGACTGTCCTGGACTCACTTTGTAGACCAGGCTGGCCTCAAACTCACAGCAATCCGCCTGCCTCTGCCTCCCAAGTGCTGAGGTTAAAGGCGCCCTGCCCTGCCCTGCGCTTCCTTGTTAAAGGGCTAGTTGCCAAGATTTGAACGGAATCACAGCAAGGTGTGAGTAGTGCACAGAGGGAGCTGGCCCTCTGCTGAGCCTGCTGTGGCCGAGGTGCCCAGGGGACAAAGTCCTTGGGCTTTCGGCCTTGAACCTCCTTTGGAGGAAGCGTTGTGTGTAAGATAAAATGCAGAGGGACATTTGAAGAGCTGGTGAGATGAGGGAAGTGCTGTGAGGAGCACAGTGCTGAGCCTCGCTGCTTGTTCTTCTGCGCCCCGAGGCCCCTCGAGGAGAGAGGCTGCAGGATGGATCTGTGTGTGCACTTCCAACCTGAGAAACAGCCAAAGAGGAAAGCAGGCTTTATACGCTAGCAGGGAGAATGTTTTTTGCAGAAGGCGGAGACCCCTTCTTGGATTTTTTTTTCTTTTTTTTTTTTTTAGTATTTTTAGCTGACCAACATGCCCAAGTGATCCTTCTGTCCCTACCTGAATTAGGGACATCCAGTTGGTGATGGGCTGTTAGGTGTGCCCGAGTCAAATGTAGGGTCGGAAAGCTCTGTGTCTGTTCTGAGAGTATATTGAAGGAACTGCTGGCACATGTCAGCATGCTCAGAGCTGGTAGTTGAGATGTTTCAGTGGAAAGTTGGTAATGATGTAAGATATTGTAGACATCAACCATATTAACGTTTTTTCTTTTTGAGCTATTCTGGCTCAGGTTGGCCCCAAATCCCATATATAGCTAAGGGAGGCTTAGAATTCCTTATCTTCCTGCCTCGGCCTTCTGAGTACTGAGATAGTAGGCGCCCCCACCTTGTTAATTATTTTCTTTTTTGATTTTTCAAGGCAAGGTTTCTCTGTGTATCCCTGGCTGTCCTTGAACTCTCTTGGTAGACCAGGCTGGCCTCCAACCCAGAGATCCACTTGCCTCTGCCTCCTGAGTGCTGGGATTAAAGACATGTGACAGCATGCCTGTTGCACCTTGTTGATTTTTGGTAGGCGTGTACTTTTTTTTTTTTTTTCCAGAAGGGTAGCCAGTTGTTCGTTTTTTGTTTTTTTTCTTTTTCTTTTTTTTTTTAATTAATTTATTCTTGTTACATCTCAATGTTTATCCCATCCCTTGTATTCTCCCATTCCTCCCCCCAGTTGTTTGTTTTTATTTTACAATTGAGTGGCTTTTTTTTTCCCCTCCTGGGGATGGAAGCCAAGGCCTTGTGTGCGCTAGGCACACTGCCACTGAGCCACACCCCTGCCTTTGGTTGACTTTCTCCTTGCTGCTAAGGAAAACTTGAAAGACATTATGTCATCTGTCACCTACTGAATTCTGACAGTTGTCAAAAGTTAGCAAGGTAAATGTAATTTAAAATATGAACAGTATAAATTTTTATCAAAAGGCCTTGCCAGCTCAGAATAATTCCTTATTGTTTTACTTCTCTGCGCTCCTGTAGCATGCTTAGACAAGTCCTAAACCAGTGTGTTAAAAAAACACCACTCCTGGGGCCTGGTGGTGGCAGCGGCGGCAGCGGCGGCAGCGCATGCCTTTAATCCCAACACGGATCTCGGTGAGTCTGAGGCCAGCCAGGTCCACAAATTGAGTTCCAGGGCAGAAACTCTATTGTTTTACTGAGTGAGGTGAGTGTGCTTTGTCCACATTGCAGTTATTTTGAAATTTTCATTGAAGAGGCTGTAAAGAGCTCTTTCCTCTCGGATCATTTCTCCGTCAGGATCAGTAAACTTGATCGCGCTCCTCACTCATTGCCACTGAGCCCGTGTCTGATCAGAAACGTGGTGTTGTAATTGGAAAGTATAGGCCCATGGCCTCCTAACCGAGGTCCACCATCTTGTTTTCCATGAGAAGTATTGCTTTCCCTCAAATCTCCCCTCAGTAAGAGGAGAAACCAGGCGCTGTGAGCGCATTCTGCCCTTGCACCCATGTCGGGCAGCTCTCGGAGCTCGATGTAACTCACTCCACAGCACCCAGGACCCTCATCTGGACTCCTCCAGTACCCATACTCCGTCACACACACACAACACACAGAATTAGTAATACAAATATCTTTAAAACAGGACCACAACTTACAGACAGTAAGACTGACCTGTCTCGTCTGTCTGTCTGTTGTGTGTGTGTCTGTCTTTCTTTCTTTCTTTCTTTCTTTCTTTCTTTCTTTCTTTCTTTCTTTCTTTCTTCTGGATTTTCAAGACAGGCTTTTTCTGTGTAGCCTTGGCTGACCTGGACTTCCTCTGTAACAGATCTGCCTGCCTCTGTCCCCTAGAGTGCTGGGATTGCGGCGCACACCATGGTGCCCATCTATGACTGACCTTCTTCTACATAGTTCTTTGACTTATTTTTATTGATGTTTTGGTTCTGTGGTTCGAAATAGGGTCTCCTGTAGCCAAGGCTGCCTTTACCTCCTGATCCTCCTGACTCCGTCTCCTAAGTGCAGGGATTGCAGGCTTGTGCACCACGCTGGGTTCATGTGGTGCTCGGCATGGAAGCCAGGCCTTCATGTATGCTAGGCAAGCACTCTCAGTACACATATGAGCATGCGTGTAGGGAGGACGATGACTACTTCCAGTGTCATTCCTCTGGGGCCATCTACCTTTTCGTTAGCCAAGCAGGTTAGGTAGGCTTCTTGGCTCTACTTCCCTGTGCCGGGATTGTGCACAAATGCTGTGTGTGGTTGTGCGCCTGCGCATGTGTGCACATGTGTGTATACAAACAAGCGTATATGAAGGTCAAAGAAAACATTGGAAGTCAGTCAGTTTCTCTGTGGCTTTGAGGCTTGCACGGCAGGTGCCTTCACCTGCTTAGCTGTCTCCCTGCGCCCCTCCCTACTGTAACATAGATTCTGAGGGTGCAAATGTGGCGCAAGCACTTTGCCCACTGAACCATCTCCCCAGCTCTCTCTCTTTAAAAAGTTCCTCTCGAATGTCCTCTGTCATGGCTGCAGCCTTCTTGTTTTGGACAGTCCATCTTCCGGTTAGTCATTTTAGGTTGACATCATTCTGATATCTTTATAGTTCTGAAACTTCAAACTATAAGTCCTCCTCCTCCTCTATTCTTTGTCAGGGCTGTTTTGCATAGAGTGAGATTTTATAAACCTAAATTTGTTCCAGGAACTCCTTGCTTAAGTGTTTTAAAGTCAGTCATATTTAATTATGTGGCACAATTCCACACCCCTAGCTTGCACTGTGAGGTGTGTAGCCCAGCCCCTGAGTGGTTTCGGCTCTTCGGTGCTTGCCCTCTTGCTCCTTACCTTGTAACTACATTGGCTTTTTCTTGACTTCTTGACAGCTTTCAAACGCCTTCTCAGCATGGGCTCCTGTGATGGCCGTGCACTCCAGGTCACACTGTCTAACTCCTACTCAGCCTTCAAACTTGGCCGTGGTGCCGCTTTAGAGGGCTGAGTCGAGGGAAGGCTTTAGTAATGTACCTGCCTGGCAAGCTCAAGGATGTGAATTTGATCCCGAAAACCCGTGTGAAAAACACTGAGTGTGGTGGTGCATGCGTGTAATCCCAGGGCTGGAAAGGTAGAGACGGGCTGGCCTTAGGGCTCACTGTTCTGCCAGCATGGCATAGGTGAATTCCAGTCAGTGGGGTCCCTGTCTCAAAAGAGGTGGGTGGTGTTTCTAAGGATGACTGTAGGTGTACTTTCTTGGGCTAGTTTATTGGGCATTGCCCTTCCAACCCTATTCCACCTTAATCCTTTCCCACCCCCCAAACACTAGGTAGGAGAGAAAGAAGGTTAGAGGGGAGAGGGGGCACAGACCTGTTTAGACTACTTCCTGCTGATGATGGGTGTTGGGTTTGTAGGGGCAAATCCAATCTTTATAGTCAGAATATCCAGCAATCTGGCAATCCAGCAACAGCAAACACAGCAGCAGCAACCAGCAGCAGAGGGAGAGCAGCCGCCCCCACAGGCCCTCTTGGGGCTCTCCCATTTATGCCCTCTCCAGAGTCCCCAGAATTAAACTATCTGCAGCTGGCAAAACCACACCCCTCCTAGAGCACAAGACAATCATAGTTAATGGCTGTGGACATATTTAAGCCCCATAACCCACACCTGGGATTAAAACAAAAACATTCACATAATTGGGTTTTTAAAGAAATCAAAATTCTCACTACAGATGACACCTACGGTTGACCTCTGATCTCTACATACAAACACACACTCACATATCACATATGTGTACACACACACACACACATACACACATACACACACACATACACACACACATGCACACATACACACACGCATACACACACACACACGCATACACACACGCATACACACACACACATACACACACACACATACACACACGCATACACACACACACACACACACACACACACACACACACACACACATTGAGTTGAGATATCTGGCACCAGCTGGTTATTTGGCCCTTTGGTTCTTGTTTTTTGTTGTTGTTGTTGTTGTTTTGGTTTGGTTTTACTTTCCGACAGGGTTTTTCTGTGTAGCCTTGCTGTCCTGGACTCTTTTTGTAGACCAGGCTGGCCTCAAACTCACAAAGATCCCCTTGCCTCTGCCTCCCGAGTCCTGGGATTTACAGGTGCACACCATCACGCCCAGCAGTTCTTGTATTTTTATTTGATGTCCTGCTGAATTATTTTCTGCATGCTTACAGCTGTCAAGCTATGTCCTCACTGAGTCTGTTGTCATTTGAGGGAAATAAACAGACCCTCAGCTCTATAAACTCCCCTTTCTAGTTTGGGAAGGCCCCTTCCTCCTTATAATATAGTCTTAATTTCGTCAACCAGAGTGTTACTGTCCTGTGGTTGGATTGTAACTCTGTATTCTGTTCCTCGGTTTCTTGCCATTGTCTTTTCTTCCCACACACTCCCTTTTAAATCGGATCCTGGGATAACATCTTATGTGTGCGTTCTATATAACGGGTACCATTTGGTATTAAAACTTTTTAATGCTGTATTGCTACCAATTATCGTAATTGATGCTTTTTCTTTGTAGTCTTTTTTATTAAGCCAATCTTTTAATCTCAACCTATTCTTCAGGATTCTTGATTGAGGTTTTGTGCAGTGCCTGACAGAATAGTATGCGCTCAGATACATCAAATTGAATAATATATGAATAAACAAAAGCCAGATCTTGGGTGGTAAAGCTTCTGAGGCTATTAAAATATTTTTTAGTCATGTATTCGTTTTTAGAAAACAGCTGTGTTGAGGTGTTATTTGTATGCCACAGTACTCACCCATTGTTAATGTACAATTCAATGATTTTATTAGATTTTATAGTTGTGCAACTGTGACAACAGCCCAGTTAAAAAGTTTTCATCTGTAGTAGAAAGTCCCACATTGCTGTTGGCAGTTAGTCCTTGCTTCTGCAGTTTGCTCTCTGTCTCCGTCAGCCTGCCTGTGTGGATGTACTCTGTGTGTGTGTGTGTGTGTGTGTGTGTGTAGTACTTTTGAGATAGTTAGGTGGCAGCTAGTCTATGTATTTGTGAACAACTTTAAAGTATACCTGTTTTGGGTAAAGTATATGTGCTCTTGTCATCATTTTCCCTTCTAAGCATTGTTTCTAGGGGCTGCCTCTCTGTCTCTAGAGCCCAGAAGTCAGCTAGTGATTGAGTAGTGCTTGGCTTAGACAGTTTAGCTGTGCGCTGCTCCATCGGTAGATCTGGGGCGAGCAGGGAGCTGTCAGGTTCAGGTTGTTGTACATCTTCCTCTTTCCTTTGCATTCCCTGCCTTTCCTACTCCCTTTTTCTTTTTCCTTTTCTCCTTATTCTTCTTTAATATTTTTCAGACGGGGTTTTGCACTAGTCCAGCCTGTCCTAAGAGCTCAGTATATAGCCCAGGGTGGGCCAAACTCCCAGCGTTCTCTGTGCTCATATTTCTAAGTACTGGGATTATAAATCAGAGCCATAAAGCTTCTCCTGGACCAGCCTGAGTTGCCCCCAGCAGCCTCTGCCTGCTAGAGCCGCTTGTCTTGCTCAGCGTGACAGTGCACTTGCGCATGCGCCTTGCTCACCACCTCAGGTTCAGTAAGCCCCCTCTTCTTCAGAGCAAAAGCTGCCAGTGCCATAAATGCTGCCCATGGTACCTCCTGAGCTGGGAGATGGCAGAATTACAGGCTCTCGCTGTTCTGACCAGCTTTTAAAGTTTTCAGTTGTAAGTGTTCTTAGGTTTTATTCCTTTGACTGATTTCCAGAGCACTGAAAGGCCTACTTGTTAATCAAGCTTTATAATTGGTTTGGGGGGCAGGGAGAGGAGTAAGGTTGGCTACATTGTCGCTTGACCAGAGCTGAGGAGAGGAATTGGCTACATTGTTACTAGGCCAGGCTTGGAAGTCCTGACTCTCAGAATATTGTCCTTTTTCTTTCTTTCTTTCTTTCTTTCTTTCTTTCTTTCTTTCTTTCTTTCTTTCTTTCTTTCTTTCTTTCTTCCTTCCTTCCTTCCTTCCTTTCTTTCTTCTTTCTTTCTTTCTTTTTTTAAAGAATTATTTGTTTTTGTTTTATGTGTATGGGTGTTTTGTCTGTGTGTATGGGTATATATCATATGTGTTCCTGGCGCCCATCGAAGCGGGAAGAAGGCATCAGATCCCCTGGAGCTGGCCACCGTGTGGATGCTGGGAATGGGACCTAGGTCCTTTGCAAGAGCAGCAAGTGCTGAGCCATCTCCCCAGCCCCTTAGAATGTAAACTTTCTCTGGTATATCCAAGCATTTCTCCAGATAGACTTTAAAAAAACTGTTTCAGTGCCCTCTTCTGGTGTGCAGGTGTACATGCAAGCAGAACACTGCATATAAATAAACAAATAAATCTTTAAAAAATAAAAAGCCGGGCGTGGTGGCACACACCTTTAATCCTAGCACTTGGGAGGCAGAGGCAGGTGCATAGCTGTGAGTTTGAGGCCAGCCTGGTCTACAAAGTGAGTCCAGGATGGCCAAGGCTACACAGAGAAACCCTATTTCGAAAAACCAAAACTAAATAAACAAATAAAATAAAAAATAAAAAACCTGTTTTAGTAAGCATCCTTCTGGGAAACAGAGCTAGTAGGATATGTTTAGGGGACACATCACACACACACACACACACACACACACACACAGGTGGGGAGGAGGGTCAGGAGGGAGATGCGGCAGCTAGGAGATTGAGTTTTAGGAGCTAGCTTAGTGATCGTGGGGCAGCAAGTTGAAATCCATAGGACAGTTAGGCACATATAAGTTGTGTTCTGGCCTCTCGTGTAGGTAATTTGTCTTTATTATAGAATATGGAGCTAGTGATGGGGGCGGTTGGACTCCCAAAATTTATTACATGTTGTAATGTATTAAATATTTGCTAAATTTGTTGTTTAAAATGTTTTGTTTTTCCACTGTGAGCCAGGTACATAGCTTCAGACTTGTTAAATTAAAAAAAGCTGTTTCTGATTATAAACATTTTGTTTGTTTGTTTTTTGCGGGGTTGGAGCTTTTTTCTAGAGGTTGAACCTGGTCTTTATGCTAGGCAAGCACTCTGCCATTAAGCTGTGTTCCCGGCATCTTTTTATCTTGAGACAAGATCTTGTAAAGTTGCCCAGGCTGGCCTTCAGTGTACTGTGCAGTGTAGGCTGGTCCTAACGCGGCCGGCTTACCTCAGCCTCCTGGGTAGCTGGGCTACAGGCCTGCACCACTGGGCTTGACTGGCTCGTTCTCACATTTGTGGATGTCAGGCCCTTAGGATAGTAGTAGTTTGTAAGTCGTCATAATGTGATGACAATCTTCGTTTTTTTCCACCAGATGCTGCCCACCTTTCTGAAGTAGACTCTCCATGGCCTGAACATTTCCTGACAATAATTTTGAGCGAAATATATGTTTAGCAAGAAGATAACCACATCAAGATGGTTGGAAAGCTGAAGCAGAACTTGCTCCTGGCGTGCCTGGTGATTAGTTCTGTGACCGTGTTTTACCTGGGCCAGCACGCCATGGAGTGCCATCACCGAATAGAGGAGCGGAGCCAGCCAGCCAGACCAGAGAACCCCAAGGCGACTGTGCGAACTGGCCTGGACACCAAAGCCAACAAAACAGTCACCTATCACAAGGATATGCCTTTAATATTCATCGGAGGTGTGCCTCGGAGTGGAACCACGCTCATGAGGGCCATGCTGGACGCGCATCCTGACATCCGCTGTGGCGAGGAGACCAGGGTCATCCCTCGAATCCTGGCCCTGAAGCAGATGTGGTCCCGGTCCAGTAAGGAGAAGATCCGCCTGGATGAAGCTGGTGTCACGGACGAGGTGCTGGATTCCGCCATGCAGGCCTTCCTCCTGGAGGTCATTGTTAAGCATGGGGAACCAGCACCTTACTTATGCAACAAAGATCCTTTTGCCCTGAAATCCCTGACTTACCTTGCAAGGCTATTCCCCAACGCCAAGTTCCTCCTGATGGTCCGAGACGGCCGGGCATCAGTGCATTCAATGATCTCTCGAAAAGTCACTATAGCTGGCTTTGACCTGAACAGCTACCGGGACTGCCTGACCAAGTGGAACCGGGCCATAGAAACTATGTACAACCAGTGTATGGAGGTCGGGTATAAAAAGTGCATGTTGGTTCACTATGAGCAGCTTGTCTTACACCCCGAACGGTGGATGAGAACGCTCTTAAAGTTCCTCCATATTCCCTGGAACCATTCAGTTTTGCGCCATGAGGAAATGATCGGTAAAGCCGGAGGAGTCTCCCTGTCAAAGTGAGTAAACGCAATGTTCTCTTTCTTTTTAGCCCCGTGTTCAACCGATGAAGATACGGACACGGGCCACTCAGGGTGGCTGTTCAAGGCCAACCAGGTCTATGAAGTGTCACATGCCAGTCAGGGCCACACACAGAGACCCTGCCTCAGAAAAGAAAAGATAGACACACGTGTATGTTCGCATTTGCTTTTCATTGGTGAGGTTTCTTTTGTTTGTTCATTTTCTATCTCACCATTTATGCATACCATTTATTCATACATATGTGTGTGTGTGTGTGTGTATTTGTGTTTGTTTGATTAGTCCAAACCCAATATACATTTAGTGAAAACCTTTTTCCCAATGATCTCAGGCTTTGCTGTCCATCAGTCATATTCAGTGGCTTCTGATTTCTAGGTACTTTTGCAAATAAGAACAATTGGCTTATTTTTTATTTTTTGGTATGTCAGGAAGTATGTCTACCATGTGTGTAAGCACTTTGTGAATTTGGTCTTTTTTTATTTAGCTATTTTTAGTTTACTATGTTTAGTTATAATATTTGGTTATTAACATTTAGTTATTTTTCTTGCCCCCTCTCCCCCTTTTTTTTTTTGAGACAGGCTCTCATATGAACCCGGCCAGCTTCAGCCTCACTTGTTAGCTGAGGATGACTTTGAACTTCTGGTCCTCCTGCCTCTACTCTCTGGTGTACCTACCAGGCCCAGGTTATGCAGTGCTGGGGCTACACCCGGGGCTTCATGTATGCTAGGCAAGCCCTTTACCGAGTCACACCGGCAGGCTGAATTTAGAAAATGTTACAGGGCTGACAAAGCATTGTTATCGCTCCATACAGGAGAGAGCTTGGTAAGCCACAGAAGAGCAAAGCCAGAGCTAGAGTCCAGAGCTTGCCCTTGGTGGGCTCTTGTGCTTTCCCAAGGGATCGAACCATATGCCTTGCTTCCCTGGTCGTGTGAAGGATGCGTTGTTTTAACAAAAGGCTCTAAACTTTGGGCGCGGAGTTTATATAAGAAGTCTGTTAGATCAGCATGCACACGATAGTGATTTGCGCGTTTTGTGAGGTGTCAGTAACTGCTGCTTTTCTCCTGAATGAGCAGTCCTGACACTGATAGCCTGTTTATCCCTGCTGCGAGGCTTTGCAAATGAGGGTTGCTGTTAAATTCAGGAAAGTAAATTGCTTATAACTAGATTTCAGTTTTATTCATATGTATTCTATTTAAACAATTCCCTTACGCCTTTAATCCCAGCACTCGGGAGGCAGAGGCAGGTGGATCACTGTGAGTTCGAGGCCAGCCTGGTCTACAAAATGAGTTCAGGATAGCCAAGGCTACACAGAGAAACCCTGTCTTGAAAAACCAAAACAACAACAACAACAACAAGAACAATTCCCTTAGACACCCCCAGCCATGCTCCATGGGTGGGCCTTTCTTTCTGAATGCTCCTCTTCCTCCTTTAATCATGCTCAGCCAGTATTAACTTTTGTTTTTTGAGACTGGGTTTCTCTGTGTAGCCCTGGCCATCCTGGAACTCGCTCTGTAGACCAGGCTGGCCTCAAACTCACAGAGATCCACCTGCCTCTGCCTCCCAGGGTGCTGGGATCTGTAACTTGAGCATGAGTGGTTCAGCTGCAGACTCCTGGCAGCTGATTGTAATTGGAAATGCTGATTTTTCGTGTGCATCACCTTGAGGAACAGCTGTGTGCTTATGCCTACCCACCTTTCAGTTATTGATTATTGACAAGTGATTACTTCCCATCTACGTCACTCTAACTGACTCAAAGGAAGTTCCAGCCGTAGCTGCCATATGAGTTTGTTGCCTTCCCAGATAATCGACTAAGTGGTTTTACATGTGTTTAAGGCAAGGTCTCAGGAGCGCACTTTCCTCAGCCTCTCCGAGTGGCTGAGGGTGATCACTGCGCTGAGATTACAGGCGTGTACACCTTGTGTCCTGGGGGGCTCTGCACATAGGGATCCAACCAGCCATGGATCAGAATGTATTGGAAAACTAGACTAAATACATAGACCTCCTCTTGTTACTGTTCTATGACCATACAGTATGAATGTTAATTCTATAGCATTTAAATTGTTTTGGGTGTAGTATATGAGAGGCTGGGCCTTTAGTGTGCATAAATTTTTGTTGTCTGAGGAGGGATCCAGAAAGCACTTCCTCCTAACAGCCAAGGCTGCTGTATTTCATTCCGTGTGTGTGTGTGTGTGTGTGTGTGTGTGTGTGTGTGTGTGTGTGTGTGTGTGTTTTGGCCTAGAGACTCCACTGCTGGTCCAGTGTAAGAATGTAATTAGCCACTTAGATTCCTGAAGTAGAGATTAAAGAGGTAGTGCTTAAGGCAGTTGTGGTGCATGTAGTTGCTATACCGGGTTTGTTGTTGCTGTTTAATTTTTTAAAATATGACAAGAGAGAGAGAGAGAGAGGGAGAGACAGAGAGAGAGAGAGAGAGAGAGAGAGAGAGAGAGAGAGAGAGTATCACGTCAATGCTGGTGCCAGTGAAGGCTTCAGATCTCCTAGAGCTGGAGTGATGGGCAGTTGTGTGCCGGGCAGCACAGCCTGGTACAGGAACCGAACTCAGATCCTCTGCAATATAAATCAGCTTTTGCCCATCCCCAAGGCCAGCTCCAGGAACCGCAAACAGGATAGGAGAGAGGTGGATCTGAGGTAGGGAGAATTGAGCAGGCGGTGAACGGCTGGCTAAGGGAAACCAGCCATTGATTGATCAACCAGCTAGAGGAACTAGTTGTTGAGGAGAGGGTGAGGAAGGGAGGAAAAAGTAATGCTCGGAGCCTCAGGCATGTGCGCTACAAGCTGAAGGTCTGAAAGCCCAGGAGAACTTCCCTATCTGTCTCCGTCTCTGTCTCCCTTGCTGTCTGTCTGTCCAACTATCTCTTGCTTGCTGTTACCCACTGTCTCCCTGCTTGCTTCCTGTCTTCCTATCACCTACCTACCTATCTGTCTGTCTGTCTGTCTATCATCTATCTTGCTGTTAGCCATCTTTTACCTCCTTGCTTGTTGTCCCCCCCCCCTGTCTCTCTTCCTCTGTTCTCATCTCTCTTTCTCACATCTGTTACTTGCTTCCCCTTGCTTGTTGTCTGTCCAACTAACTGTGTCCATGGGCCAACCCCAGTATTTTATTGAAATGAAGTTCAAATTTTTTTCTTTGCACATGACATGTTTTTTTTTTTCATCGTTACAAGTACTAGGACAATCAAAAGTCAACAGAGCAACAAGGAAAAAAAAATCTGTAACCTACAACAAAATATAAATAAAAATCAATTATTTTCCAAACAATGGTCAGCATAACCTGCTTATTACTTCTTAAACAATACTCAGAAAAGTTTAATCATAAATTTCCCTGGCTAAATCCAATGTGTTTACAAGATGGTCATAGCAACATAGCTTGAGCTAGACGTTCTCTAAAGAAAAAACTTGACCCACTTCCAGTCCCAGACCAACAGGTGTGCTGCCCAAGCCTAGGCTAACTGCCGAGGGGTCCTCTATTGTAAAGTATCTGTGATGCATGGCGTTCCAAGTCCACCTTCTGTTGCTCTCAAAGCAGATCCTAAGGAAACAGGTAACAGTATCTAGCCAGGTACTGTTATATTTAGGTCCTAACTTCCTTACATGCAGTTTCTGCTTGGGTGTTCACAGTCAGAGCCAAGACTCTATCATTGTCTCAAGCCTCTGGCCAGATGCCCTCTCTCAACATTCTCTGGGGGGAAAAAGTTTTCCCTGTATGATTTCCTTAGGACTGAGAAATAAAGAGAAAAAACAGTTTAAGGAGAAATAGCAGATTCCCAAACAACATTACACCTAGACCATACACAATATTTGTGGGCAGTGGCGATCAGCTGGAGATCTTTGAAACGTTGTCAAGGAAAGCCTCAACAGCGGCTCTGGATTCTGGAGATCATGCTGGACAGTCGGAGGGCTCTGGAACTTTGTCAAGCTAAGCCTCTGCGGCTTATCCTCATGTCTGCGAAAAGCTTTTTTAACCATGCAGCCATTGCTCCAGCCCCAACATGCATGGTCCTTTCACAGTCCTAACAGCTCTAGCCACTGTTTTTTTTTTTTTTTAACATTACATTTTACATTTGCCAATGTTTGGTTTTTTCCTAGACTGCCAGAGAGTTGGAACCATAAGTACATAGCATCTTCAGACTGGCACATTCCATTTAGTAATATGCATTTACATCTCCTCCTTCTCTGCATGGCCTAATAACTTATGTTTAAATTATTGGATAATATCCTATGTCTACATGTACCAATATTTTATTTATTCATATGCTGACGAGCTTCTTGGATGCTTCTGAGACTTGGCAATTGTGAATAAAGCATATTTTTGGTGTGGATATAAGTTTTTATCTCATTTGCATAAACACCAAGGAACATAGTTATTGGATCATAAAAATGTAATCAGTTTTGTCAGAAACTGCCAAACTGTCTTCCCAGGCAGCTGTATTGTGTTGTTTGTTACCTGCTGTGATGATTAGTTTTATTTGTCAAGTTGACACAGTGTAGAATCACCTGGGAAGGGAAATCTTTTCTTCCCCCTGAGACAGAGTTTCTCTATGTAGCCTTGGCTGTCCTGGACTCACTTTGTAGACCAGGCTGGCTCGGACTTACAGAGACCCACCTGCCTCTGCCTCCCGAGTGCTGGGATTACAGGCGTGCGCCACCGTGCCCAGCTGGGGAAGGGAAATCTTAAGAGAGATTCTGTTTAGGTTGCATGAATCTGTGGGCAGGCTGTGGGGGATTTTCTGCGTTTTGTGAGCGGGGGGTCCAGGACCGAATGAAGAGAGAGGGAGCGTGCAGTGACTCACTGCTTCCTGCTCGTGGCTGTAGGTGTGATGTGACTGCTGCTCTTCTCAGTGATGAACTGTGGCCTGCAAATTTGAGTCATCGTGGCCTCATCTTCTTACTGTTTAATAACAACTTCGTGTGTATTTTAGGAAACAGTCCTTTATCATACATGGTTCAGTCAAATATTGTCTATTGGTCCTGGTTTCTCACTCTCTTGCAGGTATATTTTTGCAGAATCAAAGCTTTTAATTTTAATGACATCCAGCTCAATTTTATTTATTTATTTATTTTTGTTTTTTGAGACAGGGTTTCTCTGTGTAGCCTTGTGACCAGGCTGGCCTCGAACTCACAGTGATTCGCCTGCCTCTGCCTCCCGAGTGCTGGGATTAAAGGCGTGCGCCACTACTCCCGGCCCTCAATTTTATTTTTTATGGTTGGCGCCTTTGTTGTTACAGCAAAAACGTAAAGCTATACCCAGGGTTGAGTGGACGTTCTGTCCCAAATTCAATGCTAGTCTGAATTTTATAGTTGGCATGTTACATCTGTGTTCTGCTTTGAGTTGATTTCTGTGAAGGGTGTATGGGCCCTGCTTTTTGGTATCATCATGAAATACCTGAGACGAGTTAGTTTGTAAAGCAAACAGGTTTCCTCCATTCACGGTTTTGGAGGTTTCATGTTATAACCCTCATATTGGCTAATTTCTCAGTGGGAAATAGTGACAGAAGCATGTGGGCATGAGCAATCGATTGCGCGCGCTCTCTCTCTCCCTCTCTCTCTGTGTTTACTTGTGATCTTACTGTTTCGTTATGAAACTTCATCTTTTAAAAAAAGATTTATTTGTGTGCAACATGACTACAATGCCAGTAGAGACCAAAAGAGGATGTCAGATTGTCTGGAGCAGGAGGGATGGGGGTGGGGTGATGGTAGGTGGGGGGTGAGCCACCCGACTTGGGTGCTGTTAGCCAGGCTTGGGCTCTTTACAAGAACAAAACACTCTTAAGCACGTTAGCGTTATCCGGCCACTCATTCATCTCTCTATTGCAACATACTCCTCTGCTTACTAATCCTGGTTGCTTTTTACTTTTTTAATATTTACTTATGTTTATGCATATGAGTGCTCTGTCTGCATGCCACACCTGCATGCCAGAAGAGGGCATCAGATCACTTTATAGATGACTGTGTACCACCATGTGGGTGCTGGGAATTGAACTCAGGACCTCTGGAAAAGCAAACAGTGCTCTTAACTGCTGAGCTATCTCTCCAGCCCTCCTGTTTGTTTGGGCTTTTTGTTTGTTTGTTTTGTTTTTTCTCTTTGTTTTTCAAACCAATACATAATACTTATCTTTCAAATTTTGATTTGAAGCTAGGCATGACATAATATACCTTGAGTCTCAGAACTCAGGAAGCAGAGGCAGGTGGATCTCTATGAGTTAGAGGCCAGCCTGGTCTACACAGTGAGTTCCAGGCAAACCAACTGAGATTCGGTCCCAAACGAAAAACCAAAAACAAACAAACACACACCAATCCCAAAACAATTCACCAAATTTTGATGTCGCTGCTTGAATTTAATATGAAATAGCTTTTAAATGTGTTTCTTTCCCCCCTCCTCTTCTTCCTTCTCTTCTTCCTCTTCCTCCTCTTCCTCCTTCTCTTCCTCCTCCTCCTCTTCCTCCTCCTCCTCCTCTTCTTCTTCTTCTTCTTCTTGTTTTTTTGAGACAAGGTTTCTCTGTGTGTCCCTGGCTGGCCTGGAACTCTCACTCTGTAGACCAGGCTGGCCTGGAACTCAGAGCTCTGCCTGTCTCTGCCACCTGAGTGCTGGGATCAAAGGCGTGTGCCTCCACCACCCAGCTTAAATGTATTTCTTAATTCTAAATTTATGTCTGTTTTGTTTTGTTCATTTTTATGTTTCTGCCGGACATTGTGAACATTACTATTTTGAGTCTTGGATATTTTTGTAGTTTCTATAAATGCTTTATAAATATTAAGCTTTGTTCTGGCATTCAATTGCATTACTTGGCCGGTTTGAACGTTTAGAATTTTGTTTGGTGAGTCAGAGACCAGCTTACTCTATCTTTCTGTGAGTAAGGCCTTCTGAACACTGTCTGCCAATAGAGTTTCCCCACTTGCATGGCAGGAACAGACCCTGTGCCTTTTCCATACAAGGCCTGAGCCAACTCGCCATGTACTGTTGTGGATGCTTCTCTCCCCTTGTCACAGCTCGAGCATGCCTGTGTTCAATTTTTTCTGTGTCCTGAAAGCTCCTGTCGCTCTCCTTACATTGGAGTTTCTACTCCATTTCTTTTATGACCCAACTTCATGGTGGGACATGTAGCATATAGCCCAGACTGGCCTTGAATTCCCTATACAGTTGTATCAGTCAGGATTCTCTATAGGAAAGAATTGCAGAATGAATCTCTCTATATGTAAAGGGGATTTATTAGAATGACTTACAGGCTGCCGTCCAGCTCATCCAACAGTGACTGGCTGTGAATGGAAAGGCCAGGAATCTAGAAGTTGTTCAAGGCTGGATGTCTCACTTGGTCTTTAGTATGTGCTGAGGTCTTCAGTGTGTACTGGAGCCCTGAGAAGTCGGCTTCAGTGCCAGTGAAGGAATGATGCGCTAGCAAGGCGAGGGCAAGCAGGAAAGAGGAAAGCTTCCTTCTATACCCTTACACAGACTTCCAGCAGAAGGTGTGGTCCAGATTAAAGACATGTCTTCCCACCCCAAGATCCTGATCCAAGGCGTGTGTCTTCATGCCTCCCTCAAAGGTCCAGACTAGAGGTGGATTCACCCACTTCAAAGCAAGCAAAAGATCTCTCACAGGTGTGCCCTCCATTTCTGGATTGTGGTTCATTTCAGATGCAGTCAAGGTGACAACCAAGAATAAGCCATCGTGGTAGTCAAGGACGGCCTTGAATTCCTGAGCCTCCTACTTCTGTTTACAGACTTTCGGGATTTCAGCAAATGTCACCATCCCATCTCCTCTTCTTCCTAGCATGTGTTAATGCATTCTGGGATTTGTAGTGGTAAGGTTCCTATTCTGAGTGCTCAATTTCCTGCTCTGTCTCTATAACACAATTATGTTATTTTTCGGTATGTAGTCCTAGTATGTAGAGCCGAAGAAAACCTTGGGCTATTTTTCTCTAGACAATTGCACCTCAGCCATCTTGGATACTTAGTCACAGCTTCTGGATGTTATGCCAGTGTCACAGTCACTGCAGTTCCATTTGGAATCCAGTATCATTTGTCACTTTGCCTGTCGCAGTTTTCTCTTAGCTTCACAACATTGTAAATTTGCATTAAGTGCTTGATACACTGACTGAGTAGGAATGGAGGGAAGGGGCATCCTCCGACGGTCTCACATGTTTTGCCAGGGTCTGAAATGACGGCTTGGTGGTTAAAGAGCCCTGGCTAGCCAGGCGTGGTGGCGCACGCCTTTAATCCCAGCACTCGGGAGGCAGAGGCAGGTGGATCGCTGTGAGTTCGAGGCCAGCCTAGTCTACAAAGTGAGTCCAGGACAGCCAAGGCTACATAGAGAAACCCTGTCTCAAAAAAAATAAAATAAAATAAAATAAAGATCCCTGGCTGCTCTTGCAGAGATCGCAAGTTCAGTTCCCAGCACCCACACTGAGTGACACACAACTATGTGGAGCTCCAGTTTCCAGGGTTCCGATGCTCTCTTCTGCCTCCATGCACACATGTAGTGCATACACATACACCCAGATACACACATGCAATGACATATCTTCAAAATAAAAGGAAATGAGGCTGGAGAGGTGGCTCATCAGCTGAGAGCACTTGCTGCTCTTGCAGAGGACCCAGGTTCAATTTCCAGCACTCTCAGGATGGCTTACAACAGTATGCAATTCCAGTTCCAGGGGGGTCCCAAAGCCTCTTCTGTCTTCTGTGCATGTCAGGCATACACGTGGTGTACGTACATGCATGTAGGCAAAACATTCATATATATGACATAAAATTAATCAATCTTAAAATGTTTTCTGGGGACCAGTGAGTTAGCTCAACAGATAAGGGTGCTTTCCTCCAAACCTGATGACCCATGTTTGATTCTGGTACCCATAAGGAGGAAGGAGAGAACCAATTCTTACAAGTCCTCTTAACCTCTGTACTTATTGTTGCACGGCCACCTCTAAAAAATGAATATAATGAAACTTATTTTGGACCTGTTTTCCTGGGAAAGTGGCTAAAAGTCAGGCTTGCCTTCAACACTAGTGACTTGAGTTTGAGTTGATCCCGGGACCCATATAGTAGAAGAAAATGACTCCTTAAAAGTTGTCCTCTGATCTCCATGTGTGCAACACACACACTCACTCTAAATAAGCAAATAATAATTAAAAATAAAATATTTTGCTGCTTTAGGGTGCCATCAGAAAAAAGCATGGTGCAGGTAAGAGCCGTGGAAGTCTCTTCTTCCATAGAGCAACATGCACATACACAACCCACATTAAAAATAACCGAACCGCTGGGCGTGGTGGCGCACGCCTTTAATCCCAGCACCCGGGAGGCAGAGGCAGGCGGATCGCTGTGAGTTCGAGGCCAGCCTGGTCTACAAAGTGAGTCCAAGATGGCCAAGGCTACACAGAGAAACCCTGTCTCGAAAAACAAAACAAACAAACAAAAAAAAAAAAAAAAAAAAAAAATCGAACCTGTAGCAATCAAGGTTTTCAGAAATCTAGAAATAAATCACAAGCTCTGAACATCTATGGGGCTGGAGAGAAGGCTCGGCGGTTAAGAGCACTTGCTGTCTTGCGGAGGACTTGGGTTCGCGTCTCAGCACTCCAAGCCTCTGATAATGACTTGTAACTGGTTACAGAGAATCTGACACTCTGTTCTGGATGCAGCAGGCACTGCATGCCTACATGTAGTCATACATGCAGGCAGAAACACTCATGCATGTAAAATAGAATCAAGTCTTAAACTGTGCAAACGGTCCTCAGTTGTGTAAGAGAGCAAGCCGTGGAGAGAGCATCCCAGCAAACAGCGGCCTTCTATGGTCTCTGCTGCAGGCCATACCTCCTCTAGGGTCCTGCCCTAATTTTATTCCTACCCTGACTTCCCTGAGGATGGACTGTGATTGGGAAGTGTAATCCAAATACTTTCTTTCCTTCCCAAGTTACTTTTGGTCATGGTGTTTTATTACAGCAAGGGGGGTGGTGGTGTCGAGGGCGGGTGGGGGGCGTGGAGAGAAAAGGACAGTTAACATTGAATGTTAGCTAGTGTTTAAGCACTTGGCCCCTTGTGTTAGCCTTGAAGTCCAGAACAGGCTCAGCATAATTGTAAACAGGATTTGACCAAACTTTTTTGTTACTTCCTGCTGGAGGGCCAAAGCTGAGTGCGTTAGTGAGGGAACATTTGAGAACCAGGATGCAGTGTTTTTACAACCACATTAGGCCATTAAAAAAAAGAAAGAAAGAAAGAAAAGAAAGCATATCTGTTGTTTGCAAAGAATGCAGGGCTGGCTGGCCACACAGCGAGACGTTGTTCCACAGAGAAAATGAGACAACCAGGGGTGAACTACACCAGAGCTGCTTTATCCCCACACAGAAGAGTAAAGGCTGAGCCATAACCAGCATGTGGGGGAGCTGAAGGGGTAACCAAAGGAGACCCCTTTTTCTCCTTATTCTTATGTTACCGAGAAATGCTCATTGTTTCTGAGAGAGAAAAAAAAAGCCAGTTGTCCAGTTTTTTTTCATTCAATAGATGAGAAATAATCATATATAAAATATTCAAAGCAGTCATCAAAATGCATTGTTCACTAATTTCGTTCTATAGACAATTAATCATTGACACTGCAAGATGGATATTGAGCTTAAACTGATTAGCATCAAGGGACTTAAAGGTGGTGAAGAGATGACATATATGAGGTGATCACAACTGAATTATTTTCAGCCACTAGAGAACAGATAGTCTAATATTACAGAAAGCCTTTTAGGTCCTGAGAGAGAGGCCCTGTGGCCGACACCTGTAATCCTCGCACTTCGGAGGTGGATCAGGAGGTAAAGGCCGGGGACTGACTGCCCCAGGGAGAGTTAGAGATTGTCTTAGGTAGGGTCCTATTGCTGTGATGAAACATTGTGACCAAAAGCAATATCCTGCTTAAACTTCCAGATCTCTGTTCCTCATTGGAGGAAGTCAGGACAGAAACTCAGACAGGGCAGGAATTTGGGGGCGGTCAGTGTTGGGTTTGGAGTGGAGGCCAGGAAAACTCACTTCAGAGACAGAAGCTTAAAAAGCAAGCTTTGTTTTCTTTGAGTACAGGGAGGTGGTCAGTTTGGGGTCTGAGCCACATCCCCGAATGGAGATTGTACAACATTTTTTTAAGATTTATTTATTATTTATATAGTATTTTGCCCACATGTGTACCAGCCCACCACAGGAAGGCACTGGATATCATTACAGATAGTCATAAGCCACCATGTGGTTGCTAGGAATTGAACTGGGGTCCTTTGGAAGAGCCAATAGTGCTCTTAATTGCTGAGGCATCTCTCCAGCCCTGTACAACTTTTTTTTTTTTTTTTTTTTTCGAGACAGGGTTTGTCTGTGTAGCCTTGGATGACCTGGACTCGCTTTGTAGACCAGGCTGGCCTCAAACTCCCAAAGATCCACCTGCCTCTGCCTCCCGAGTGCTGAAATTAAAGGCATGCACGCGCCATGCCTGTCCGATTCCCTGTACATTTTTCAAGGATAGGAACACAACGTGATGGGGAACAGGATGGGTTGTTGCATTGTCACAAGGGGTTGAGCAAAGAAGTAACCTTGGGTGGCTGGGTCTTTCCAGGTCACCTGGTGTCAGGACCCTCGACTCAGCTCTTTGCACTCATGTCCCCTTCTGGACTCTGACTGGAATTTCGGATGATAAGGGAACAAAGGGGTGGGCAAGCTGCATGTAGTGAATTAAGTCAAGACTGGCAGCACATTTATGCCTTGTGTGCCTTAGCTTAGACTACAGGATAACTTCCCTCTGTACATCCTTTACTGGTTAACGGGCAAACATGAAACATGGAAGGCGGGATAGGAGTTGGGTTCCAGGGCCTGGGAACATGAATTCGGTTTTGACCCTGCTAGCAAGATGGAATTTATTCCTGTGGTGGCTGGACCCAGGAAACTGTCTCCTAACAGCAGAGCTGATGCAGAGGCCACGGAGGGGTGCTACATACTGCCTTGCTTCCCATGCCTTGCTCAACCTGCTTTCTTATAGAACTCAGGACCACAATGGGCTGGGCCCTCCCTCATCAATCCCTAATGGAGAAAATGCCCCACAGCATTTTAACAGGGGCATTTCAGCACATCTTAATTTTGTTAATTGAAGTTCCCTCCTCTCAAATGACTTTATGTCAAATTGACATAAAACTACCCAGCTCTCTGGGATACTTGAGATCCTATCTCAAAAGCAAACAAAACCAGGGAAGGGGTGGATAAAACAGGTCAGAGGTTAAGGGCGAGCACTGCTTTTGCAGAGGACCCAAGTTTCACTCCCAGCACCCGCATCCAGCCATTCACAACAGTCTGTAACTCCAATCCCAGGGATGTGTTGTGTGTGGGTTTAATAGCAGCTTGCCACAAATTAGACTCACCTGAGAGGATGTCTCTCCTGAACAGGTGTCCTCTTTGTCCTGATTGATGGGGGAGGATCCACCCCCATTTGGAAATGATGTTTGATTGAGTGGCAGAAAAGGTGACAAATCAGAGAAGGTTTGACAGGATAAACCGAACTCTAGAGGAAAGGGAAGCCACTTAAGAGGCAGTTTTACGCCTGGTCTACAAAGTGAGTCTAGGACAGCCAAGGCTACACAGAGAAATCCTGTCTCAAAAAAAAAAAAAAAAAAAGAAAAGAAAGAAAGAAAGAAAAAAGAGGCAGATTTACAGGCAGAAGTTTTACCAGGACAGTAATAGAGAGATGAGTTGGAGAGAGAGAGAGAGAATTCAGGTGAAGATGGAATGAGCCAGAAAATGAGAAGCCAGAAGGTTAGAGCAGATTGCTGAGATAGTTTGAGGCCAAGCAGAACAATTCTGAGCTGAGAGAGAAGCCAGATTAAATAAATCAGCTGGGAGAAGAGTTTGAGCCAGAGCAGCTGAGTTGAACCAGCCAGCCCAGAGCTCAGAAAGAACAAGTAAGGGTGAGCTCATTAAGCAGTAAGTCTCAGAGGCTGAAAACATCCTCGGCCTAGGTTAGGTTGTATGGAGGCTAGAAGCTTCCAGGACTAGGCCTAGGTTAGCAGGAGGAGGCAGTAAGCCTCTGAGACAACAATGGAGCCAGAATAAAATTACTTTTACAACAGATCTCAAATTTAACAGTTATTTTTTATTTTCTGTGGTTTTATTGCACACCCTACGGCATGCTAGGTAGTGTTCTCCAGGAGGTATGACAGTAGCTAATGAGACAGACACAGCAAACCCCACCCCCACCCCGGTATCTCATTAGCATTGAGAAGCCACCCTATTATATAAGTTAAATGTGTGTTTTGGGAGATGGTGATATACCCTGTATAACAATAAAGCAGAGGGGTGGACGTTTGTGACAAACTGGGCTGAAGGAATTGTCCGGAAAAGCCTGGTGACATTTGAGTGGACAAGTGGACAAAACAAAGACCAAAGCAAGATAAAATCCATGTGCTAGAGGCTTAGTGAAGACAAGAACGGAAAGGCAGCAATGAGAACAGGAGCTGTGGCCTGGCTGGCCTGCTTCTGATGCCCTGTCTCAGAAACAACACAGGAATCACTCGACATGTCTGAAGTTACTGTTTAATCTACAAGTGCCCTAGTGTTTTCTTTGCCACACATTTTAAAGATATACATGTTTTTACTTTATGGCTCCATAATGTCTGTGTGTCTGTGTCTTGGTGAGTGAGCATTTCACATGTGTGCTGGCGCTCTGCTCCTTGGAGGCCAGAGGAGGCCATTGATTCCCCTGGAGCTGGGCATACAGACTGATGAGCTGCCTCCTGTGGGTGCTGGGGACTGGGCACTCTGCAGGAGCAAGAAGCACTCTTAACTGCTGAGCTATCTCTCCAGCCCCTCTTTCCCCACACATATTTAAGATTATATTGCATTTTTGAGAGGGTCACACTGTGTAGCCTTTGCTGACCTGGAACTAGACCTAGCCAGTCTCAAACTCATGAGGATCCATCTGCCTCTGCTTCCTGAGTGCTGGATGTTTTAATTTTAAAAAAAGGTTTATTTATTATGTATATAGTATTCTGCCCAAATGTACACCTGCACACCAGAAGAGGGCACCAGATCTCATTATAGATGGTTGTGAGCCACCATGTGGTTGCTGGGGATTGAACAGACAGTGCTCTTAACCTCTGAGCCATCTCTCCAGCCCAGGTGTTTTAATTTTTATGTATTTGAATGTGTCTGTCTGTGTAGGCCTGTGGAGACCAGGAAAGGTTGTTAGCTCCTGAGGTGGTTTTCAATCTGTGGGTTATGGCCCCTTTGTGGTTGACTGACCCTTCCACAGGGGTGGCCTAAGACATCAACATATTAGATGTTTAGAGTATGGTTCATGGCATACCAAGATTACAATTATGAAAATAATTTTATGGTTGGGGGTCAGCACAGCATGAGGAACTGTATTAATGGATTGTAGCGTTAGGAAGGTTGAGAGCCACTGCTCTAGAGCCGCCTGATAGGGCTGGAAGCGGAGCGTGGATCTCCTGCAAGGCAAGCACTGTTAGCTTTGGCGCCATCTCTCCAGCCACTTTTTTTTTTTTTTAACCACATACTTTATTTGTGGAGTATCCAGGATTAATAGTCTGTAATGTTATTTGTAGCATGCTGTTTCTCCCACGCGTTCTTCTCAGTTCTATACTATATACCAGTTGGCAGCTCAGTCTAGAGGCTTGGGCAGGCCCACAGCCTGATTTGGCAGTGCTGTTCATCGGCGTGTGGTCCTCTCTCTCCCATGGTGTTTACAGCGATTGATCTTCAGTGCCTAGATTTATCAGCTTGCTGTGCCTTGTATCATTTTTTTTTCAGGCTAATTTTGATATTGTTTTCATATATTAGCAATGAAACTTCAGATCCCACGGCTCCGTTTGTTAGCATTTGTGCATGATTCTTTGTGTGCACGTGCCCAGATGTGTAAGCAATTATGTATGTCATCTGTGCATAGCACTTCTTAATTTTTGGATTTATATATTTCGTTCTATGTTGTATGGGTTTTGCCTACGTGCATGTATGTGCATCATGTGCGGGCCTGGTGCTGGTGCAGGTCAGAAGAAGACATCAGCCGGAACTGGAGCTACAGCTGGTTGTGAGCTGCCGCTGCGGTACTGGGAACTGAATTCGAGGCCTCTGCAAGAGCAAGTGCTGTTAACTACAGAGCATTACCCCAGCCTCCAATATAACACAGTTTCAAAAGTGTTTTATCTATGCATGTGTGTATGTCTGTGTGTACACCCATGTTCTCTGTGGGTGCCCAACCAGGGCAGAGGAGGGTGTCGGATCATCTGGAGCTGGAGTGACATGCAGTTGTGAGTCACCTGGTGCGGGTGCTGGGACCTGAACTCTGGTGCCCTTTAAGAGCAGCCAGTGCTCTTAACTACTGAGCGTGTCTCCAGTCCCACAACACCTAGATATATGTTGTGTATACATTAAAAAATGCTTGTTAAAATTCATAAAGTTACACTTATTTATTGTGTGTGTGTGTGTGTGTGTGTGTGTGTGTGTGTGTACACATGACACTATGCTTTTGTGTGGAAGTCAGAGGACAACTGTGGAAGTTGGTTTTCTTCTATGGTGTAGGTTCTGGGGATGGAACTGAAGTCATCATACTTGGTGACAAGTGCCCTTACTGGCTCAGCTCTCACGGGTCCTATACACACAAGTGAAAACCATCGTCCACTTCAACACTTGTGCTTTGATTCGGAGGATTTGAGTTCGGGCAGTAGTTACCACATATTGTAATTCAGCTGCGGCTTGACAGGCAGCCTGGCTGTGGTGTTTAGCTGCTCAACACAGTCATTGGGAACCTCAACATCGACCCCATTTCTTGAGCAGCTGTCATAGTGGGTGCTGAGAAGGGCACAGAGGCTGGACTGTCATGACTGATGGGGCTGCTGGCTGATTCCCAGATACCTTGCCTTACCACGATGGGCTGTGGGGTCTGAAGCACATCAGTGTGTCAAGCGCCGTGTTTTAAGGTTCCAGGGAGAAGGGGCTGGTAGAACGGTAACTGAAAGCTTTGGTCCACCTCAAGACCACGTGTCGGCTACTTTCTAAGACTGAAGGAGACAGGTTTTCTTTTGCTGTCCGTTCTTTTAAAGTTTTAGTGTGTGTGTGTGTGTGTGTGTGTGTGTGTGTGTGTGTGTGTGTGTGTGTGTGTGTGTGTGTGTGTTTACGGGGTGAGCACATGTCAGAGGACAGCCATCGGGAGTCGGTTCTCCCCTTTCACCATGTTATCCTGGGGGTGGAAGTCAGGGTGATCGGCTTGGTACCAGCGCAAAGGTAAGCCATCTCACTGCCCATACTGCTTGCTCTTTATTCTCGAGACCAGGCAGCCCTGCCTGGGCTTTGAACTATATCTTGAGTTCACTTTGAATTCAAAGAAATCCACCTGCTTCTGTTTCCCGAGAGCTGGGATTAAAGGTTTGTGCCGCCACATCTGGCTCCCATACCGCCTGTTCTAATAAATTATGACAATATCCATCCAACCTTGTGCAACTGTTTTATAATGTAAAGCAGATGGTTATGATTTTAATTTTGTTGTAGTTGTTTTTTTCCGAGACAGGATTTCTCCGTGTAGCCCTGGCTGTCCTGGAACTCACTCTGTAGACCGGGCTGGCTTTGAACTCAGATATCCACCTGCCTCTGCCTCCTGAGTACTTTGATTAAAGGTGTGTGCCATCACTGCCTGGAGATTTTTAAATTAAAAAACAATTTTTTTCTTTTTGTGTGTGTGGTAATTGTGAACTGTAAGACAGAGAGAGAGAGAGAGAGAATGTGTGTCCACTGTGGGTCAGAGGACAAGTTTTGAGAATCAGTTGTCTTCTCCTCCTCCTCTTCCTCCTCCTCCTCCTTCTTCTTTCAAGACAGGGTTTCTCTGTGAAACCTAGGCTGCGCTGGACTCACTCTGTAGACCAGGCTGGCCTCGAATCAGTTGTTTTCTTCTGTTGTGGCTTGGCAAGCTGCTCCTCAAGTGCTTTTACCCACTGAGCCATCTCACCAGCTCAGACAATTAAAGAGTTTAAAGCTATCAGAGAATTTACAATTGTTTAACTCTTTTCTTTTTTTCTTTTTCTTGTTTTGAGATGAGAGTCTCGTGTAGTCAGACTGACCTCTGACTTGCTTTAGTAGCCAGGGATAACCCGGAACTCCTAATCCTCACCATGTTTTTGTTTTGTTTAGATTTTTAAGTAGGTAATTGTTCGTGTTATTGTTTTCAGAGTGGAAAGATCAACAGACCAAGTCATCAAGCCCGTCAATGTGGGGGCGCTATCGAAGTGGGTTGGGAAGATACCCCCAGATGTCTTACAAGACATGGCGGTGATTGCACCCATGCTTGCCAAGCTTGGCTATGACCCATACGCCAATCCCCCTAACTACGGAAAGCCTGACCCCAAGATCCTGGAAAACACCAGAAGGGTAAGTGAGACTCCCACAGGAACTATGGAAACTAGACGTGGAACTCGGTTTTGAGTAGATTTTTCTTGTTTTGTTTCTTGCCTTTAATGACCAGAAAGTTATTTTAAATTACTGTTGTCTAATTTGCTGAGTGCTTTCTCATCAGAAGTCTGCAGTATCAGCAAAACCCTTCTCAAGAGCTGTTGTGCGTGCTCTGTTCAGTTTGAAGGATTCGCACAAGCAACAGAATTAGTAGTGACCTTACTTCTGCTTTCTTTTTTCCTTTCCTTAAGTGTAAGGACCACTGAGTGTCTAAGGCTTTGTGTAGACGAGGTGTGATCTTGACCCCCTGTGGGTGGGCTCTTAGCTACAGGAGAAGGGTGGTTAGATATGCTGGCCCTCTGTTGAAAGTCATTATTGGTACACTCGGGAGATGGCCCAGTCAGATAGCTTGCTGCTCAGACAGGAGGTCGTGGGTTCAATCCCCAGAACCCACAGAGAGCTGGTCTCGATGTGCACCCCCATAACATGCGCACGTGCACTAACCCCAACATGTATAAGCACACGCACATAATAAAGATGAATCCAGTGGCATGGAGAGACGACTCAACATTAAGGGAACTGGCTGCTTTTGGAGAGAGGCTGGATTTAATTCCCAGCACCACTCAGCAGCTCTCAAGTGTCTCTAACCACAGCCCCAGGGGATCCAGTGCTCTTTGTTTGGCCTCCAAGAACACTGTATGCATGCGGTGCACTTACACACACACAGGCAAAACACACACACCCACACACACACAATAGTGTTGCAGCTTTACAAAATACTGTGATAAACCTTAAAGAACTAATCTGAATAAATACCTCTCAACCATCTAGTCTCAAACCATCATTTTGCATTTCTGTTTAAAAGTTTGTATTGGTTAAGATAAACATAAAATGTAAACTTTCTTGGCATCAAGGTTGGGGACAGAGCCTCGTGTAGCTCAGGCTGGCCTTAAACTCACTGCGCAGGACAGATGCTGGGTGCTGAATTCAGGGTCTAGGCTGTAGGGTTTTCTTTGAGGTTAGACTGATAAAGGTGACATTAAACTAGACCAAAGTGTCTGAGGTTTGTATTGTCTGTTTGTTTTGTTTGTTTGTTTGTTTGTTTGAGACAGGGTTTCTCTATGTAGCCCTGGATGTCCTGGAACTTGTTCTGTAGACCAGGCTGGTCTCGGACTAACAGAGATCCTCCTGTCTCTGCCTCCTGAGAGCTGGGCTTAAAGACCTGCGCCACCAAGCCTGGCCTAGGATTTTTTTTTTAAGGTGCTTGATATATGTTGATGCACATTGCTGCTCACACAGGTATACAAAAGGAACTTTAAAGCCAACATGATGGACGTAATTTTTATAGATTTTTGCTAACTTTAATAGGTCTCACTGACTAATGTAAGTGAACATTTCCACTTTATTAGCTGTTTGTATGTATTTTATGAACTGCCCCCTTAAGTTTCTGAAAAGCTTTATTACAGTGCCTGAAATTTTGAGGTGCAGTTTGCTAAGTATTAAGCCAACATCGTCTCCATCCCACTTTGTAATCCCTGACAGCCTATTTGTAAGAGGCTGGGAGCCCGTAGCTCTCTCCTGTGCACAGTCTGGAAGGGATTTCCATACACTAACATCCACAAGTCAGTGATATCTCTGGTTCCCAGGACAGTAGGCGCTGCAGTCTCACATGTGCAGGTCATCTTGGCTAGAGTCTTCTTGGCTCCCTTGAGTGGTAGTTGCGAAGAATGCTGTGGTTTGAGCCCATGTGACTTGAGAGTGTGTTTTATGTCTCTGTGGCTTTTGAAAGGGTTTTGATACACCCTCAGGACCAGGGGTGGGGACGGTGAGAAAGAGAAGATGGATTGCATGCTGAGCCTTTGTAATAATGCAACACTAATGTGCCTGGAGTTTTGCTGGTTGTTTCACATTTAGTGTGTGTGCTGTGACATGCATGTGGAGGTCAGAGGGCAACTCTGGAGGGGGTTCCCCCCCACTTTTATGTGGGTCCCAGGAACCAAATTCAGCTAGGCAGGTTTGCACTGCTAGCCATCTGAGCCTAGTGTGTCTGCCATCTTGCCGGCCCCATCCTTGTCTGTTGAATTTGAGTTGCATGGTCTGTCCTACCAGTTAGCTGCGTTTCAGACCAAATCCTGCGCATCTTCACAGGTTTCCCTTTCTGTCGCTTTCCTGTGTCTGTGATGATATGCAGCAGTCTCGAGTTGTATCACCGTCATATACTCCCAGAGAGATCACCAAATGTCAGAGTTGTGTGGCTCCAGAGCAGACACGTGGCTGGCAGAATCATGTGTCTCTGAATGGTGGGGGGCAGGGAGGAAAGGGGCAGGTGAAAAAAAATCACCTTTTTACTGGGAATACAGAAATCCCTATCTCGAGGCCTAAAAATGCTGGTTTTCATAGAGTGTACGGAGCCCAGAAGTAATGACGTCTGAGTCAGCATGTCTTCGGAATGCGCTTCCCAATTCTAAATGAAAGTCATGTGTGTGGCAGTTGCCATGACTCACACAGTGAGTTGGCAACGAGATGCTAACACGCACCGTGCCTTCTCTCAGCAGCCTCTTGTCCCCAGATTATGGCACACTCTAATAAATAGTGCTCTCCAGGTCACATTTCAGTTTTCTCTCTCTTCCATAGCATCTTAACCTTTTTAGACTTAGCGACTTCTTTGTGACTAGGACCAAATATAGATTTCTCCCTGCCTCAGAAATACAGGCATATAAATACAGTCAATTTCACTGGACACTGATTAAAATCTCCTGTTTCCTGCTGTCCTCGCCAAGCTTCTCCACAAGCTGTCTGCTGATGACGTAACCCTGTGGGCTTTTTTGAGGGTGCTCTTCGCTGAGCCAAAGGGTCATTGTTCCTAGCTGCTACTTGGGTGCCACCAAAGAACCTCAAACTCTGTATACACGCTCACATTTACTGTCCAAAGTTACTGCTTGCGAGAGAGAAGCCAGCTGGAATTGCTCCCTGAGTGGAAGAAAGCTTGACTAGGTAATAAGGATGCAGCCGTGACAGCCTACACGGGCGGTCTGCGAGCTGGGAGCAGATAGGAGTTGGGGCACACAGGTCAAACCCAGTGCTGTTTAAAGACCTGGTTGCGAAACTTGAAGAGTCGGGGTCTTGGATATAGCTCAGTAGTAGAGCACTTTGCTAGACTGTGTGAGCCCTGGATCTGATCCCATGTACTAATAAAAACTAAAATAAAACTGAACCGAGCTGAAAAGATGTTCCAAGCCAGTTATGGTGGTGCAGGCTTGTAATTCCAGCACTTGGGAGGCAGAGCAGAAAGACCATCACAGGCCACACTGGTGTACCCTGGGGTTCCAGGCCAGCCTCAATTACAGAACAAGATCCTGTCTCAAGCAAAGGTTTATGTGGGGCTGGAGAGATGGCTCAGTGGTTAAGAGCACTTGCTGCTCTTTCCCAGGCACCCACATGGCAGCTCCCATATCGCCTGTAACGCCCGTTCCTGGGGGTCTGACGCTCTCTTTGGCCTTCCTGGGTACCAGGCATACAGCCAAAACATCCATCCACATTAAAAAAAAAAAAAATAGAAAAAGAAAGGCTATATTACAAGAATATTTGGAGAGGTCATGAATGTGAGGTCCGTGGGGGAGACATGAGGGGAACTGGAGTCAGGGGAGGAGGGGGCAGAAATGACATAAATGCAGGACTCAGGTGTGAAATTCTCCTCAAAATCAAAAACAAGGAGGAAAAGAAGGAAGAGGGAGCAGAGCAGATCCAAATACGAATGGTGAATCCTATGGGAAAGCTCAGTAGACCCTACTGAGAAAAGAAGAAGTGGTAGTCGGTGGGAAAGCAGAGGTCAGAGGTCGGAGTGCAGAGCCCACAGGGGAAGACAAGGAGAACCTGGCCGGGCTGAGGGAGGTTGGGCTAACTGCCTGGGCCCTGCAGTAAGAAGCTGCATGGGGCCACAGGGACGGCCCAGTTGGTTAAGAGCGCCTGGCGCAGGAGCCTGACAACCCGAGTTCTATCCTTAGAACCCACAGTGGAAGGAGGAAACCGACCACTACCAAACGGCGTTCTCTGACCTCCTCACGCACACCGAGGCACGCCTGCACACATATGTGTGCATGCACAACAACGCACGCTTTAATAAAAGAAAGGCACTGCAGCCAGTACAACCAGTACTTGCTAGAGCCCACAAGGAACCGTTGCATATTCAGATGCCTGCACCCAGACAAAGCTGCTTCTGCTGTGTCTGTCTGTCAGTCTGTCTGCAGCATTCTTGTTTGTCCGGCTCTTCACCCGAGCATCAGCTGGCACTGCAGATCCCATGTGAAAATTCTAGTGTAAGGGGCTGGAGGGATGGCTCAGTAGTTAGAGTGCTTGATGCTCTTGCAGAGGACCTGCTGCGCGCTCTCTCTCTCTCTCTCTCTCTCTCTCTCTCTCTCTCTCTCTCTCTCTCTCTCTCTCTCACACACACACACACACAAAGTAGACCTTTTAAAATATTGTTAAGTAGTTAAGTCTTAGTATGGGATACAGTCTAGATTTCTTAGAACAGCATTTACTTTTAGAAATATTTGTGGATTTTATTTCTTTGGATGCTAGTTTTTAATATGATTGTTCTGTGGTCAGAGGACACACACAGCATGGTTTCAATCCTCGAAATGTGTTGAAAGTTGCTCTGTGGCCAGCATGTGGCCCCAGACTCACGTGGAAAGCTGTTCGACCCCTGGGATGTTCTGTAATGTCACCATACTGCTCAGCTCATAATTCTTAGTTGGTGTAGACATTTTGAGAAGAGTGCTGTGCTTGTGGTCTTTCTCCTCCTAGTGTCAGTTTCGCTCCTGGCGTTCTGAACCTGCACTGCCGAGAGAACAGCCAGTTAAGCTTGAGGAGCTGGCTCTGTCACTGTGAGGTAGCCTCAGCGCTGGACGTTTTCTTCCCCAGCAGTTGGTCTTGCCTGGCGAGCAGAGCCTCATGCATGGTCTGTTGTCCTCATCCTTTCATTTCTAATTTGTAGCCAGGCATGGTGCACACGCCTTTAATCCCAGCGCTCAGGGAGGCAGAGGCAGGTGGATCTCTGTGAGTGTGAGGCCAGCCTGGTCTACAAAGGGAGTCTAGGACAGCCAAGGCTACTCAGAGAAACTCTGAAAAACCAAGAAAAAACAAAACAAAACAAAACAAAAAAACCAAAACAAATCTCTAATTTGTGTCTTTGTATGTAAAGCGAGTAAGTGACTGTATTGTGGTTAACGCAGTGTTTTTAATTCCTTACACGTGTTGTAATTACTCGTCTGATTGGCTGAAGTCCACCAGAGAGTGTTTGGTTCTTATTTTTGAACTGTCTATCTTTGTTCCTTTGTTTTCCTGGCTTCTTTTGGATCAGCCTAGTATTTTTTTTAGTATTTTGTTTTATCCACTGTGGCATTATCTCTTCATTTTAGCGATGCTTTGTGGTTGTCTGTTACGGTTGCTTTAGAACAAGAGCTGCAGCTTTTTTCTGTAAGCAGGCAGTTACTAAATATTTTATGCATTGTGGGCCACATGTGTACTGTTTTTCTTGATACAGATTTCTTTCTGGCATCTTTTCTCTGCAGCCAGATGCCTGCCTTATTAGGATTCGCTAGCTACTAATTCTCTTAGTTTTTGTTTTAAGCTAAAATGTCTTTCTTTGAGAAATTTTAATTACATTTGCTTATTTGGTATGGAGAGAGGTGCATAAGCCCCCCATGGCCCTATGTATGTGTATCCGAGTGTGGGGGGAGGGTGCGGGCCAAAGGCTGACTTCACATGTCTTCCTCAGTCACGCTCCATGGTATTCTTTGAGACAGGGTCTCTCTTTTGGACCCAGGTCTTACAGATACGACTAGCCAGGTGGCTCTGGGGACTCTCTTGTTTCCACCATCCAGTCACTGGGATTACAGGGGAGCTACCACACCCAGCCAGCATTTATGTGGGTTCCAGGGACACAGACTTGGGGTCTCACTTTTGTATAACAGTGCTTTATCCACTAAACCATCTCCTAGCCCTGCTGTGGCTTTTTATTAGTTTTAAACTAAATGAACGTATTTTTTAATTCACTGATCCTTTCTTATGAATCTAATTTGCTACCCAGTGACGTTTTCATTTCAAACAATGCATTCCCCAGTTCCTGAATTTCCGGGTCTTGTCTGGAATCTTCCATCTCTTCGTTATGTTCATCAAGATGTCAGCAACACTGGCCAGAAATGCATCTCTGTACTGTCCCCTGAAGGGTCTGTTTTCCAAGCTCTCTGCTCAAGTGGAGCCTGGGTTATTGGCTCCCTCGATGCTAGCATGAAGTGCAGTGAGAGTTGATTAGGAAGGAACCTGACATTGCTTTGGAGAGAGAGAGCTGCTCAGAGCAGATCGGTATAGACACACTCAGGGGTGGGTTCCTTAGGAGACACTTGCCTCGTCTTTTTGTTGCTATGTGTATAATTTTGGAAGGTTCTAAATTTGTCTCTTCAAAGGAATTCAAACGAGTTGCTAGGCTGTTTGCTGCGGAGCGCTCACATAGGATTGCAGCTGAGAAGGGACAATTCCAGATCACAGGTTTCGAGGCGCGAGATGTTTGCACTGTAAATTAAGTAGTCTTCCTTGTGAGATTCTGAGACAGTTTCATCTGGGAAAGGAGTAAAGCTCTATTCTAGATCATTTTTGTTCAGGTGTCACCCATGGCCCCTTGTTGGGATAACCGTCTTATTGAAGTATCTCTGTATAAAAGCCTACTGTCTCTGAATCAGCAACCTTCACAGCAGATGTTCTTCATTGTTTTGTTTTGTTTTTTGGATGTGGTTTTTCTATATAGCCCTGGCTGTCGTAGAACTCTCTCTCTCTGTAGACCAGGCTGGCCTTGAACTCACAGATTCTCCTGCCTCTACCTCCCGAGTGCCGGGCAGTGGTGGTGCACACCTGTAATCCCAGCACTTGGGAGGCAGAAGCAAGCAGAGCTCTGAGTTCGAGGCCAGCCTGGTCTACAGAGTGAGTTCTAGGACAGCCAAGGCTACACAGAGAAATCCTGTTTTGGAAAAAACAAAACAACACCTGGGCACCGTGGCATGCACTGGTAATCGCAGTGCTACACATTCAGAGAACAAGGACTCCTGGCCAGCTAGTTTAGCAGAATCTGTGAGCAACGAGTGCAGTGAGACTGTCTCAGAAGGTAAAGCGGAGAGCACCAGAGGGGAGCACTCAGCATTGACCTCTGACCTCTGCATGCATGTGCAAGTATATATACACACGAACACACTCATGTGACCATATAGGTAAAGCGCGCGCACGCACACACACACACACGCACGCACGCACACACACACACACACACACAAACAAGAAGTGAAATAAATAGTTATGTTTTCCCCAAACTGTGTTTTTTCCTCCTCTATTCAGCTGGAATGCTCACTCAGATCTTACAGTGAGCTTCTCTGGGGCTGAACACCAGCTTTTGATTTGAGCTTTCCTCTTGGAATGAAATGAGTTAAAGGAGATAGTGACCTTTAGCCCAGTTCCCACATCCCCGCACCACATGTGCTATCTGGATGAAGGACTGATTTCCTTGATTTGTATCAGAAATTCCTCTGGGAGGCACTTGGACTGAAGTTTGAATTCATGCGTGTCACCTCTGGAAAGCCAGCTGCCTGATGCACTCCAGCTTTCCAGCCCTGCTCCTGTCACCCCTCACTCTGCAGAATCCCCCAGGGGTCCAGTGTCCTCCTCCTAGGTTTGTTGTTTACTAGGTTGCATTGGCTGGCTTTGAGCTTGCTACATAGCCAAGGCTGGCCTTACTCCTGCCTCCTCCTTGTGAATGTTGACACTGGAGAAATGGGTTTGGGATAAGCGGCTGGAAATGTAGTCTAGAACTTCCAGATTTATGTAACCCTACCACACCAGCCTACGGAATACTGAGACCATCCCAGGGCATGCACCATGGAATGCTGGGGCCATCCCAGGGCATGCACCACCTGTGGGTCCACTGTGGGGTGGTAGTTGTAGTTTTGTGGTTTGGAGTTGTTTTGGGGTTTTTTGTTTGTTTGTTTGTTTGTGTTTTGGGTTTTTTTGAGACTCACTTTGTAGACCAGATTGGCCTCGAACTCACAGAGATCCACCTGCTGCTGCCTCCCGAGTGCTGGGATTAAAGGCATGCGCCACGCCCGGCTGTTTTGTTTTGTTTTTTGTTTGCTTTGTTTAGGTTTGTTTTTGAAACCAGGGTCTCTTGTAGCCCAGGCTGGCTGGAACTCACTGTGTAGTTTGCATGACACTGAACTTCTGATCCTCCTGCCTCCCAAGTGCTGAGTGCAGGCACTCCCTGGCACCCATCAGCTCCACTGTGGTTTTCTATTTGTTTGTTTTTAGCGTTATTGATTTAATTTTATACGTATGAGTGTTTTACCTGCTTGCATGTATGTATATGTGTGTGCCACATGCATGCCTGGTGCCTGCTTAAGTCAGAAGGTATTGGATCCTCGGGAACTGCAGTGAGGGGTGGTTGTGAGCCACCATGGGTGCTGAGAACCAAACCTAGATCCTCTGCAAGAGCAAAAAATGCTCTTAACCACTGAGCCATCTCTTCAGCCCTCCATTGTTTTTGAAAGCGATGAAAAAAGTGCTAGAAACCCCATTTTCCCACAATTTTAGTATGAAAATCCCAAGACTACCTCAGCAAGCTGCTGTAGCAAGGCCTGGCCCAACCTTAAAACCCAAATAGTTCGCATCTCTTAGGACTCCAGTCTTGACACTGTTCTGGAAAGCCTCTTGGGGTTAGCTCTTTCTTGAGCTCCTGTCTGCTTTAGAAAGCAGTTTGGCCTTCTTTTCTGCATGCAGCAGGCAGCCCCTCTGTTGTGTGCAAATTCTTTTCAGCCATTCATGACGTATTCTGTCTTCTTTCACAACTGTTAGTTGCATTTTGTTTTGTTTTAAATCTCTAACCATACTCTTTGTATAAAGACAGAAAGATATGAAAAACTCTGCTAAAGAGAGAGCAGTGTTTCCACTAAGGTTATGACCATGCCGTGTAGCTTTCAACTCACATATTGCCTCTAAAACAGACAGACAGAACAAGTCTGACTCATCTTTACTGCACCTCTTATGTAAATTGGAGGGGCTCCCCTGCCTAAATAAGTCAGGCACCTCAAGGGAGAAACCCAGTCTTTGGAAACCCCAACACTGACATGTGGTAAGGACAGAACAGAAAGCATAGAAATGTTCAAGTGGGGTACACAGGCACACTGGAGATGCTCTTTCAGGGTGCACAGTTAAAACTAGAAGTGGAGCCGGGCACAACGACACACGTCTTTAATCCCAGCTGTCAGGAAGCAGAGGCAGGAGGGTCGCTGTGAGTTCGAGGTCAGCCTGGTCTACAAAGTGAGTCCAGGACAGCCAAGGCGACACAGAGAAACCCTGTCTCGAAAAACCAAGGGGGGAAAAAGCTAGAAGAAAGTTGCTGGAGAGATGGCTCAGCAGTTAAGATCACTGGCTTTCAGAGGACCTGGGTTCGGTTCCCAGGTCCTCCGATGGTAGCTCACAGCCATCTGTAGCCCCAGCTCTATAGGATCTGAAACCCTCTGCTGGCCTCTGTGGGTACCAGGTACACATCCAGTACACAGGCCTACATACAAGCAAAACACCCATACACACAGAAAATAATGAAATGATAACAATGAATGTTTAAAAAAGGCTAGAGGTGATGGTGATAATCAGAGAAAATATACACGTGTGAAACAAGATGGAGGATTAGCCCGGAGTAATAGATGCCTCCACGGGAGAGAACAGGCAGTGAGAGCTTTCTGGGCTGGCTGAGACCCACAAGTATGCACTCTCACCGATTCTGAGAAACACTGTGAAGACAGCAGAACCTAGATCGATTTTGGTAATGTTTTTAAACTTCAAGGACCTTGGTGGGTTGGCATCAGAGTGACAAAGAAAGGGAGGGAGGCAGGGATTGTCAGCAAACAAAAATAATCCTGGCTGCAGCGTTCTCACTTGCGACACTCAATGTCGGAAATTTCAGAGATATTAACTGCACAAGGAATTTTCTTACTGGCCTTTGACAGTAGGGTGTATGTACCATAACTCTTAGCCTCTGGTTTCTTGTCACTTATTTATTTTCAGTTCTTTGAGACAGGGTCTGGCTGTGCAGCCCGAATTGTACAGGAACTCACTCCACAGCCCAGTCTAGGCTTGAACTCGGGATCCTGCCATCTCTACCCTTTCAGTGCTGAAATTGCTGATGAGCCACACCATGCCAACCCACTGCCTCTTATAATTAGTATTTTTAGATATTTATAAAATTATGTGTATGAATATTTTACCTGCATGTATGTCTGTGCACCATATGTGTGCAGAGTTCAGAAATCGTCAGATCCCCTAGAATTGGAGTGTTTTCCAGGGCCAGGCCCCTGCTTATGTTATCCAGTCCCAAGTGGTTAGCTCTAAACACATGTATGTAAAGCAACACTAGATGGACTTAGGTTTTATATATACATACATGCATACATACATACCCCCCAGCCTCTCCGTGGAATAGTGGGAGCTGGGCCAGGGTGCCAGTCTACAGATGGCAGTGGCTTGTTCTTGGGGCATTCACCACTCATAGTAACATGGCTATCATGGTCCTTGACAACATGGCCAGCACACTGATCTTGCACTGTACTCTTCAGAACCCGATGTTCCAGAGAACTCAAGTTCAGTTCCCAGCACCTACATAGCGACTCACAAACACCTGGAGCTCCAGTTCTGGGGGATCTGACACTCCATTCTGGACTTCATGAGTACTACGTGAATGTCCTACACAGACATACATGCAGGCAAAACACCTGTAAACATAAAAGGGAAACAAACAAACTATGTAGACCAGGTTTGCATCAAACTCGCGCTCCTCCTCTCTGTGCCTCTTAACTTCTGGGATTTAGGCCTGTGCCACCATCCTGGGTCTGAAGTAAAAGTTGCTTTTAAAATTAATTTATTTAGAAATCAAAGTTGTTTTTTTCAATTTACATCCTGGTCTTAGCCCCATCCCCCTTCTCTTCCCAGTCCCTCCCTCCCTCTCTCCCCCCTCTTCCTTCCCCTATCCCTCAGAAAAGGGGAGCCCCCTTCCCATCCACCCCAGCTCATCAAGTCATATTAGGACTGAGCGTGTCCTTTTCCCCTGTGGCCTGGCAAGGCAGTCCCGCCAGGGGGAAGTGACCAAAATGCAGGCTACAGAGTCCATGTCAGAGACAGTCTCCGCTCCCCTTACTAGGGGACCCACATGAAGCCTGAGCTGCCCATCAGCCACATGTATGTAGGGGCCCTAGGTCCAGTCCATGGGTGGTCCTTGGTTGGTGCTTCAGTCTCCACAGGCCCCTCTGGGTCCTGGTTAGTTGGCTGTGTTGATCTTCTTGTGGAGCTCCTGTCACTCCCAGGTCCTTTTCTCCTTCCCCCCATTTTTCCACAAGACTCCCTACACATTACCCAATGTTTGGCGGTGAGTCTCAGCATCTGTAGAAATCAGTCTTGATTCTAAGTTCCGTACGTGGGTACTGCTTGCTGTATGGGAAGAGTTCCCTAATTTAGACTAGCTGGATAGTCTGATCTAAGCACACTCTGACTCCATCCAACAGTTATGGCACGGAAATTTTTTTTTTTTTTTTTTTTTTTTAATTAAAGACCTTCTTTAGAGTGGGTTTTTGTACTCCTGAGCTGATTAGTGCTTTTTTTTTTTTTTTTTTTTCATAGTTCAGGAAGCGTTAATGTTTCTCCTGCTGTTTCCAGACAGACAAGGTTGTTGAACTTTCTAAGAACCCACTCTGATGTGGGCGATTGCCAGAATACTTAGTCAGATGAGCACGTGTAAACACGCATGTTCGCAGCTCTTAGATAGCACTTCTGCCCTGGAGATAATGACTCTCCCCCATGCCACAGGAGCCCAGAGGGACCCAGCATGTCAACCTCAAAGCTGGCTTTCGTCCTGTATTGTCATTCCTGGCTGGAGTTGTGTTTTCTCTGCACATGAAACTACCAAGTTGTAATTCCTCAAGGGAAAAGCAGAAGTAATGAATTGCATCAATGGGGAATGGCAGGCAAAGCATGTGCTATTGGTGAGATTGTATCAGGAACTGAAAATTAAAATTAATCCAGTTTTGTACATAATTGTGTTTAAGCTAATTCTGTGTACTTGTTATAATTGGAAGGAAGGAAGCAGGAATTGTAGTGAGTTTAGAGAAAGAGGAGTGAAGAATAAAGGATAGTCTAATGTATGACAAAATTTTAATGTACGACCTTAGTTGTGAAAAGATTGGGAGCTGAGTCTTTGGCCTTTGTGGTTAAAACAACGAGTTGGGCTCTAGCAAGTGCTGTAGTGCCTGTCTGGGTGTGCAAGGCCCTGGGTTCCTTCCATAAGTACTGCAAAAAACAAATACAAAGTAAGACAGCATGTGTGCCTTGAGGAAAAGTGTGAACAGAAGCAATGCTTTAAATCTGAGGTATCTAGATTCTTCTTTTTTTTTTTTTTTTTTTTTTTAGTGTTAAAGAGATTAGAAGTCATTACTCACAGGCACCTGTTTTGACACTAGATCAGTTGTCACTAGAGCACACCACATTGTTTCATTTGACCTCAACTCAGAGAGCCACCTGCCTCTGCTTCGCAAGTGCTGAGATTAAAAGCATATACCAACATACCTTGCCCATTTGGGCTTTTAGCCTAGGCTGGCCTTGAACTTACTATGTAGCTCAGGCTGGCCTTAGACTTGAGATTCTCCTGCCTCCTGGATTATAGGCACACACACACACACACACACACACACACACACACACACACACACACACACCGTGCCTGGCTTACTTGTGCATTCTGGTTCTGTTGTCCTACAGGACTGCTGTTTCTGGAAGCGACAATTTATTACATTGTATGCCCTTATGTCAAACTATATTGTCCTAATTATACTTAATTAGGTACTTAGTTTAGCAGGAACGAGTATCTGTCTGTCTATCTAATCTCTTTCTCTACATATGCATATGGATATACCCGTATTAGTTACTTTTCAACTGCTGTAACAAAACACCACCACCAAGGCAGTACATAAAAGAGGACGCTTAACTGATCTGAAGGTTTCAGAGGGTTACAGTCTCTCGTGAAGGGACAGCATGGCAGCAAGCAGCAGAGAGAGGGCACATTGGGACCGGTGTGGGCACCCCAGGACATACCTCCTAACCCTCCCCCACAGTTCCACCACCCGGAGACCAAGTATTCAAACATATGAGCCTGCAGGTGGCGTTCTCATCCACCCCCTCCCCACATGATGCATATATTAGAGCATAGTGTGGCCTGGCTGCAGGAGCGTAGCAATATGCTGATGTCTGGTCGCATACCTCCCCCACCCACTGTGTGTGTGTGTGTGTGTGTGTGTGTGTGTGTGTGTGTGTGTGTGTGTGTGTGTGTAGGTATTGTTCCCCAGGTGTCTTTGAGAACAGGGTTTCTCACTAGGAATAGGAGCTTGCTCACTAGGCTAAGCTGGCCAGCTTCTAGGTCTCAGGGATGCTCCTGCACCGTCTCCCCAGCACTGGGATAACAATTGTGCTCCATCACAACCAGCCTCCGTGCGGGTCCTGGAGATGGAGCTCAGGCCCTCATGTTTGCATGGAGAACAATTGAGTGATTCTCCAGCCCATGCCTTACGTACGTCTATATAATCTTTACAGTAGACTTGAATTTCCCACCCTTCTCCAGAAAAAGATGGTAAGATTTTAATTGGGACTAATTTAAGGAGACTGGTGATCACTACTGTATTGAGTCTCCCTGTTCCTCCTATTATATTCATTGTTAGATATTCAGTATGGTTTTTAAATGTTAAAATAGTAGTGTTGTTGTTGTTGTTTTTAAATGGGGGGAGTGGCTAGAGAGATGGTTCAGAGGTTAAGAGCACTGACTGCTCTTTACAAAGATCCTAAGTTTAATTCCCAGTAACCATGCGGTGGCTCACAATCGTCTATAATGTGATCTGCGCCCTTTTCTGGCCTGCAGATGTACATGCAGGCAGAGCACTGTATACATAATAATAAATAAGTGGATCTTTTTAAAAAATGGGGCTGTATAGTTGGCTCAGTCTTTAAGAGCCCTTATTGTTACTGCAGAGGACTCAAGTTCAGTTCCCAGCACCCACATGGAGCCTCACCACCTCCTCAGTTCCAGACATGAGCATGTGGTATATAGATGCACATGCAGGCAAAACACTCACACATGTAAAACGATAAAAAATAAATCTAAAAGATTTTGCCAGTTGGTGGTGGTACACACCTTTAATTCCAGCACTCGGGAGGCAGAGGCAGGTGGATTTCTGTAAGTTCGAGGACAGCCTGGTCTGCAGAACGAGGCCAAGACAGCTAAAACTTCACAGAAAATCCCTGCCTTGAAAAACAAAACAAAAAGAAGAAAAAGAAAAGAAAATATGCTTTTCATTATAAAATTTTACGAGCTTGGGGCTGGGATATAGCTCAGTTGGTGGAGTGCTTACCCAGCATGCCAAAAGTCCAAGATTTGATCCCCAGGACTGTATAAACCAAGCATAGTCATGTATGCCTGTAATCCCAGGCCTGTGGAGACAGGAGGGTTAGAAGTTCTTGGGATTCTTGGGATTCTTGGCTAAAGAGTGCATTTGAGGCCAGTCTGGGATGACCCTGTCTCAAAAGACAAGATCTCAGAACTTTAAGTAGATGTCACTTTAAGGGTCATCTAACACATCTTAATAAGGTTCTTGGGTAAATTGAAGAAAGTGAAGTTGCCTCAAATCGAGGCTTGTAACTGGAGAATTGATGGGCAGCCAGGAGGAGCTTGCTCCTAGCCAGGTGGTCTCCGAGGGAGCTCACCCAGGACCTGCTCTCTCCCAGCTAATAGGAATGGCGTTTGAAATGCTCTGGTGTTTGAATTTGGATTCCCTCCCCCAGACACACCCCACCCTTTCTTACCCAGTCAGCCCAGGAGGCCCGGAACAGTTGATTTCAGGGGAATCAGAGTGGGCGGGAGGGGGGGAGGGGGTCTCACTAAGGTCTGTTTCTACAGCAGCCCCTGAATTCAGCGACAGGTTTCTCTCTCATTCCAAACTAACCAAGAGACACAGCGGCCCAGTGGCTGCAGATGGCAGCTGTGCACCAGGATGCACCGGTTTCCTTAAACTCACTCCTGCTCTGTTCTTTCCAGGTGTATAAAGGAGAATTTCAGCTACCTGACTTTCTGAAAGAAAAGCCCCAGGTACTGTATCCTGCTTCTCCTTCCTCCCCTCGTTGTGTAAGCGCTGCCTCTTCCATAAAGTAAGCTTTTGACAAGACAACGAAGCTTGAAAAATGAAAACAAGAAAATAAAAGCTGCTAGGCATGGTGGTTTATGCCTTCGCTGTCAACTGTCAGCCGAGATGGGCTCACAAGCCCATGGCCAGCCTAGGCTGCATACTTCTGTTCCAAACCAGAGTCCATCTCAGTGTATAAACAAATGAACAAGGGACACAGAAAAGGACAATGACGTGTGCCGGTGGAAGCGACCTGTTGTGACTTGAGAGCTCAGGGTCTTCCAAAACTAGGGAGGTGCTTTGGTAACAGATCTGATAGCACACATGGCCACAGAGTATTTCACACATAACTACGGAGAAAGCCTGCCCGGCCTCCTGAGCATCTACTTTGCCTTAAGAGCATGCAGCCACCATTGGTGTTTTTATTCTGTGCACATCTGTGGAGTTTTAACTGTTCTCAAAAGACCTATATGTAATACATACTGCTTATAACAATTGGCTGTCAGCAAATAGCAAGAGCACAGGCTTGTAGTCCTTATGCTTTTAAAAATAACTTAAACCACTGGACATGGTGGCACATACCTTTAACCCCAGTACTTGGAGGTAGAGGCAGGTGAGTCCATGAGTTCGAGGCCAGCCTGGTCTATATAGCAAGTTCCAGGACAGCCAGACCTATGTAGGAAGACCATGACTCAAAAACAAAAAGAGAAACCAATCTACAATTACAACTGTAATGTTTCTGTTCATTAGCATTCCATTATTGTGTCCCGAGTTGGAGAAAAACAGAGGATGTTATGGCAGATGTGCCTAAAGTGGCACAGAGTGTCCTGTCATCACCTGTCACCTGTGTAACAGCTGGGAGAAGTGGACGGTCCCTGCCTGTGTGCAGTAGCCTTGCTGTCCAGCATGGGGCTGAGGTGTGCTGTTCTCCATACCGAACTCAGTCCTTAGTGATGTGTCCATCACAACTGCTGGAGAAGAGCTGTTGGAGGTGTTTGTGTGAGCTGTGCCTCACGCAGCGAGCCTGGAGTAAGCAAGCAGGCTGTCATCTGGAGCTCAGGGCCGTTGTCTCTTTACAGGGATGGAGGCTCTGCCCTACCTGACCACTCTGTCTGGACTGAGGCGTGATACTAGAGAGGGTCACATGCTTTTGAGGTGGATTCTTAGCAGGATATATTTAACTCTGCCATTCTTTTCATGTGTCCAACAGCTGCTTGCTAGGGATGTGTTACAAGTGGGAAGTTAGGGTCTGCCCTCAGGAGTGGGAGGAAAAGGAAAGGTCTTCTCAGGGGACTCGTGGTCTACCCCAGTGCTCTTGACTGATGGACAGAGGAGGGAAGTGCGGGCCAGGCTCAAAGTGTGCACGTCATCCCGAAGCCCTGGCTGGGTTTCTGCATGGACCGTAACTCACAGCTGTGGAAATGGGGCCAGGAAGCAATCCAAAAGGCAGGAGAAACTGGAAGAAAGCATGGAAGGGGATTTGAGACCAAAACTGCAGGCCTTCCTGTACTTCAGCACACACCCAGCTCATCTCAGAGGGAAGCGAACCAGGACATCCAAAAAAACGTCCCATGTCCTTTAGAGAGGTGACGTCTTCAGTCTAAAGACACAATCGTGAATTTGAAGGATAAATTACACATGGGGTTGAGAATATTTACTTATTAAAATTTAGCGGAAGCCGGGCATGGTAGCGCATGCCTTTAATCCCAGTACTTGGGAGGCAGAGGCAGGTGGATCGCTGTGAGTTCCAGGCTAGCCTGGTCTACAAAATGAGCCCAGGACAGCCAAGACTACACAGAGAAACCCTGTCTCAAAAAATTCAAAACAAAACAAACGATGGCAACAACAACAAAATTCACAAATAAATAAGGAAACATTTGGGGGAAAACTTATCAGGACTGGGTAGAGTGGCACACACCTGTTTTTCCAGTGCGAGGGAGACAGAAGCAGGAAGATGGTAAGTTCAAGGCCACCCCAGCCCCATCTTAAGCAAACAAACAAATAAACAAACAATAATGCTAGAGTTGGTGAGATGGCTCACTAGGTACAGGCATCACCACCAAGCCTGACAACCTGGTTTGCTTCCTGGAAGCCACATACTGGTGGAAGGAATGAAGTGACCCCCAAAAGTTGTCCTCTAACCCCCACACGTGTGCTGTGCTACACACCTCCTCCACAGAACATTCACACAAACCCCTCCACACAAAAGCAAGTAAACAAACAAGTAATTCTTTAAAAAAAAATGAGTGTCAGAATTGGGCATGATGATGCAACCTTGGAACCCCAGCACTTGGGAGGCAGAAGCAGGTGGATTTCTGTGAGTTCAAGGCCAGCCTGCTCTACATAGTGAGTTCCAGTCCAGCCAGTGCTACATAGTGAGACTCTGTCTCAAAATAGTAAGAATAATAGTAAATTTTCTTATTTTATCTTAATTGTATGCATGTTTTGCCTGCATGTGTGTCTGTGAGCTCCCATGTGTGCCTGGTGCTCGAGGAGGCCAGGAGAAGGCGTCAGCAGCTAGCATATGTACGCTGTGAGTCAAATCTGAATTCTCTGGAAGAGCAACAAATGCTCTTAACCACTAAGACTTCTCTCCAGCCCAATAATAAAATTTGCTTTGAATTAGGAGACAGTTTCTTTCCATTCGGTAGTGCTAGCTGTCCTGGAGCTCACTGTACAGACCAGGCTGACCTCAAACTCACAGCGATACAGCTGCCTTCGCTTCCTCCCAAGCGCTAGGAGAAAATAGGCCTTCAGTAGGACAACTATTGTTTAATACAACACCAGTTTGTTGACAATTAAGAAGTCTTGTATGTCAGTAAGGTTTTAAAAATGCCTCAATAGGCATTTCAAGTTACTGTGGTGACTTTATTTACTCTTTCACACAGGCACATTTAGACAATGAACGATTGTGGCTTAGGATCTGTATAGGGGACTTAGTGAATAAGATCACTGACTGCTCTTCAAGAGGACCAGGGTTCAATCCCCAGACCCCACATGGTGGCTCTCAACCACCTGTAACTGTAGTTCCAGGGCATCCGATGCTCTCTTCAGGCTTTTTCAAGTACCAGGCATGCATATGGTGCATAGACCGAAATGTACGCAAAAAACCCGGGCATGTTAAATGAATAAAAAGAAAATGAAAAGAAAGATTATAGTTTAAGAAGCAGATCCAAATGTGGGCACATGCTTGTGAACTGAGGACCAAGTTTCAGGTCACCTTCAGCTACACAGTGTTCAAGGCCCTCTGGGGTTACACGAGATCTTATCACAACAAGACAAAGGAACTAGAGCCCTGCTAGTTTCTAGCACCTGCCTGTAATCCCAGAATCAGGAGGCAGAGGCAGCAGGACCACTGCAGGCTCAGCCAGCCTGTTCCACATAGCTGAGTGAAAGGCCAGAGCTAAGGAAGAGGTACACAGGCTGGCCGGGAGGGCCCAGGCGACAGCTGTGTGTCCCCTTCGTGTGGAAGCAGAGCCCACGCCCTTTCTGCTTATTCATGTGCCCAGGAACCAAAAGTTCTCTGAACTCTGGCTCCCAGCATTTGAATTGAGGCCAGGCCCAATCAGAGTTTCAAACATCTGGTCACAGGGTTTGATCTTTCTGGTAACGGGCCCACCCTGTGATCTCATGTCGCAACGGACTCACATGGTCCATGGGGTTCGTGAGGGACAAAGGATCCATATTACTCACGAGATGCCAAGGGTTTAGTCCCCCTCTTTAAAACAGTCTGAGTTTGTCTGAAAGTCTGAGCAGACCGTGTCACAAATCTGGGATTGCTCAGAGATACGCCTTGACAGTGAATACATCTTAATAAGAAGACATTTTTTATTTAGGTACTTTCCCCCAGCATGGATCCAGGACTGCATCAGAGAGCGCTCCCAAGATGCAGCTCCTAGCCGTGTACAAGCAAGCCTCACGAGTGAATGCGTTCTGCCTCCACACAGGCAGCGTCTAATGTTTTGCAGTTTTCCTAGTCATCTTTTTGAGCGAGCGAGCAGCAAGTTTGATTACAAAAGCAGAAAACGGCAGTTAGACACCGGGTGGTAGTGGTTCAAGTCTCTAGTTGGGAGGCAGGGGCAGGGGATCTCTGAGTTTGAGGACAGCCAGGGCTACACAGAGAAACCCTGTCACAAACAAACAAACAAACAAACGAACAAAACAACAGTTAGTCTGTGACCCACTATCTTGCTAGAATAGCAGATTTTACCAGATCAGTCAATTTAAAAAAAAAATTTTTTTTTATTAATTTATTCTTGTTACACCTCAATGGTTATCTCATCCCTTGTATCCTCCCATTCTTCCCTCCCTCCCATTTCCCCCTTATTTCCCTCCACTATGACTGTTCCTGAGGGAGATTACCTCCCCCTGTATCTGCTCATAGGGTATCAAGTCTCTTCTCCGTAACCTGCTGTCCTTCCTCTGAGTGCCACCAGGTCTCCCCCTCCAGGGGACATGGTCAACTGTGAGGCACCAGAGTACTTTAACAGTGGTTAGATGCCACGAAGTAGGTGGCAATGCCTTAAGTGTTTGCGTGTTGTTAGGCCCAAGGGCCTCTTCCATCCTTGTCAAGGGGAGTGCTAACCGTCTCTCCATTCATACACCAGATCAGTCAATTTTAAAATAGTCTGTATCTGGGAACAAAGGGAAGTTGGCGGCTGGGGTTAGGGGCTTTCTCTCTCTCCTCTCTCCCTCCCTCCCTCTCTCTCTCTCTCTCCCCCTCTCCCTCCCTCCCTCCCCCCCCCCTCCTCTCCTCTCAATCATTGTAGATTTAAACCTTAAATATAATGTGAAGCATCACAGACCTTTGAGCCATACCCGGCAAGAACAGCCACTTCTTTTGCTAAGCAACCAACCCCAAGGATTTTAACATTATCTCTTGGTTCTTTCAACAGACCGAGCAAGTCGAGTAGCCAAGCCCAGAACTTCCCACAAGTGAGGTGAGGCCTGGTGGGCGCTTCTGGGTGGGACTTTCCACTTGGGCTGCCAGAGACAGCCACGTGTCCAGAAGGAGAATACAGCACTGGCCTCGGGCAGCCTGGGCTGGCCTTAGCTGTGCCACTTGATGGCACCAAGTGGCTTAGTTCTGTATGTTTCCTTGTCTGTAAGATGAAGAGTATGCTGAGCAGAGAGGCGTGGTGAGAGCTAACCGACACGGCTTCTTCAGAGAGTCTAGCCCAGAGGAGCTGTGGAGGTGGCGTTTGGGAGGGGGTTTTTTAACGATCATGTAGATAGACTGAGAGACTGGAAAGCCCGGCCCTTTGTGTGCCAACAAGAATAATGACCCCACAGAGCCCATTTGTCAAGGCCATTTCACCAGATGACAAGTCACTATGGTTGCTTCGAATGTCGGACATTGGTGGTGGCTTCAGGCCCAGGTGACTGCCGCCGTCACTGGAGAGGGCAGGCAGCCCCTGAGTTGTCTTGCTTTGTACCTTTGAAGGTATTTGCAGGTACTGGAAACATCACAGGTGGGGACGTGTGTGCCCCTCCTGCCTGTCTCTCGGAAGCTCCGACAGCTCATGGTTGTCTGTCCTTATGCCCTGAACTGCAGGAACCCACCCACCCCCTGGCACAAACAAGGAAGCAGGCGGGGAGGAGCTACAGGAGGACTGCTGTGAGCTATGCCTCCGTGCCTGTAGCCAGCTATTTGTTTGCCCTAGGGATGACTGCTGCCTTTTCTACAGAAGGGAAATGTCTGGAACTGTTGTCTCCTGCTGGGAGAAGTAGGTGTCCGTGCCCATCGCTCCTGTTCACCTGCCAGCCTCCTGTCCCCGAGGCCTCCCTGAGTGATGGCCCTCAAGAGGGGGAGCCCAGCAGGGACACAGTTCTGTCACAGCTCTTCTTGTCCTTGTCTTTTCTTACCAGATTCCAGTTTGTAATTTCAAGGGAAGGAGAGTTGAAAGATGGCGGCCTGTTAACAAAATCTGGCAGTCTCGCTCAGAGTAGGTTGTCTGTACACGTTCCAGTGTTTTGTAGAACACTCGTGCCTGTTTCAATGTATTGATGTGGATACTGGTAAACACCTTAATTATTTAAATAATTCATTGTATTGTTTCAGAGATGTTGAGAAATTACTGTATACATTTACAACCTAATGACTTTTGTATTTTATTTTTCAAAATAAAAGCTTAAATGTGAAGCATTCAATAGTTACGGTTTCAGTGCTGTCCTTCAGAGGCACAGACCTCACGTAGTGCTGACCCAGCTCCCTCTGTGGCCTGCATCCCAGGTGCCCTCTCTACCATTCCCCTCCCCTCTCTCCTCCCTCCCTCCCTCCCTCTTTCCTCTCTTTTTGTGCCTTCCGTGTGTGTGTGTGTGTGTTTGTGTGTGTGTGTGTGTGTGTGTGTGTGTGTCCAGAGGTTGATGTCAGCTATCTTCCTCTGTCACCCTCCAGCTCCTTCGTCCCAACCCTAATCAAAGAATTCTCTGTGTGTCATCAAGACACCATCACAATAGCTAATCTGGACAGTATCTCCAGTCCCGCTCTTGTCCTGACTCTGTCCACTTAAGATGTCCCCACCTCCTTGGGCACAGAGCTCACACTCCACTGTGTTCCAGCCCTGGCCCTCTGCTCTGTCCCACCATGTCTCCCCTCTGCTCCTGGCCTCGTAGCCACCTCTTTATCCTGAGGTCTCTTCAAGTCCCACGTCCTCTGGAAGATTCTTCTCGCTCCTGTGTTACAGCTAGACACCTGGGTAGTTACCTTTGCACTGCCGTGACCAAGACTCTTGACAGAAACAGCTTCACAGGAAGAAAAGGGGTTTGGTTTGGTTTTGGCTCATTATGGAGAGAACATGAGGGATAGTGACTGCCCAGGAAGCAGAGTGGTTAGAGCCAGGCCCGGGTACAGCCTTCCGAGGTGCGCCCTCTAGTGCTAGAATCTGCTTGCTCAGCAGGCTGCAGGATAGCAGTAGCCTTCCCTTAGAACCCAGCAGGCTCCTACTGAGACCTGGCTAACAGGCTTCCATGTGGCGGGCTCCCTGACCCTGGCTAGCAGGCTTCCATGTGGCCGGATCTCTGACCCTGGCTAACCGGCCTCCGTGTGGCCGGATCCCTGACCCTGGCTAACGGGCTTCCGTGTGGCCGGATCCCTAACCCAGCAGGGTTAGCTAACTGAAGCGGGCCATGGTGGCCACACGTCTACGCCCTGCTCACTTTCTGCCTCCTGCCTGGGCATGGGAGAGCCTGGTTGCAGGTTTGTGCTCCTGCCCTCACAAAAGAGACCCTGGCTTGTGCCATGTGTGCCCCGTTTCTCACTCCAGCTTATCATGCTCTCTGTCTGTCTGTCTGTCTGTCTGTCCACAGTGTTAATAACTTGTAATAAACTCCTTATCCCCCAACAGAGTTCTTAGTGGTGTTCTTAAGCCCATGTCTGTCTCACACCCCCAAGTGACCTATTAATACCTCACCAGGTTCCTAAAAGACAGAACCCACTCACGGCTGGATAAAAGTCTATGATGGGGCTGGCCTCTGAACCCTTTCTTCACAAAATCTCTTTTCTGGCTTAAGTATATTCCTTTTTTCTCTCTTTCTTTCTTTCTTTCTTTCTTTCTTTCTTTCTTTCTTTCTTTCTTTCTTTCTTTCTTCAGGGTCTCACTCCATAGGCTAGGGCTGTCCCCAAAATTTTAGTAACCCTTCTACCAGGGTTATAGACGTGAGCCACCATGCTTGGCTCTACTCTTGAGCTTTATGAAAAAAGGCATTTCTTTTCCATATGACATAAGAGATTCCTTTTAGCATTTTATATGTATATATATATGTATGTATTTGTTTTGTTTTTCAAGACAGGTTTTTCTGTGTAGCCTTGGATGTCCTAGACTCACTTTGTGTACCAAGCTGGCCCCTAGCTCACAGAGATCCACCTACCTCTTGCCTTCCTGAGTCCTGGGATTATAGGTATGTATTACTGTACCTGGCTTAGCATTTTATTTGTGTGTGTGTGTGTGTGTGTGTGTATGTATGTATGTATGTATGTATGTATGTATGTATGTATGTATGTGTTTGTTTTGTTTTTTGAGACACGGTTTCTCCTTGTAGCCCTGGCTGTCCTGGCCTCACATTGTAGACCAGGCTGGCCTCGAACTCACAGAGATCCAGCTGCCTCTGCCTCCAAGTTCTAGGATTATAGTCATGCACCATCAGATTTGGCTTAGAATTTCATACTATTTGTCTATTTATTATTCTTATTTTTTTCAAGACAGGGCTTCTCTGTGTAGCCCTTGCTGTCCTGGAGCTCACTCTGCATACCAGGCTGGCCTCGAACTCACAGAGATCCACCTGCCTCTGCTTTCTGAATGTTGGGGTTAAAGGCCTGTGCCACCACTCCCAGCCTTTTCATTTTGTTTGGTTGGTTGGTTTTGGTTTTTCAAGACAGGGTTTCTCATTGTATCCCTGGTTGTCCTGGGGACTCACTTTGGACAAGGCTGGCCTTGAACTCAGCAATCCACCTCCTTCTACCTCCCAAGTGCTGGAATTAAAGGCATGCATCACCACTGCCTGGCTCATCTATTTATTTATTTTTCAGACAGGAGCTTACTCTGTATCCTAGGTTGGCCTGGAATTCACTATACATACTAGGCAGCCTTCAGACTTGTGGCCATCTTCCCGCCTTACCCTGCCAAGTGTCTATTTTACAAACATGTCTATATTTGGGAAGACTTAGGAGTTCATAGAATCAAATGAAGCCCCATAGAATAAATGAAAAGTGACCAGAGTAAAGTTGCAGAAGAGATAGCTGGATAGAGCCAAGCAGCTGGAAAGCTGAGGCAGGAGGATGTCAACTTCTCGGACCAACCTGGGATACATATTGAAGTCAGGCAAGCCTGGGCTATGAAGCGAAAATAGTAGCTGGGCATGGTAGTACATGCCTGTAACTCCATCCCTTAGGAGACTAAACAGGGAACATCGGGAACTCCAAGCCAGCCTGGGCTCCGTGGGAACCTTTCTCAGAGTAAAACAATAGAGAAACGGCTCAGTGGTCCTGAATACTTGTCTCTGTTGCACGGAACCCAAGTTCAGTTCCCAGGACCTTGTAGGTGGCTCCCAGTTAGCACCCTCTTCTGTCCTTGGGCACAGTAGCCATGGTGTACATACAAATGTACCAGCAAAACACTCCTATACATAAAACCTAATATTTGTTTTTAAAAATGAAAACACAAAGAATGGAAGGGGAAAATACAGTAATTGAGTAACCAGGCATTCTGAGAAGGATCACCAAGAACTCCTCAAGGCCAAGGCCCAGTCCAGAGTGCTTTGCCTGGAGCTGGGGTGAACTGTACAACTCAGAGGGTGGGTGCTGTGCTGGGACCTACATTTGTCAAGATAATGAGTAAGTTTGGGGCAATAAAGTATCTTGGGCAAAGTTACCCACTGAGGAAGTGTGGAGGTGGAGTACAAGTGCAGGCAGCCTGGACCCAGAGCCTGTGTCTTAATGATCACTTAGACCTTTCAATGACCACCTTTCCACAAGAATTTTTTTCTTTACTCATCATTAGTACTTATGGGAACTTTTTAAATACCACCCTGGACTTAGTAATTTCACAGGCATGATTGTGTGCTAAGAACTCGAGGTAGTTATTGTCCTCGGGACTTAAGGCTGTGGTGGAAATCAAGAAAAATATACATAAATCCTTATTTCAAGCAGTCACAAAGCTTCTAGTATTAGCTACCAAAAATTGGCTGGTTTGGGTTCAAAATTAGCTTTGATTTTTGTTGTTGTTTTGAGTCTTTTTATTTTTAAAGATTTATTTTTAATTTGTGTGTGTGTGTGTGTGTGTGTACAAACATGAGTGCAGTGCCCATGAAGGCCAGAAGAGGGCATCAGATTCCTTAATGCTAGAGTTAAAACTGGTTGTGAGCCCTGTGATACACATAATGGGAGCCAAACTCTGGTTCTCTGCATGGGCAATGTTTGCTTTTTGAAACGAGTCACTATGTAGCCCAGGCTAGTCTGGAACTCCACTGTGTAGCCCAGGCTAGTCTCAAACTTAAAATCCTCTTGCCTCTGGTCCTGAGTGCTGAGATTACAAACATGTCATCACGTCCAGCTTCAAAATCTATCTCTAAAGAACTAAAAGTTCTGGCTTGTCCTGGCTGTTTAGGGGTTGGGCTGCTTCTTCAGCTGTGTTGTCCCTGTTCCATGTAGCCTTCCCGGACCTCATGTGTTTGCATAGAAAACACTTTTTTTTTTTTTTTTGGTTTTTCAAGACAGGGTCTCTGTGTAGCCTTGGCTGTTGGCTGTCCTGGACCCGCTTGTAGACCAGGCTAGCCTCGAACTCACAGAGATCCACCTGCCTCTGCCTCCTGAGTGCTGGGATTATAGGTGTGCGCCACCACACCCGACTTAGAAAAACACTCTTTAATGTACAATTGGGTAAACAAAGTACATTTTATTCCTTTAGGACTCATCTTTTTCCTCCTTAAGGTTTGAATCCTAACAAAGGCAGTTCATGATTTTGAGCAGTGTGTGTGTGTGTGTGTGTGTGTGTGTGTGTGTGTGTGTGTGTGTGTGTGTGTGTGTGTGTGTGTTGTGTATGAGAGAGAGAATATGTGTGACTTATATAAGGCTTTTTTTTTTTTTTTTTTTAGTTTTTCAAGACAGGGTTTCTCTGTTTAGTCTTGGCTGTCCTGGACTCACTTTGTAAACAGGACTGGCCTCAAACTAACAGTGATCCACCTGCCTCTGCCTCCCAAGTGCTGGCATTAAAGGCTTCTTTTAATATTTTTATTTCTGGCCTCAGGTAGCCAAAGATGATTTTGAAACTTCGTCCTCTTACCTAAGTCCTCCAGGTGCGAAGTCTCAGGAGCTCACTACCACGCCTGGCCCTGTCTTCTTAGAAAAATGAATACGTCTCATGCTTGGCAGAGTTAATACTAAGGCTCTAAGGTTGGTTAATTTTCAGAGCGAAGCCTCTGTTTTGTTGCTGCACAGTGTAGAAATGACCTCACGCTCTGGCTCTGATGGGGAAGGCCTAAAGTGCCCTCTGCTGGCTGAACATGGAATGACTGCGGAATCTGGGAAAGTTTGCACTTAGGGAGGAACTAGATCATGGCTGTGTGAAAGCTCTGTCTCCTTGGGCCCCAGTGAGATGGCCCAGTGAGCAATGGTGGCCGCCATCCAGCCTGGTGCCTGAGTTCTATCCCAGGTCCCCACGTGCTGGGAGAAGAGAACAGAAATCCTACACATTGCCCCCTGACCATACAGATAAGTAAAAATAAATAGATGAAAAAAATACTTTAAAAAGAGACATGGTGCTGGAGCTCTGGCCCGATGGTTAAGAACACTTGTTGCTCTTACAGAGGACTCAGGTGCAGGTCTCGGCAGCTACATGGCGTCTCACAGATACCTGTACCTCCAGTCCAGGGCATCCAATGCTGTCTTCTTAACTCATCCGGTACTAGGTGGGCATTTGGTACACACACGCACGCACGCACGCACGCATGTGCATGCACATGTATGTAAGAAAGACACTCATAAATCTTTAAATAAAAAAAAAAAACAAAAAGTATAAAGTTTTGTCTACAAAAAAGTCCACTACAATGAGCTTATTTTTAAAAAATGAGCTGGGTGTGGTGGCACACACTTGTAACACCAGTACTTTAGAGTTGAGGGCAGGGGGATCAAGACTTTAAGGTCACTGTGGACGGCATAAGAGCTTGAGACTGTCTTGGGCTACAGGAGACTCTCCCGGAAACACCCAGAAAAACAGTTTTAAGGTTTGTATTTGTTTCTACATGTATGGGTGTTTTGCTTGCATCTATGTCTGTGTACCATGTGAGTTCCTGGTACCCACAGAGGCCAGAAGAGAGCATCGGGTCCTCTGAGACTGGAGTTAAGAGGTGGTTGTGAGCCACCATGTGGGTCCTGGGAGTTGAACCCGGGTCCTCTAGAAGAGCAATCAGTGCTCTTAACTGCTGAGCCATCTCTCCAGTCCCCAAACATGGATAAAGATGGAGTGGGTGGGGGAAACCAAGAGATTGAATTCTCTAAACCTATAGGTAGAAAACAAAACATAGCTTTGAATAATGTGACTGATATGCACCCATAAACATACATAGTGCTACCTCCTCGCCTTTTTTTTTTTTTTTTTTCTTTTTTTTCTTATTTTTGAGGAGGGTTGGGGGGGGGGGTGGTTTCCTTTTTTAAAGTTATATTCTTATGTGTCCTCAGCTGGTGTTGACTTTTCTAGATAACTGAGATTTGTCTTGAATTGCTAATCCCCCTGCCTCAAGTGCTGGGGCACAAGACACGTAACACCCCACCTGGCTCAGCACATGTATATTCTTTCTTTCTTTCTTTCTTTATTCTTTCTTTCTTTCTTTCTTTCTTTCTTTTTTCTATTTGTTTGTTTTTTAGAGACAGGGCTTCTCTGAGTCACCCTGGCTGTCCTGGAACTTTCTCTGTAGACCAGGGTAGTCTCAAACTCACAGAGACCCTCCTGCCTCTGCCTCCCTGAGCTCTGGGATCACAGGTGTGCGCCACCATGCCCGGCTTTACATTTCTAATGACTTATTACTTAACCCTTCCCTTGAGTAAAGGTTAGCACTAGTGATGGCTTCAAAGTCTTTCTCTTCCCTACTAGATAACTGAAATGTGAATCAGGAATGACACGAAGTCCCTCTGTGTAACTGGGATAGAGCTGGCTGGAGGCGATCGCACTGAGGCTGGGATTTCTCTCCCTCTCTCTGTGTCTCTGTTTCTGCCTCTCTCTCTCTCTCTCTCTCTCTCTCTCTCTCTCTCTCTCTCTCTCTCCTCTCAGAGGTGGTAAGTGATGGTGAGGGAGCCAATTCTGGCCACACACACTCATTTCGGTCTTGTCTGTGGTTGCTTTTCTGCTACAGTGAGAGAAAGCAAAAGGCTTGCCAAGCCTGGAGATCGCCTGGCTGATCTAGACTCCTGCTGTTTTAATCCTTTATTACCTGTGGACCAGTATTTCCCCATGCCTTGCATTATCTAGCCAGCTAAAAGAATTCAGCAGAATTCACTTGCAAACAAATGCCAGAACTTCAGAGCTGGTAAGTCAGGTGTGATGGCTTATGCGTGTGGTGGAGGTGGGCATATGTGTGTGTGTGTGTGTGTGTGTGTGTGTGTGTGTGTGTGTGTCTGTGTGTATGTGTGGGTGTGTTAGAAGTTCAAAGCCATCCCAGCTCCTTAGGGAGCTGCAGGCCAGTCTGGGGTATGTGAGGCTCTATCTCAAAATAAAATAGAGACTGGAAATACAGCTAGCAGCTAAGAGCACTTGCTGTTTTTCTGGAAAACCTGACTTCAGTTCCTAGCTCTCATGATGGGCACCTCACAGCCAGCTGCCTGGGATCCGACCCTCTCTTTTGGCCTCTGCAGGTACCCATACATGGGTGCATAAGCAGGAAGACACACATAAAGAAAAATAAAATTAGGAGAGTAAATATCAACTAATTGAGCACTCAAGGCTCCTTTCTTTAAAAAAATAAAATTTTTGGCCAGGCATGGTGGCGTACGCCTTTAATCCCAGCACTGGGGAGGCTGATGCTGTGAGTTCGAGGCCAGCCTGGCCTACAAAATGAGTCTAGGACAGACAAGGCTACACAGAGAAACCCTGTCTCAAAAAGCCAAAATAAAATAAAATATAAAATCTTCTTTGGGGGAGAGTTGGTAGAAAACTGAGTGCCTAATTTCAGGGTTTGGTGTCACGTGATTTAAGCAAAAAAAGAACCTGATTCTTGGGGGTAGAATTCTTCCGGGGCACAACGGCCTCTGTTCTCTGAGCAGCACTGATTTCTGCATGTTCACGTGCCACCCAGCACTTCCTTAGAGGCTCCTGGGCCCTTCTGCGGCCTCCCTGTGACCTGGCTGGAAGTCATCCTGGAGTGGTGTGGACAGTAACTGCTCGCTGCCAGCAAACTGTCCTCCCTCCCTGACTGGCTCCTTTATCCTCCCTTCCCAGCAGCCCTCACTCCAGGCTGCTGACCTTGGATTTCCCAAACTGTATAAACAAAACCGAATGGGAAAGTACATTCCTAAAGGAAACACTTGGCAGAAATAGAAGACTCCGGTGCATAAAATTGATTGCGTATGCCTTGTCCCTCTCCCCTGACATTTTGGGACTTCCTATTTCCTTTCCTTCCTTTCTCTTCCTGCCCCACCACCCCAGGTTTTTTTTTTTTTTTTTTTTTTTTTTTTTTTTTTTTTTTTTTTGCTTGTTTGTTTGGTTTTCATTTTGGTTTTTCAAGATTGGGTTTCTCTGGGTTTCAGCCGTGGCTGCCCTGTAACTCCCTCTGCAGACCAGGCTGGCCTCCAATTCACAGAGATCCACCTGCCTCTGCTGGGAGGCGTGCCCCACCACATCCCAGCTCACTTTCATCTTAAACCCATGGTCTCAGATAGCCCATCCTAGCCTCAAGCCCACTCTGTAGCTGAGAATAGCCTTCTATTTCTTCTTTGTTTGTTTCTTTGTTTTTTCAAGTCAGGGTTTCTCTGTGTTAGCCTTAGCTGTCCTGGACTCGCTTTGTGGACCAAGCTGGCCTCAAACTCACAAAGATCCACCTGCCTCTGCCTCTCAGAGTGTGTGTGCCACCACACCCTGCTAACCTTCAAATTCTGATCTTCCTGTTTCTACCTCCTGAATGCTGGGAATTATCAGTTTTATTTTTCTGTTTATGTGTATATGTGCCATGGCATGCATGTGGGGGTTGGAGGACAGCTTAAAGGAGGTGCTTCTCTCTTACCACGTGGGCGCCAGTGTTCGGGTACAGGGTAGTAGCAAGTGCCCTCACCGGATGAACCACCTCACTGGTCCAAGTTTTTTGTTTTTTTTTTTGGTTTTTTTTGGTTTTTCGAGACAGGGTTTCTCTGTGTAGCCTTGGCCATCCTGGACTCACTTTGTAGACCAGGCTGGCCTCGAACTCACAGCGATCCGCCTGCCTCTGCCTCCCGAGTGCTGGGATTAAAGGCGTGCGCCACCACGCCCGGCCGCTGGTCCAAGTTTTATGTCTATTATTACCACAATATGTATTTAACATATTACTAGGGGTGGAACCCAGGCTTAGTGCATGTTAGGTACCTTACCAACTAAACTACAACCTCACCTCAACTCTTTTTTTTTTTTTAGGTCTTACTGTGTATCCCAATCTGGCCTCAAACTCTTCCGGCCTCAGTCTTCCCATCTCACCAAGGGCCTGCAAGTGAGTGCTACCTTACTGGAATTTTCATTCCTTTATCAGAATAATTGTCTTCTCCATGTTCACCTTAGCCCCACGATTTTCTTACATGGATTCTAAGGGACCCTCTGGCAGAGTGGAGAAATGATAACACAATTCTTTGTTACCTAAACCAAATTTGGTTGCAATGAAAACACTTTAGTGCTGGGTGTGGTGGCACACACCTTTAATCCCAGCACTAGGAAGGCAGAGGCAGGTGGATTGCTGTGAGTTCGAGGCCAGCCTGGTCTACAAAGTGAGTCCAGGACAGCCAAGGCTACACAGAGAAACCCTGTCTTGAAAAAAAGAAAGAAAGAAAGAAAGAAAGAAAACACTTTAGCAGGGTGGTGGTGGTGCACACCTTTAATACAGGCATTTGGGAGGCAGAGGCAGGTGGATCTTGAGTTCGAGGCCAGCCTGGTCTACAGAGGGAGTTCCAGGACAGCCAGGGCTACACAGAAAAACCCTGTCTCAAAAAACAAAAATTAAACATATATAACAACAAACCAACCACAACAACAACCAAAAGCTAAAGTCTGGGCTGGAGCGAAGACTCAGTGGTTAAGAGTACTTGCTGCTCTTCAGAGGACCTGAGTTTGATCCAAGCACCCACCTTGGCCTGGCTAGAGTGACCTGTAACCCCAGCTCCAAGGAATCTGATGCCCTCTTCTGGCCTCCAAGGGTACCTGCACATACTCACCCACAAAAGCCTGACTCATCTCTGTCCTCATTTTGTCTTCTGTGTCCTGTGCCTCCCTTTCTTTTGTGCCAAAGTCCTGGTTGGTTAATCACTTGAGTATCTGCCTAAACCTATTCCAGTTCCCCTCACCACCGAAGGCAAAAAGATGGGTAACTGAGGCAGCATCTCACTGTCCACTCTTGACAATGTCTTGTTCATAAAGGTGTTCAGCCGTTGTTCAAAATCTGAAAGTCGGGCTGGAGAGATGGCTCAGCAGTTAAGAGCACTGGCTGTTCTTCCAGAGGTCCTGAGTTCAATTCCCATCAACCACATGGCAGCTCACAACTGTCTGTAATTCCAGTTCCAGATGACCCTCTCACAGACATACACACAAAAATAAAATAAATAAATAAATAAATAAAAATCTGAAAGTCACCTTGGATTTTAGGAACAGCCAAGGCTCACAGCATAGATGCCCACTCACAGGCCATGGGAGCAATTGTCCGTGATACGGAGGCTGCATCCGGAGCAGGGATGATCCTAGGCAGCTTGTCTCACGCTGAAAGGATTTCTTTGGACCCTCTTCAGAGTCAAAACCAAGATAGCTTACCTGTTGACTGGGCTGCCACCTTATCCGCGTGTCTTCTCCTCTGCCCCAGCTCGTCATCTTCTGAAGCCTAAAATTTGTGTCGATTATCAGATGAACTTGGAGGTAATTGGACTCCTTCACCATTTCTTCTCCCAACGTGGCCCCATCCGTTGGTTAAATATCTGATTTTCTCTTGAAGTGGTTTATTGGGAAAGGTAACAGAAGCCTATGGGAATTGCCAAGAGGCATAGGGCTTCTTTCTTTCTTTCTTTCTTTCTTTCTTTCTTTCTTTCTTTCTTTCCCTGCTTTTTGAGACAAAGTTTCTCTATGTAGCCTTGGCTGTCCTAGACTCACTTTGTAGACCAGGCTGGCCTCGAACTCACAGAGATCCGCCTGCCTCTGCCTCCCGAGTGCTTGGATTACAGGTGTGTGCCACCACGCTCGGCAGGCACAGGGATTTTCTTTTCTTTTTTCTTTCTTTTTTAGATTTATTTATTATGTATACATTGTTCTGCCCGCATGCCAGAAGAGGGCACCAGATCTCATAGATGGCTGTGAGCCACCATGTGGATGCTGGGAATTGAACTCAGGACCTTTGGAAGAACAGACAGTGCTCTTAACCTCTGAGCCATCTCCCCAGCTCAGCACAGGGCTTTTCTAAAGGAGCCTCTTCCAACAGAGGTCACACAGTCACAGCAGGACCACGGTGTGTTGCATCAAGTGGGTCATCTGGCTAGCTAAGATCATTCTGGAAGAATCTGCTTCCATCGATCTTCTGGTGCAGAGGTAATGATGCCATCCTGGTGAGGTCATCTAGATTTGCAGGTATAGCTTCTTTTTCTCTGTCCAGTTGAAAGAATGACAAAGCAGGAAGGGCAATGGCTCGGCACTTGGTCAAGTTTTATTAAAACCACACACACACACACACACACACACAGAGAGAGAGACAGAGACAGAGACAGAGACAGAGAGACAGACAGAGAGAGAGGCGGAGGCAGAGGCAGAGGCAGAGGCGAGATGCCTGGCCAGTGGCGAAGGGATTCAGAAACCCAGCCCTAAAGGAGCGCTTGAGTATGTCTATTGGTGGTATAGTGCCGGTCTCCATCCCCTTATTTCTTATCGGTCAATTTAAACAAATAGGAGGCAGCTGGTTGACCCAAAGCTTCATGAAAGCATAGGCATGTCTGGCTAGGTCAGAGCAAGAAGGGGGCGGGCTCTGCTTGGGGGTGGGGTGTGGGTGGGCGGGGGGTCTCGGGACTGCTCTTGGTGAAGCAGCAGTTCTCAGTTGGCTGTCTTGTGGTCTATCTATACGGCTTCTTTGCCGCAGTGTCGGGAGGACAAACTGTCAAGGTAGGACCTCAATGCCTCCTAACTTGAGTTTACTTTTTTCTTCTGTGGTTTTTGTTTTCTTTCTGTTTTCGTGGGTTTTTTTTTTTTTTTGTTTGTTTGTTTTGTTTTTAGCAGTCTCATTCAACCTGAGATGGACTCAAACTTGTTACATAGCCGAGGCTAGTCTTGACTACTGAACCTACCGTCACTGCTTCGCAAGTACTGGGATTACAGCAGTGAGTCACCATGACCAACTTTATTATTGTTGTTGTTGATGATAATGTTATAGATGAGAGTTGAAGTCTCAGAAATCCGTCGAAGCCTCCCGAGTCACTGCGATTAAAGATGTGAGCAACCAAGCCTGACAGTTTTTCCTTCAGAGTCCTGTGTGAGTTCATGGAAAAAGAGCTAGCACAGTAGCCGTGCCCTTGTTGTTCAAGAAGAGCCAGTCAGCCTAGCATGGTGGGGCACACCTTTAATCTCAGCACTCGGGAGGCAGAGGCAGGCAGATCTCTGTGAGTTTGAGGCCAGCCTGGCCTACAAAGTGAGTTCAGTACAGCCAGGACTGCAAGAGAAACCCTGTGAAGAAGAAGAAGAAGAAGGAGGAGGAGGAGGAGGAGGAGGAGGAGGAGGAGGAGGAAGAAGAAGAAGAAGAAGAAGGACGAATAGAACTGCATCCCAGAAAGCATAAGACGCATGAAGGCCGCAGCCGCCTCAATCAATCGCGCCTCCCCGAAAGACTCAAGACTACGCCCCTCAGCCTAGCCTACTACCGACCTCCCCTCCTCTCCACCCTCCTCCTCCTCCTCTCCCTCCCTCCTCTCCTCACGTCTCCGCCGCCTCCTTCGTCCTATCCCCCTCATCCTTTCCCCTCCCTCCTCGCCCCTCACTCCTCCTCTTCTCCCTTCTTCTCTCACTTTAGTGCCTCTCATCCATTCACGCACACCTGCCATTTGTTCTAAGCAATAACCCGCTGCTACGGAGACAAACCAGCTATTCCTAGGCTCTTGCCCAGAACCCACAAGAATGGCAAGACAAAATGGCCTGGAGCTTCGTGCTTGCTAGTTAAAGAGCCAAGGAAAGTGGGACCAAGGCGCTGCCCCTATGAGCGAGCTTCCTACTAATCAGGGGCGGAGCCAGCGAGAACACAGCCAATAGCAGGATGCAATTGGGTGGCCGGTTCTTGAGGTGGCCTCGCCCTAGACCAGCGCTGCCATTGAACGTCGGGGAATGCAGAACGTGTGCCCCTTACATGGCCAGTAAGAGTGGGACCCATCAGCAAGCCGGCTGTCAGTGGTCACTCTAGCTCGAAGCCTGAACGTGTTTCCTCTGTGGCTGGACCAGACCTTTAACAATCATGGGACTGTGCCAACAGCAGGAGTCAGGCTAGAGATGCTACCTGCGCTGTGGTCGCTCCGCGCAGAGCGAACCGCGCCTCTAGGTAAGCGGTCTGGACCAAGGGAGGTAGCGCTCCCGTTAGTCAGAGAGCCAATCAGAGTGGAGCAAGAGAAGCCGGACGTGTTTCCCCTATGATTGGACGATGCCCTTGCCAATCACAGCAGGAGCCAAGTGAAATTTCGGCCAATAGCAGGAAGCGCCTGTTTCCGATTTGCGGCTCGAGGTCCACGCGGTGGTTGCTGATCGAGGTCGGCGCTTGGTGATCACCACCCCTCAGCCAACTCCCCACCCTGAAGCGGGCCGACGTCGCGCGCGCTTGTCAGCCGGAGAGCCAATCAGAGTTGGTTAGGCCAGTGGCCGCTTCTCCTTAAGGCCGAATTGTTTCCCCTATGATTGGGCGAGCCTCCTGACAATCAGGGCGGAGCCAGCAAAGGCTCGACCAATAGCAGGAGGCGGCTAGGTCAGACCAACGATTAACTGTAGGCGCGGTGGTCGTTAAGACTGTTGGAGGGCAGCACCCGACATCCTATCTGCGCGCAGGCCCTCGGCGTCTAGCGCCCGCCGGCGGCCCATCTAGTCATGTCAGGCACTGCTTGACTTTAGTTTTTCAGGCCTCCGCCCACCCGCCTACCCGAAGCC